>NW_026694099.1:2247500-3447500 GCF_021218885.2 Marmota monax | reverse complement strand
TGCATATTTCCTGGATTGCCTTTCCTGAAGATGCAGCCCTAAAAGTAAGTCAAATGAGTGGCAAGTTATCAGTTGGCCAGCAAACAGAAGAACAGACATTGAATTTAGTTGGAAAAACTTTGAGTGCCTCTCTCTGCTCTTTTCTGGGCTTATCTAATCAGTGAAAGTGTCAGTGTTTTGAAGCCAACTCCCAGATCATTTTATCTGCATTCCAAAAAGTAGCCTCTTTGTGGCTTGAGCCTGTTCTACCATGAAATTTCAAGAGCAGTAATGGACAGCCTTTCATCTGACCTTTCTAGGACATCTGCTAAATGTCCTCCCCTAGTGAAGAGGACAAGACACTTAGTTCAGGAGTTGATGGTGACTATGCAGGTGGCAAGCCTGAGCTTAGGAGAGACCAGCAACCCACACAGCCTGGCATGGAAGAGCTGCTTCAGTCTCTGTGGTTCTGAAAGTAGAGGAAGAACTCACTCAATATTAAAATATAGAGAGAGAATGAATTTAAAATGGTTTCAAAAGAGATGGCTAAATTGCGCACAAACACACACACATACAAAAAAGAGAAAAAAAAAACCCTGAAATATATTAAATAATTTTTCAGACCAGCAGCACTTTTTTTTTTGCCTTGGGGCATTTTTTCCTGTTGGCCCAAACAGTGCTTGAGGGCCTAAGAGGCATTAGGGGAATCTCCTGGGAAAAGAATCTAGACCACTTTATTCCTTCTCCATTCATGAGAAATTCATAAGGAATTAAATATGCTAATGATTTTCTTCAAGTTAGAAATGCTAGATATCTTGAAGTTCTTAAATTTACTCCAATATTAATAAAAGAAATATATCTTCAGCGTTAATTCTAACTGGTTGACCTTTACTCATTATTTAGTTCACACTCAGTACTTTCAACTTTAAGTAGGAGGTAAAGTAAAATTGTTTTTCTCCTATTTGAAGCACGTTACAATCACATGAAGAGTTTGTTAAATGTAGATTCTGAGTCCCACTCTCAGAGTTTCTGATTCAATGGGTTTGGGGTAGGGAGGACCATAAAATTTTCATTCCTAACGTGATTTCATGATATGCTGGCGTTCCTGGAGGACCAGGACCACACCTGAGTACTGCTGGACTAAGTGACATTCAAGTTATATTTTGACATTTACTTTCTGTTTCTTAGGGTTACCATTTGATGAATAAAAGGGAATACTATGGTTAATTGTCAAAAATGTTCATGAACTTACATAGAGTAACCTGATTTTTGACAAAGATTAAACTGTCCTTCAGTAGGAGAAGAATGAACTTTTCAAAAGTTCTCAAAAGAGTCATTAGAGAAATGCAACTAAAACAATACTGAGATACTACTTATGTACTGATCAAATGCCTAAAATGATAAAGATCAACAATATCAAATGTTGGTGAGTCTTTTGAACGATCCTCACAGTCATACACTCTAACATAAGTGAAAACTGCTATGAACACTTTGAAGAACGTTTGGCTGTGTCTAAGAATACACCATGAATGAGCAATCCCATTCTCAGTAATGTATCCAGCAGAAAGGTGCACTTTTGCATGCCAACATCATGTATTAGAATGCTCCTGATGGTATCTTCATATTTTCATAGTCCCAAAGTAGAAACTCCCAAATGCCTATCAACAGTAGGCAAGTAAATTACAGTGTCTTCCTACAGTGAGATTCTATCCATCAATGAGAAAGCACATGCCACATGAATAAATCTCTCAGTTCTGATGCTGAGTGAAGGTGCACAGACACAGAGCAGCATGTACTAGTATGATTCCTTTCACATAAAGTTTCAAAAGAGGCAAAGCTAACTTCTGCTATTAGAAGTCACTTTTCTGATAGTGAGAAGCCTGAGGGGGCTTCTACTGGTAAATGCAGTTTCTTGCTCTGGGTAGTTGTTACTAATAAAAGGAAAACATAAGCACATTTAAATTTTAAGGAGTTTGTTCAAGTTTTCAGAGACTCCAAAGTGGCTAGCACTTTACTAGGATGGGCTGTAAAACTTATAAAGTGTTTGATGGAGCCAGACAAAACAATTTTTTTGGTTAGAGTGGAAAGTCCCAAGTTAGGGGTTAGTTGATGGGTTCTGATTAGTACAGTGTCTAGTTTCAAATTACTATTTATATCCAGCTTTTTTTTATTCATGTAGAAATTTAAAGTGTCAAGAGTCACCATTGTCCAAAGGCCTCCCAATTAGAATTTAACATGACAGAGATATTTTCATATCATGTATAGGGAACTATACAGATGATATGTGCGCTCAGGTGTACATCTACGTGTGGTTTTAAAAAATCACGATGAGGTCTGTTTGTCTTCAGGTTTTAAGGCTGATTCATGTTTCTGTTAAGCTCCAACAAACCCCTTCTACTTCAGATGAACCTCATTGTTTTTTTCCTTGCTCTTCTCCTTCTGACTCTTTTTGAAGTTGCAAAATTGTTTCTCTACCTTTGTCCCCTGGATCTTTCCTTCTAATGTTTTAATTGAAGAACCATTGCTTCTGGTCCTGTAGATTTTAATATAAAACATGGTAATTTACAAATCTGACCTTTCCTCTAGATTCCAAAGACCAGTATCTATTTCCTCCAAAGTTGCTTCTCCTCTAGTCTAACCCTCTCCTCAGAAAATGGCACCCATCAGTCACTCAACCTGGAAACCTGGAAGCCCCTCCCAATTCTACCTCCCACCATTCCTCATTAAGTAGCATACTACAGTCTGTGCATTAACTCTCACCTATAAATGGTTCTACCCTTTCAGTTAGATTCTGTGCTGCCAATCTTACCCTCAACAAATCTAGATTGTACCACTCTCCTGCTGAGAACCCTCTAATGGCTTAGATAACCATGAAGGACACAGCTTTAACCTTCTCAACTCAATCCTCCAAAGTTTGAAAGATCTTCCTCCAGTCTCCATGTCCGTACATCTGCCCTTGTTAGGGTCCTTCCCTTGTTAAGATCTTTACATAGACCAGCCACCTGGAATGTTCTTTTGCTTCAATTTTTGCCTGTCTTGTCTTTCCTGTTATTCAGATCTTTTTTCTGAACACAATTTTTTATGAACCCTTGGTCTCCAATCACACTTCATCACATTGTTTTCTTTAAATTTTCTTCATAGCATTTTTGATGGCAAATTTTCAGGGTCCTAGTACCTTGGAGATATTAAGCATTCAATAAATGTGCTGAATGAATTCATGCATTGTGAACCTTGATAGGATATAAAACACAACTCTACCCAGTCTCTGGAGTCGATAGAAAAATACAGTAGACTCTGTTGCTCATCATTTCAGTAGGGAAGTGTTCCTGAACCTCTCCATGCTGAAAACATCACCTGATAGCTGGGGCAGTGTTCAGTGGCAGCATCCTGAGTGTCACACTGAGACACAAGTGAGCAGAGGCAGGAGCACCGGGCCTGCCCTGGGCCGGCCTCAACAGTGCTGCAAGATCAGTGTCTGAAACTGTGGATGTAGTTTGGGTTACTGTGATCCAGGAAGTTGTAAGAGGCCCTCCAGAGAAGGTCTTATTAGTCCTGCCAGAGAGCTTAGGTCACTTTTCTGTTTAGAGAAGGAACCAAGTTCCAAACGCAGGTAGCCAGGGGGTAGATTTGCTATTCTCTTGAGAATAAATGGGTAGATTAGGAACCAAAAGTAAATAGGAGGGTTCTTGCTTACCAAGCAAATCCTAATCCCTAGGTGATGATAACATATTTTAGGGGGAAAAAAAAAAAGCTGAAAAGCGTGTTTCATTTGAGAGAAATGGACTTTCAAAATGGTGAATTAAACTTACAAAATATTTTATAGCTAGAGCTCTCTGCCCAGCCTGTTTACTCTTATTTTTGTTGTTTGTTTGCTTTAAACTTAAAACAGCAGGATGGTCTCTAAAGCAAGTCAAAAATGGGAGATTTGATTTGCCAACGTGTCTGGTTTTCACTGTCTCATTAAACCAAATCCCATGGTCTGGGCTGCTGCTGCTGGGAAGATGCAGCATGGAGTAGCACCGAGGCTGCTACACACTCCACTCCTTCCCTGCCCGCGGTTGCAGATCCTGACAGGCTGAACTGAGCAGGGTAGCAATCAAAAAGCCATCCGCTCCCCAGAGCAGTTGATGCAAATCAACCTTAGGCCATTGTGATGTTATTGGGACATAAACCAACAAATAGATGCTGCATTCAGACCCTTCTGGAACTGGAAACGTGCCCTAATTAAAGCAGACACAACAGCTCTGCGACGCAGCCAGACAGTAAATGAAGGGGCTGCCTGCCGGATTCCTCAGCTTCCAGGTTATAGCCGAGCTTACAGGAGTTATACCAACCCACCTACACACCTCAGTGTTCTCCACTGTACGTGACTGCACTTTTGCTTACCTAGTCTCTAGGTTAGCATAGGAGGAATGTAAAACTTTAGAAGACATTTAGTTAATTCTTTCACCCACCAAAGGAATCCCTATGGCATCTCTTGTATCATGTACCCTGCCCACCATGGGTGCTGAGCAGACTGAACCAAGTCAGCAGTCACACGGGGTCAACCTCAGAAATCCATGAAGGGGCAATGGATTCAGCCTCTCATTTCAGAGCTGTGGCCAACCACCAAGGTCAACTTTAAAACCGGGGCATAGAGAAGGTAACCAAAGTCTGGACACTGTAGTATATTTCCACCTTTCTCCTCGAGCCAAATTGGATTTTATCTGGAAATAAATGAACTCATAGTGAAATTAAGGTGTGATTATGTGTTTAATAGTCAACAAATCTAAAGATAGAAACTTAGTGCAAAATTGAAATTAAAAAATTCTTCAGATGATTTGCTTAAAATGCCCTATAGACAAAACAAAATCATATCCCCCCCCTACCTTTGGTAAACAATTGTTCACCCCACAGAAATCTCTCTGCATTGAAATGAAAATGAGTTACATGGATGAGGAGCCACAAAACATGGATGAATATAGGGAGCAGGGAAAACTGTGAACAGGTGTAGCGACATTTTTTTTTAAGTTCTCAAAATTTTAAATTTTCCTCTCAGTAAAAGATGGCATGTAGGTAGGCTTTTGACTGCTTCAACCAATAGAGAATAATAGAGGCAATATTATGTGACTTCTAAGGTTAGATCAGAAGACATCACTTGGCTTCTACCAGGTCCTCTTGTGATACCTGAACTGAAGGAAGCCAGGTGCCATATAAGAAGTTCAACTACCCCAAGACCACCATGCTTGAGAGTTTACATGCAAGAGTTTAGGTTGTAACATGGACTCATAAGTGATTTTTCTGGAACCACTGACTTTTCATTTGGGTCTACAGGTGCCTGAAGATGCTAAATGGGTAACTAAAAGCAGGAAAGAAAAAGCTTGGCATCTCTACCACTATTTGGCATTTTTCTCCTCCATTCTGAGTCATTCTTTCCTGTAGTCACACTGAATTCCAGGAACAATAGGTCTGGTGGATAAACATCCTATGGGAAGAATATCAACTACCTCATAGGCACCAGCATCTTTCTTATCAAATATAAGGCCCTTCTTGACCAATCTTGAGATAAGGATCAACTAGACCACAGTTTGACCAAGATGGATTAAGTGTGGATGCTTCTTGCTCCACTCCCTCGTGTTCCTACCTTATTTAAACCAGAGGCTCCTGTCATTGCTTCCCCTTGTCTACCTAATCTAGGTAAATTAATTCTTTCACCATTATTTTTTCTGTTTGTTTTCTGGGGGCAAGTAGATGATTCACTGGGAATCCAAAGTTGGGCCTCTGGCAGAGGACTATAGTCACAGGGTCACCAGCCTTTGCTGAGCTCCTAGCCTCACATCCACTGCCAGCCATGTGGATGGACCATCTACAACATTTCAGCGAAGTCAAGCCCTCAGAAGATGATGGCACAACAGCCAACTACTAACTACAAGAGCTAAAAACTTCCTGCATCCACTTCCTGCCTTGAAAGGTCCCAAGCCAAAATTATCCTTACTTCCCCACCCACAATATTATGGGCAAAATGGTTATTTTATATGCCTGGTTTGGGGATAAGCAGCAAGTAGAATAGCAAGACTTAAAATTTTAACCAAAAGACATTGCTTTCACCACAGACTCTTGATGATAGGATGCCTATCTACTAACTCTTATCACAAAGCATCCTAATAACTCAGGCATGGTGGCACAGGCTTCTAATCCCAGTTATTCCTTAGAAAGCTGAGGCAGAAGGATTACAAGTTTGAGGCCAGCCTAGGGAATTTAGGGAGTTCTCGCCTCACAATAAAAAATAAAAGGGCTGGGGATGTAGCTCAGGCGCAGAATGCCCCTGGGCTCAATTCCCAGTATCACAAAGCAAAGCAAACAGAGCCACTGAGTACCGGACAGCCTCAGAGTGAAGACTTGCACTGGAAGGTCAGGACAATGACTTCAGACAGCACTGTCTTCCCTACTCTGGGCTGAACTCTTTCTCTGTGTAACTTTCACCCATCTGTCCTACTTCTGCCTTCTGATGCCAGAACAAGTCTACTCTCTTCTTGTGACATCAGAAAAGATTATGCAAATATAATAGGTCAATACAAAGAGAAAAGCCTCCTTTGTTCCCAGGTCCTTTGAAGCATTAAGACATTAAAGAAGTGTTCTCTCCTGAGATTCCCCCTGGGGGTCATAACATTTACACATACTTTGCATATGTACTTCTGTGAAGGAATGGAGGAAATGACTATATGTGAAAAATTCTGGTTTTATTACAGAATTTTTTCTTTACATTGTTGAAAATGCTCACATTGAAAAAAACAAAGAAAAAAGTCACACAGCAAAAATAAACTTGGGCTGGGTTTGAGAGTTAAATGCAAACTTGTCAACTTATTCATTTATTTTAAAAAAATGAAAGAAAATCCTGATGAGTAGTTATATTTAGGGAATGAAGTACTTAATTTTCTCAGTGTAACTTCAAAGACTAGAAAGAAAAGACCATACAATTGATTACAAACTCAAACTTTTACATAAAAATATTCACAAATAAGGGCTGGGGATGTGGCTCAAGGGGTAGCTCGATAGCCTGGCATGCGTGCAGCCTGGGTTTGATCCTCAGCACCACGTACAATAAAGATGTTGTGTCCGCCGAAAACTAAAAAAAAAAAAAAAAAATATTAAAAAAATTCCCCCTCTCTCTCTCTCTCTCTCTCTCTCTCTCTCTCTCTCTCTTTAAAAAAATTTAAATATTCACAAATAAAATTAAAGGGCTAATAAAAAATTAGAAAATATTTCTGGCATACAATTAAAAAAAGATTAAGAATCTTAATATATTTTTAAAATTACAGTTAGAAAAACAGTAAATAGAAAAATGAACAATTCAATAACAAGAAATATGTGTAAAGGCAAAAATGTAGGTAATTTGTTATGAAAAAAGTATAAATGATCTATGAATGTATTTAAAACAATTCTATTATTTTATAACCAAGGACATGAAAATTGAATAACAATGTGTCATTGTTTTAAGTTTCTTAGGAATATATATATATATTTTTAGTAGCCAATAATCATGATTGACAAAGACAGAGGAAAAGGGCCCAGGTCCCTATCGCTTGTCAACTATTTACTGGCCCAATCTTCCTGCAAAGCAGTGTAAATGGATCAATAACCTGTAAAATGATCTCGTCTATAAGCCAAATATGCATATCTATCCTTAAGATGTCAAAATAATCAATAGTGTTCACAGCTTTGTTTATAATGTTTACTAGAATACCAATCACAGAGGAAAAAATGAACAGAAATTAAAGAAAATGTGTTTCAGTAGGAAAGTTGCTGAATAAGATATGGTATCGCCATATATTATAATCCCTATCCAGCCATTAGGTATCAGTGGTAGAAAACATTTATTAGCAAAAAGGTGCACTTGAATGTTGTTAATCTATATGAGGTTATAAAATGTATAGATAAGATATATACTTGCATGCACACATATATGAAGGAAATTTTAAATACATACTGTTATATCAAATATAGATTTTAACACAAGAAAATGTACTAAAAATAAAAATATTTTAAAATATAAATTATATGATATGTATTTCATGTAGACTACATGCCTATATTTTATATAGGATATATTACATATAAAGAAAATGCTACTTCAATATTTTTAATATGAAACTAAAAGATTCTACCAAAATCCCTATATGCAAACATGGAAGATTATGAGTAATTTTCATTTTCTTCTTCTATTTTGTATTTTCTGAATTTTCTACAATAACCACTGTAATCTTAGAAATAGAAAAATGTGTACAAACATACATAAGCATGAAGATAGCTAGTAGACTTCACAAAATACTCTATTTAAATCGTGTGAAAACAAAACAAGTAGCTACTTATCAATAAAGACCTGTTTGACAAGAAATGGGATAGAAAAGGGAAGAAGAAACTCAAGTTCAAAAGCACAGTGTTGTATCATGGGGTTCCTGACTAGGTGTAGAAAGACCTCTACCTAGCAGTGCAATCCAGGTCTAGAATCCAATATGCTCTGTGACCCAGAACATGACACTCACCTCCTTTAGGCCTTAGTTACCTTAACTAAAAATAAGTGTGTTAGACGAGAGAACATCAAATTCCCACCTAACCTTTAAAAAACTCACCTTTCTGGTGAATTAAGTTACGAACTCTTTCTGGTGAATTAAGGTATAAACTTTGTCCCAATAAATTTTCTTTAAGCAAATAATACAGCTTACAGTTATCAGACAAAATATAGGTCATACAGTTAGATTTAATTTCATGTAAATAGTGAATAACTTTTCAGGATAAGTATATCCCATACAATATTTGGGGCATATTTAAGCATTTTTTTTTTAAACTACCAAGCATGGGACTCCTTTAATGAAACATCGACTATCCAGCTGTCTCCTGTGAGAAAAATTTATGTTAAGGAATAAACATATACTAAAAGATCAGATGTTTATCTAATTTTAAATTTAACTTGGCATCCTGTATTTTTATTTGCTGAATCTGGCAATCCTGGCTATAGTTCTTAGTTCATGTAATTGACTATCATAGAATGTTCAAGTAAAATTATATCCTAAAATTATCTTTCTTCCTTTCTTGTTCATCTTTTATGTCCAGTCTAGTACAAAATTGTGAGAACACCCAGGTTAGACATTGGCTGAGGCTGCCGCAGAAGAGAAAGGCTTTAAAATAAAAGCTGGAGTGGATCTTGGAGGACTCATGGGTGGAAACTTCACTTATTTCAAGGGCAAGTTCTATCTGAAAGGAGGTTAAGTGGTGCACCTCCTGGCTCTCACAGCCCTGCCCCACAGGGTGGGAATCACCACCAGGGCCCAAAGGCTTTTCTGTATTCTGATTGAAAACTTGTCTTTCCTTGAGAAATAAGCCACTCTTTATAATTTAAAGCAGGGTTCAGCAAACTTCTTCAATGGAAAAATAATAAATTATTTAGGCATAGTGAGTCAGAGAGAGCCTATGTTATATATTCTTAAACATATTGTTTTAAAGATATAAAAATTATCTTTAGCTCTTATAGCTATACATACAAAAAATGGTCTCAGTTCAGATTTTGCACATAGGCCATTGTATGCTAACCATTGATTCAAAGGTTACCATTCTCAGAGTGTATTTTGACTTAATTGAATCTAATGTTCTTAGGAAAAGTAATGAAATCTCATAGTAGAACTTTGGACATAAGTCATTATCAGGAAAATAAGGAGACAGTTGATTTCCTCAAATCCCAAAGTCATCAAAGAATATTATTAATGCAAAACATACACAAATGAGATTTTGTGTAAATTCCTGGTCCAAACTGGTCTCTAGTTTTATTGTCAGAGTTGGATATAGAATAGGCATGTACTATTACATCTAACGCTTCATTAGCTTGATGTATCAAATGTATGGCTTTAATGAGAAAAATGCATTTATTTCTTTAAAGATTTGATGTGAGCCATAAAAACTTTATAGTTACCTAGACCTTTTGCATCTTAGAGTTATCCAGATGATGATAGCACAATTTTTCAAGAAACATTCTACTTATTTTCCAAAACCAAGCTGTAATTCAACTCCCTCTTTTAAAGGAAACATATCCTCTAACCTAGCCCTAGACAAGTACATTGCTCAATTTTGCTTTCAAGGCAATCCTATAGTTGCTCTTCCGACAAATTTTGCATCTTTGAGGAAACTTATTAGCTGTGTGATTTTGGTCAACTTACTTGACATTTCTGAAGCTCAGGTCCCATCTCTGAAAATGAGTATAAAATTGCCTACCTCATTAAATTGTCAAGAAGATTAAAAATAACTCATGAAAAGTCACAGCACTGTGCCTGTGTTCACTAAAGAAAAACTGCTTTAACAATTCTCTCTCTTTTTTTTTTAGCACATTTCCTTAAAGCCTCTCCTCTTGCTATAATCTGAGCTCCCTCAGGTCCAGGATGTACATGCTTCTTCTCTGTGTCCTGAAGATGTGGCACATAGCAGGCCCAAGTCAAGGTTGATTGACTGAAACAAAACCACCACACAGACCTATACCTATTAATAAGACTCCCTAATAGACTCACTAATACATTTTCTGAACTCAAAGAAGGAAGACTGCAAGAATAGTTGATACTGAAATCATCCTAAAAAATTCTGAGATTACTGTACTTATATCAAGAATATGAATAAAAAGTTGCAAATAACCATAAGATACCTGAAATTGGGTCACTGCTAGGAGAATGCTTTATTATTGGTGGATTAAAGATGAAGCAGGTCCCTAATTGCAGCTTTAACTTCCGGATGTCTATGTCAGCACTGCTCAGGGATAAACTTCTAAAATGATAATACTTTGATTTAGTATTAGACTTTACCATTCAGTGCACTTTGCCACCTATTATTTTCTTTTATCCTCAAAATGAGCCCAAGAGGGAGAGCAATTTTACAGATGAGCAAATAGCAGCGCAGCAGGTTCAGTGACCGACAGAGGGTCACAGAGTGATTTTAATAGCAGAGCTGGGCTCCCAGACAGGATGCAGACTCCCAGTCCCATACTTATTTCCTGTGACCAGGTGTCCCCTTCCCAAACTCACAGGACAGGACTATTCAAGAAACTGATACTGGCACAGCACTGTTCAATACCTGCTGAGCATTCAGTAAACACCTGGGGAAGGAAAAGAAGAGGAAGGGTGGGAGGTTATAGACTGGAAGGATATTTTCCATGCAGTAATCTATCATAGCTGGAGAAGCAAGGTGAGGGAAATATTTGGACCTTTCAGTGGGAGTTACCTCAGCTGCCTTCAGGACATCATAGTCAGCTCTAGGTCATAGCACCATCAAGACTATTGAACTATGTACACTAGACAACTTCCTCTGAAGCCATGTTTACCAACCTTGCTAACCAGCTAAGGACACACAAAGCTTATTGATTCATTACTGAGTTTTAAAGACCCAAGCCAAAATTTCTTACTAAAGACTTCTTGTCTCTATATACAACAAAGTTTTTGAGGCTATTTAGATGAAGATAAATCCAGTAGATGATTCTTTTATTTGGTACTTTGTAGTTTAGAAAGCACCTCTAGCAGAAGAATTTTGATCTTTCCTAGGTCATAGGTCTCTAAGACAGTGATGAAAACTATGAACTTTATTTCCAAAAAGAAACACCGTGCTGTGCACTATAGAAATGATTTTACGTACAATTCAAGGAAGATGGGAGATGGACGTTTCCATATATTTTAGAAGGATTTCATGGGAATCAGTTAAAAAAATCTATCATTGATAAATTCTATCATTCCATATTGACAGCAGCCTTTTGAGGTATGGAAGCAGATATTATCCATCCTGTTTTACACACAAGAGATTAATAACTCAAAAATGTAAGTGACACATCTAAGGGGAAAAGTTTATTATATAGAACAAACACCCAGCTCTCCTGACTATGGGCCTGGAGCTCCTTCCCTATATCAAGGTTCCCAAGTTACAGGTGAAGACATAAAAATTGTTCAAGAAATTATTTGACCTCTGCAGACATACATCAATTCAAGAGAGTAATAGCTTTCCCCTTCCCTGTCACAGGTGTTATTCAAAATACTGCTCTGTCCCCCTGCACCGGCAAGGTAGAGGGAACTGTGACCACGCACAGAGCAGGCACAGCGGCCTGCTGAGGGGCAGAGCCGCCCCCCACCCCCCGCGCCTGCCAGGTAGGGGAACTGTGACCACGGACAGAAAAGGCCCAGTGTCCCGCGGCGGGACAGAGCTTCCAATCACTCCTGCAAGGTAGGCGGGCCTGCAACCCACCGGCAGAAGAGGAGCAGCGACCTGCTGAGAGGCAGAGCCGCCCCCTCCCCCTGCACCGGCAAGGTAGAGGGAACTGTGACCACGCACAGAGCAGGCCCAGCGGCCTGCTGAGGGGAAGAGCCACCCCCCACCCCCCGCGCCTCCCAGGTGACCACCGACAGAAAAGGCCCAGTGGCCCGCAGTGGGACAGAGCTTCCAATCACTCCTGCAAGGTAGGCGGGCCTGCGACCCACCGGCAGAAGAGGAGCAGCGGCCTGCTGAGAGGCAGAGCCGCCCCCTCCCCCTGCGCCGGCAAGGTAGAGGGAACTGTGACCACGCACAGAGCAGGCCCAGCGGCCTGCTGAGGGGCAGAGCCGCCCCACACCCCCCGCGCCTGCCAGGTAGGGGAACTGTGACCACCGACAGAAAAGGCCCAGTGGCCCGCGGCGGGACAGAGCTTCCAATCACTCCTGCAAGGTAGGCGGGCCTGCGACCCACCAGAAGAAGAGGAGCAGCGGCCTGCTGAGAGGCAGAGCCGCCCCCTCCCCCTGTGCCGGCAAAGTAGAGGGAACTGTGACCATGCACAGAGCAGGCCCAGCGGCCTTCTGAGGGGCAGAGCCGCCCCACACCCCCCGCGCCTGCCAGGTAGGGGAACTGTGACCACCGACAGAAAAGGCCCAGTGGCCCGCGGAGTGGCAGAGCTTCCAATCACTCCTGCAAGGTAGGCGGGCCTGCGACCCTCCGGCAGAAGAGGAGCAGCGACCTGCTGAGAGGCAGAGCCGCCCCCTCCCCCCGCGCCTGCAAGGTAGACGGAACTGTGACCACCATCAGAACAGGCCAGACCTGCAACCGAGAGACAGAACAGGCCCAGTGGCCTGAGGAAGGGTAGAGCCGCCCCCCCCCGCGCCTGCAAGGTAGGTGGACCTGCGACCCACTGGCAGTACAGCCCCAGAGGCCTGCAGAGGGGCAGTGCCGCTGCCTGCGCCTGCAAAGTAGACAGAACTGTGACCACCGACAGAACAAGCCTAGCGGCCCGCAGAGGGACAGAGCCGCCGTCCGCGCCTGCGAGGGAGACTTTGCAACTATACAAGACCAATATAAATATATAGGGGGAAAATTCAATAGCACAACAGTTTCACCAAGTAGAAAGGAACGCGAACAGTATGAAGAGACAAGGAAAGAAAGGACCACAAGCAATGCAGGTCAACTCAACGTTAGAAGAGGTAATAGCTGCAGCAGATGGAATGTCAGATAAAGAATTCAGGATATACATGCTTCAGATGATCTGGAGTCTCAAGGAAGACATCAGACAGCAAAATCAGACAATGAAAGATCACTTCAACAATGAATTACATAAACAAATCCAAGAAGCAAAAGATCAACTATACAGGGAAATAGAGGTTATAAAAAACAAACAAACAGAAATCCTAGAAATGCAGGAAGCAATAAGCCAACTTAAAAACTCAATTGAGAATACTACCAGCAGAGTAGAACACTTAGAAGACAGAACATCAGACAATGAAGATAAAGTATTTCAACTTGAAAAGAACATAGACAGCTCAGCAAGACTGTTAAGAAACCATGAGCAGAACATCCAAGAAATATGGGATAACATCAAGAGACCAAATTTAAGAGTCATTGGGATACAGGAAGGGACAGAGTTTCAAACCAAAGGAATGAGCAATCTATTCAATGAAATAATGCGAGAAAACTTCCCAGACTTGAAGAATGAGACAGAACCCCAAATCCTAGAAGCCTACAGGACGCCGAATGTGCAAAATCATAAGAGACCCACACCTAGACACATTATAATGAAGATGCCCAACATACAGAATAAGGAGAGAATTTTAAAAGCTACAAGAGAAAGGAAGCAGATCACATTTAGGGGTAAGCCAATCAGGATAACAGCTGATCTTTCAACACAGACTCTGAAAGCTAGAAGATCCTGGAATAACATATTTCAAACACTGAAAGAAAATGGGTTCCAACCAAGAATTGTGTTTCCAGCGAAATTAAGCTTCAGGATGGAAGATGAAATTAAAACCTTCCACGATAAACAAAAGTTAAAAGAATTTGCAGCTAGAAAACCATCTCTTCAAAACATCCTTGGCAAAACATTACAGGAAGAGGAAATGGAAAATAACAATGAAAACCAACAGTGGGAGGTAGGACACTAAAGGGGGGAAAATAATCAAAGAGGAAAACAAACCATGTTTAGTAACATAAATGAACAAATATGGCTGGAAGAACAACCCATATCTCAATAATAACCCTAAATGTTAATGGCTTAAACTCACCAATCGAGAGACACAGGCTAGTAGAATGGATCACAAAACAAGACCCAACAATATGCTGCCTACAGGAGACGCATTTGATAGGAAAAGACATACATAGGCTGAAGGTGAAAGGTTGGGAAAAATCATATCACTCATATGGACTTCGGAAACAAGCAGGAGTGTCCATACTCATATCAAATAAAATAGATTTCAAGCCCAAGTTAATCAAAAGGGATAAAGAGGGACACTACATACTGCTTAAGGGAACCATACACCAACAAGACATAACAATCATAAATATATATGCCCCAAACAATGGTGCAGCTATGTTCATCAAACAAACTCTTCTCAAGTTCAAGAGTCTAATAGACCACCATACAATAATCATGGGAGACTTCAACACACCTCTCTCGCCACTGGACAGATCTTCCAAACAAAAGTTGAATAAGGAACTATAGAACTCAATAACACAATTAATAACCTAGACTTAATTGACATATATAGAATATACCACCCAACATCAAGCAGTTACACTTTTTTCTCAACAGCACATGGATCCTTCTCAAAAATAGATCATATATTATGTCACAGGGCAACTCTTAGACAATATAAAGGAGTAGAGATAATACCATGCATCCTATCTGATCATAATGGAATGGAACTGAAAATCAACGATAAAAGAAGGAAGGGAAAAGAATACATCACTTGGAGAATGAACAATAGGTTACTGAATGATCAATGGGTTATAGAAGACATCAAGGAGGAAATTAAAAAATTCTTAGAGATTAATGAAAACACAGACACAACATATCGGAATCTATGGGACACATTGAAAGCAGTTCTAAGAGGAAAATTCATTGCTTGGAGTTCATTCCTTAAAAAAAGAAAAAACCAACAAATCAATGATCTCATACTTCATCTCAAAATCCTAGAAAAAGAAGAGCAAAACAACAGCAAAAGAAGTAGAAGGCAAGAAATAATGAAAATCAGAGCTGAAATTAATGAAATCGAAACAAAAGAAACAATTGAAAAAATTGACAAAACTAAAAGTTGGTTCTTTGAAAAAATAAACAAAATCGACAGACCCTTAGCCATGCTAGCGAAGAGAAGAAGAGAGAGAACTCAAATTACTAACATACGGGATGAAAGAGGCAATATCACAACAGACACTTCAGAAATACAGAAGATAATCAAAAATTATTTTGAATCCTTATACTCCAATAAATTAGAAGATAGTGAAGGCATAGATAAATTTCTTAAGTCATATGATCTGCCCAGATTGAGTCAGGAGGATATAGACAACCTAAACAGACCAATATCAATTGAGGAAATAGAACAAACCATCAAAAGACTACCAACTAAGAAAAGCCCAGGACCGGATGGGTATACAGCAGAGTTTTACAAAACCTTTAAAGAGGAACTAATACCAATACTTTTCAAGCTACTTCGGGAAACAGTAAAAAGAGGGAGAACTTCCAAATTCATTCTATGAGGCCAACATCACCATGATACCTAAACCAGACAAAGACACTTCAAAGAAAGAAAACTACAGACCAATATCTCTAATGAACCTAGATGCAAAAATCCTCAATAAAATTCTGGCCACTCGGATACAAAAACTTATCAAAAAAATTGTGCACCATGATCAAGTAGGATTCATCCCTGGGATGCAAGGCTGGTTCAATATACGGAAATCAATAAATGTTATTCACCACGTCAATAGACTTAAAAATAAGAATCATATGATCATCTCGATAGATGCGGAAAAAGCATTCGACAAAGTACAGCATCCCTTTATGTTCAAAACTCTAGAAAAACTAGGGATAACAGGAACATACTTCAATATTGTAAAAGCAATCTATGCTAAGCCTCAGGCTAGCATCATTCTGAATGGAGAAAAATTGAAGGCATTCCCTCTAAAATCTGGAACAAGACAGGGATGCCCTCTCTCACCACTTCTGTTCAACATAATTCTCGAAACACTGGCCAGAGCAATTAGACAGACGAAAGAAATTAAAGGCATCAAAATAGGAAAAGAAGAACTTAAATTATCACTATTTGCAGATGACATGATTCTATACCTAGCAGACCCAAAAGGGTCTACAAAGAAACTATTAGAGCTAATAAATGAATTCAGCAACGTGTCAGGATATAAAATCAACACGCATAAATCAAAGGCATTCCTGTATATCAGCGACAAATCCTCTGAAATGGAAATGAGGACAACCACTCCATTCACAATATCTTCAAAAAAAATAAAATACTTGGGAATCAACCTAACAAAAGAGGTGAAAGACTTATACAATGAAAACTACAGAACCCTAAAGAGAGAAATAGAAGAAGATCTTAGAAGATGGAAAAATATACCCTGTTCATGGATAGGCAGAACTAACATCATCAAAATGGCGATATTACCAAAAGTTCTCTATAGGTTTAATGCAATGCCAATCAAAATCCCAACGGCATTTCTTGTAGAAATAGAGAAAGCAATCATGAAATTCATATGGAAAAACAAAAGACCCAGAATAGCAAAAACAATGCTAAGCAGGAAGTGTGAATCAGGCGGTATAGCGATACCAGACTTCAAACTATACTACAGAGCAATAGTAACAAAAACAGCATGGTACTGGTACCAAAACAGGCGGGTGGACCAATGGTACAGAATAGAGGACACAGAAACCAATCCACAAAACTACAACTATCTTATATTTGATAAAGGGGCTAAAAGCATGCAATGGAGGAAGGATAGCATCTTCAACAAATGGTGCTGGGAAAACTGGAAATCCATATGCAACAAAATGAAACTGAATCCCTTTCTCTCGCCATGCACAAAAGTTAATTCAAAATGGATCAAGGAGCTTGATATCAAATCAGAGACACGCCGTCTGATAGAAGAAAAAGTTGGCTACGATCTACATACTGTGGGGTCGGGCTCCAAATTCCTCAATAGGACACCCATAGCACAAAAGTTAATAACTAGAATCAACAAATGGGACTTACTCAAACTAAAAAGTTTTTTCTCAGCAAAAGATACAATAAGAGAGGTAAATAGAGAGCCTACATCCTGGGAACAAATCTTTACTCCTCACACTTCAGATAGAGCCCTAATATCCAGAGTATACCAAGAACTCAAAAAATTAGACAATAAGAGAACAAACAACCCAATCAACAAATGGGCCAAGGACCTGAACAGACACTTCTCAGAGGAGGACATACAATCAATCAACAAGTACATGAAAAAATGCTCACCATCTCTAGCAGTCAGAGAAATGCAAATCAAAACCACCCTAAGATACCATCTCACTCCAGTTAGATTGGCAGCCATTATGAAGTCAAACAACAACAAGTGCTGGCGAGGATGTGGGGAAAAGGGTACACTTGTACATTGCTGGTGGGACTGCAAATTGGTGCAGCCAATTTGGAAAGCAGTATGGAGATTTCTTGGAAAGCTGGGAATGGAGCCACCATTTGACCCAGCTATTCCCCTTCTCGGTCTATTCCCTAAAGACCTAAAAAGAGCATGCTACAGGGACACTGCTACATCGATGTTCATAGCAGCACAATTCACAATAGCAAGACTGTGGAACCAACCTAGATGCCCTTCAATGGACGAATGGATAAAAAAAATGTGGCATTTATACACAATGGAGTATTACTCTGCATTAAAAAATGACAAAATCATAGAATTTGCAGGGAAATGGATGGCATTAGAGCAGATTATGCTAAGTGAAGCTAGCCAATCCCTAAAAAACAAATGCCAAATGTCTTCTTTGATATAAGGAGAGTAACTAAGAACAGAGTAGGGTCGAAGAGCATGAGAAGAAGATTAACATTAAACAGGGATGAGAGGTGGGAGGGAAAGGGAGAGAGAAGGGAAAATGCATGGAAATGGAAGGAGACCCTCAGAGTTATACAAAAGTACATACAAGAGGAAGTGAGGGGAAGGGGAAAAATAATATAAGGGGGACAAACGAATGTCAGTAGAGGGAGCAGAGAGAGAAGAGGGGAGGGGAGGGGAGGGGAGGGGGGATAGTAGAGGATAGGAAAGGCAGCAGAATACAACAGACACTAGTATGGCAATATGTAAATCAATGGATGTGTAACTGATGTGATTCTGCAATCTGTATATGGGGTAAAAATGGGAGCTCATAACCCACTTGAATCAAATTGTGAAATATGATATATCAAGAACTATGTAATGTTTTGAACAGCCAACAATAAAAAATTTAAAAAAAAATAAATAAAATAAAATGGATAAGGCTTATAATTAAAAAAAAAAATACTGCTCTGTAAGCCTCCAGAGCATTTTAAAAATCACAAAAGAAAACCTTGCCCCAAAGGCCATATTGAAATGCTGCTCATGGATTTCTATTGCTACTGCTTTTGAATTCATAACCACTTAATGCTGTGTGAGTGACGGTATTTTCCAAAGGCTAGAAACCAGTGTTGATGCAAGTAAGTGCTATCATAGGAGTAGTTGGGAGACCAGTTATGATAACACAGAGGAGACAGGTGGCAATAATCCAGGTGTAAGGCATTGGGGTTTGAGTAGGCTGAGTAGGAGGAGCAGTCATGGGCAGATTCTGTATACATCTAAGAGTATATAAGCCAACCATTTGTGGATGAATGCTGATAAGTATGAGCAAAGGAGAAAGTCAAGGATGTCTCCAGAGTTTTGGTTTGAACAACTGGAAGGTTGAAGCTGACATTAACTGAGATGAGAAAAAGGGAGATTTGAGTTCACTTTTGGACACATTAATTTTTATGTATTAGATACCCAAGTGGAAATGTCTAATAGGTAATTGATAAAGAATTAAGGTTTGGCCTGGAATGTCCCCCCAAAAGCTCATATGTTGAAAGCAAGCATGGAGCTACAAAGCTCAGAGATGGGGCTTTTAGGCAATTACTGGGTTGTGAGGACTCTGACCACATTAATCCATAAAGTAAATTAATCTGCTGATAGCTGAATGGACTACTGGGAGGTGGGACCTAGCAAAAGGACATAGGTCATTGCAGGCATGCCTAGAAGGGTTTATCTTCTTCCCAGCCCCTGCTCCCTGGCTCTCATGCACTCACTCGCTCTCTCTGCTTCGCAGCTGCCACAAGCTGAGCAACTTTTCTCCATCATGAGTCTCCTTCACCATGAGTAGTCAGCAGACCATGTAATGAGTCCTTTGAGACCATGAGCCAAAATAAATCTCTCCTCCTGTAAGTTGTTCTTGTCAGGTATTTTAGCCACAACAATGAAAGGCTCACTAACATGACCTTATAAGTCTGGAGTTCTGAGAAGAGGTCTATACTGGACATAAACATTTAGAAACTATGGTACATTAATGGTTGTTTTAGGCAGGTTTTTTGCTGCTGCAACTCAAAGACCCAACCAGAACAACTGTAGAAGGGGGGGAGGGGGGAGAGAGGGAGGGGGAGAGAAGGAGGGGGAGGGGGAAGAGGGGGGTAGGGGGAGAGAGGGGGTAGGGAGAGAGAGAGAGAGATCTACTTGCCAGAAACTCCTCTGAACCTTCTTCTATTGTCTCACACATAAGCTTTTGGGAGACACCTCACATCTAAACCATAAAAATGATAAAGCCATCACACTTGATAAGGTCACCAGGTAAGTGAGTTCATGTTCAGAAGAGGTCCAAAGATGAAGCCCTGGGTACACAAATGTTAAATGGCTAACTATCTGTAGTGGAAAATCTCAGGTCACGTATTCATGCATGAACCAATTATTCTGACCTGGAAAATGCTATATTTGGATCAGAAGAGGCATGACATGCCTAAACCACCACTATGGAAAAGATGTGGGATTAATCAGGTTTAAACCAATCAAAGTTGTAAGAGCATGAGGCAAGTACAACCATCTAAAACACCTGCACTCAGAGGATTGGAACAGATGTTGATGAGGTCACTACAATGCTCATCCACTATTTACGTACCTTTAAGTTTTTGTTTTTACAGTGAGAGTTTTAACATTAAACAAATCTGCAATTAAATGTTGGTGCTGTCACCAAGAATACAACTGTGAACAGATTACTGAGCTTTTCAAAATTGTTTATTTGCAAAATTAGAATAGTATTTCCTCCTCCCTAAAAAGATATTTGAAAAAGACTCCATTGAGCTATTACTATATAGAGTGTGCTTGATGCAATGTTTAATACACAATAAATAATCAAAAGTATTAATTGCTATTATTTCCCCCTAGAGTATAGCTTAAAGCAAAGCCCTATCCATATGCAGGTAAATTATTTGGGAAATCATTCCAGGAAGCACAAATATAGGGAGGATGGAAACAATGCCAGGATTGGTCACTAGAGATGGATCGCTAGTGACCAATCCATCTAGAGATGGACTGACTAGAGATGGATTGCTCAGGACCATCTAAAGAATATTATAAAATGTGATTTAGAATTGTGTATCCTGGATGATTATCGGAGAAACATTTATCTATCAATTCCTGTTTCTGACTGATCAAAAGTATATACCCTCCAACACACTATATTAACTTAACCCCTTCATCTTTCTAGGTTGCTAAAGCCCGAGTTGGAGTTAAATGGTTTCCCATGAGTATCCTACAATACTGCTTTAGATGAGACCCAAGGAAAGAAACAAGAGGTACAAGTCAAGGTGAAGCACTGTTAGATTGGGCATGCCCAAAGCAGACTGAAGGTGGTAGAGAGTCCATGTCTGCAAAGTAGATGGGAAGAGGGAAGTAGAGAAGATACAAGATGAGCTCAAAAAAGTGATAATTACATTAATAATAATAATTAATCATCATCATCATCATCATCATCATCATCATCATCATCATCATCTTGGCTAAATCCTTGTATCAAAAACTCTTAGCTAGGGCTCTTTCCCATGAGCTTTTGATCCCCTGAAATGCAAGGCTAAGTTTTTTTCTTATTTTCATACCTATAATTCAGTGTTAAAGACATAGAACATAGTTAATATTTGTTAAATGAACTAATGTGGCATGAAAAACAATTTGAAATATGTGTTTCAGTTATATACGTGTGAGCTCGTTGACCTGTACTTTTATTTCTTCCTGCAGCAATTTGATAGCCGAAATTCGACATAAAACTCTTGAACTGATTTATTTCTTTTAGCTCTATACTAGGGGAAAAAAATAACACAAGAAACAAAACCCTGATTTTGTACAAAAAGCAGTAAGCTCTGAAAAAAGAAACTTCTTTTCTCTTCTCTAATTGCTTCCCCAGCTACCTTTCCTAGATTCACAGGAATTAATGGTGGGAGAGGCATAGCTCAGCTGGTTGTATAGGGCTGAGATCCTCTGAGCTTCATTATAGCCTCCGTGAGAAGAGGACTGTAGGCAGAAGCCTCTTCTGTAACCCCTGCCCTGCTCCTGAGTCTCTCACATATGCTAAGGTCAGCCTACTTCTGTCCCTCTTGTATTGACTGAGTCATTCACATGCTCTCACTTTTCACCCTAGTTAAGTAGAATCCCATTAGCCTAGATACATAACACTGGATTGCCTTGTACCTCAGCCTGATCTGTTTAGTATTTTCGTACATGAGGACATGTTTTATTCTTTCCAGTACTCACATGGACTATCTACAAACATAGTATAAAGATAGTGGTCAAAGTCGTACATAGACACAACTAAGCCACTATCCGCACTGAATGACTGGAGGGCAAATCCTTCCCTGAGTTAATACTTGAAAGCACTTTATTAGTACCCTGTTCCACTTTGCTTACTGTTTCTTTCCCAGCATATCTTCTATGAGAAGGATTAAGTAGTTTAAAGGGAATGAGACTTAGCACCCTCTTAATTGGCTGGCTTGGTCAAGTGCTGAAAGAGCTGTGCACTCTAACCTTGGCCAAGGAGAGCCCTGAGAAGGAGGTGGTTAGTGGCTAAGGTGGCGAGCTACCAAGTTTCAGAAGACTGAAAACACTGTAAATCTACAATTTGACCAGTTAGCCCTAAATATGGGAGATGGAGAGGTCTTTTCAAGTTACTAAAACCACAATGCAGCCACTTGCTTTCTGTGACTCCACATGGCAAGTAGGTCTTGTCTTCAAGCACAGAAGGCAGCAGCATGTGCCAGAAAGGACAAAGTGACTAAGCCAAGAGAAGGGCCTGGGCAGACACAAATGCCTCTCACATATGCATTCAGTAACCGTCTCTGTGTTTCGTTCTCCCAGATGAAAAATTACTTTAAAGTTATCTGTTCTTATCATCTTTCTCTAAAAATGGCATTAACTCTTTTCCAGTTCTATCGCCTTTTACAAAAACAAAGCACTTAACAATTTTAAGCCCAAGGTACAAATGAAATGCTTCCTCTGTAATTTCAAAGGCTTTTATCAGATTGTCCTTCAGAGAAGGAAATTTCGTGTAAACATGGAGATCCTCTCTTTCTTCACTTGTCCTCAGCCTGCCTCTTTTGTAAATTTTCTCACTCTTTGTTGCCCTTTGTCGCAAATATCCTTGCTTCTCTATGCCTCTTGCTTAATGTCCTCTCAAGAATATGCTTGACCTTTGCTTTCAACTTAACTCACCCACCACCACCACCCAGCTGATGGGGGTTTACATTCTGAGCCTCATCTCTGATTTGTGAAATGATAGAATTCCATAACTGTTAAATGTGTTACAGAGATTCCCATTAGTTTTCATTTCAACAAACAAATATTTCTCCATCACCACCCTACAGAGAGGAAAATACAAGATTCTGTCCAGAAGGAACCTACAATGCAGGGACAACATAAATAGGTAGTGAGCTCACAATGTAATATGCTCCTCCATGAAGCTGTCAGAAGTGTCTGGTCAGGGTATTGAGAGAGGCAGGTCCCTCCTCCTGAGCAGCCTGGAGTTATTGGGAAGAAATATTTGCCCAATATCTTACAGGATGAGCAGCCTCTTCACAAATAGAACAATATGTGGAGAGCACATTTCTCCAAGATAAAGGAAGAACAGGCACAAAGCACAGAGAAATTTTAAAAAAAAAATCCACGGCATATGGAAAAGAGTGAAAAATGTGGTGACCACAGACTGATGCAGCAAGGAAGGTTCTCCAGAACAAGGCTGGAGAACCGCACTGGTCAGGGAGGGCAGAGCGGAAGGTGATAGACATATGTGGGTGTGAACCATGAGCACCCAGAGCTGACAAAGGCACCTAAACTCAGGGATGACTGTTCTCTTTTTAAAAGGTTCATTGTGGAAGGAACAAGGAAGGTTAAGCAGTTGGAAAAGATTAATTTCTGGTTAGCCAGTTAGGAGGCAGCCAGCCAGCAGACAGAATCAGGGAGACAGGGTAAGAACTTGAACCCTCCCGGGCAAAGGAGACAGGATGAGTTTCCCTCACAAGGTTTAGCCCAGATGCAAAGCAGCACAAATGCCTTGCTGATGAGAGAGAATTCCTGTGTGTATCACCGATCGCCTCCAGCTCTAAACTAGTATTTGGAACTTCAGCTTTGCCCTCATTTGTTTTGATACTTTGTACACTTGAGCTTTTAGGTTTTTCTTCCACTCTGATTCATCTACTCAGCAAATACCTGTTCCCAGCATCTCAAACCAACTAGCTGTATTTTCACAAGAAAATATTTTTCTTTCCTAACAAAGACTGACTTTTAGAGCTGCCATTACTGATAACAGATGTTGAAACATTTCAACTTACTTTTTATTTCTTTTTTCCCCAAGATTTTTAAATGGGCTTTAAAAACATTTTATATAGATTTTTAGCCTCAATATGTTTTTCCTAACATTATTACTTCTCTTCTCCCAACGTATAATAAAAAAAATTAACAGCTCCTGTTACTGTTTATTTCCCATCTGCTGGAGATAATATAAAATTTCAGATATGCTTATAAAATATGTACCAAACATGTCAAAAATAATCTATGGTATAGTAAACATTATGTTCATTGTATGTATTTTATGTACCACTTCTGACTAAACATGCATTATTATAGCATAAGCCATCCTGTTTAACCTATTGTAATTTTACCACACTCCACAGTGACACTGAAATGGAATAGGGATATCATGTATATAGTACAGAGGGTTTGAACTTTTTCTGTACTTATTTTATCTTTCTTAAGAACATCAAAACTGGGGTTGATAAACATTACATTTAGATGTCAAGCATGAAGTTTAAGGAACTCAGCATATGAAATAGCAGAAATGTTATGGTGCATTTATTTAGAACTTTTCCCTAACACAGTACAATTTCTTGTTGTTTGAAGTAGAAGGTAAAATAAATAATCAAGCCTTTAAATTTCACTGTAAACCACCTTGATATATAGCAACTGATGCTAAACATTCCTCTTAGTCCATCATTTCAACCTCAATTCACACCATCCCTACTGACTCAAAATAAGGTTGCAGAAGAATTAGGGGACCTATCTAATCATTTTATTGAAAAAAATTAGCACTGAAATAAGTAGATCTATTTTACTGTTAGTAAACTTTAGATAATTTGAACTTAAACTCAATTCCAAGTACTCACCACTACAGAGACAGAAATACTAAACTTTTGCATATTATTTAACAGAAGTAGATGTTGCAGACACAGTCCACTGTTCAAGAATTCTATACCATTTGTGGACAATGAACACACACACACACACACACACAGCCCTACTTCTTTCTTTCCCAATACTGGGGATTGAACCCAGGACTTCTCACATGCTAGTTAAGTACTCTACCTCTGAGCTACAGACCCAGTACTTTTGTTAAATTTTAATTTTTGAGATAAAGTATTTCTACATTGCTCAAGCTGGCCTCAAAATTTGCAATCCTCCTGTCTCAACCTCCTAAATAGCTGGGATTACAGGCATTTGCCATCACACCCAGCAAAAGAATCATATTTATCATGGAAACTTATCTATCCTCTTTCTTATTTTTTGCTCCATTTCTACTAATGCTGTAAATGGTTTTATTCAGCTGTCTAAGTTAATAATGATATGCTAAATAAACTAAAGTTTGTTCTTAATGTGTAGTTGTGCTTCATTATTTTAAATCTTACTCATTGGGGTTCCTGGCATAGTTCCCTGTAGATGAATTTACTTTGACTAATTTTTAGCTGATAAATCAGTGCCCCAAAACTATTACCAAAAGGAAAGAGAGGTTTAGAGTATAAGCATTCTTGATTAACTTTCCACTTCCATCCATCTCTCAACTAGCCCAGAGTGTTCTCAAGTGTGATCCAATGGTCCCTGGTGGGTTACCTGACATGTCACTGCAAAAGATGGAATGCAGAAGTATGTGAATCCAGTTGTCTTCTATTAAGCCAGATATTAAAGAGATTTGTTTGGGAAGGTTATTGTTTGGGAAAGTTATTTTTTCATAATAATTTTTGTTAACCATTTTATATAAATATTTTAACAAATTCTATTTTAATTTCAAGTACAGTAAATTTTTATTGGTAAAACCCATTAAACAAAAGTTCTTTGGGGTTTTCAATAGTTTGTAAGAGTATAAGCCAAAATTTGAAAACCAGTGACTTAGCTTGCCAACTAATTCTTCCATGTTAAACTCATGAAGCAGAAAGGAGGATAGAGAACTAAAAGGTCAAGATCATAGGGCTCTTTGCACTGGCTCTTTTAAATTCTCAGGAATTATTCATATTGTAAGCTTTAATTTCAATTTCTATTGATTTGGTTTTCAATTTGCACTCAATTATAGTTAATTTTCCTATTAATATAACCAGAGGGAACTAACAATTAATAAGTTCTCCATGTTTAACATTGTGGCCTCCCAATAGGATGTGTAAGAAAGAGTATTAATAATTATTAAGTCCCTACTATGTGTCAGGTACCTTATAAATGGCAGGTGGTTCTGAGCAAGGCTCCAGATTCTGGTCCAAATCTGGCTCTACCACTTAATACTTGTTCAAGGTTGACAAGTTATTTAGCCTCTGTGTTGATTTCCTGTAAAATGGCAACTCCTTGGGTTGACATGAGGAAGAAATGAATCATTACACACAAAGCCTTTGCACAATGCCTCACATGTACTAGACAGTTTACCTAGCTGCATAATCTTCACATCCCTGAGGAGGAGGAGTTGTTTTTATCTACTTTCACTAGTAATGAACTAAGCTCCAGGAGGGCGGGTAATAGACTCAAGGTTATGTAGACTGAAAGTGATGGAGATACTGTTTAAACTCACAGCTATATGATGTAAAAGTTCTTGCACCAGACCAGCAGTTCTCAAACTTGAGTTCACATTAGAAGCACCCTACCCAATGAGTTTCTGATTTGGCAGGTCTAGGAGATGGCCAAGAATCTGCATTTCGAATGATGTCCCTGGAGTTGCTGATGCTGCTAACCCAAACACTCCACTTGGAGAAGCTCATTCCTAAAGACCATTCTTCATCACCAAGAACAGTTACTCCTTAACATCACATCCTTAAATAGCCTAGGATGTCCTCAATTGGCTGTGTCATGGTTCTTTGGTAACACTCCTTCTCTGGACCTTTCTCTTATGTAGGAATGATCAAAAGCAATGATTAATTCCCTAACTTTAGACATACAATAATAATCTTACCATATACTTTCCAGTCACTTGATATAAACTATGCCTTTAATAAGTAAGGAAACCAAAATACCCAGGTAAGTGAAGAGGTCTCTTTCTTAAAGCTCAATTTTTTTTCCTATATCATTCTCTATATGATTCCTACTCCCCTGACTCAAAATAAAGCCTGAGATTAGCCAGTAAAGGATCTCAGACTCCTTATTTTTATTTGATTCTTCAAATATGGCTTAGACATAGATCTCAAGTCCAGTGAAAGAAAAAAATAAAAGCTAGATTTCTCAGTTTTGAGGGAAGCAAGTACTATTTCTCAATTGCCTGAAAACCTCAGATCACCAGGGCAAAAACGTGAGAGCAAATTAAAATATAAACCTTAAAAATGAATCAGATTGAAGGAAAGTCATCTTTCTACTGAATTCTTCTCCCAAGTGGAAAAAAATCAGTAACGCAAATGGAAATTGGCAAGAAAACCAGCAAGTCAAGAAGTATATGGCGTAGTAAAGCAGAAGTATACTTCTTGGGTTCTCTGTTCTATTTTAAGCTATTTAAGTGAGATGTGCAGAACTCAGCATTATTCAAGATGAAAGCAGAAACAATGATGGGATTTGAGGAAGGAACTGACATTCTGTTGCCTCAGGAACAAAGAAGACTGGAAGCCTTGGACAATTACCATTCTTAAGAAGCACTGGCCGAGGGGAAGAGCAGGAACAAAAGCACCACATGCTGCATGTCTTAGAAGGTGCTCCTTTGCATTCTGCTCAGGAGAGAAAGTCCTCTGGAAGTCATAATTTGTCCACTTTTTCTTTTCCCTGTGCTCTGTTTATAAAGTCATTCCCTCTTCTGCTTTTAGATGGTTGCTGTTCTCCATGTAGCTGGGGAGAAAAGTGAGAAGAATTTGAGCCATTTTTTCTTCTAGTAAAGGAATTTTACATGTGTAATATTTGAAGAAAAGGACTTTCCACTGAGCAGAGGAGAAAACAAAGAGAGAATGACATTGACACGTCTTAATGGATTTGGATTAGGTATTTGTAATAATTATCAACTTAGAAATATTTACAGCTGAGAGTATTAATGCAGAGCAGCTTTTGTAGACTGGAATAGAAAACTTCATCTGGATTCATGTAGGAATACTCACCTAGATGGAGAAAGTCAGAAAAGCTTCTAATCCTATGACTCAATGAAAATAGAAATTGAACATTAAAGCTACCCAAACTAATATTGGCAAGCTATCCATCAATGTGGTGAATAAGTACCTTTGTCATCTGGTCTGTAGAAGAGACATCACAACAAAATCAGATGGCAAATATCTTTCTTTCCTCAACTCTCATTTTAACAGGAGTCAGGATTCTTAGTTTCAGTGTGATGTGTCACAAACCTTGCTTAGGTTAGTACCTGCTTATTGGGGACCTTCCATCTGACAATAATTATGCTAGGTAGCAGCGAAGCAAGAACAAGACAAAGCCCCTGTCCCCAGGGACCTTTGGTCACCATAGTGGCCCAGTTCCATTTCCCCTTAGATGTATCCCTCTTTTCAGTCTATCTAAGCAGATTTACCTTACATGAAACCTCTTCAGATCTCTGCCATTCTTGAACTTAAGTAAAACTAGTATATATCCTAGCAGAAATGTGCTCCTCCTGTCCTACCTCATCTCAGCTGTACCCATTATGTTCTAAAAAGGGCAAAATGTACCATAAATTCATAACTTATCTACAGGGGCAGAGCTAGACAGAAGAACTGCCATTCAATTGACATAATAAACCTCCAGGAACAAGCTTCAGTGCTCAACTGCTAGAGTAGTCAGCAAAATCCACAGATTTAATTACACCCAAGTAATTGCAGAAAAGATCATCCATTATTCTAACTACTCTGAAAGAGAGGAGTACATACCCTGAAACGACCGTAGGAGCATAAATGGAGATCTATTCATTAGGACCATGAAATAAAATGGAAATCTCTTTTCTTAGCAGAGCAATGTGATTACCATCACCAGTAATGATATTATGGGAGGAAAAACATATTGTCTGCTAGTACATGTGCATTTCCCTTTTTTGCCTTGGACTTCTGTTTCTTCTTTTCACAGGATCATGGTAAGTAAGATCTGGATAACTGGGGAGCATCCCAAACATTCCACCCTAGGGCCCAGAATTAGTGCTTCTTAAACAAAAAGATTCAGAATCCCACAACATACAGTCACTTCTTTCTACCATCTCTAAAACCTTTTTAGATTTTATTTTGCTAAGTACCTGTGGTTGTTTCATAGTAGGCAGATTCAAAGACTAGTGTGGTATTTTTCTTACAGAAAGATTGATTTTAATTGGAAATGAAACTAGGTATTGAGGAGTTACAGAGGCCAAAATACAGGAAATAAGGTCTTGGCAGGAGAAGGCCTAGGTATTTTACTTTTTTCTGTACTCTAAAAGGAGGATTTGAAGTAAGGATTATAGAACAGGAGAGTAAGAGGTTTGAAGCAAAGTAATAAGGTGATATATGAAAAACCCCAAAGCAGCTTGTATTTTACATCAATGTAATTAGGGATTTAATATATTTACGAACACTGTAATGATGAAGCCGAATGGGACTGAACAGTAGTTGTGATTTGAAATTTTTTTTTAAATTTTGCCTAATAGAAATGTGACCACTGATTAGGGAGGAGGAGCAGGGGGGCCAGAGGAATTAAAAGAAGGGCTTTAAATTTCTTGGCCAAATTCAAGGAAAAGTGAGTGAAAGAGACTTGGAGATGAAAAGAGAGGAAAGATAGCTAGAAGAGTAAGCCCAGAGGAAACAAATCCTCTGCATCAAGCAAACAAAATGAAGTGGAGATGGAGAACATGGGTGATTATACAAGGGCATGCACCCAGGTTCCTCCTTCTCTTTCTTTTCCCTCCTAAGTCTTAAGTATGTATTTACAAAACATGGTAACTTTTTAAAGCTTTACCACTTATTCCCTCATCACACCCAATAACATTTTTCTGAATTTAGGAAAAAAAAAAAACTTTTCATTTTACAGAGGGTAAAGCTAAAGCACCTAGTTGGGAGACTTTGAATGACATTTAAAGGAAGAACTGGGAGTAGACTGCAAGTCCCTTGATCTCTAGTCAGTCTTACCATAAAGCCTTCCCACAGGAGTCACATGCCCCACTTCTCCCTCCTCCTGTCCCAGACAGAGGGAAGAGATCCATGCCTGATATTAAAATAGCCTACTCTTTTTGAAATGAGATTGTCAACTCTAAAATCTGAAGAGCTGCCAGGTGCAAGACTAACCTTGTTCTATGTTCACACACAAATTAGAACCAAGGGTTTCTATGTAGAGCATTTTAGTCTCCCAAAAATGTGCGAGTTCCTCCCTGGAATTATTTAAAATTATTATATGACCTGCTTAATTTTCTCCCGAATCAAAGTACATAAAATAGAATGTTTCAGTAGCTGGCTGAATAATCCTTGAAAACTCAAAACATCAGGTCGTGTCTGAGCCTTCATCATGTACTTTACTGAATCTTTACTACATTTCACCCTCCATAAAGTCTTACTAGAGTCAGGACTACTGGACTCAATTTGGGTTTATTATCAATAAGTTATGGCTGATGCATCTAATTTCTTTTTCTTTACAAGAATTATTGGATGGGACAGCCTTAGGATGTAGAAAGCATAGGAAACAAACATTATGTGCTTGGACTTCTACAAGGGACTTAATGAGGTCAGTTCACAATGGTCTTAATAAAAGACTGGGATACATGGATTAGAAACAAGAACACTTTAGATGGAAAATTACAATTTTTAAATATCCACACCTAAATGATACTAAGCAATGGTTACAGATCAGCAAAGAGGCTTCTTCCTTTTTTATTCTAAACTATACAAAATGATCTTCAGAGTCTGGTAATGGTAACTTGCAAGGCATGGTTATCCCATTTTAAGAAAACACAAAGCTTGAAATAGATTAAAAAAAGCATGCTAGATATTATAATCAAACTCAAAAGTTTGTTATACTGGACTTAAAATTCAAGATTAATAAAATGAAATTTTAGAGAAATAAATGTGTCCTTTAGACTAGACATGCAACCAACCCTGGAAAAAAAATGAGGAAATGATGTACACAACAACAGTACATATAATAAGATCTTAAAGATTTTAATTGTTTATTAACTGAGTTTGAGTAAAGAGAGTAGCATGACCACCACCACCAAAAGAGAACGTGAGCCTAGGCTACAATCATAGAAGCACACAAACTAGGAAGAAGGACATCCACCCCATCACCCAAAAATGCATTTTTGCTTTGGATTTGCAGATTGTTAGAAACTAAATCAGGAAGATAAACAAGAATACAAATGTACCCTAAAATCACACTCAGCAGGGAAACATGGAAGGACTTATGATATTCTAACCCAGGGAGAAAGTGATTAGTGTCTTTAAATATTCTGACAGAAAATTTTAGACCTGTTTCCTGTGGCTCTAAAGAGTAAAACTTTTAGAACTATTGAACAGAAGATAAAGGAGAGATTTTTAGTTATGGTAAAAGGGAATCTTAAAGTGTGCAAAGATTAAATAGGTAGCCCCACTAGAGGTTTTTCAGTCACTGAAGGGATGTCCACGTGAAGATATGGTGAATGCCATCTGGACTGTGTAAACAAAACAGCAAAACAAAATCTCCAAGTGACTCAAAGTTTTCTCTTCTGGGTTAGATAAACCAATGCCAAGAGACTGAAACTCAATTTCCTCCCTTTCCAATTTGCCCAAATCATTTCTTCTCTCTCTACCTCTATTTTCTTGCCTGTGAAATGAAGGTAATTCTATTTGCCATCTCAGGCCAGATGGGAAAGTCTGTAATGAGTTTGGAGCCTAGAGTATTCTTCACTATAAATTCTCCATGTGTTTATGTTGCTGTTTTCAAGAAAGAAAGTCAAAGTTTTCTGCTTGAATAAAAACTGAGTTCAAAGTTTGGGAGACTACCCTCAAAATTACTTTGTTTTCTCTTTCAAAAATAAAAGTGGGATGCGATTTGGGCCAATCAGTCTCCTTGATGGGGCAAGTAGCAACACAGCTGCTGAATGTTCCCAAGGCCTTCCATGAATTGTGTTCCGCTAACCCGGGGACTCCCCAGCTTTACTTAAACATGTTGGCCTGGCACCAGCTCATTCATCATGCCAGCCTCCAGACAGACAAAGGCCAACCTGCCAACGCAGAGCTGAACAGGAGGCAACAACTGGAGGATTAAGAAACATTCCAAGTTGTACTTTCAATATATTTCAAATATTAACTCAGTTTTAAACAAGATTTTTCTTGGATCCAGTTTTTCTCAGACCCTTTCACTTCTCAGTTCCACTCACCCAAAAGATTTAAAAAAAATAATAAATCATGAAAAGGAATGCCTATCAACACAGAATTCTTCTACAACTCAAATACAATAGGAAGACAATGGAAAATCAAAAGGCAAATGTGATCTCCACAAAACGCTGAAATTTCTCATTTTGAAATATCTGCTTTCTAAATTAAACACCCCCCAGTGTTTCCAGAATCTTAGTTACTTTTGTTGACAGGTTAAGCTTTTTCAGTTTCCTTTCCTTTTTGTTTGTTTAAATCAAAAGGAAGGGAAAAAAAAGTACTCGATTCTGCCAAGGTAGAAAAAATGTCATAGAATATAGAACTATTTGTCTGGTTAGGTCTACTGATTGAAAATACTCAATTTTTAGAAAATGGTGATAGTGGATACACTGCATTAATTTTGTAAAGTGTGATAAGGCTCTGAAAAGGAGAATAATCATAGTGCATAATCATATGGGTAGGCTGTCAGAATACAATGAAAATAAATACCACACTTCCTCAAAGATATACAAATTATGCATCTGAGTGAAGTTCTTAAATAGCTCCATAATACCTCTGCCAAGGGAGATAACTCACAGCAAATATTTCTTGTGTAACTGAGGAATTATAATTTTAGTTGAATGATATCACTGATTGGGGGTATAAATATCAGTTATTTTCCCAGCATTAGATTTTTAATTGTTTCCCATATAGTCTTCTTACTTATTTTAATTTGAATAGCAGGTATAATTGTTATGCTTAGTATCTAATTTCTTACCAAACATACAAAGAATCTCCCAGTTTTGTTGGCTTAGCTGTCATATCACCCATGCATTTAAGGCCAAAGTAACTGAAGACATAACAGGAGTGAAGAATATTGTAGGCCATGGCTCTTGTGCAGGAGAGAGGCAACAAGACACTTTCCAGTTCACTGTTCATGATAAGGAACATCATTATTCAATCTTCAGACTTCACATCAACTCATGTAGCATCCCAGAGTTGTTTACATACCAGACAGAAAAGCCTAATAACCCTTAAAATTTGATATTCAATGTTATATAGATCAAACATTTTGATCTTTTTAAAATTTATATTGCTTATTTCATTTAGTTTCAGTTGTGAACTAGAGGACAAACAAAATGGGATGTGATTGGGGTCAGCACATATTTATTATAAAGGGTTAGAGTAAATATTTTAGATTTTGTAGGCCACGATTCTCCAGCTCTGTTACAACCACTCAACTCTTGTCAGTGAAAGCAGCTGTAGATGATATGTGAAGAATGATATTGGATTGTATTCATAAAACTTGGTTTTCAAGAAGAGGTGGTAGTCCAAATTATCTCACTGGCTGTAGTTTGCCAACTTCTAGAGTAGATAATCAAGGTAACTGTATCAAATATTTAGCATTAAGTGGAACTTAATTCCATTTAATAATCATTTCCACCTTTACATATAATAGAGCTTCAGAGTGATTTTCCTACAGATTACAACTTTGTTCAAACAAAGACAGATTTTCCTAATTGTACCAAATTGAATATCCTGATCTCTGCCAGATTTCCACGTAATCATCTACAAGAAAAGATTTAGTAGGTCATTAACAAGCTTCAAGTTTTGAAGTGACCCACAATAACTGAATTCCTTATGAACTATTCTAAAAAGTCTTACATTATAGAAACTATTCATAGATTTACCTGAATGAACATGGTCTGCAATTTTGGGTGGCAAAAAAATGAGAAATTCTGAAGCATTTATAGTAACTAACCTATTATCAGTACAAGTGCCAAGTTATGGCAGCTGAAAAAGCTCACATTCTATATGAAATAGAACACAGTTAGTGTCAACGATTTATTGAGCAGTTATTATATATCAGGCAAAAGCCACAGTATATTTCTACCTTTGAGAATCTCATAGACTAGCAGAAGTATGAAATAGAGTTGGTTAACATTTGTACCTCCCCTCCTATGTCTTTTTAGTTTGTAGCATAGGACATATTCTTTTTTTTTTTTCTGTAGTTCCTCTCACTAATATTCCCTTAGACATACATGTCCAGAAAAGGGCCACTCACCATTTTTATGTAAGGAGTCTTACAAAATTTGAAGAATGGGTTGAGATTATCCAGTCAAAGATGGAAGTCACTGAACTACTGAAAAAAGAAAATACTTAAATAAGGAAACCACATCAGGGAACATCTCTATGCGCACCACAAAACACAAGGCACAGATGGGAGCTGCCAAAGATAGTAGGTCCAGGTCATTGAGGGTCCTGAATAATTTTGCATCATCAGAGTGGCTACTTATAAGCAGTTTAAGATTTTGACATTTGTATGCACTAACATGCAACTTGTGTCCACTAGTCACCAACCCACCATGTATACATGAAGAGTTTGATGTGTTCTACTTGGAGAACATAGAAGAGTAGCTTGACCAAAAAAATAAAAAGTAAAAGGGGGAGGGATGAGGGTTTTTAATCAAGTTGTTAATGATTTGGTGTTTGATATAATGTCCTGATCCTCCTCTTTTTCCAAAACCTTTACTGAAACTTCTATTACTACTATCATTTTCTGAAGTGAAATTTATTTTCTGGAGAGTTCATGAACAAAGAGTTTGTCTTCAAGAGTAGAGGTCTGCCATGAAGGCCTGGTCATATGTTGGTTATATTATTTCCTATTTTCCAGAAACTTCTCCATGCTACACACATAAAAAGGAATTCTAAAGAATATTGGGAGACAAACACTAACACGTAATAATGACAGCACTGTGCTAAGTGTTTACAAACAGGCATATATCAGGTGGTTTGGAAGCACAAAGAAGGGAATGAGAAGTTTTACCTAAAGAAGTCCCAAGAAAGTTTTCTAGCACAGATATTTTGGCAGATATTTGAAACTTAATTAAGAGTTCAAAAAAAAAAAAAAAAGAGTGGAGAGTTGGAAAAGACATCTGAGAATAAGAAGGAACTTAACAGAAAATTTTGTGTTTTGGAAAAATCACACATAGATTTGTGTGGTTGAAACACACGTGTCAAATCATGAAGTCATAGAAAGGAGGTAAGCAAGCAAAATTGCTGATCTGAGGTCCTGGAAGAAACAACAGGATGAATGAGATCAACACATATGACTTGAGCTAAGCTCCAAAGAATGGATAATATTGATTGCCATAAACAAATCCCCCAAGAGAGTCCTAAACATGCCTTTCTCCATTCTATATTCCCTTCAAAACATGGCAAATATGTAATTACACTGATAAAAATAAAAATTGATATACATATGAGATTTCTATGTGTATATCACACAAGATCCTTCCAGAGAGACTAGTTCTTATTTGTGTCAGAGGGGTATATATATTTTTAAAACCTGTATTCTAGAATAATTATGTTCCCACATTTCACATATATTCCAATTTCAATTTATAACATCATACAAGTTTATCAAATATATATCCTACAACTAAAAATTCATTTTAAAAATATATATTGAGTACCTAATTTGTAAAAGGCAAGAAAGATGTGGTACTTTTATTGGCATGTGAAAATCCATAAAATAATGATAAATAGAAGGTTATAAAGCAGTACCTAAAACATAATTCTATTTTATTATTCATATATGTATATTATACATGTCTATATATGTGTTCAACAAATATAAATTCAGCCAAACTTTAGTTCCATTCAGATCTTGCCTTGAATCTTCCCTGTTTTTCACGCTATGTAGCTCAACCACTTCCTAAACAAAATCAACAGAAAAAGTTTAAAATATTGAGCATTAATCAGCTTTCTTTATATGTCCTCCAGATACTTTAAGCCTCCAAACCTGAGCAACATAGGAAACAAGAAAATGTTAACATGAACTGTCCCCACACTCAGAGCACACAGATGTTTTCCTTAATGCGAGAGAGATGCCAATAATTTCCACCATCTAATGAAATCAGTGTGCTTTTTAAAATAACCCAGGGCCAGACTTCCAGATCCCACGTTAAAATAGTAGAAGTTTGTCTTCTAGAGGAAGAAAATCTCTACCCTGCTGGCTGCTGTTATCCCAGCTTCAAAATCCATTTCAGTTTATCCATTTTAATCGAAACATTTATATTGTTTATCTTTACCAAGAAGGTTTATAATCCCCTTCATTAAGATTTTTAATAGATATTGCAAGTATTAGAGCAAGAGTCACTAAGAAGCAATTTAAAATAACTACCGTGTCAGCCTTATAGGTTGTGTTGGACTGGAGGAAAGAGATAAGAACATAATATTGATAAACAAGAAAATTTCAACTCCTGCTTTTCCATTATTTTAACCCAAGTCTTTAAAATCCTTTTATACGAAAACTGTATTAAAGATTTTCAATAGGGTACAACAGGGTTATATAATATTGAATAATATTAAAGAAAATATGAAATATATTTTACGTGTTTGCAGTATTTGTGTTCATTGTGGCTCAGATTAACACAGTATCAAAACTATTTCCCAATAATATTAGTGTCAGACTTGTCATGTTTGTCTACAACAGCCTGAGGAAACTTTGTGGAATTAGGGAACCAGAAGCAATCAATACTATGAAAAATAATCTGCAGGAGAACCACAAGGCATATCACATGCAGGTAAATCCCCTCATAGAGGAAAAGAACTCAAAAGTTAGACACATGGAAGACTCTGAATAATCTTTTAAATAAGTACTAATTTAATACAGTGAGTTATCTTAAGAGTAAGTTCTACTTTAATATATTAACTAATCTGTAACTAACATGAGAGGGTTAATGTGACTTCAAATGGTGATGATAGTTTGGGGACATATGGCAAAAATGAATAATGCTTTGTTTAATACAGCTTTTTAAGCTTGTATTGCTTTATCTCCTCATTATATATATATATATGAATACATTTCTACTGTTTTTCCATTATCTTAATCCAATCTATACATATGTATCTATCTATAGATATCTATGGTTAAACATCTATATTTAGAGATACCTACACATATTGATACAAACACATCTTAATATCTAGATCTCTATCTAGAAATACATATGTATTTCTATACATATCTACACATACCTATATTTCTATACATATCAATCTGTCTATAATATATCCATATCAATCTCCATGGATATGAATATCTATTCCTATAGATATATAAAGATATCAATTTCTATGGAGACTGTATGTATATCTATATATCTATTTCTATATCTAGAAAGAGGACGAGAGAGAGATGAGAGAGCTTTTCTTTCACCTCAAATGCCTGAGGTCTTGATCTTAGGCCAGATTTCTAGTTAGCAACCATTGTGTGGGCTCAATCATACCTGTAACACAGGACCTGATGAAACCATTCTTTTTGTCACACTTCCACTTCTACCACCAGTCTCTATCCACCAATTACCATTAATCTGTGAAATATTTCATCCAAGTTAGATTTTCTCAATTTTATTAAACAAACACACATAAGCCAATATCTTCAAAAGAGGTTAGATGGCATCTTGCTAGTTTCATGCATGGAGCGCTGAGAGATTGGCATCGTGCAGTCAGTGGGGGGGGTGGTGGTGGTGGTGAGGGAGGACTGTGGGTGCCACTGAGGAAGGATGTGCACCCTAGGAAAGTAGTGAGCCTTTCACATGGTGGTGCCCAGAGCAGACACCTGGTGATTGGGCACACCAACTCAGAGGCACCTTCTTACTGCAGTAGTGGCCCATATGTGACACAACATTTAGCCTCTGACCTGAATAAAGACTTGAAATGATTTTCATCACTCTGCTCCTTTAGATCTGCAAAACTGGCCAACTTTCCAAGAGCTGATGTTTTCTCTCAAGTTCTATGCCTTCTCTTCAGGGGCACTGTCACTGGTGGTGGCAATGCCTCTACTATGATAGCAATGGCAAAAAATGATAATGGATCTACAGTCATGAACTTTAGAAAGGAAATGATAAATTATCTAATTCAATCATTTCCAAATGTCATTTTTTTTTTCTGTTTAGCCCAAGAGTCCTTCCAATCAATGAAAGTTTATTCAGAAAACCAACTAAATCCAATCAAAGTGGAATTGCTCTGGTGAACAAAGGGTATCCCTGTCTTCCCCAGGTAGCCCTGAACCAGGGGTGCATCAGCACAGTGTAAACATCACAGCCAGCAGAGCTTGTGCCTCACAGCCAGGGCCCCAAGAATGAGTGATATGCCCTGTTTTTATAGGATAAATCTCAACACCTCATAGATGGAGACAGAGCTTCACAGCCATAAAAACATTTTTTTAAATACAAGAACTACAGTTTCGTAGTAATTTCTAATTTATCTAGGACTTCTAAATAGATTTGACTTTATTTGATTACTATAATAAACTTGTGGCCCAGATAAAGCATATTTGTTTTCTTATCTCTAATTATTCACAAGAGACTGAGGCTCCAAGAGGTTGAGGCTCAAGGAGGAGGAAGATTTGTCCAAATCATCTTTCTTGTCAGAAGCAGGGGGTAGAGGGAGCTTAGAAAGAAATCCTCTGGTACATTGATCAATATTTTATCTGCTATGTGTGATGTTCTCGTGATTCATATAGAAATTTTTCCAAAAATATCAAATAGCTAAAGCCTAAGTGGCAACTACATGTTTTCTTTCTTTTTTTTTTAAACTAAGTTAGGCCTTTAAAATTAAAAAAAAAAAAAACAAAAAAAACAGGAGTGATTAATGTTAATAACAAAGTACTTATATAAAGAAGTACCGGGGTTAAAGGGTATATGAGAGAGTGAAAAGATAAACTGGGCATCTCATCAATTTCCAACTATGCAAAATAAAAACAAGTTTATAATTTGTTCTGAATCTTTTTTGACGTATACAGAATTCACCCAAATTTTGAGGGCCTTAATGACTTGGCCAAATGTCAAACGCCCACAGTGGTTCAGTTGTTAACTGCTTCTGGTTTCCATTTGTGTTAAGTAAAGAGAGAAACAGAACTCCCGAGTTAGGACTGATCTTCACCTTCTCCCAAGTCCAGCTTCTCAGAAGGGCTGGCCTAAGGTGCTGGTGACACATGCCAGCTTCCCTGCATCCAGCTCCATGCTTTCTCTGTCCCCTACTTCTCTGTCTCGGCTCCTACCTAATTTGATCCTGAACCTTGAACATGGCTCCCTGTGCTCCTAGAGTTGAAGCCCAAGTAACTCTCTTCACAATGGTGAACGTAAGCCACCACAGTCTCTTGATCCTTTACCACCTGAAATCATTCTCCTGAGTGGCAGCTCATCTTTCAGAGATTTAAACTTTTTCTTCCACACTGCTGGACAGAAACCACAAGGGAGAAAAGCTTATGGCCACACCATATATCTGTTTCTCCATAAATGTGTGTGTGTTTTCTCAATGAGATGGGAGTGTGTTTTCTCTTCTCAAGGAGAAAGAGTCTCCCCTCCCCTTAGGTTTCTAGCTGCTGGATGCTTGCTGATTAATTTAAATCTACACGCAACTGGTTTCCTTATTAATGATTCTGCCAGGTTTCCAGAACATAGCAGGATTAACCTGCTCTGAATACAGACTGCTCTTTTTATTTTTTTTAAAGGGGCCATTGCCTTGTAATAAGAACACAAAGGGATATGTAGTATGGTAATACCATTGTTTGGGCATGGGGAAAACCACCAGTCATCTCCTAATTTGAAGGACAGTTGTCCAATGAAAATTAAAGTAGTGAAATCCTTATGCCACACTCCTATGGTCAGTCATCTATAGAACACACCCAAAGACTTCCTAAATAGGTGGCAGTGAATCCGGAGACATCTAAGCTCCAGCTCAAGTGACTAGAGAGAAGGAACCTCAAGGAGGTGAGGTGAGGTGAAGTTGAAATGAGATTGTGATTTAATCAAACATGAACCTAAGCAATTCTGTTAAGCCACGTTTGAAGAAAGGTGATGTGAAAAGCAGGAGGTATGTAAGTATGACAGAAATGAAAAGGAATAGAGGATCGTGGGTAGTTCTCATTCAAACATTCTCTGAGAGAGTTTGGAGAGACTCATTTCATCAAGGATGAGAGGACTAAGAGACTAACATTTTTATATCATCAAACTCACTCTGGATCCCATTTCAGACTCACCACTCTATAACTTCCCATACAGCTTGCTTCAAGGGCTATACTAAAACCAATGGCCACCACCTGTTGGGGCCTATACTTGCCACAGAGCTGCGGGTGTGTGAGGAAACACTCTTGTGACTCCGGTCTTATGATATTTCCGTGTAGGTGGCGATTTGAGTATGAGAAATGGCTTCCGTATATGTGCCTGTACAGTTATGAGATATGGCTTCCACAAACGTAGCAGGATATTAGAATAAATCCCTAGCAACAGGGACGTGCATATTTCTTATTGGGTCCCACCTGGTCTCTCCTCTACTTCCTGCTTTCCTCTGCTATAAAAGTCACCCCCCCACGTAATAAATTTGAGTTGCTGCGCCCTCAAGGCTGACTCCACTACCCGCTCCGTGTGATTCTTGGCCAGGTGGGGTGGCAGGGGCCGGTCGCGACACTCATCATCTCGCTCAGCCCTGGAGACACTAGCTGGTCTAGTGCTCTCCCCTAATCTCTGTCGGAGGACGGTTCCGACAACTGTGTATGGGAGTGTAGGTAGGTATGCCTGAATCAGGTAGATGTGAGTCAGCTCAGGTGTTTTTGTGCATTCCTTCCTTGCTCAAAATGCCAAGGCCTGCAGATTGGAGGGCCAGAACTCTGCAACCCCTGGGCATCGAAAAAGCCAGTTTTCCTTTGTTCAAGGACAGATTTTTTTGCCGGGGGGTGGGGGGGGGGGTGTTAAATGCCTTCCATGAACCACTACAATGGTTAAAAACTCCTTCACTGCCCTCATCTAGCAGAATGTTGGGGAGAATTAAATGGGAAGAGTGTCTGGCTCATAGCAAGTGCTAGATAATTCTTAGCCACTGTCTTATGCAAGGCCTCCTCTGCTACTCTTTACTACATAGTAGGATAATCTCAAAACTCATCCTATTTCATTGATAACCTAGTTTCCAAGACTTCAAATAAATGACATTTGGATGACACACATTATGGCGATAAAAATGTTCTGGCTTTTCTAATATTACCTGACAGCCAAGAATAGAGTCACAAATACATTAGTTGCCATGGAGATAAAATCCAAGTGACCATCTCAAGTTTATGCAAGATGAGCTAGGACTCTCACCTCACAAGATGGAAGTGAGGTCTTGTTCAACTTCAACAGCCTGAAAGAACACAGCAGGGAAAGAGACAAATAATTGATACCTTTCTATCTTCTATGATCTTTATAGAATGATTTGTATTGTAATTTGACTGCTCGGGTATGGTAAAGGGATTGTGGAATACATTTTTTAAAGGGACTGTAAGATTAGGCTTGTTTTGCTTTTTTCTTTTTAAATTTTTACTGAGCATCAAACCCAGGAGGGCCTTACCCCGAGCAACATCCCACCCCTTTTGAGAAGACAGGGGCTTGCTAAGTTGGCTGAGGCTGCACTTGAACTTCGAATCCTCCCACCTAAGCTTCCTGACTGGCAACTCCTGAGTAGGATGCGTCACTGCCCTGAGGATAAAATCAGTTTTTATAGCAGGCTTATTATGTATTCTAATGAAATAAGTAAACTCCACTATTCAAAAGCAGAGAGGAAAGGCAAAGGAAAATTTTTAAATTTTTTAAGAGAAAGTCAGATGAGGGATTAGATATTCTCCCTTAGCTGTTAGGTACTTTTTCTGTTGCTGTTTTAGAACTGTAAACGCCAACTGCACATGATTCAATGCTGCATGGGTAGCAGGTCTGGGAGCTGTCCAGCTCTGTCTGTTCCTACCAATCTACTGTGTAATGCCCAGAGCTGAGATTTCCTCTGAACCCAGGATTTAGCCACATGTCTCCATGGCAAGCCTGGGTTCAATTCCAGGAATCGGGTTTGGCCTTCCTCCTAGTGCATAAACCAGACTCTAATAAAAACCACAGCCTGTCAGCAAGGCAACCTCAAATAAAGACCAGCATGATCACAGTATATTCCAGAAAAGCAAAGCTGCCCAAGAAAGGATATTTTGGACATTGTAAGAAATTTCGTAAAATATGAGAAGACTGAGGGCACAAATCAAAGGTCAGAAATGCAAAACAATTTTAAAACCCCTATGTTTTACCCCAGCACACACTGGAACAAAATGAAAGCAACAGGAAAGCAGGGTTCCAACAAGCACATCCCAATACCACTTTTTCTAATCAGACTTTTGTGTGTGTGTGTGATCTCTGATCATATGAATGGTATAAAATTTTAAACCAAATGACAGATTCTGCTTAATGTTTCTCTGAGCAAAGCAACTGGCCCTGTCTCAAAGTAGCTTTCTAAACAGAAAATTCATTTCAACTTCCCAGGACTCCATCTCTGAAGTACAACTGGACTCTGCTCCCCTCTATCTTGGACATCTTTAAAAGCTTAAATTTCTAATATGTTTCCACCAGAGGGCAGTAAATAAAACCAACAAACAAACAACCTTGGACGCTGAACACTCTATTGCCTCAAAAATCAGATATAAACAGATTTTCTTTTCTCATTCACCTATATCATAGGCTCAGATATTTTTCCATGCTGAAAATCTTTTTTTTTTTTTTTTGGTCATCTTTCCTGGACTTCCTTTTAACATTTTCATTCTCCATCATTCAAAGCATGACCTATAAGCATATCCCAGAATAAGACAGGGGAGGCTGTTTTTTATAAAATGAAAAGCCTTCCTTCACCTTAAAAAGTGCTGTTCTGGACATTCACACAGGGCCTACCTGGGTCTGAAATCACATCCCTGCTGGTCAAGGGGCTTGGTGGGCTCCACTCACTGTTTTTCATTGTTGTAAGGACAGACACTGGCAAGAGGCCGCAGGAGCACCCTAACAAGAGCTGTGAATTCCAAGCAGAAATTCTGCAAGAAAAGAAAGGACAGGGATGCCATCCAGTGGCCAGCCAGGGGCCTTGCTGCCTGTGAGATCTTCCGTTCTCATCCTCAGTTCTCAAGGCACTGCCTCAGCCGAAAGCACTAGAATGTTGTCTGCACCCTCCGAGTCAAGAAACTAACCAGAGCCCAGATCAATTATTCCAATCTGAGCACATCTCAACCTCAGAGCCTACTTTTCTAAATTCAAAAATGAAAATAAAGGTGGGATAGTAGAGTCAGGGATAGGAAAACTAACTTGAAAAGCTGTTTGTCTCAGAGACTCCCAAGAGCAGCTGCTTCTCAGAAATCACCTCGGCAGCTTTTAGACACTGATTCCTGGGACCACTGATACCTTGTGAGTTAGCCTCCAGGGATAAGGCTTGAGCAGCAGTTACTCTAAAACGATTTCTAGGTGATTCTGATTCAGTTAGTATGGCCTGGTCTGAGGACAGCTTGTAGGAAACTATTGATTTAATCCATTCTCCTTTATTCAGGCAGGATTGTATTTCAAGTATCCTAACTCTAGCAGTCGTTTTGGACTCCCACATCTTTAAGTGTCTGTCCAGTCATTCCTTCTAGTGTCCGAAATCACAAACCATCAGGGAATTCTTGCTGGTCTGAATCCAAGCACTACTACTTTTTAACTGCATAACCTAACCTTCCAACATTTCAGCCTCACATCTATAAAAGGGCCTCTGACAGTACTTACCCTGAATATTTATAGGGGAAAGTAAAGTGCTTGGAGAGGTACCTGTCTCTTAGCACTACAGCGTGTGTTGTTTGTACTATCATTTACTGTTAACTCTCTCTGCCTGCTCTTTTAGCTTACTTATTTTCATTTGCTTGCTCCCAGTGGATGTAGCAATCATGCTGGTCAAAGACGTTTTTAGCTAGCTAGCCATCTTCCCTGTCTCTCCCACCTCCTTCAGGCCTGTATGTACCGTCTTTGTTGTTACTGGCACATTTTAACTTAAGACTCGGCCCATCCATTTTCTGAGGAGTACTGACCACAGCAGGACCCTGCATGTCCCAGCAAGTCAATACATGGAATGGACACATACATTTCCTTACAACCTGTTGTGTTCTCAGGGCTGAACAACACACGTTATATGAATTTTCTCATTTCATTTGCACAAAAATATTCCAGGTTAGGCAATAAGTTCCCCAATTTAATGAGGAAAAGGAAGAGAGTCTTAAAGAGGTAAAGCTGTAATAGGCACACTTCCCCAAGCAGTTTAAAAGGCGAGACAATAAATTGCTCCCATGATAGTCTCTGGGTCTAGACAGTCTCCTACTCTTAACGGTCCAGTCTATATGTCTAGAGATTCCTCCCAGCATTCATTTTCTCATTATCACAGCTGACTGAATAGCTTCTCTAGATGCCTCTTCTAGCACCTATGAATCCCTCCCTAGGAAGCTAAATCCTATATTCTGCATACATTAGTCCTGGCAAGACACTGCTCTAAAAAGATTTGACTCCAAGACAGTGAAAGGGCAGCTCCCTGACCTCAAGTAGCGCTCACTGATGTAGCCCTCCCTATACCACTCCTCCCCCTCTAATGACAATAGCCTACATTTGCCAGTCTCCTGGATATGCTGCAATCATCTACTGGCTATCCTGCCCATGAAGATCAATTCTACAATTCAAATCAATTTCCCCAGAAATCAGTCCTTTCCTGATTCCAAATTTTCCTTATTTCCCACCATCTGAAGATAATAACGCTCAAGTCTGCTCTAGTTATGATGTCACTAACATTTCTATAAGAATAAATGCACACATAGAAATCCATGCAAGCCCAATGGCATACAGAATTAAAAAAAAAAAAAGTACGAGTCAGAATGAGGAAAAAGACAGAGCATGATAAAACTAGAAATGAGCAAGTCCCATTACTATAACCTTACAAAGTATTCAGGCTCACTTGCTTTAAAATTAAGAACTAATCAACAACTATATATAAACCTGTATTTCATCCAGCTTACTAGGTTAGGTGTGATATCCATAAGACCAAAAGATAATCCATTCTCTCAAGGAAATATTTTGAGGGGAAAAAACATAATTTTAAGCATTAATATTAACACATGGCAAAGCATGTTAAGAAACATGGGAATAACATGATGATTGCATGCTGTAGGATTTTATAGGATTTGACTATTACAGCCTGACATGGTCCCAGGAAGCTACCTAAGAAATAGCCCTTGCACTGGACAATAATTTGGGGAGCAGAAATTATTTAAGTGGAGAAGTTGTGAGAGCTCTCAACACAATTCACAATTTTAAAAAAATGCATCCAGAGGAGTTGGGGGGCCACTGAGAATACCTGTGCCCCAGGATTGCATGTGGAAGGTGCTGGGTCTGGAAAAAATATGGACATGAAGTTGTACCCAGAGTCAATCAAAGACAAGAGGTTGTCTGTGGGACTTCCAGTAAGGGAATGATATGGAAAAAAGAGTATTTTAGGAAAATTAAGATGGTAATAGGAGGTTCAAAGGATGGCCCAGAGGTGAAGGTTGTATGATCCAGCATTTCCTAACATATATCCCAGTATGTTCTTTGGGATTTAAATAGAAAGTCAATGAACCAAAGATATTTCAAAATCAAAGGAAAATGGTACTAAATTAAAGTAAAATTGGTGGCTTTATTTGGTTTGGGGGTTCACATGTATGGTTTTGGCAGATCTTCTCAGCGCCATGATAGTAAGCCTCCTAAAGAGGCAAAATATGGCATTTCCCAAACCTGCTTAGTTGAATTCTGAACCACTGTTCCACTGTGCAGCTATGAAACTAGCATTCTGAGATGCAAATATTTGATGACTGAGATGAACCTGCAGTAAGGAATAAAGCAAGTGACAGATGGTGACATTTTAGAGAAGACATCCACAGATCTCTGATTAGCTGTGGGGATTGAAGGAAAAAGTGCAAAAGAGACAACTATATCCTCTTACTGACTAGATATGTTGGTGTCTTCCATGACCCCTCTCTTCCTCTCAAATACCACATCCAATCTGAGCACCATCTAATGAATCTACCTTCAAAGACACATCCAGAATTGGACCACTAGTTACCACAGACTTTTGTTCCCCTACAACAACAACAACAAAAAATCAAATAAACAAAAAAACACTATCATCCTTCTGACTGGTCTCTTCCTTCCACCCTTGAGCCCCAGTGGTGTGTTCCTCACAAAAAAAGCCACAGTGATCAGTGAAAAGTTAATCAACCATATCGTCCCTTAGCTCAAACCTCTGAAATGGCTCCCCTCTCACTCAGACACTGGTCTCAAGGCCTGAACGTCCTCTCCCCCCACTCATGTCACCTCCCTGACTTTACTCCCTGCTAGTCCCCTGCTTTCACTACCCATCAGGCACTCTAGCCCACATTCTGCTCCTTTAACACACTCCTGACACAGGGGTTTGGCTCATTTCCCTCTCAGGCTGTAATTCTCTTCTCCCAGATACTATGATAGTTGTTCCCTAAGGTCCTTCATGTCATTGTCCAAATGTCACTTCTCTTGTGGAGTTTCCATCCCTGAGCCATTTGAAAATATAGTTACCTATACCCTGAACCATTTTCTATCCCAAGCCTCAGACTATTTTTCTCTCTCCAGTACTTACCACCATCTGACATATCAGCTGTATCTTTAGTTCCTATTTTCGTATCGTTTATCCCCTGGCAATAGGAATATATGTTCCAAATAGACAGGGTCTCCACACCCCATTTTGTTTTGCCCTCATTGCCTAGTATAGAGGCGGTACAATACATTCTGAACAAGTTGATTAATTAATTTCCAACAGCATTGCTGTGAGAGGTTTGAGAAGGCATTATCATCAGTTTTATAGATAAAGAAATTGAGAGTCATGGTGATTTGCAATTTGTTCAAGAGTACAAGAAGGGTTAGTTAATTTACCATTTTCTAATTTTCAGATTAGAATCTAGGTCTCTTGACTTTTTCCACTGTACAATGATATCATAGGGCTATGGCAAGAGTTAGAAATAAAGCTGTGAACAAATAAAAACGGCTGAATTCGTAGAATATTGCACTCTTTGTTTTGGAAAAAAAAAGAATTGTGAGCTAAATATAATTCTTTTCCTTGATCTCTTTCAAGCTGTTCAGCATAAAGTTGCTACTTATATTCTATATAATGTGTCAAGAAAAGAAGTGAAGTGGGGATAGACACACAGACGTATAAACCTGCCTGAACGAAATGTCATCTACAAAGACCCACTGCCAGTGCTCACCAGTCTGAGGGATCCTGTTTATATTACAAACATCTTAAGGGGGACTTTTCTAACCTAGGGGAAAGGAAATATCTAAGCTGTCAAGACCTCAGGCACCTCAGGCAGCAAAATTTTTAAATGTTATGGAAACAAAAACAACAATTCTTACATCGCATATCTATAAACGACCACCACCAAGAAGTCCACACTGCACAACAATCTTCGGGACACAAGACATGAGCAGCGCTGGAAGACAAGGGAAACTGTGCTTTTTTCCACTGGAGGGCACATAGACTGCCCTCTAAATTGGACATGTTTACTTCTCAAGAACCTCAGGAACATTATTCTGCAGAAACAAGAAGAATGTGTACAATTGACAGCAGCTATTTTTGGTTTGTTGGCTTTGCTGTGTTACGTTGATACCCAGAGATATTGCAGAACTGACTTTCCCAAGAAAATGTTGGTGGGGAGACAGGTGTGGAAACAGATTTTAAAACCAGAAGACTGGAAAAGTAGAGAGTCTGTTTTAGAGAAGACAGTTGTTCTAGACCAATGGTTCTCAAGTGTTAGCATGGATCAGAATCAACTGGGAGGCATGTAAAAACCACATATGCTTAGCACCCTCCCCAGAGTTTCTGATTCAGTTGGTCTGGAGAAAGACTCAATAACTGGCAATTCTATTCTGATTTGCAGATGCTAACTCACATTAAGTGGGAGTGGGATAGAAGTTCACTGAATTAGACAAAGTGAGGTGAAGTAAGGGAGGGGGATGGGAATAGGAAAGACAGTAGAATGAATCTGACATAATTTTCTAATGCTCTTATATGAATACACAACTAGTATAACTCAATATCATATACAGTCACAAAAATAGGAAATTATACTCCATGTATGTATGTATGTCAAAATACATTAAACATTCTACTTTTATGTGTAACTAAAAAGGACAAATATTGAAAAAAAAAAAAAAGAACTGACAATTCTAACAAATTCGAAGTACTGTTGATATTTCTCCCAAAAAATTACATTTGGGGGATCACTGTTCTAGATGTGCCATTTAACTAAATCAGACTCCATCTTGGAGAAAAGATAAGAAGAAATCCACATCCTCTAAAAGAAAATCTCATTGAAACCCATTCTGTCATTGTAAAATCAGTTTTAATATTAAACTGAACAAGAAAAAAAAAGGCTTGAATAACAAAAGTAAGGAATGAAAGAGTTGATATTGCTGATCTTTCAGAGATAAAAGATTATCATAAAGAAATACTATGGATAGTTGTATAGCAAAAAAAAATAATAATAATAACCTAGATGAAATGGACAAATTCCTAGAGGGTACAAACTACCAGGCTTGACCTAAGAATAAAGACTAGATCTGAATAGACCTATTATAAATTAAAACTTCTCCAAAAGAAAAGCCATGCCTAGGTGACTTTACTAGCAAATCTGATCTCATATTTTAAAGAAAAAAACAACCCTAATACTTCATAAAGTCTTCCAAAAACATAAGAGTGAACAGTTTCAAGTGAACCTATGAGGCCAGTATTACTCTTATACAAAAACCAAAGACATCACAAGAAAACAAATCAAAGATCAATATCCTTTACAAATATTTTAAAATCCTCAACAAAATACCATCACCAAGTTCAGCAACATATAAAACGGATCATACACTGTGATCTAATGGGATTTATTGCAGAAATGCAAGGTTGGATTCACATACAAAAATCATCAATTCAATCCACTATAATAAAGAACAAAAAAAAAGACACAATCATACAATAGACTCATAAAAATCTCTCTTTGACAAAATCCATTTTAATTTTTTTTTCATTTTATGATTAAAAACCCTCAACAAAGTGGAAAACCTCCTAGATCTGATAAAGGGCCTCAAGAGAAACCCAGTTAACATACTTAGCAGTGAAAGACTAGATGCTGTTGCTAAAGAGCACATAGTAAACAAGAACGTGCCCTCTCACCATTTGTTTTCAACAATGAACTACAGGTTCTAGCTAGGGATATTAGGCAAGAAAAAAGGCATCTAGATTGGAAAAAATAGGAGCGAAACTGTCACTATTAGTAGATGACATAGTTTTGTATATAGAGAAAATTCTAAGAATTCCACAAAAAAAGTCATTAGGACTAAAGTTAGCTCAATGAGGATGCAAAATACCTGACCAATATGCAGGAATCAATTGTATTCCATATGCCAGAAGTGAACAACCCAAAGTGAAGAAGAAAGCAATTGCATTTACAGTAGCACCTAAAAGAACACTTGTGTTTAAAAATAATGAAAAATGAAAGATTTGTACACTGAAAACTGCAAAACATTGTTGAAAGGCTTTAAAGATGACCTAAATAAATAGAAAATTCAATGTTCATGGATTGAAAGACTTAATGTTATTAAAAATAATTGCCCAGTATGAATGTTGGTGAACCTTGAAAATTCTTATGTTGAAATCCTGACCTCCATGGGTGATGGTATTAGGAGGAGGGGCCTTTGGGAGGTAATTAAGTCATGAAAGTGGAGCCCTTCTGGTTGGAATTAGTGCCCTTATTGAAGAGCTGCAGAGAGCTGACCAGCCCTTTTATCATGTAAGGACACAACAATAAGGCACCATCTATGAATAGGAAATGGGCCCTCAACAGACACTGAATCCACCAACACCTTGATCTTGGACTTCCCAGCCTCCAGACTGTGAGGAATAAGTTTCTATGTTTATAAGCTACCCAGTAGATGGTATTTTATTATAGCTACCCAAACAGAGTCAGACAATGATATGGTTATAATCCCAAAGTGGATCAGCAGATTCAACACAATGCTTATCAAAATCCCAAGGGTTTTTGTTGGGTTTTTGTTAAAATAGTGTCTACAGATTGAAAGTCTTCCTGCATCTCTCTAAAACCTCAGTAGCAGATAGATTTTGGTTGTTTCCTTTGATGTTAGAAGCACGGAGTTCTGATATCAGTGGAGTACTGGCAACATGATGACAGGATATAGCTTGACAAAAACATGAAGATAACTGTATTCACAATGTTTCAGAGAATGAAACTTTCTCCCACTAGAACATGATTTTGAATGTGAAGGGTTGCCTTGAAGAGCACAGGTGTGGCCTGAAAATATGTGTGAAAAAGAAAAACAAAATTTCTTCTCATGTACACATGACTGGGGCTGCTGAGCAAATCCACTTGGTACCAAGAGGCCAAACCACCCAGCTCAGCCTCAAGGCTTCCCGAGAGAGCCCCACTCACTATAGTGGGTTCACATCTGAGTCTACTGGCAGAGACCAGGAAGTCCAAGATCAAGCCATTGACTGAACTCTGCCACTCACTGGGTTTTGTTTTGTTTTTTCTTATATATCTAAAGCATAAAAAAAAAAAACACAGTATCTGTAGATTGTGATGATTCAATTAAAAATACAATATTCCAACTGCCTTTCAGAATAACTTGCAAGGAGGCAAAATGAGCCTAATAAAGGATTTATCATTTAACCATGAACATACCTTCTAATTCACAAGACTGCTTCAGGAAGCAGCCCTGTGGAACTCCCCCACCAGCTGAGGTCTCCTCTCTATTTCTAAGGGGAGGAAGGAATAAAGAGGAAAGAATGTACATATCAGAGAGTAACAGAGTGATAGCTGGGTCAACGGTGCCATTACCCACATCTCTGCAAGCTTTAACCAGATGGACGTCTACACTTGCAGCTAACAGAGAAGCCAGAAGCATGAGCTGTGGTGATCCCTACTTCTCCTGACCACATACACCTGTTTAACACTGTGCAAAACTGACACCAGGGTTTCAATTATTTGAAACAATGTTTCAAAAAAAATGTCTAAGTAACTATTGTTTTGCTTTTTGCTTCTTCTCCCCTCCATGAATTATTAGTTCCTCTCATTAATGAGTGAGCAAAGAAATGCATTTATTTATTTGTTGCAAATGTCAAGCACTCTGCTGAGAGCATTGTAAAAAAGCTAAGAATCTCTGCTTTCTCCATGCAATAGCCAGAGTGACAGAAAAAAAAAAAAACATATTTATTTGGAACTTGAACTTCAGTCTTTCTAAACTTTTGTACATAACATACTTTGAAAACAAAAACATTATCTGTCAAGGAAGATTTTGCTTATCACTGGGAAAAATGAAGGGGAAATAAACCCCAATCAGGCAATTCTATTCTTCTGCCTAGCTAAAAGGAGCTAAAATATATAAAACTTCTTTATTTTCTAATTAACAGCCATAGAGCCAGTCTCAGGAAACTATGCATAAATAGTCAATAAAAAGAAAAAGGTCCAACATCATCATGCAAAGATGGTAATTAAAAATTGGAGGGAGAAAGGCCTGTTATAAATTACAATACACTTCAGGCTATAAAAAAATCCTCTTTTTAATTAACTGAAAGAACGAGGCAAACAAATGAGCTTCTACAAGTAGTTACTGAAGTTTGGAGACAAATAACATAACAATAAATATTTTATGTGTAGTTTGTAAGTTGAATAACACACACCACCACTTCAAGAGGTAGAGATCACTCAGAATAAATTTCTGAAAGATTGTCATTGAAGATTTTGGAGTCTCCACAGTTTCACTGTAGCTTACCAATGATAATAGAATCCAGAAATATCTACTGTAAGAGTCAGACTTTTTCCAAAAAATAAAGGCACTTATTTGGCTTTTTTATGTGAATGTCACACCAGAAAAATTCAGCATTGTAAACATCGAAGTCAACACTTGTGCCTATTTTCTCTTGCAGAGAAAGCCATTCATTTTTGAAGTGGTTCCTAAGGAATCTAGAATCCAAGTTCTGTTGTCAACTTCATTTGAGTTTCTCTGGGAGTAGCTTTCACCTTGGTCACTACCTCAGATGTTGCTAACCGTTGTATTTTCATAACTATGGTGAAATCACAATAACATGCTATTTGGTTTCCTAAGAAAATCCTGGCACACATCTACAATATGGTAATGGTGACCTGTTGATTTCAAACTCTTTTTGTTTTTTTATCCAAATCCATAGCTTATTGTTAGCCACAGATTGAAAGGTGAACATCAGAATGAAGCTGAGAAATACTTTAATCCTACTGAAAAGCATGATTCAAGATGGGGAAAGAAACTAATTCTCTGAAACATTCAGAAAAATGACTATTGATTAATCAGATTCCAGGTGTCAGAGCAGAACTAGAGATGATTCTATACTTTCCATATTGCTCTTTATTTTCCACAGTTTCTCTCCCCTGGAGCTTTTAACAACATGCTTAGCCTCAACAATTAGCCTTCCCTAATGCAAAGGAAAGGAGGAAATATGATTTCTAAGCCTTTTGGCTCTGTTCAAGAAAAACATTAAAACAGAAAGACAAAAAGTAAACAACCAAAGTAAGCCACCATCAAGTGGCTCTGGGCATCTTGGAAAAATAGAGAAAGGGCATTATTTAGGCATTAAGTGAAGGCCAGCCCAGTGCCTACACAATTTAGCCCTCACACTACCTGACTCTACCACCAAATACCAGTGTCTGCCACTCCCTTTCCTGTTTTCTTAACCACAAGCCCCACAATTAGAGTAATACATCTCAAGGTCACACTGAAGGAAGATTGAGACTATGGTGAAGTTCTAAGCAGTACCTCTAGATGGCACTCTTTCTTATCAGTAGTCAAAATGAACAGTTACACTTCCCATCTTTGTAAATGATGAAAATTTGTCCTATTATATTTTGACATAGTTGCCCTATGCCATCTTATTAACAATCTAGATGATTGCATAACACAAAGTTCACCAACAGCAAATTGTGCTCTTGACTTTAGGAAAAACAACCATCTGTCACCAGGTTCTTCAGCTTCTATAGCTGTCGTGGCTAATCACTGCAAAGCCAGTCTTCTGCTATGAGGCAGTGATAGATTCAGATCCATACAGTCCTTGCACTTAGGCTCCTTCTTCCCATTTCACTAATGTAACAGGAGAAGAGAGACTCAGCATCTCCAGGCCTCACACAGGTTCTCCTTAAACTCCTTACAGTTCAACAAGAGCTAGGTGGGGGTCATGCTCTCTGTGGTTAGAAGCAAAAGGATCCAGAGTCAGGAAATGGAGACCTATATTTCTCATCAACCCAGAGCTGTCTCTGCAAGAGATGGATCCGTGGTCTTGGAATAACACTCATTTTCCTATGTCACTAATGGTATTAGGGATGCTTCCATGAAGCTTGAAGCTAGCCTCTAAGTCATTGTGGCATAAACCTCCATGCCTCCTCACACACACAAGACATTCCCTGGCTGAGTGGGCAGTGTCCCCCAGCATCCACTAAATGCTGCTCCTCCCTCCCCCTTCCCATATATACACGGTGCTCAGGAAATCAAGTACCTTGTTTGTGCTTCCTAGGGGAACACATTTTAGCTCTATGACCTGAGCACTATCAAGATGTGACCGTAGTAACCAGGGTAGGTTGTAGAGTAGAAAACTGAAGAAAGGTGATGGGATTTTTCTTCATGATTTAAGTGATATTTAGTGAACACACTTTTTATATCTAGGGGATCTTCAAGAATTCATAGTCCTATGGTAACGAGGTCAGAGAGTAACAGTAAAAGCCAGTGCTCCACTCAAATTTGTTGTCTCTTCTTTTTATACTATTTCAACTCCAACCTTCTGGTCCTGGACTTTCTATTTGTCAGAGCTGGACTTAAGTAGGACTTTGCATATTGGTCCCTACAAGAATTAGAGCCTCTGACAAAGACAGGTGGACTTTTATGACGACTAAGAAAACATACAGATGGCTTCTCAATAACCTTTTGTCCTCAAAGCATAGACTGTTGTGCCTCTTCGCAATTAAGAATTCTTATACTCACTCACTCCTTACTGAGTTATTCTTCCAGTGATTTAACTTGCTGAAACAATAACACCATAGAGGTCATAGGTGCCATACAGAAAAATCTTAGTTATATAAGTAGTATTAAATAATTTAAACAGGTCATTTAACTAACCCTGGATTTTTTTCCACAGAGCTAAAGTTTTTATGTTGGTTGTTTGGTCCATTTATGCTTCAGTTTTTACTCAGAACACTTTCAGAACGCAGGAGTTGGAAGAAAACTTTAGCTGTGGATTTACCCAGAAACATTTTAAGCCTGCCATTTTTCCCAATTTTGCTCAGATGTTTAGAGCTCCATAAAAGTCAAACTGCATTGGATGAATTCTTTAAACATTATCAAATGTAGTTTTCTAAGAAGAAAGCTGCCAATTTTTAAGACACAAGATTAGGCCTCCAGATGGCCCTCTTCTGATGGGGTGAGTACTAATTGGGTTCCCCTGTCCTTGTCTGACTCTGCAGTCTACCCTGAGTAGTCCCTTCTAGAGAGAAAAATGAGAGACCAAAATTCACACAAAGGTCCAGTTGAAAGGCACAGAAGCACTTTGTGGAACCAAACTGTGGAACTTGGGGCTCTATTAACCCATAAATTTCCAAACAAGATTTTTCCTGTTTGATAAAATGCCTAAAAAATCAAATCTCAGTATATTTCTTCCAGCTCCCCAACCAAATGTCCTTCAGAAAGTTAGGGCCAGGTAAGGTGGCGTAAGCCTGTAATCCCAGTGGCTCTGAAGGCTGAGGCAGGAGGATCATGAATTCTAAGCCAGCCTCTCAGCAACAGCAAGGCACTAAGCAACTCAGTGAGACCCTGTCACTAAATAAAATACAAAGTAGGACTGGGGATGTGGTTGCATGATCAAGTGCCCCTGAGTTCAATCCCTGGTACCCGTCCCTCCAATAAAAAAAGTAAGTTGGGGTCTTCTAGATTGATTAGCAATACATGCATTCCTTTAACTTCCCTGGATAAAGTGTCAAGGAAGGGAACAGAAATTCAGAGAGGTTATGGGGTTTGTTCATGATTGCCCAGCTTGCAATCATGTAGAACTGAGCAGCGAATCTTTGGAAGGAGCCAGGAAACCAGCTTGACTCATTCCTTTCTTCTCAGGCTATGGACAGGACAAGCATACATCTTAAAGAGCTACTAGTATTTTCCTCAGAACAGAGATTCCAGAGCAGTGATATGGTTTATAAGAAAACCACTGACTTGTGTGTCAAGAACCCTAACTCCAACTCATGAAGGGGGGGGAAAAATTCAAGGTCAAATCACTTTGGAAATGCTTCCTAATGTATGCCCTCTGGAAGACCTTTGGTGATTATTAGCACGCTGGAATAGTCTTAAATACTACTTGTAACCTTGTTTTCAATCTTACTGTTTCCCAAACTATTTGACAACAGAATGCAAGTTTTCTTAACATCTATTAACATCTCTCTGGAACAGTTTGGGAAATTCTGCTTTAGTAGAGAACTTTCTTTCTCCTCATGATGTCCTGAACTGCTGCCATGTGACCCAGAACAGAACTCTCAGAAACTCATTCCTGGCCAGTTATTTGCACAACTTTTATCTCAGAAGGCAAAATCTGAACAAAAGGCCCTAAAGGTTCTCAGCAGCTTACCACTAGGGACAACTTTTCATAAAGGACACTATTATTCCAGGAAAAAAAAAAATCTGTTTAGGATCAAGTGGAAATAAAATCCAATGTCCTTCCCTTTCTTCTATCTCAAGCCTATTCTGATTTCATGACCCACTCCCCTTGAGCACCCTCTTTTCTAGAAAACTTTCCTCAACACCCTTGGGCACAGATAATCCTCCATTCCCTTCTCATTTGACCAGGGTTCCTATTTGTCTAGAGGACTAGACAGTCATGCATTGCATTATGGGATCACAAGCCTGAGTCTCCCAGTGAGAAGAGTAATTCAAGGTCTGGGACTAACAAGTATTTCATCTTTCTGGCTTCTTCACCTAGTGCAGTCCCCAGGGTATAGTAATGGCTCATAAAGCTCTGTGATATGCATAAAAAGTCACCCAAATTCAAGAGACCCCCCAAAAAGGAAAATATGTTTCAACTAAAATGATAAAAAATGGTGAAATATGGAAAATTTTCTCTCATTAAACAAATAATACCCAAATATGCTTAATTATGGCCATTTGATTTTGTAGATAAAGGAAAAAGAAAAGAAGAAGTAATACAGAAGAGAATCACAAAGGAAATATAACCAGAAAGAGTAAGAAAAAAAGGTAGAGAGAGAAAATAGGAAAAATTCATACAAAAGTGCAGATAAAGTTAAAGGTAGAAAGACAAAGTAAGTAAAGGTAGTAAACAAAGGTAGTAAACAAAGAATAGCTATAAGAAGAAAAAAAGGAAGAAAACAACAGTTGTAAAGTGCCACTACAAGAGTATACCATTCAATTTGCTATTATTTGCTAGTGTAGGCTAACCATCAATAAACTAACCATTCTTCAAGGCTCTCCACCTGCTCTGTATCCTTACAATTGCTGATTTCTCACATTGCAGCTTCAATCAGTTCGTCCATGACTGCAGCCATGATGGCAGTTCCTCTGTGGAAAAAGAATCTAAAAACCTGAATTTTTCTTCCTATTCGTCTAGTAGGTATGATGGGCCGGTTCCATTTCGAAGTCTCATGATTTAACAATCACTACAATCCTTCATATAGAAATTTACTAATAAGTTATTTGAATTGAAATAAACAAAATTACAATAAAATCTGAATTGCAAAAATAAAAGATACTTGTTTTAATTGTTCCGATTGGTCTCTGAGCGCAGGCTGTTAAGACTATCAGTATTTCATTTTATTACAAGATTTTGTCTTCTGCGGGATTTTCCTTTTCATCTCAGTCTTATCTTCTGAAAGTGCCTTCAAGTTTCATAACAATTACCCACTTTCTTTGTGGGCCTTATCTATTTTTATTACTTAGCAATACTGAGTTTCCCCTCAAGCAGAGTTGTGGTAATTAACCAGAATAACAGGGAATGACTCAGATCCCTGCTTCGAATTTCTCTTCTAGCTTCAAATTCCAAAAATAGCCTTCTATTAGTCAAAAGAGCCATTTCAGGAATATGCATTGTTCAGAGGGTTCATGAGAGCCTTCTCTATACTCAAGAGCACCAAAGAGACTTTGTTTTGGCTTCCCAGCAGGAACGGAGATGGGTAGCATTAGTACACAGGGCATGTCTCCTGGCTACTCATGAGTGAGTGTCCTCCGAGTCTCCCTTGTCTGGCTTCTCTCCTGCTGTCTCCTTCACCTGGAATGCCCTTCATCTGTTCACATCCACAGCTCACATGACCTTGGAATAAGCACAAGCCTCTGGTCCTGTAGCAGAAAGTTGTCTTTTTCTCTCATGAATCTCCACCAAACTTTTTCTTTTCTTTTTCTACAGATTCATTATTTGATCCCCTATACTGGTCTTTTACATACTCTTACTCTCAGCTACTAGACTTCAAGCCCTGTAGAAGAAGCTAGTCAAATTTACCTTATTTTCCCCATAGTACTTAGATTATGGCCTTCTACTGTTCATTCATTCATGGGTTTGCTTCTCTTCTTAATTTTTTAATCTATCTATTCAGTCATTAAACACAAATTTATTACACAAGTTACTGTACTGAAGTAACACACGAAAATCCATGTATACTGCTGTAAAAGAGATCCCATTTCCCTTGGAGTATGTATACTGGTGTGGGAAAACAAATGATCAACAAATAAGTAAGTATACAGTAGTCACAATACTTGAAAATCTGAAGTAAATTCAGAGTATGAATAAAAGAGAAGAGTGTCTATAGATAGTTTAGATATAGTTGTCAGCATTTTACTGTATTACATAAGTGAAATATCATTCTAAGGTAGAGATTCTTAAGCAAAGATAATATTTTTTGAGACGTTGGATGAAATAAATTAGGCAGCAGTAAAGTTCTTAAGCTATCTCACAGTAGTTTTAACAAAGATAACAATAATTACTGTGATGCTTAACTATCAGTTATCTATAAAAGTAGCTAATACTTATTGCATGTCTACTATCTGCTAGGGAAGGTTATAAATGACCATCTCAACTATAAGAGAAGTTCACCATTTATTCCCACTTGATAGATGAAGAAACTAAGCCTCTGATGGGTTAAGTAATGTGCTTTAGGTCACTAGGTGGTAAGTGAATGATCTATGAATGGAATCTGGAACTGTGGGACTAAAGAAATGGTAATGCTCTTTTGTACCAGACTCCTGCCCATTCCTAGGCCTAGATGGAGGATGCCTTCTCATCTGCCTGCTTCCTGGAGCTTTTTACCTGAGGAATGATCTGGTAACCTCTTTAAGCTATGTATCTGGCTGCAAGTCTCTAAGGAAAGCAACCATCTGAATGTGGACCACAAACTCCCCAATCCAAAGCATGGGAGGGAAATGGAAACAAAGCATGTGTGTTCTATTCTCCTGCAAAATGAATCAGGCCCTGGCTTCTGTCCAAGGATGTCTCCTGGAGCTACATAGGCCATGGCCAAAAGGAGCGGGGTGGGGGTTGGGGCAATTCAGAGAAGAAAGGTTCACAGGCAACTCCCTCTGAGCAGCAGATTGGCTAGTAAGATTGCAAACTTCAAGGTTAGAAAGCACAACTTTGGGGCTGCATGGTGAGATACTGATTCTCTGAACCTTCAACTTCTATGAAGTGAAAAGAGTTACCACTGCCCTAAAGAAGGAGTCAATAAGGCCTCCATATATGCAATGCAAGAGGAAAGTGGACGCAGAGAGAGGGCACTGGTATCTGCTCTACGCAGGCAGTTTCCTTCTTGCCCAGCACCCTCTCATTCCATCAGGCTGTCTGTCACATCCACAGCCCACACTGGTGCCCACTGCCTTGAGAGCCTCAAAGAAAGAGCACAGCCCCAACCCTCCACCAGATTAGGACTGCACTAGCCTGCTGAACAGAATGAGCAAATAAAGCAGGGGGGGCAGGGTGGGAATCTAACTGCTTCCATAATCAAGACCCTGAAATGTCATAAAGAAGTAGGAATGGAAGGAAGGAAGCAAGCGAGCAAAAACCAGTCAAGACTATTTGTACCTAGGATTAAGCCAGGCAGCTGTGGAAATGAGCAGAAGTTGTTTAGCAGAAGTTGCTTCCCACAAACTCCCCAGCCCCTGCTCCACCCCAGTGAGAAATAAATTAATGATCAGAGCAGGGCTCAAAAAAGAAAGAATATTCTGAAAAGACACACACAAAAAAAATCCAAAACAAACAGAAACATGGACCTTCTTTTTGGTGACAATTTCCTCCTGGAGTCAATAAGCTGCTTCTGCTAAGGTCTAAATGCCAAACCCAGATACAAGGAAATATCAGAGACAGATCTAACATGCTTAGAGGACCTTCCAGAGCTAAACCGCTTCTGAGAAGACACAGTATCTGGCACACAGTAATTTCTCAGTAACCTTTCTATAAATAAATGGATGGATTGGTGGATGGATGAGTGGATGAATTTTTAGTTTCTCCAGCATAGCCCAGTTTCTATACCATATAATCCTACTACCCTGGACACAGAAGACTAGACTATGGACAACGCATGACTGAATGCAGATGCTTCTATGCTGATATAAGGTGTCCATGGTCTGTCAAGACAACTCTGTACAGCATTTGGTACTAGAGAGTACAGGAAAGTTTCAGGAGAGAGTGGAAGGAGCAGAATCGAATGCAGCACAGGAAGCCATGAGGAAGAGAAGACAGGAGGAAGCAGAAGCTTCCTGATTTAAAGGATGAAGTCACGGAACAACCTTAAACAAATCAGCAGAGGGAGCTCAGAAGCTCTCTATGCTTTCTGTCCTGATGGTGTTCTAGCACCCCAGAAACCCAAGGGTATAGTTATCAGTAGATGCTAAGAGCAATAGCCAAGTAGGAATGACGCATGGCATTTTTGGTTGAAAGGTGACCCCAGCAAGCCATTGAGATGATAGTGATTATGTTAAGATGTGCATTCAATTGGAGATTAGACCCCTGCTGTCTGCCTAGGCCTGCTACTTTGGAGCTCTCAAGGGACTCCCGGAGAATTCCCATTGGCTGGGGAAGTACAGTAGGAGGGAATTCCGGAGGAGGGAGTTCCTGTTGGTGTAGAGTGTCCTGGGAGGAGCCGCGTGGCTCCTCCTCCTGGTGGTTTAGACTCTAAACCACCAAGATATGGAAGTTACCTTCCCTTAGTTTTTTTGTTTTGTTTTGTTTTGTTTTTGTTTTTGTTTAATTTTTATTGTTGGTTGTTCAAAACATTACATAGTTCTTGATATATCATATTTCACACTTTGATTCAAGTGGGTTATGAACTCCCATTTTTACCCATATACAGATTGCAGAATCACATCAGTTACACATCCATTGATTTACATATTGCCATACTAGTGTCTGTTGTATTCTGCTGCCTTTCCTATCCTCTACTATCCCCCCTCCCCTCCCCTCCCTTCTTCTCTCTCTACCCCCTCTACTGTCATTCATTTCTCCCCCTTGTATTATTTTTCCCTTTCCCCTCACTTCCTCTTGTATGTAATTTTGTATAACCCTGAGGGTCTCCTTCCATTTCCATGCATTTTCCCTTCTCTCTCCCTTTCCCTCCCACCTCTCATCCCTGTTTAATGTTAATCTTCTTCTCATGCTCTTCAATCCTACTCTGTTCTTAGTTACTCTCCTTATATCAAAGAAGACATTTGTCATTTGTTTTTTATGGATTGGCTAGCTTCACTTAGCATAATCTGCTCTAATGCCATCCATTTCCCTGCAAATTCTATGATTTTGTCATTTTTAATGCAGAGTAATACTCCATTGTGTATAAATGCCACATTTTTTTATCCATTCGTCTATTGAAGGGCATCTAGGTTGGTTCCACAGTCTTGCTATTGTGAATTGTGCTGCTATGAACATCGATGTAGCAGTGTCCCTGTAGCATGCTCTTTTTAGGTCTTTAGGGAATAGACGGAGAAGGGGAATAGCTGGGTCAAATGGTGGCTCCATTCCCAGCTTTCCAAGAAATCTCCATACTGCTTTCCAAATTGGCTGCACCAATCTGCAGTCCCACCAGCAATGTACAAGTGTACCCTTTTCCCCACATCCTCGCCAGCACTTGTTGTTGGACTTCATAATGGCTGCCAATCTTACTGGAGTGAGATGGTATCTTAGGGTGGTTTTGATTTGCATTTCTCTGAATGCTAGAGATGGTGAGCATTTTTTCATGTACTTGTTGATTGATTGTATGTCCTCCTCTGAGAAGTGTCTGTTCAGGTCCTTGGCCCATTTGTTGATTGGGTTATTTGTTATCTTATTGTCTAATTTTTTGAGTTCTTTGTATACTCTGGATATTAGGGCTCTAAAATAAACACATACTACTTGAGATTCAAGAGACTACCCAAATTCACCCGAGACTTAGGAAAGGGAAGAGGAAGACAACAGAGATGCTGCATGACCAAACTCTCCTGAGAATTCCCCAAAGCCCATTAGTTAACGCCTATATCAGAGCCGCCTGGGGAATTCAATGAAGGAGTCCAGGAGTCCATATGTTTATCAAGCTTCCACACCGTCTGGTTTTCATCCCACTTAGGATTTCTCTTTGATATTGTCTTTTGAAGTATGCCTCATGTAGTGTAACATTTGTCTTCTGACAAAGCCTGAATCTCTTTGCTGAAGCTCTCATTAAAATTGTAAACTTTTTCCAGGGCCAATGGCACATGGCTATAAGCCCAGTGAGTTGGGAAGCTGAGGTAGGAGGATAGCAAGTTTAAGACCAGCCTCAGCAATTTACCAAGGCCCTCAGAAACTTAGTGAGAACCTGTCTCAAAAAATAAAAAGGGCTGGGGATATGGCTCAGTGGTAAAGTGCCTCTGGGTTTAATTACCACCAACAACAATAAAAATTATAACTTTTCTATATGAAACAATACATGCGTATTATAAAGATTTTTAGAAAATTCAGGCAAGCAAAAAGAAAATGAAAAAAATTGGCAATTTTAAGATTGATACAGTTAAATACCTCATTTTATGTTTTTCCAATTCTTTCTTAAATATTATACATACCATTTTCTACCTGCTTTTCTGACTTTATATCTTGAACACTTTTACACATCGCCAAGCATTTTACAATATTATCTCTGTTGTATATTATTATAAAAACAATGGATACAAAAATTAACCAATCCTGTTTCCAAACTTTTAGATTATTCCCAATTGATCTGTAATAGAAATATTTTGAAGAGCAACTTTTCAAATAATACTGACCCATATACCGGATGCTTTCTTTAGCAAAGAAATTTGCTTGAGGGTGTTATTCAAAATTTTGAAGTTTTTTAAATACATCATCAAATGACCTTCTAGAAAGTTCATAGTTCACATTTTAACCCAAACAGCAATGCACAAGATTATTCATTTCATATGCTCTTCAACACTGAATATTATTATTTTCTAAAATCTTGTTAATGCTCTTTTTTATGGCCCACTAACTGTAGCTTTTGACATTGACTCCTCATTAAAATCACTTAAGAAGCTTTTGACAAGGACCAATGTCTGGCTTTTATCCAATGAAATAGCTCAAATCTCAGAAGCAGAACCTAGACATTTACCTAAAAGAAACTACAAACCTAAAAAAAAAAAAAAAAAAAAAAAAAAAAAAAAAACAAAACTTAGTTATACAACATATTCTTGATTTCAGAGTTAAAGTGACCTTGGGTTGGAGAACCCATACAGAAAATTCTGGGCAAAAAATTCTTGCTAGATTCTCCCCAGCCCTGTTCATATATTTAAGGGTAATGACCATTATTTTAACACACAGCTGAGAATTTTCTGCAGATGATTTCAATGAAATCAAATCTACTCCTCAGTTTAAAATATGCATTAAGCATGGACTCTCCCCCCTCCCTATTTGCCTCATTTCTTGTTCCCTTTTCTCAGACCTCAGCTGCAGCTTCATTTCCTAGGGAGGGCTTTCCTGACACTCTAACCATGTCACATACTTCTCTCATTTCCCCTGCGGGTCAACTATTTTCTGTGACACTTATCCCAGCTGTAATTTCTTCCCTAAAGTTCTGCAGTACAAGTATTCCTTGTGAGTCAGAACATTAGAGAAGCTTCATTAATGAAGAGATTTGATGTTAGAGGATGGAAGATTTGCGCAGCAAGAAGTAGTGAGGACAGGTAAACCTGGTCATTAAGCTTTATAGGCTACACACACTTTTGAAAACATGTTGAAAGCTAAAAACTCCTTATAAAAATTTAAGTATGCCCACACACTACAATACCATGTATAATTTCAGGGGCTCACAGAACTCTAAGCACATCCACCAGTTCCTGACCCCAGGTAGACCACGTTCAACTTTTTTAGGAGTCAGTCCATCAAGCAATTGTTGCATTTCTTATAGTGAAACAATCTGAACTCAGAAACCACCAAAAGTCAGTTACCACTGTCCTAAATAAATGGCAGAAGTTCCTGACTACTAACTGTCTCGGTGTTCAATTTAATGGACCCATTTATCAGTTGCTTTTGTCTTAGTAAGATAAGGTAGGTAGGGGTCAGAGAGGAAGGAAGAGGAAGATGCGTCATTAATTGCAGTGCCCAGTTATGTAGCCACCAGAGCAGCTACTGCTTCTACTTCACGCAGGTAACACCAAACACCAGTCCTAAGACAAGAGAAGTCAAGAAATCCTCAGCTGAAGGCAAAATTCTCTCCTTGTATAACCTTGTATCTCCATTCCCTATAAAGACTGTAATGAGCTCATGGCAAGCTAGTGTTTGTTCTTTTCCTCCAAGCACCCCTCCTAGGGCCTCAGGAAAGGAACTCTGTCCATTGACATAATGCCATCTGCTCTTCCACTCTGTGTTGCTGCACAGAAAAAACAACACACCCTAACTGACTGCATTGTGTCAAGACCACTTCATGAGAGTTCAAGGTAAGATGACCAAACACAACTGGGAGCTCCAGAGCCAGCCTCCATTATGAGCACCACCTCCCTGCTGTGCCTAACATTCAGCTCCTACATCTTGTTTTCATCTGAGAAGTGTCTAGAATCCGGGTATACTAGAATACCATTTACAAAGACAGCATGGTTTTTGTTTACATTCTAAAGCTTCTTGACAGTGACCTTGTGTATATGTACTAAATAGCATTTGAGATATTTATCATTTTCTACCAAAATGTTGGATGCCAAAGTCTACTACTTTATGTACATATCTCATTGTGTATGATTTTACTACCTAAAACATTAAGCCAAAAAAAAAAAAAAAAAACTCCCTTCAGAAGGACACCGGTGGTATTGGAGGAGGTTGTTAGTCATTTAATACAGCTATAGCTGGAGGTTTATAGCTTACCCTATAGAAAAAGTTTTCACGTTCTTTTTTTTTTTGCAGATTTCCCAATGGGGAAAATCCCTGCTCAGAACCAGCTACTCCTTGACAGTGTACCAAGCTGTATTTCCTCCCCCTCCTCCTCCCTTTTTCATCTCACTTGCTCATCACATATTTGAAAGTTAACAAGAACACCTCCTGACAATTAGCATGAGGAGGGTCACCAGGACAATATTCCAGGGTGTTAATCCCTTCTATGTTATTATATCACTCCATTGATTTTCCCATCTGTAGCTTACGTAAAGTAAAAAGACAGCACTTCACTTTTGGCACTTCTTTTTGCTTAACAATACCAGCTGCTTTGCTGATTTCGAAATGAAAAGCCCCTAAACCTAATTTTAAAGTCAGGTAATTGACTTTTGCTCAATTTTATTGCATAATATATCTGGCTACCTTTCCCCCTCACTATCCTTTTCACTTAATCTTTAGTCTCTGGGAAATACCATTATCCAAAAATATGCACTATGGAGTTAATTGTGGAAAGAAAATGTTAATAAGAGGGAAGATCTTTTGGGTAAGAAGAAAAAAAAAAACAAAGATGCTATGGGCAGGACATGAGGTTTGCAAAGACATAAGAAAGGAAAGATATAGTGGGCCCTTTTAAAAACATTATAAATATTCACAGTCAGATATATCAACCAGAACAATAATAATGTTAACTCTGACTGTGAGTGCTGTGTTCCTCATACCCTTTATGAACATAATTTTAATGCATAGTCACAACAAACCTGTGAGGATAACATTATTGTTCCCACATTATAGAAGAAATGAAGGCACAGAGGAATTAAATAATTTCCCCAAAGTCATTCAGCTAGAAAATAGCTCTATTGAGATTCCAACCAAGGTCTCACTGGCTCTAAAGCCTGTGCTGTTAATCACTAGACTAGCCTGCTTCCTGAGCCATATAACATCAATATTAATTTTTAAAGTCACAGCTATATGAGACATATATAAGACACTTATGTTTATGTTCTGCTTATATGTTGTCATTATTTCTAACCTTTTAAGTACCCTGAAGAACTAGGCAAGTGTCAAAATAGATACTTTGCAAATTTGGAAAACTATATGCATTCATTAATTCAACCAATATTCATAAAGCACATACTTCTTTTTTGCTAAGACATATCTTAAACTCTGATGGTACATAGGTTGGGAAAGATCCTCCTATTAAGAGGCTCACATTATAATAGGAGAAACAGACAATAAATAACATGTGAAAATGGTTAGATCATGATTAATAAACTGGCTCAGAGTGTGATGATCTGCCTAATCACATTGGTATTTGAATGCTTTGTAACTATGCCCTAAACTGAACTCCTGACTCCCTTTCATACTTGTTCCTCATCTCAGCAACTGGCTAAAAATTTTGGAATCCCCCTTAGCATCTGTCTTTCCACATTGTCTATCTAGCCTCTTGACACATCCTACAATTTTACAACTGAAGTATTTATACCTCACCACCTCCTCTGCTACCACCATGGACAGAGCCCATATTCTTTCAATGGCCTGTAACTGGCCTGTTGTTCCCAGTCTTGCCCCTGCCTCTAGTGCAGCCAGTGTGATCCTGTTAAACACAGCTCTGCACCACTTGTCTCCTGGTAGCTCACTCTATCATCTCCTTTAATCCTTTTCTCAAATGCCCCTATCTTGATGAGGCCTGATTTACCACCTTTAACATGCTCTATTTTTCCCACAGTACTCAAACTCTAAAATACTACACAACACACTTATTTTTTATATTTTCAGCTTATAGTCTGACTCCCTCCATGGAATGTAAGTTCACAATGGCAGAATTTTTATCTACTTTGTTCACTGGTGCCTGGAATAGCTCCCAACAAATAATTTCTTCATATTTTCTGAATAAATCAATGTTTGGATTCAACTGGACACTGCTGAAGAAAAGATCAGTGACCTGGATGTGCACATTGAAGCACATGAAAAAAAAAAGGCACTGGAAATTACAGGGGGAAAAGACATCTATGAAAAATAACAAAGATGTTGTATGAATAAACTTGGAGTCCCAGAAGGCATAGGGGTTGGGGGGGGGGGATGTGAATACAATAATTGAGGAGATGATATCCCAGAATTTTTCAAAAATGAGCCATAGATTTAAAGAGTGTCAAAATTCCAGCCAGCACTATAAATTTTAAAAAGCTACATTTAAGCAAATTACACTGAAACAAAATCAGGGAAAAATCTTTTTTTTTTTTTTCTATTTTGAAAGAAAAGTTGGTAAGTATTATCCTACTGCCAACTCAAATTTTACAGCCCTTGGATTGCTTCTTCACTTGCAGAAACCCACATTTAGGAGAGACATAAGTTTAAGGTAAAACCCTAGAGTTCTTCACTGAGTAAGATCAGATTCCCAAAATATGGAAGACTTTTGAGGAATCTCTCTCCTACTTTTTTACCACAAAATGAGGGCAAGCATTTTTTGGTGAATACGAATGTCATTCGTTTATAAAAGATTCCTTGGCCTATATGAGATGGCAGTATTCCACAGACTTATTAATCTTCCTCTATAAAACTGTATGAAGGCAGTGGTTTCAACAAAACCTATTTTTTTCATTATTAGATTACCCTGAGCCAGACAACAGGGAAAATGCAATGTGCTCAATACCCAGGTCCTCTCTTGACAGTAACAATGAAAAAATAAAGACACTTGAAAGAAAAATTCTAAATAGCCTGGTCTATCACCCAGATAGTAATCTTAAATGCATTATTTGAAACACAAGTAAAATTCAAAATTTTGCATATCTCTAGCAGCTAACATCGAAGAGAAAGAGCAGTTAAATGACATTTTTTCCAAGGTTTAAGAAAAAGATAAACCATCCTGTGTAATAACCATTAGACAGTTCTTGAAGTGAAAATGAGCCACTCTGCCATACTACTGAACTGAATACAGAGTAGTCCAATTTAGTGTCAATAGATATTTCAGTTTAACTATTTGGAGATGAGAAACTAATATATACACCCACACATTGAGAGTGTGTGAAAAAAAATTAGATGGGTCAACTCTTGTAAAATATCATTCAAAAGGCTTTCAGTTTTGCTAACCTTACAAATTTAGCAGCTCTCTAGTGAAACTGATTATATTCTCTCTTTAATGCCTGTCACCCTCTACTTATAGATTAGAAACAACATGGTGGCATGAATGCCATCATCATTTGATAGTTGTCAAAAGTCATTTTGAAGACTTTCATCTGACTCTGGGAAAGCCATCTTGAAATGGAACTAAAGAGAGAGCATTCAGGATTTAATGACAAAATCGCTTTGTACTTTAGAAAGAGCATTATAGAAACATGTAAAAATTTCTCCAAATGACTAAGTTGTCATCTCAGCCAAAGCAATGTGGCATCATTAGATAGTAAGGCAGAATACATGAGGGGAAAAAAAAAATCAGAAAAGTTATCCAAGGTCAATTTAGCATCAAGGGTGAAAAAAAGGAATTATGTGGATTACAGCCAAGGGGACAGACTCACATACAAAATTGTGTTTATGTGGAGATTATGATCTTGAGATAATCAAGCCAGGTCCAGACCACCTGCAACAAGTCCAAACTTTACCTCACGCTGAAAACTAGATGAAACATTTCACTCTACACAATGAGTTAAAGATGATAGGGTCAGAAAAAAATCAAGAGAACAAGGGTGGATTCCAAAGGCACAGAGACCCACTAAGATACTACCAGAAATAGCTTTAAAGCCATAAATCCACAAGGGCATGACCATGCTAATTTGACACTGTTCATTAATTGGCCTATTACCATACTGTATACCAGACACTACTAATTTCATGCATCTCATTTAGTTCACAGATTAGAAGACAGGTATTATTATTATCCCAATTTTACAGATGAAAAACCTAAAGTTGATTTACTTGCTCAAAACAGCCGTCTCTGGAAGAATTTATCCAAATTCTAAAATGTGTGATTTTAACCACCAAGTATATTACCTCCCATTAGCTTTCAAGTAATGGAAGAGTACTGCTCTTTTTAACTCCTGTGTCTTATTGGTGTGCTCCACCACTTCTTTAAACAAAAATTAGTAAAATAAAATGTCAACAATGAAATGTCTACCCAACCACCAAGACACAAAGAGGTGCCAGGACAAAATGCATAACTTAAAAAGAAATAGTTAGTAGATATTTGGGACTTTCTGTTCGATTAAGACTCTAAAAGGTCGCCAGAGTATAGAGAAGAATTTTCCATAGGAGATTTTGAAGAAATCAGATTATGAAACTTCCCCTGGAATGGAGAACAAGGACTTCCCCTCCGTCTCATTTCAAGTCGAGTGAGGACAGAACTGTAATTGAGCTTCTCTGAGAATCTGATATAGTAGTTAATGGACATTGGAGATAGGTCCCTACTTGCTATATAACTACAGTAATACCCATATTGAGGTCAGCTAGGCATGTGCCTTTCCCATTAACTAAATGTGGGCCACATAGAGATTTGGCCCTGTTCAAGTGGATATCTAGGAAGGGGAGGAGACTATCATTAAGAGCCTGTGAGGGTAGACTGTAGAGAAGAGGGTGTAGAGAGGCATTGCCACCAAACAAAACATCTCATCAAGTTCTGGGAGCTGGTCTAGGGGAGCCCAGAAGGAGTCCCAGGGAAGTACTAAAATGTACCAAACAGGAAAGCATTCACTGTAAACCTATATCAAAGCTATAGAGTTCAAAGCCAGAAAGCAACCCAAAACATAGTATGAACTTTTCCATATCATCCCTTGACCTCACTTCCCTCTCATTCCCCAATCTTGGTATCTATCACCTCGGAAGAGTAGCAGTGAGCCCATACAGAGGTGATAGGAAAAGGCAAGCACATCCCTCCCACCAAGGTAGCCATCTGCTAAACTAGGCCTTCAGCTTTAACTGAGAGAGAACATGCAGAAGCCTTGCCTTTGCCTGAAGAATAAAGTATTGATTAATGTTGGGCCATACACTGAAATTATCTGAGCCGAAAATATGTCTTTATACCTAAACTATCCATTATCTAAGAGTGAGAAGTAACCCAGAGGTAGGAAAAAAGAAGCTATCCTGCATGAAAAAAATATTTAAGAAATAATTGAAGGGGGAAAAAGTTTCTGATTAATCTCCTATAAACTGTTAGTCTTGGCTTTTATACACCAACAGCACCTTCCAGTGGAGCATAGTGGGAATGGGCAGTACAAGGCTATGTTCAAGAATACAGGCTCTTGAGCTTAAGAAGATGGGGACTCATGTTCAGCAGATAACAGTTCTAGAGTCAGTAAGAATAAATGACTATCCAAAATGTCTGATAATCAATCTTTGCCTCCCCAAAAGAAAAAAAAACAACATATTCATTTCTAAAATTTCCAAACAAAAAATAGAATTATAATAAATAATACTCATTGAGTGGTTACTAATGCAAGACCTCATGATCATCGTTTCACATGAATTACCTCTTTGATTCTTGTAACATTACGATGTAGGTATAGATCTTTTTTAAAGAAAAGAGATTGACAGGCAAAAAAGATTGTATCATTAAACAAAGTGATTAAAGAAAAAAACAGCATGCATTCAGAGAGGAAAGAAAACTAACTTTTGACTTGGAAAACTGGGTATGGCATTAGAAAGAAAGTAATATTCAGCAGGGCATATGGGTACATCCCTATAATTCCAGAGACTTGGAAGGCTAAGGTAGAAGGACTGCAAATTCAGTGCTAGCCTCAGCAATTTAGTGAAACTAGCTGGTAAAGTTTTTCAATTAATATACAACATGAGCATTACTTTTATAATTAAGTATTCTTCAAACACAATTTTAATATTTAATGCTCTATCCTGTTGATAAATGATTTTAAAATCCCTTGTTAATTTCATCAAGCTCCTCCACTATTATAGTGAAAATAAAAATAAAATAGTAAAGAATAAAAATCCTTGAATAAAAACGTTTAACTTTCTCATTATTGAGGAGTACAGCAATCACTTTAGCCCAAGTTATTTTACAATAACAAAAACAAAAAAATTAGTGGCTTGCAAATCAAGCATATGGGAGTTTTGTTCCCTTGCTCATACTGCACACTAACAGTCAGTTTATAGTGTTTAAGATACAGCTCTGCTTCATCTCCAGATTCAAGGCTGGAGAAGAAACCTGGTCAGGGCCATTACCATTTTTATAGAAGATGGAAAGAAGCAGAAACATGCAGTGGCCCTTACAACTTCTGGGAAATTGTATGCACCAATTCCATTCGTGTTTTATTGACCAAAGCAAGTCACACAGACAATCCTGATACCACTCTCTTTCAGAGATGCAATCTCTGGGGGTGGTCCTAGGTAAAGGAGCAACAACTATTTTGACAATAATACAACATACCTTAGGAGTTAATCATTGATCTGGGTCTAAAGAATGTAAGGGAATATTTCATGCAGAGAATGAGAAAATAGAAAGAAGAACATTTTGGGGAACGGAAGTATCACTTGAAAGGCAATGAACTGCAAGAGAGCTGTGTCTAGTAAAAAATAGCATGCTCCAGTGTGGCTGGAAATGCAGATGGCGGAATTTAGTGAGGTGTACAAAAGGGAAGCAAAATCAGATACAGAGGGCTCTGTGTGTGTCATTGCATCAGTCAGGGCCACTCAGATGACCCAATTAAAGGAGAACACTGAGGAGAGTTAAAAAAAAGAATTGTCTACAAATATGTGAGAAGATTTTAAGGGAAACAAAAATGGATAGTGAAGAAATCTGGAAAACATAATAGCCAGGAAGCCCTGCCATTCTGGGTCTAAAGAGGCAAGGGAAGAGAGTAATTCAAAGACGCCTAATGGTCTTCACCTATGATAGGAAGCCACCTATGGTAGCTACCTGTAAGAGAGGACCAATGGTAAGGAAGCCACCATGCAACAGGAGCTGTGGCCTTCTGGAGAGAGCCACAGAGAATCTGAGAGGGTGCAGAGAGGAGAAGAGGGGAGAGGGTGGTAAAATAGTCCACACTCACTGTTGTCTCTCACCCCAATCTTTGGCCAGGCCTCCCTATGACTAAGCATTAGAGGAAAAGGGGACCTATGGGTGTAGTCCATAAAGGTCAGTATCCTAGGCAAAGAGCACAGAGAACTACAGAGAAGGAAAAAGTCAAATGAAATATTACAGTGGACAAAGTTTAGTAACCGACTGCCAACTGAATGCTGGAGATCATGTGCCAATTGGTAATACAGGAGGAAAACAAATTTTAAGAGAAAATAAGTGAGAAGATTGGGAAAAACATCAAACTCAACTGTTATGTTATATATATGAAGTGTCCCCTAAAAGCTCATGTTTGAGACAATGCAAGATGTTCAAAGGTGAAATTATTCAGGCATAAGAACCTCAACCTAACAGTGGATTAATACATTGATAAAGATTACCTGGGCTATAACTGTACACAGTAGGCTGTGACTGGAAAAAGTAGGCCTCTGAGGTGTGTGCCTTAGAGTTTATAGAGCTCTTGCTCTGTTTTCTGGATGCCACATCCTAAGCTGCTCCCCTCACCCGCCATGACTTCCACCATGATGTTCTACCTCACCTTGAGCCCAGAGATATGGAGTCAGCTGACCATGGACTGAACCTCTCTGGTCAAAGTTTCTTTGTACCAAAATAAACTTTTCCTCTTCTACATTGTTCTTGTCAGGTCTTTTGGATACAATAACAAAAAAAGCTAAGTCATCAAGAAAGAAATGTCCAGAAAGTAGTTAAGGAACATGAATCTGGCACTCAGGAGAAAGAGGAAGATGGATTCCAATTTGAGTGTTACAGACATTTGATTGTTATAATAAATGGAAAGCATTTTTTAAGGTGAGCACATGAAATGAAGAGAGAAGATGAAACCACTGGGATAAGAGAACAAAATCCATACCCTGCAATTTCCACCACAATGATCCAAGAAAGACAGCCACTATGTCACAGTTACAATAATAAAATCCTATATAACAGTAACGATGGTCCAAACTTCACAAAGTTCACAATTCATATAGAAATACCGTACACGGTCCACGGCATCTCAAGCTGTAAATTTGATTTGGAGTGGGAGTGACCCCAGCATCTGGTAGAAGTTGCCATGGTCTGAATGTTTGTGTTCTTGAAAAATAAAGTCAAAATCCTAGCCTTTAAAATGACGGTGTTCACATGGTTCCATGGCTGCCAAGCTTCCCAGCCAGCCCAACAGTCCCCACTAAAGGAGTCATGGTGGAGCAGCAACCTGGGCAAGCTGGACTGCATGTAGAAAGCATGGGGTACGGCTATTCAGAAACTGCCAAGCTGGACCCAGGCCCAAGTAGGGCAAGCCAGGACATGCCTACGGGTCATCCTGCAGCAGCTTGGCTTGGGCCCAATGCAGATGCCCACTCCAAACTGACCACAGCTCCAAAATCCTCAAACATCCACATTCTACAACTGCGACCTCTCACTTCCTGATGAGCCGCAAGAAAATGGAAGCGGAACAGATGTGAATGGAAGTTCATACTCAAGGGTTAACCAATAGCCAGTACTTTTCCAACCCAAATTAGTATAAATTTTAACTAACAGCATTAGTACTTTTGCCAAACCTTGATTAGCATAAACTTGGACCAATAGTGTTGACCCAAGTGCTATATAAATCCCTAGCCACTCAGGCAGCAACCCTAGGGATCCCCTCTTGCCCTTGTAGGAATTTTGTTTCTATTCTTCACACTGAATAAATCCTACTTCTTCACTCTTGCCTTCCCTGTCCTGTGAATTTCATTCTTTGTATACGTGAGATAAAAACCTGGAAAGACACTGGCAGTGAGCTGCTGGAGTCTGTTTCAACACTGGAGGGCTGCAGTAGTGGAGAAGAATCCAGCTTTGCTGACTGCAACCCTCAGAGCTGAGACCAGCAGGTATCCCCTACCTTGATTAGCTGCTAACATTCACCCAGACCCCATCCACCAACAGAAGCAGAGAATTGAGTTCCCAGTCAAATTCTGGTTTCAGAATTAGAAGATCAACCTATAAATGTAATTAATTTTATAACAGACCCAAAGAGCTTTTTGGTCCCTTTCACCATGTGAGGACAGAGAAAAAAAGTTCTTTCTATGAGGAATGTGCCCTCTCCAGATTGCAAAACTGTATGAGTTTTGATCTTCCAGAACCATGAGAAATTTTTTATGATTATAAGATGCTATCCGGTCTAAGATGTTTTGTTATAGTAGCTTAAACAGAAGCCAACCAACATCTTACCCAGAGGAAAACACATTTGCTAAGCAATGAATGCTTGTGTCTCATCAAAATTCACATGTTGAGTCCTTAGTCTCCCCAAGGTGATAGTATTTGGAGCTGGGGTATTTGGGAGGGAAAAAAAATGAGAGAGATGATCTCTTTGTTCATCATGTGAGGATCTATCAAGAAGATCCTCCCCAGTGGATGTATCCTCCTGTCTACAAACCAAGGGGATCCTCACCAGTGCACCTTGATCTTGGACATCCCAACCCCCAGAACTGCGAGAAATAAATGTGTGCTTATGCCACTCAGACTATGGTATTTTTTCATAGAAGCCCAAACTAATACACTATAATTCTAGGTTGTGGAGGATCACTGCAAGTTATTTTTCAAGGATAATGAGCAAAATCAATAGGGAAAAATGAGACAAAAAGGAAACTCAGGAACAGCCGAAAAAAATCGAAACAGATTAGATGTTGGAATTATCAGAAAGAGCTAATAGAACTGGGTTTAATATGATTAAATAATGAAAACACAAACCAACAAACTTAGAAGCACCTAGGAAAACAGAAGGCCAATCTTGACTTCAGGCTAGCCTCCAGCAATGGAGCTTCCAGGGTCTGAATGATCGGCACCTAAACCACTCCAGTGGAGGGAGAGTCCCTACAACCGCTATGGGGCCTACAGGTTCACAAATCCAAGTGGAGCACATTCAAATTCCATCTCCAGCAAATAATACCACAAAGATTCTGTGCTTGATTATATAGTCTAGAGCCCTCTATTGGAGGGCTCTCACAGGTATCAACAGTTGAGCATACAGCACTGCCTATTGTTTCAGTGATGATGGACAGCTGCCCAACTTTAAGGTAAATTAGGACCCACTCAAAACAAACATAAACTCAAAGTAAGTAATTACAAAATTATTTTCAGGTTGACAGGGCTGCCTGTATTCAGGTAGTAGGGAACATACCAAGAGTTTTTCTGTAGGCAACATCATTGTGCATTCAAGTAATAGAAACTATTGTGTTTTTTTTTTTAAGAAAAACATCTAAAAAAAGATCTAAAAAAGACCAACTCTATTAAAGTGGTGGTAAAATCTATCATTTTTCAATTTGGGTAGAAATCAGAGAGACTTAGCATTGCACTTATCAGGCACTCAGTAAGCATTTATCAAAGGTATAAATGCATCAATGTAATTTTTAAAAGAAAGTTGACAGATTGCCAGTCAGACATCATTTTTAAACAGCTAGGTTTCCATAAACATTTTATGCTAATTTTATTCTGAAAATTCAATTGGTGCCATAGTAAATATGTTGTCAATAATTGTAGCTTTGATAATTCTAAACATTATATTGGGCTTACACAGGAAACAAACAGGGGTACCATTTTGGTCCCTGTGTAGCATCCACATTTATGTTTAGTCTATATGTATAAAAGTCTGCTAGCAATCAGAACAACAGAGAACTGTCTCTCAGAAAGACCTCAACAAAGAACACTGAAGTGCCATTTGCCCTGCTTGAGATGTTATATCTATGATCCAACTTTTAAAATGTTGAAAAAAACAAACAAAGCTGATTTGAAATGTTGGGAGGGGGATAACCAAGAACTGCCTTCTGAAAATTTTTCTCTTGACAAATATTAAAGAAAGTGCATAGTCTATTTGGCTGTGGATAGTCTATTTGGCTTTTTTTTTTTCTTTAAATATCAACAGTGCTAGATCATAAGGAAATCCAAAACATCTGATAAAATAGTAAATACAAACCCCCTCCAAAAATGTTACTAGAATATAGTCTGTGAGGGTTTTAAATGAACAGTATCTGGGAGGAAAAGGATAGCTGAATGGAAGTGAGCACTCAGATGCACTTAGGAAGATATCAAGTAAGATGCAATGGTTTAAGAATGGCAGTGAGGTGGGTAAATTAAAGGAAACAGAAATTTTAAATAGTGCATCAGTTGAAGATATAATAAGAAAAACATCTAAAAATATATGTGATCTTATAGATCAATACCTAGTGATCCACAGGACAGGTCAATGACATGCTTGTCTATAGGACAATGACAATGTAAACCTGTCAATCAAACTCCTACCAGTAGTCCATGATTGGAGAACAATTGAAACTTTGGCAGCCACCTCCATAATTAAAGAAATGAAGAATAACATCCTTGCAAAAAAGCTAAAGAAGCCAGATCATGCATGATTTTTTCACCCAGAAAGGACTATTATTTAATTAGAGCCATAGACTTCAACACCCTCTGAGAGAAAAGCAAAAAATGGCTTCAGCCACATTATGAAGTTTTCAGATTTAACCTACTCTGAATATCCCCATGGGAGATTTTCATAATGAAATGTTAAACTGGAGGAAAAAATATTTCTTCTTTGTAAATTTTCCAAATTACTATAAAAGCTCACAAATTTAGCAGAACAGAGGTAACCAACTATCCATTTATCTAGCAAGGGAAAGCAACACCTTAGTACATTAGATTTTCAGTCCATTCACTGTAATTTGTTGCCCAAAGCTCCATGGGATGTATATAAGAACCTGATTCTCTCTCTATGATGTCACCGTTTATCTTGAATCTCTGATTTATGATCTTTCATTGTTTCCCCCAACCCTCATAACAATCCTACTTCTTAAAATAATGCCACGGTATATTGTTTTCTATGAGTGAAAACTATCTTTTTAATTTTCTCAACTTTACCTCTAAAAGATTTCAAAAGATACCACCAACCTTCCTACTTAATGAGACTTAAGTAGCATTAGCATTTCTTGTATCTCCAATCAATCTCCTTGTAGATATTTTCCTAAGAAGAATTAATTTTTAAAGTCTATCTTCAAAGACTATTTTTCCAACACTATCCCATCTCCTGTTTATCTCTTTTCCATTGTCAGAAGTTTCTTACTAAAGACAAGTTCTTGTCCATTTTCTGTAAACAAGTTTCAGAGCAACAGATCTTTAAGAAACACTATGGGTTTTGATTTATTCTTCTGGTGGTCATTTTCTACACTTTTTCACATTTGGAGAAATCTGAGTTGTGTTGTAGCCTAGTTTCTTCCTGGAGAGAAATAATACATAGAAGACCAAAAGGATTCAAAAAACTCAAGGACTCTTATTCCACCTTTCATCCCCAGAACCTACATATATGTTCTTGATAAGAATAGTTCACCCGTATAGAAGGATTATCTGTGCCGGGTACTTAGCCGAAAGCTTTATATCCATCATCTATTTATTATACACAATGGCCTTGTGGGTATTTGTAAGAGTGACAAACATTTATTGAGTCACTTATATAAACCACTTTTTAAAAGTTTTATACATGCTATCTCATTTAATCAATAAGACAAATTTGTGGAATAGTCGCTTTTATATTCTTATTTTAAAGATAAGGAAATTAAAGCTTACAAAGTAAGGTCACACCACTAATAATAAAGGAACCAGAATTTTAAATTAAGTTAATGTTATTAACCACTCTATATTGCTTCATTTGTCAAAGGAATAAATGAATGAACAAATAAATAAATGAGCAAAGAGTGAATGACTCATAAAATAACCAGAACTAATAGAAAAATGTTAAGCCATAGAGAATTTATGGGCATTAGAATAAATGAAAGTTGGATTATACCATCAAAGCTGGATTATGCTATCATTCAAAGTCCTTTCAGTTCTAGAATGCTGTGGAATTAACATCCCAAATAAATCAATTCTCAATCTTTCGCTACATTTTAAGATTTACAAGCTTAATCAAATGCCTGGCTTTTTTGATAATAGTGATCATCAAAACTCTCAGTAGAAATCAGTAAGCTTTGTCAGTCTTGTCTTTCTGATGAAGGGAAACACTGGTCCTAGGCAAACAAAAATACTCATGTTCCCAGCAAGGAAGTACTCATTACTTCATCTTGTGCAATGCTACTAAGAACATTAAACATAACTGGAACTGGAGAAGTGTGCGTAGTTTAAAATAAACATTTGATAAAAAGTTGAAGTTATTACTAACTTAATGTCTAATAAACATTTATTTTACTCGTCTATTAAGTGTAAGCTTATTTCAAAAATAAAAACTCTGAAAGTTGCTTTGTTACCTAGTTGCATTTGAATAATAAAATAACCAAGCAATAAATCTGACCCTAAGATCTAAAGAAGCAACTTCACGAAGAAAAGGACAATGTCAGCCTTACCATTCGAGCACTACTAACTCCTCTCATCTCAATAATAAGTGTGAGCCATTGCATCACTAAGGAAGTGGGACAGATCCATGAGCCAATAATGGCATAAATTTACCAGCATGTCTTGTATAATAAATTTCACTGAAAAACTTTGAATTTTCTTACCAAAAGTTAAGACAATTCTAAAAAAGCACTTTCAGTCTGTGAGTTTACTCTACTAGGATTCCTTGGCTATTCACATAGGTACTAAGAATCTGAATGTGGAAGGAAACCTCATTTTTATCTAGTCCAAATACTTCACACATGGGCAAACAGTGAAAATTCTCTAAAATTCGGCCTCCGTAATGACAGAGCTGGAATGAGACAGGTATTCTGTTCTTGGAGTCCTCTTGCACATATTACTGTACACCACACCAACCGTCTGCTGTGCATTGAATTATATCCTCTCACCCAAAGTTCATGTTGAACCCTCATCACCAGTGTGACTGTATTTGGATATCTCTTTTATGGTAGCAATTGAGGTTCAATAAAGTCATAAGAGTGGGGTCCTGATCCTATAAAATTAAGTTTCCTGATGTGGCATGAAAGAACTCTCGCTCTCCTCACCATGTGAAGACATAGCAACAAGATGGTCATCTGCAAGCCAGGCAGAGAGTCCTCACCAAAAAAATCTACCCTGCCAGATTCTAGAACTATGGGGAAATAGATTTTTATTAAATCATTCCTATCTACAACACTTTGGTATGGCAGGCCAAGGAGACCAATATACCCTCCACTTCATTTCTTGAGGACATCAGGCCAACCTGTAACTCCAAGAAACGGAATTGCCAGCATTAAGCCAGTAACTCAGCCTTTGATACTGCCTGAAGAGAGTGGAAAATGTCCAGGGCTAGCTCATCTGTACATCTATCATGATGAATGTTGGCTAAGAACCAGTCATGTATAAATCCCATGAAAGACCTGAAGAGGCATTTATGATGTGATGAAGGAAGATGCTCTGTTAGGCACTTAGAACACATTAATGAACAAGAGATATACTCCCTTGTCTCAGGGAGGCTCCAATCTAGGTAGAAAATGACACCTATAGAGGTCTCAACCTAGGATTTACAGATGGATCTCTTTTTCAACCTGATTAGTTTCTTTGCTATTCTCTGGATTCTACTTCATATGTTTAAAAATATTAGCCTGAGATGTGTGGTCCCAGGATCATGGACATAATTTTGAACTTTTAGTCTAACTCTCCAAAGTGAAATGGATAAGATACCCTTGAACAACTCACTCCTGTCACAGCAGATAACTGAAAAATTCAAATGCTTGAATTTGTGAGTATTTGAAAAGGGTATTCAGAAACAAATACTATCCTAACAGCATCAACATAGGATTATATATACTGAAGGTCACTAGAGTTCAAGTTCAGATTCCAACTTTAGAATTGAGAGCATTTGGGGCATGCGGTAATGGGCAATGAAACATTACCCAGAGCACGGAGACATTTAAGTCTGTCCCTACTTGTGACAACTTTATCTGTATCCTGATTTTTTTGTTTGTTTGCTTGTTTTATTTATTTATTTATTTATTTGTGGTGCTGGGGATTGAACCCAGGGCCTTGTGCATGCAAGGCAAGCACTCTACCAACTGAGCTACATCCCCAGTCCCACTGTATCCCTTTCTTTACCACAGGTCCTGTTGCTTCCCATACCAAATAAGCAGTAAGGATTAATCTACTGTATCATAGCAGCAGCTCACTGCTCCTCTAAATTAGTAAAAATGAGAGCTGACAGTATAATATAACTTCAAAGATAAAAGGAAAAGACTCTCAAAATCATATGGTCCAACTTCATTTCATAGATGAGAAAACTGCAAATTAATAAAATTATGTGACTTACTCAAGGTCACAGAGCTTATTAGGAATGGAGGTGAATCTAAAATTTCATTCTTCTCACATTAAATGTTCTTATCACTCTTCCAACAGACCCTCATCATGGAAGGTCACAAATATTGGTATAAATACATTTTAACTTGTTTTGTTCACATGCCAATGTGCATAATACAAAGTTAGAAAATAAAACAGGGTCAACAAAATGATTTGTAGAAAACAAATTCAAGTCTACTGACTTCAAATGGCATGGATGCACAAATATACATCACTATTTTTGTGTATTTCAAAATCTGTTTTTTTAATTAAATCATTAACACTTATGAAAATCTTCTTTATCCCTAAAAAACATCCTTTCACTAGGTCCAGTAATTTCTGTACAATTCTTATGCTGAATTGTATTCCCGCAGCTCAATTTTAATGATACAATTTCCATTTTCATCTTTAAAACAAAAGTAGTGTTGTCAGTCTCCTCGGTTCTCCTGGCTTTTCTCCAAGCATCACTGAACTGTAGAACTAGCAGAATCTCAATAGATTCTGATACCACAGACAAGAGCAGAATGATATTATGTGTTCTATAAATTGCTGTTCTTCTTGTCCCTTAAAAATGAATAAAGATGAATTGTATTATATATTTCCTCCAGAAAACTTCTGAAAGCCAAAGAAATTTTGATTTATGATAATCTTCTGAACAACAACTTTTAGAGCCTCCCACTCATTCACATTTAAGACTTACTGGAGTAGCACCAAGTTCTGTGTTAAAAATTCTATTTATTCTCCTGCTGTCCTGCATGATAGTTCAGGATAGTGTGTCAGTTATACCCAATGTAAGGCATGTCACTAAGCATCTGCAGAGAGTAGGAAGTAGTTCTTCCCAAAGTGTTTTTCTCAAACGCAGCAACCAAGTCCACCTCCTTAGAGTAATGTAGAAAAAGGAAAAATATTTGCAGACATTTAGCCCTTTATTCTCAGTAGCCATATGTTTTAATTGTGGAAATATAAACAAACAACAAAAACTAAGTTATTTATCTTTTAGGGATCTTCCTCTAAATATTCTGTTCTCTGGAGTACCCTTTGTGAAGGACTGCAAACTATAATAGTGTCCTTTATAGATCTGGGTTGTTATTACTGTTATTTTGGTCTTTTAACAATTACTTAAAAGTGGGTATGCACTGGGTGTGTTGGCACATGCCTGTAATCCCAGCAGCTTGGGAGGCTGAGGCAGGAAGATCATGAGTTCAAAGCCAGCCTCAGCAAAAGTGAGGCACTAAGCAACTCAGTGAGACCCTATTTCTAAATAAAATACAAAATAGGGCTGGGGATGTGGCTCAGTGATCAAGTGCTCCCGAGTTAAATTCCTGGTACCAAAATAAACAAATAAACAAACAAGTAAATAAACAAAGTGGGCATTCATAATAGCACTATCAGTCATTTGTAAATACACACAGTCATTCTCTTATACTGGACATAACACTTGGGAAAATCTCATTTTGAGTCTTCCCATTCAACTATGTGTCATTTGCTATCCAACTGTTTTGTAACATACTAAAAATACAGGCCCTAAAATTAATTTTTTATTTAGAGTCTTATCTGATAGAAAAAAATGCTGGGAAAAAAGAGATGGGGCTGGCCCTTGAACTGTCTACAGTTGCTGTGTTTGGATACCAATAAGAAGAAATAAGGCAAAACTCAACTCAATCTTGTCCTCTATGAAAACTTAATCTTTCATCTACCTCAAATGGTAGAATTGACTACTCCCTTCTGGGTGGCACCAATCTAACTTCAAAATATTTCTGATACAATATAAATAACATCATATCTAAATTATTTGCTTACATTATTGTCTCTTAATTGATAAATTGAAAATTACTTTATTTTCCCATAGTATGTTGTTTAGCACAGAGTCACTCAAATAAAGTTAACTGATTTTTTTCTTAATTGTGGAACAGGAAGCATTAAGTAACAAAAGCAGATGTATATGAGGAACAGAGAGGTGATGATGAACAGAAAAAATGTGGTGGGAAAACAAGAATAGAGAAAATGATGGTCTTTGGCATTATCTAACTTGGTGTCAAATGGCTTCGGCAAAACAGATGAATTAGGGATAGAAGTAGGTAGGTTGAAAAAAGGTAGATTCCCCAGAATTCCTATTTTTGCACATCTATGTCTTCATTAGCATGGTCTGGAAAGTGTTTCTCTATTTTCAACCCTGCCCTCAGGACTAGGAAGCAAACAGCCTGAAACTACAATTGTTTTTACAGTCAACTACTTATAAAATTATTTGGGGTTCAACTACCATGCTTCGGGCCCTATGTCAAGCTCTGAAGCTACTATGGACAGTATGACCCATGTGGTCATAGAGCTTACAGTTTACCAGGAGAGATCAGCAGTCATGAGATACTCACACATAAAAAGTAACCTGCCAGTATGTTAAAAGTTATGAAGAGCAAAACATGACTCTCCAAGAAAAATAAGGGTTTTTCCCCGGTAATGGAAGATAATTTTATTGGGGAAATAATTATGGGGCTTGAGGTTTGAGGGTGAATATGAATTAATGGGGTATCTGTGGGAGAGAACATTCCAGGCAGAGGCTACTGGGATTCTAATGTCAGGACCCGGGAAGTGAATATGAAGCAAGGTTCAATTGTGCTATGGAAAATTTCTGCATGGCTCCTTCTTAACCATTAGCAATTATCAATTTCAAGAGCTTTGGAGAAAAAAATGTAGCCTCCCTCCCTCTGAGAGATGTCTCAAAGAAGAATTAGAGAGAGGAGCAGATTTATGTAGACCTATAGAAGAGGAGGGTCAGAAAGATCACCCAGGACTTGTATCTGATATTTCATACAACTTACTCACCCTCCACATGTGGTATATATTTTTGTTTTGTTTTCACAAAAATATTCTATAGTTGTCTTGAGAATGATTTTTTTGGGGGGTGGAGTACTGGAGATTTAACCCAGAGGTGCATTTTATCACTCACCTTCCCCCCGCCCTTTTTTGAGACAAGATCTCACTAAGTTACTAAGGGACTTACTAAATTGCTGAGACTGTTGTGTTTTTTTTTCTTTTTAATTAATATAATAGACTGATCAACTTTTCATGTCACATAAAATATGTAAAACTAAAGTAGAAAATCCATGCTAAAAATTATCTCATCTTGTAATTGTGATACAAATTCTTCAACCAGACCTCATTGTGGGATGGGCACATTGTTTCCAAATTTTTAATATAAAAATTGTAAGGGCATTACCATGGGTGGATTTTTTTTTAAAACCTATCCTTAATCATTCAATATGAATGGTGCTAAGATCAGTGGCACAATCTGGAATTGAGTAGACTTAGTTGACATTGTAGCTATAGGATATACTGACTAGCTATTTGACTTCAGCAATTCAATCAACAAGTCTGCTTTTTCATCTATTAAGTGAGGATCGAAATAGTATATGATTCCATTTTGGGGAGGCTTAAGTGAAATCATGCAAATAAAGTACATAGCAAGATATCTGTAACATAATAGACACTTGATAAAAAATTCCGATCTCCATTATGAAAGCTCTATGTTTACAGCTTTTGAGGTGTAATACTGTCAAAAATCCCACCCACTCCCAAATTTGTATTAATTTGTTTTGTCATCAGGCATGCATGAGACAGTCCAAGAAATTCCTTTCTCCTGTAGGAGAGTTCCACTACACCATCACTGATACAGAGCGTTTTGTTAGAGGTACTGCATGGCAGCAGAAGCAGCTAGGGCTCTGTACACTGCTTTGGATCCCATTGCCACGTTCATGAGCAACAGCTACTGATGTGCTGCTCAGTCCAGATAGCCAGCTGTGATTATTTGTTGGGCTCCCTTCAGGCTGCTGGAATCTGCTCTGCTGTATGCACAGAGAAAGCCAAAGGTGGTTGGGGACTGACTTATCCTCACCACAGGAACAGCCTTAAGCAAAGACTGACTTGTGAGTGAAGATAAATGTCCCAGTTTCCTTGCTGCCCTATACGCCCCACCTGAGGATGGGACCTACCAGGTCTTCAAAACTCCCCTGTGGGGCTGGGCCAGTCATGTCCTATGGGCTTTGCTTATGTCCTCCTTTTCCCCCACTCTGCCTTGTGCCTTTAAGTAGGGTTTTTTTTCCCGCCTGGGAATATTTCCTAACAGATCACATTCATAGAAAACTGTGCTACAGTTGTCAAAGAGCCCACTTGGTTGTAGGATCTCAACTCTAGTCTTGACAAATGGTTTTATTTTTGTCATAAACCTTCAGTCTAACAGATTACAACCTATCCTTTATTTTCTTCATGGGGATTTCCATACTGTGCACAGTTTTAGTTCTATCAGTAGAAGAGAAACCAGAGAGCAGGATGGAGGACATGATGCAGTCGGTGTTTCAATGGACAATGACCTTGTGTGGTTAGTGCTCAGACACCCTGGAATCTAATCTAGGTCTGTCAATAACTAGTTTCATTATCCTCACCATTTCCAGTCTTCAAAATATATATTAATATTCTGAATAGTATGAAAAACATCTCCAGGGTTTTTAAATGTCTATGAAAATATGGCTACCTGGAAAGGCAGACCTCAGAATGGAAATCATGTATGCATCTAACCCTTAACTTTCATATTTCTTTGACAGTATCCGTCTTTCTAGCCTCTATATCCTCATTCAAAGCTCAATGTTTCCTCTATCTTGGCCTCTAAAGGAGGCATGCTTTCCAGCCTTTGATGAGAAGCAGATTCTATCCCTGTTGCCATAGAAAATCCATCAGTCAGGCTCTCCTTCCATGAATCTCTGACCCTTTCACCAACACATTACACACAATGCAGCTTTGAAGCTTTAGTATTCTCAGTGAAACAGGCACGCTTGTAGTACATCAAAAAGGAGAAAAGTCTAGAGCTACAATATGTATCCTCTCATCTGTGCAACCAGAGGAGAACAAGAGATATTGTGGAGACTGAGAAGTTGGGTCCTCTACCTGTCCTCTTGGGAGAGCATTATGTATTAATGAGGAAACAGAAGAAAAGTCTGAGAAGGTTCAAAGTTTTCTCTCTCTGGCAGCAGGCTCCATAGTTTTCTCTCATGGTGAGGCAGGTTTCAATTACTGTGTGAGTGAATGGACTAGAGGGGAAAGCAACTTCTGGCTGGGAGCAAGTACTTTAAAAGAAACAAACCATACCTCTAGTTAAGGAAACACTTAAGACAAAGTACCACATAAACCCACAGTACTGAGAAATTTTTAAAATTTGAAAGAATGATAAAAATTAACAAAAAGGTATATAATATTGATCACTTTTAGGAGTGTAAACTGTATAACCACTTTAAAAAAACACTGCTATTACCTGCTAGAGTTAAATTTGTGCATATTTTATGACTATACTTTTGTCTACAAGCCTAAGTTCACAGAAGTATTGTTCATAATCACAAGGGGGAACTCAAACATCTAAAGGTTTGCTGACAAAAATATAGATAAACTAATGCATAGATTAATAAATTCACACAATTGCCTATTCCCCAACAAAAAAAAATGATTGGGCCATGTAAAAAAAAATCCAAAATGAATCTTTAAACGTAATTGTGAATAAAACCTCACAGAAAACTAGTGTTATCCTTTTTGTAAAGGTACAAACTAAACAGTGGAACACTATTTATTGAAGAACATCTACATGTATGGCTTTTAAACCTATTTTTAAGAAGATAAAAATGAATAGAAAATTCTTGGATCTTCTGTTCATGGTTTCTTGCCATATTCACTGTGTGGTTAACTTTATTTTCCAGATCAATGGGGGCAGGAAAGATGGTGGAATGAATTACCCTAGGTACATGTATGATGGACATATATGTGTGATGCTACATTGTGTACAACCAGAGAAATGAAAAGTTATGCTGCAAATGTGTACAGTGAATCAAAATGCATTTTGCTATAACATATACCTAATTAAAATAAGCAAATTAATAAAAGTGAATATGAAAATTTAATCTAGTCATTATAAACTTCATAGATGAAGTTTATGCTGTTCTATTTCTTACCTGGGCACTCATGGGAGTTCACTTTGTTATTATGCTTCATAACCATCATTTATATTGGATATTGTTTCATAAGCATCAAACATTCCCTAAGAAATAAATTCAGAATAACTAAGCAAGAAAGGAAACAGGCAAAATTGTTCACCTTCTTAAGTAACCTACTGGCATTTACGGGCATTTCTGAAGTTATATTCAAGGTATCACAATAGGTTGATCCATTTGAACTATTTTAATTCAGTCCTTCCTGTTTAGATATGGAAAAATGATTCCTGTTTTACCAAATCCTTAAATTCCCTGGAAGACTGAATGGACCAAGTAGGAGTAGGTAAGCTGAGAAATGGTTCACAAGTGCTACATAGAACTGCTGTCTTCCTAATCTACACAAGAAGGTTAGAGGCCATAAGAGAGGAAGAAGAAAGCTCTCAAGAATGTTAAAAAGGAATAAAAATAGTAATGATCTAAGAAAAACACTTCAGAATTCTGAGAAAAACAGCAATTGATCCAGAGGCTTTGCTTATTTTTCTATTTTCATAATCTCTTGATATGTATAAAAATGTAATAGACTTTAAAAAAGACAAAAGTAGCAAAGCACAATCTATGAAATTTCTGTTAAACACTGAACCAATTTTAGAATGAATGCTGATACATATTCAAGGTGTTTTATAATTGCACATATCTGAAAGCACATATCCATCTGCCAATATGATCTTGTTAAAAGAAAAATTCAGTAAGGTCAAATTGACAGATGTAACTTGAAAATTCATAGTTTTAATAGTTGTCACTGTCATTAGGTATCAAAATCAAATATATAATTTCTTGGAATTTTCATTGTGTATAAAACAAACATTTAAGAATTAAAAAATTACAAAGAATGCATTTTGAAATATTTTCCAAAATGTTTGCTTTGTTGAAAATTTAAAATTCAGTTAAGTAATTTTGAGACACTCATATCCCTTATAGTATGCTTACTTTTTCTTTCCTAATGAATCACATAATTTTATTTCCTAATTGAGCACACTGATATAGTCTTTCTCTCCTTGTGTTTAATATCAGTCCTGTATAACTATAATCTTGACCCAAGCCACCAGAAGGATCTGTTCCAAACCTACCCCAAGCTCATTTACACTGGTAAAATAATTCAGTTGTAAAATAATCACATCCTTACACCCTGTTTAGAAAGTAGTAAATAGTCACCTAGTTACAGTGGAGAAGCAGAAGCATATAGAAGATCAACCGTGTCCCCAAGGTCAGGGGAAGATAAAACTAAGAACAAAAACAGGTGTCTACCAGTCAGTCTAATTAGCTACATGTCCAAGGTTGTGTTGCCTTCCTTACTGAGAAGAAAAGGAACCGCCTGATTACCATTGGTATGTCATAGTTTGCTGCATTTCTGATGCATCACCCAATGACCAGAGGAGGGAACAACTGTCTCTTCATCTTCTCTGGTTTGTGCATTGCTTCACTAGATTAAAAAAGGAGGAGGAGGAAAAGGAGGAGGAGGAGAAGGAAGAGGAAGAGGAAGAGGAGGATGAAGATGAAGAGGAAGAGGAAGAGGAGGATGAAGAGGAAGAGGAAGAGTAGGAGGAGGAGGATAAAAAAAACTTCCTTGAAGGCTTATATCTTTGCTCAGGAGAGAATTAGAGAGTAGATAGTGCTCTATAGTCCATTTGTAAAAAGGGACAAGACAGGTCCACTCTTACCAGTCTGAAGCTGGTTGGTGAAATGCATTGGCATGTCTTCTCCAACCTCGTTTTAACTATCTAACATGCTGAGCAGGAAGTCCCAGTATGACTCATACATTGCTGGTGTGACTGCAAATTGATGCAACTACTCTGGAAAGCAACATGGAGATTCCTTAGACAACTTGGAATGGAACCACCATTTGACCCAGTTATCCCTCTTCTTGGTATATCCCCAAAGGATTTAAAATCAACGTACAGATGGCTTCTCAATAACCTTTTGTCCTCAAAGCATAGACTGTTGTGCCTCTTCGAAATTAAGAATTCTTATACTCACTCACTCCTTACTGAGTTATTCTTCCAGTGATTTTAACTTGCTGAAACAATAACAGCCACATTATGTTTATAGCAGCTCAATTCATAATACATAATCTATGGAACCAACATACGTGCCCTTCAATAAAAGAAAATGTGGTACATATATACAATGGACTATTAATCATCCATAAAGAATGAAATTATGGCATTTGTCAGCAAATGGATGGATCTGGAGACCATCAGGCTAAATGGAGTAAGCCAGTCCCCCAAAACCAAAGGTCAAATATTTTCTCTGATACATGGAAACTATCTCACAATAAGGGAGTAGTGATGGGAAGAATAGAAATGCAGTAGATTAGACAAAAGGAAAAGAAGGTAAGGGAGGGGAGATAGGCAAAGAAAGATAGTGGAATGAAGCTGACATAATTTTCCCATGTACATATATGAAAACAATACAATGAATCCCACCATCATGTACATCCATATGAACAGGACTCCAGAATAAGATATATTCCATATTATTTCAAGTTACATCTGTATAATTTTATTAAAGTGAATTCTATTATCATGTATAGCTAAAAAGAACCAATAATTATTGTAAAAAAAAAAAGTCCCAGTGTGTGGGTTCTAGAATTTAAATTCAATGTAAGAAAAAGAGGTCTCCATGTCCTTGAGTCTAAGCCATGTTCTCTGACTCAATTTACCAGAGGCCTTCACTTCAAGGAATTGAGCCACATGACCTGCTATTAGTAACTAAGACAAGTGTAAATATTCTCTAGTCATCAAGTTTATCTGAGACACTTTAATGTAGTGCCTTCCTCCAATTACAAGTGTAAGGAGCCTACAATTCTGCTACTTATCAATTCCCTGTTTTCCTTAGATATTAAGTGTAGAGGTCTCTGTGTTGAATGTCATGACAAGTAAGCCTATTGTTAGGCAACAGACTGACATAGCCCTGCTAGTCCACCAATCTGCGAAAATTCAGTGCCATGGAATAAAATCCTTACTAGAAAGTATGAGAGTAACAGCTGGAGGAACTTCTAGGTAATGAATAGTGCCCAAAGACAGCCTGGGGGATCTGCAAGTGAAAACCCAGTTCCTATGTGGTCCGGAGCACTTGTCTAGAGTCCCTCCTGTGGCTCTTCCCAGTCTCACCCACTGACTACACAACCAGTAGGTATGGCTCCTCCTCTTCCCATGACAGTTGCTGCTGATGCTCCTTTAAGGTTCTCTTTTGCAGTCTGGACTGTGGTACTGGATGCTAAGGGTTCACTCCTGAACCCTGCTGCCATTGAAGATGCCTGGTATGTCACACATCAACCCTCAGTGGCTGACAGCATGCTGCCATCGCCCATCCCCATAGCTTCTCTGGCCATATCCTGCTTCCTTAGCTTGCTCCAGGGCTTCATCAGAAAGCTCTACCTCATGAACATTTGCATAAGAGTCCTTCTCAGGCTCTGCTTCTAGAAGACCCAGTCTTTTTTATTTTTTTTTTGTGTGTAAAAGCTGAAAAGGTTTAGTTTATAGAATTATAGAGTATAACAGTGGCCACCAGAGGCTTAGAAAGGCAGGGGGTAGGGAGAAACAACAAAATCAGATAGGAAGACTGAGTTGTAGAGTTCTGTAGCACAGCAGGGTACCTAGAGTTTACAACAATTTATTATATATTTTTGAAGGCATGATAGAAAAATCCCAGATTGTTTTGAAAATAGGATCATCTTAAAAGTGAAAATTGCTCAATTTAACTGAGAAAGAAATGTGTTTCTAAGGATTAAAATCATTTAAGGATTATTAGGAAAGTTAAAGTACTCCTTGTCATTTATCCTTTTAAACTGCCCAAAGGCATTAAACATGACCCCCCAACACACCACCACTCTTGGGAGACCTAACCATGGGAAAGAACTGTGACACATAGGGTGTTATAAACTTTATAATTCTAAATGTAGATTTAAAATGTGCAGTATTTTCTTGGCAGTCTAAGTACCCTTCATTCAATTCTTATAAATTCAAGGTGTTCAGAATTTTACTACAATTTCTGACTCTTAATCCAACCTGCCTCCCTCCAGCTCAGTGCAAAGTACTTTCCTCCTATGTTAGCTGTACACTATTTGAAAGTAGGTATAGCCTGAACTCTGGTTAGAAATCTCATTCCAGCACTCCCTGGCTAGGTGGGTAGCCTCAAACAAGGTTTAACCTCTGTAAGAATTATTTCCTCATCAATTTACTAGGGTAACTGATCTACATTGTAAGGTTTTTTTTTTAAATTTTCTCTAATTAGTTATACATGACAGCAGAATGTATTTCAGTTCATTATACACAAATGGAGCACAGCTTTTCATTTTTCTGGTAGTAGATGTAGAGTTGCACCATATGTGCTGTCATACATGTACCTAGGGTAATGATGTCCATCTCATTCCACCATCTTTCCTAGCCCTCCCATGTCCCCTACCCTGCCTTCCTCCCCCTTGTACTATTAAAGTTCCTCCATTCTCCCCCATCCCATATGGATCAGCAATCACTTATCAGGGAGAACATTTAGCCTTTGAGTTTTTGAGATAGGCTTAGCAGGATATTCTCCAACTCCATCCATTTACCTGCAAATACCATAATTTTATTATCTTTTAAGGTTGAGTAATTTCCATTGTGTATATATGCCACAGTTTCTTCCTCCATTCATCTATTGAAGGGCATCCAGGTTTGTTCCACAATTTAGCTATTATGAGTTGAGCTGCTATAAACATTGATGTGGCTGTGTCAATATAGCATGCTGATTTTAAGTCCTTTGGGTATAGACCAAAGAGTGGGATAGCTGGGTCAAATGGTGGTTCCATTCCAAGTTTCTTAAGGAATCTCTCTTGCTAAGTATTGCTTTGGCTATTCTGAGATCCAGTCTTAAGACATTTTTTAAAGGAAACATCTCAGAATCAGCTTCTACTCCTCCTGTATTTCTGATAATTATTTTCCTTTCTTCTCTCCTAAAGGTGAAAATGTCTTTGCCCCTTATTATTTTTTGTGCCCAAAATATATATTTTACTTTCCTCCTGCTATCTTCTCCAGAAGCTCCATTTCTCCCTAATTTTCTGCTCTAACATTATTCTTTGATTCTTTTCTTGTTCTCCCAGTGTTCTAACCTCCTAAAGAGTAAATCATTAGCAATAAAAATCTAGCTCCATTTTTCTTGAAGGCAAAAATGACTTTCTCTTTAAACCCAATAATGAAGTGATGAAGCACCTCTTCCAGTATTGTTATAAGATTTAATATATTTAGCAACTGATAAATACTAGGTACTTATGAAAGGGTAACTAATACTATCACTTTACCTCTATGTGTCAATCACTCTGTTCCAATTGTGCTCACCATGAGGAAATGATTGTCTTCAGCTACCATGTAAGCCTTTCCAGGTCTCTAAGCTCAAGGAAAAAAAAAATGTCTAAAATCACATTAGAACTTTGAACCCCCAGATCCATATTGAGGGAAGGATCAATTCCAGTAATGCAGATTTCTTGGATTAGAAAACATTTGAAATCTGCTTAAGTTTCACCTATTCCCTCATTGCTAAATCCTATATCCTCAGCTATAAGCCATGATCTCACCCAATCCAGAAGAATTCCCCGAGAACTACAGTTTTCCTCCTAATGATGGGTACTATCACTACCGAGAAACCATGAGATACCCCAATCTGATCCAAGTTTACATGATGTTTACCACTGTTAAGATGTGATTCTAAAATTCCAAATAAAATTCTGGTCTTTTTGAAGAAAAGACAAAGAATTTATTCTGGCCAAGGGAGCAGAAAGCAGACAGCTCTGCAGCCCAAGACACTGAATGCAGGTGAAGGGCCCATTTAAACAGAAAAACTACAAAGAAGGGAACAGGTGAGGCAGATACAATTATAAGTGCTAAAAGTGGAAAGTACCAACTAACAGAACATTCTTAGAACTCACACTTCTTGTATCTACTCAGAACAGCTTCATAATTTAAAGACATTGTGGTCAGGGTGCAAATAGGTGGGGGTGTCAGCTTTTATGCAAGTGGGCTCTTACAGGAATGGGGGCTAACTCCCCACACAGGCTGAGATATCTGAGCAGAATGGAGTCAGCTTGACTTACCTTTCAAATCAACCCATAACACCACTAGCTATTACCCCAAGGATTAGCTCTAAAAAATGATTCCTTTTTTAATATCTTTATTATTATTTGTTTACTTTTATGTGGTGCTGAAGATCGAACCCAGGGCCACATGCATGTGAGGCAAGCGCCCTACCACTGAGCTACAGTCCCAGCCCGATTCCTTTCTTTTAACATACTTCCTTAGTGACAAACTATGAAGTTACCAGTTGGTTAATTATTACATGAAACTAAATATATGTAGCAATATATACTGTATGGTTCCAACCATATGACATTCCAGCAACGCAGGATACTGAGCCAGGAAGATCACAATTTTGAGGCCAGCCTCAACAATTTGGTGAGGCCCTGTCTCAAAGTAAAAACAGAAAGTCTGAGGATGTGACTCTGTGATTAAGTGCCCTTGGGTTCAATTCCTGGTACCAAAAAAAAAAGGATAGGATTCTAGGATTCCCCCTTTATCCCACTAAAGAAATGCCAAAAGAAGCTATATTTAGAAAGGAAACAACAAAAAAGATTGAAAGCCACAAAGAACCATAAAAAAAAAAATCTAACCAAAAAGGCAGGCTTTGGGGTTTCAGATATTTGATCTTGTTCTCTTTTCCAACCCACACTCCAAAAAACATGGCAAAGGTATTAATATTAGGTCACACAAATGAGGAGCCCACACAGGACACTCTTGATGCTGAATTCCTCAGACTGTAGATGTTTAGCATCAAAATGTCCATGGTATACACTACTGAAGCCAGTACACCTCATTTGTTATTGGTGTAGGTGTCAGAACAGGGAAGCCTGCACAGCTCAGAAGTTTCATGGAAAAAAAGAAAGTTTACATTTCCACACAAAGTAAGTTGTGGTACCATCAAACTGTACATCTGATATTCTAAAAGACTGATGAAGAAAAACACACACACACACACATACCAGAACCAGGAGGCCACAGAAGTAGGGAGTCATAATCACCAAGTAGTTCAAGAGGTGATAGGCATCCATAAACCTGTCATATGTCATCATAGTTCAGAGCAGATTTTCCAAACATTGAAAACAAATTTTAAAAAGATACTGTGTCAGGCAGCTCACATGTGAAATGACTCTGCCGTGTGCTTGGATATGCACCATCATCCCTGGGATTGCAGTCAGGGTGAGACTGAAGTAAGCCCAGGACAGATTAGAGGAAAGAGAGTATGGGATTGGCAAGTAAAGTACCACAGCTAATATAGACAGAATCATGAACAGATTCCCAAGCATTGTGCCCAGGTACAATATACAGGAACAGCCCAAAGAAAAAGGACTACAATTCCCTGTCATCTAGGAGAGCCTGGAGAAATCCCAAGACATGTGTTAGATTATCTGGTCTCCTGTGGCTGAGACATTTTTCACTTATTCATTCTCCATTGTTCTTCCCTTATGTCGATCCAAGTATGTGATCTTCTCTCTGGAGAATTTCTTTTGACACATCTTGCAAGGCAGATTCACTGACAACTAATTTCTTCAATTCTTGCCTAGGAAAGTATTTCTTCTTCTCATTTGAAGGATGATTTCACAGGGAACAGAATTCTAGTTTGGTAGGGATTTTCTCTCAACCCTTAAAATATTTGTGTTCACTCTCTTCTTAATTGCATATTTACTTAGGATACTTTAGATGTCATTCTTGACTATTCCTCTGAGAATAAGGTGATTTTTCCCCCCTCTCTGGTTTCTTTCAAGACTTTTTTCTTTGTATTTAATTTTCATAAGTTTGATTAAGATATGACTAGATGTAACTGGGGGAGGGGGTGTCATTTATCCTGTTTGTGTTCTGTGATTTCTGGACTTGTGGTTTATGTCTGGCATTAATTTGGAGAAATTCCCAGTTATTATTGTTTCAAATATTCCTTTTGTTTCTTCCTTTCTTCTGTTATTCTCATTAAGCATATGTTAAGTTTTTTGTAGTTGATCCACAGCTATTAGATATCTTGTTGTTTTGTTTCTTCTTATTTCAGGTTTTTTGATCGTTTTCTTTTTTCTTTTCAGTTTTAGAGGTCACTACTATCATATCCTCAGGCTCAGAGATTTTTTCCTCAGTCACATCCAATCTGAGAGTGAGCCCATCACATGCATTCTTTATTTCTGTTATGATGTTTTTTACCTCAAGCATTTCTTTTTGATTCTCATGGAATTTCCATCTCTCTGCTTCCATTACCCATCTGTTCTTTAATATTGTCTACTTTGTTCATTATAACTGTAAGAATATTAGCCATAATTCTTTTAAATTCCCAGTCTGATAATTCCAGCATCACTGCCATATCCGACAGTGGTTCTGAAGTTTGTTCAATCTCTTTAGATAATTCATGCCATTTATGTACCTTCCAATTTTGTGTTGAAATGTGGACATAATGTACTGGGTGAAAAGACCACCAGTACCCAGGCATCTATTGTTTGGGGGAGAGGAGGTGCTCTGTAGTCCTATGATAGATCTCAGTCTTATGTTGAGACTATAACCATGATTTGGAACTGCATCAACGCTTCTCTTATTTTTCCCCTTTAGGTGGGACAAGATGGCTAAAGAGGCTAGAGTTGAGTATTTTTCTTCTGGTTTGGTTAGGCTCTGATAAAACCAAGGAGGTTAAGTTCCAGTAAAGTAGGGTTGACCTTGTTAAAAACAGAGTGTTCTAGAGTATTTCAAAGTGGTTCCCATTTTTCTCCCCTGCCAGAAATATAAGGGAACTTTTCTCATAATTGCTGTGGGAACCTGGTTGAGTGCCTGGGTGTAAAACCCACACTTGCATGTGACTCTCCCTCTGATTTTCTACTCCTGGAGTGTGGCTCAGACCCGGTCACATCAAGTCTCTAGGAATTCCTTAGTTATAGTTCTGATTATCCTACATGGTAATGGGTCTGGAGGAGGTTTCCAGCCATAGGCTCTGCTCCAGTAAAGTCATGATTCTTTATATGTGCCTCTCTCTCCAGTTCTTCAGGTCACTGTTCTGGGACCTCATCTCTCTCATGGCTCTAAAAAGAGTTATTGATTTTTCAGGGTTTTAGATTTTTGCTTGTTGTTAGGATGGAGCAGTGACTTCAAAGCTTCTTACATGCTGGGCTGAGTACACCCATCCTGTAATTTTCCAGCATATAAAATCCCACAAGGATTTCACTACCTCATTACCTTGTCACAAACTGACATCTCTTATAAAACCTATCTCAACATGATAGTAGAGTCATTCATACTTAAAAAGTATGATTTCTAGGTAGGAATTCTTATGACAATTGACCAGCTTCTTTATCAAGTTCAGCTCTTTCCAGTTGGAGCTTGCCTCTTTGGAAAGATCATAATCATTTATAAAAACAATATTTAAACACTAAATAGGTAATAAGCTATAAAACATTCACTAATAAAAGCATATTGACATATTAACAGAATTATTCTAAGAATGTTATTCTACTCAGCTCTACTCCTCAAAAATGTCCTGTTCCAATCAACACAACTTACAACATCTATGATTCACTTCTCGGCTTCGTGGCCTCAGTCTACAATTTACAAGCAAAAAGGCTGACTCTTTTTTCCTAAAGAATTTCTGTTTCCCCTGAAATGATTCATATTTTCCACAATGAATTTTCAAAGATTTAAAAATTATTCTCCATTCCAGTCAATTTCACTCCCTCGGTTATTTAAGTAAAAATGCTTGAAGCTAAAATAAAATTCTTGTGAAGTTAACATTTAGCATTTACCTTTTCCCATGCATAGGAATTTTGCAAAATAGAGAATTGAAAGACTTGTCTAATTCAGACATTAAGTCCACTTCTGCTTCAGCAAACTTTCTAACTAATTAAAACAAACACAGCTTTTAAAGATAAGTCAGTATAGCCCTGACCTGATATATCACAATGAAGTGCACTGGGTAGATGTCACAGCAGCAGATGTTGGACTATTTAATCCTGAGTCTAGCTCAGCAGTGGGCAACGCTATCATTAATCCACTGAGAGCACATCCCTCAGATGATAATTAGGAGCTTTTTTTTTTTTAAGTAACCATAATTACAGTGACACTCTCAATAGCTCTAATTATGGAAATGAGGTTCACATTAAATTCACCTGACTGATAATATACAGTAAAAGTCTATTTCAGACTATTTTGTTTGTTAAAAGCAGCAGTGCCTGAAGTTCATGTATTCAACACGTGAATAAACCCATCTCTGGAGTTGAAACTCAAATTAAAAACTGGTATTAATTTACCTAGAGTTAGTGTTGTCTGTTCAGCATAAGAAAAAAAAAATACATCCCTAGGCAAAAAGCTAGCAGGTTTTCAAGCAACATTCTGATCTAAGGTTTATATCCCATTTATATCTAATGTCCAATGTTTCACCCTTTCCAAGACCCGATCCTTCCTGAGCAAGGAAGACAGCTTCCTCCTTGTTCTTACGCTAAAAAAAGTGAAAAAAAAAATCATGAGTTTTGACAGTGCCTGCTAATATTTCTTCTTCTCATATTTGACCCTAAGAAACGTGATAAGATTTATAATCTCTGAGATATGTGTCCAGATTCCAGACAGAAAATATATACAAACATATGCACTCATACAGTGAGTAATGATAACCTAATTTTCTTTATGTAGATATAGCTCTATTCCACATAGAAAAGAGCAGGAGTAACATCTTTGTCTTTCAGAGATAATATGTACATCATAATAATGCACTAATCTTCCAAGTATTCAATAAATGGTAAAGACACTGAAAAATTTGAAAGCAGTCTATTATCTACAAGGAGAAATAAAAGAGATGTCTAAGATCCGTGTGGACCTGGCTTTCTTACTTTTCATCCTTCTCTGGTTGGCTCACTTAGAATTATTCATTAAATATTCAGTGAGACTAAGAATTCTCTGTTTACCCTTCTAACATTCACAAAGTAAGTCTCTCATTAACTTTGCAAAGTGCTAAAAAGATCTCTTCTCCTTTGCTTTCATCCCTCTTAACTCTAAAATTTGAAAGGGCTCCCCAACTCTGTAAGGTAAAAGGAGAAAAAAGACAGAGTGATTTATTTCCTCTTATTTTCATTCAAATTCCAGCTAAAAATGGCAAATGAGGACAAAATCATGCTACAAGTCATTGTTATGAAGGTGACTTTATTTTGATGAAAGTTGCAAATAGGCAGAATATATTAACTCTGTGTTGAACTTTAAGACACCTATTCCTCTCATCAATTGTAGTCCCAGTGGCACAGAGTGGAATGGTGGGAGATATTGGTTGTTTCAGTCCTCATTAAATTTTTGGCCACAAGCCATTGAACTAAATTCAATAAGCTAAAGTCTTGGAATTTGCATTAGTTCTTTAAACAAAAGCTGTTTCCTGGACAATGGAGTTCTGAGTACAATTTGCAATCCTAACTGTTGAAGGTTCACTGGGAGTTCACAGGGAAGAAATTAATTGAGCTCTCTATTGTTCTTCTCTCTTCTTTCCCATCCCCAAAGTATTAAAACACTTCTATAGGCCTCAAATGTTACTGTCCTTCATCTGGTGAAATTTAATTCAATTAAAATTTACAAAACATCACAGAATAGAAGGATGTATTAGAAGAAGAGTCAATTCTAATAAGAAAAATGATAAAACTATAAGTTACTCATTAATTCCTGCCCTCTAGTAGCTTGTAATTTTAGTCATGCCAATTTAAGGGACATTCTGCCCATTGGTCTTTGATAGGACTTAAATGGCAATCTAGCCAATTCGATCTCATATCTTTCCTGGGGTTCATTTCCTAGTACAAAGCAGAGTGCCACAGATGAGATTTCTTACATGGATGATCTCTGAATAGAGGGAAAGAAGTCAATTGTGCCCTTTCTAGATATCAATTTCTCTATCAAGGTTACTAATCATTTATTATAAACACCAGGAAAAGGACATAGTATTCAGAAGAGGAGTTCAGTGGTGGGGAAAAGCTAACTCTGAATGAGAAAGCAATCACCAATGCTATGTAGTTCAGGAAAGCAAAACAAATACTGTCTTAGTGACTGCTCTATTTTAAAAGTAAATGTAATGCACAAAAAATCCTGCCCTTGGCAATAGCAGTGCCTTTTCTAATATCTTTTAAAAGAATGTAAAATGTGACCCTTCTCTACTCACTTGCATGGGGCATAGTCTATACTGTTTGGAAAAAGACTACGTACTACTTGTGCTATTTCAGTACTATTTTATCATAGAGAATTTGAAAGAGTGTCAGATAAAAATGTGGGTTCTAATCCCAGCTCAAACATTTATTAGCCTCAAGGTCTTGAGTAAGCATCTTAACTCTAAACCTCGGCTTTCCTATATAATATACCCCAAGCAGGCTATTTGTGAAAATAAATGTGAAAACCCTTTACAAAACTATCTATCCCAGTAGAAATGTAAAGATAATCACAATGATGACCATGTAGTCCATCACAATTTTTTAACAGAGCAGGACTTTAAAAATAGCGGTGGTGATTGATCTTTTCTGGAAATTTCCATGTAACAAGAGTGAATAGCTATTGAAAATTATAGAGGAAGTCGAAAAACTCTTTTGATACAGAAGTAGTCAAGATAGAAGGAACCTAAAACGTAATCTGGTTCAATCCAATCACTTGCTAGATTAGAAGACAGAGCTCAAAACTGACTTGCCTGAGTAACTCTTAAAAGCAGTACAGGAATAGAAACAGATCTCCTATGTTGCTTTGATCTCTCTACCACCCACACCAGGTGGGCATGGGCACAGGGCAAGATTCCCTTGGAAAAAGATACTAAAAATAGATGCTTGTGATGAAGGGAGCAGTCCCAGCCTCCACGAGCAGCTGACTTACCATGGTCCTATGAATAAGCTGTCACCAGAAGATTTGTCATTTGTTGTAAAAAGCAAGGAAAACATAGGCTCTGCTCAGTGACTGGTCTGACTACTAACTGGACCTTTAGACAGGGATGGGATTGCCAGAGAACTTGTCACAAGTGGCTTGCAAGTTTGAGACGCAGGAGTGGTGCATCACCATGCAAGTCTAACAGGTAGTGAGACACATTTCAACTTCTCAACTCAAAACCTGAGATGGGGTTTTAATGGCTTCATTTCTGGATAGGCCCTAAATGTTTATCCCCAAGTAGGTTTTAAGAAGCAGGCCTCTAGAAAGACATACTATCTCTGATTCAATGACATTTCTAGGAGAGTTTAAAGGACAAAATTGATAAGAGGCAGGGTGAGGTGGAGGCCTCCTAGCAATGTAGAGCAGTGGGTGTTGGGAACAGTCAAGCCCGGGGTTGGAAGTACAATGCATTTCCCCTCTCACCTCTCTCCAGTCGTCACATGGATCAGTAGCTCATCTCTCCCCTGACCCTCAGCAGCCTGGTTAAAGCCAAGAGGCAGCAGGGGAGGATGGCACATATGTTCTTCTATTAATATCTAATTAATTGACGCAAGGCTACAAGGAGCATGACTCTAGGCAGCACAAGTGTGGCAGCAAATGTGGCCCCTGACCACAGCCTCATCACTATAGAGAATCTCCCAGTGTCCTATAAATACTGTTGAAAGAAGCCTGGGGCCTTATGGGTTGCTCAGCCTATACAACTCACAGATGCAAAGACTTTCAGATTCTCCCTTTCAGAATCACATTCCTATCTTAAGAACATACACACAGCCCTCAGTGTCAAAAGAATACAAGCACCCAGCATTTGTCCTATGCCATATTATACATCTTCTAAATCCACAGCAGGATCTCACTCTAAAAAAATGGCCTGGCATTATTGGTACTGCTGTATCTAAACATTCCTGTCAATATTCCAGCTTCGATTAGTGTAGTGGAAGAGAGCAGAGTTGACAGAATTGCAAATTTAAGTCGAATTAATCAATACTGCTTCATTATGGCTTCAAATGCATGACTGGCTTTCTGAGTTTTTCTTCAGAAACGCCCTCAGTAAGTTACTGAATTCTGCAAGACAGTAAGTAGCCCACTGCTCATGGATGGGGAAGGAAAAGTACACTGGGAGGAATGACAATGACTCAGTCCACCCACATATCTTGAAGTACTGGAAATAGTACCTTCTGAAACCAAGGATCAGACTTATTGATGCTGCAAATATGTTTTTTTCTAAGCATTTTTCAAACTGCCCAATTCCTTCAGGTTGGCACATCTTCAGATCATGTTTTATTGACTTAGAGAAGCTCAAAGGCTTCTGCTTCTGTTTATAGTTCTTGCATGACTTCTATTCAAAGTCAACCTTGTTAAGAATAGTTTTCTTGTAACATTATAGAAGCAATGGACTGCCCACAAACGCCAAGCAGCAACTCCTGTGCTGACTCGATTTCTAGAATTTGAATTAAATTTTACCTGAAGCTACTGTGAAAGGAAATATTTTTCTTACAATCTTGAGACCTTCCCTATTACATTGTTTGCTGCACACACAGAAACACCTCCTCAAGATCGCCTTTTCAATAACATAGAACAATGTGAGGATGGGAAAATTGTTGTTTAATTAATGGATCACCTGTTTATTACATAACTACCATATTCTAAGAAGCACAGTGGAGGATCAGCATTTATGTAATATAATGCCTCCCTCAGAAGCTGCCATTGTAAATGGACAGAAGACACAAAGAGTTCCATAAAAAGCATAAGCCAATCTCAGGCCATGGACAAGAACAGTCATTACCACACTGTGCATTGATGCTTCATGGATGATGGGAGGATATTAGGTGGCACTGTAACCTGGAATACAATTATTTTTAACTAATAAACTATTTTTGGAGCAGTTTTAGGTTCTGAGCAAAATAAAATGAAAGGTTTGGAGCTTTCCCACGTGTCTTACCCTAATACATGCACCTTGGTATCAACCTCCCACTCCTGAGTGGCACATTGCTACAATCAATGATCCTACATCATGACCCATAATGACCCATAAAGTCCATAGTTTGGGTTCACTCTTGGTCTCCTACATTCTATGATTTTGGACAAATATGTAATGTCATATAGACAAAATTTTAAAGATTATTTGATACTTTCTTTAGAAAGGAGACTAAGAAGCAGGGGAACTTCTGTTTATATCAACATGAAGAAAAGGAGCTCGAGTCCTTTAAAAGCTATTTCTAAATTGAGAATATTTGTTAAGTTTTCTCATAGCTATTATGTGGAAGAAAGTGTCATCATGAATTTTAAGGAATGTAATACCCTAATAAAATATAATACCCTAATAAAAACATGAAAAAGGAACTTGGAGGCTGAGGCAGGAGGAGCACAAGTTCTAGGCCAGCATCAACAACTTGTCTGAAAGTACAAAAAAAACTTTAAAGGACTGGGGAAAGAGCTCAGTGGTAAAGAGCTCTTTACCTGGGTTCAATCCCATGTGCGTGTGTGTGTGTGTGTGTGTGTGTGTGAGAGAGAGAGAGAGAGAGAGAGAGAGAGAGAGAGAGAGAGAGAGAGGGAGAGAGAGAGAGATACAGACAGAGACAACTTGAAGGAATTAGTCCAATATAAGTTATTATTCTAGGAAGTCAGATTTCTTCCTAAGAACTTCATCAGAAAACAGAAGTTTTACAAAGATAAAATGGGATATAAATCTACATTTATGGTTCATATCTTTACTCTTTCAAAAGTAAGAATAAGTAGCCTTTGACACTGCAGTTTCCTGACCCTGGATGAACACTAGCATCACCTGGGAGTACTCCAGGACTGCGTCCATCTTACTTTATCCTGGCTACTGCTCTCCTAGGACTAAAGAAACACACTAATTTACCTTCTTTTTCCTTGATTGATTTATTTCTATGCCTTCATGTTTTTGGAACCTTTCCCAAATATTTTTATTTCTTTCCTGCCTTAATATACTCATAATTTTCTAGATAATTCTCTGCCCTATTCTGCCCCCAATTTGGTTGATCCTCTTTTTAATTTTATATTTTAGCCTCAAATCAGATGGCTTTTCTCTTCATTCTAAAACCTCCCTTCTCACTCACCTGTACTATATTTATGTTTACTTACAAATTACTCTCCACCAATAATTACTGCAAGACATACAGTGACAATCTCTGGAGAGTAATTGGCTCCATAAATTCCTAGATGGTGGGGCTACCTTACTGAATAATGGACTGCTGATAAATCAGGCTGAATTATATGGAACTTCAATTTAGAAATCGAACCCAGTCATAAATTTTGATCCTGGCCTGTACCCGATATGGCACGACACTGTTAAAATTCAGACAAACAAAGAATTATGATTAAAACGAAGAATCTTCTTCTGCCAGTTATTCAGCTCTATTGATGTTGTGCTTAAAATCCTCACAGTTGGGAGAAAAATTCTCTACTTAAATATGATCTTATTTTTCCCTAAACCTAGAAGAGACAGGGAAGTCCACTGACATTTACCAAACATGTAGCAATTCAGGGTTGGTAACGTAGCTGCAATTGTCATAGTGTCATAATGAGCAAGTCCTATCAAAGTAGATTCCTCTACAAAACACACAAACTCTATATTTAAGTATGTTGTCCTACGACAGTTAAAATATGGGCATTTATCTAAAATGCACTAATTTTCTTCAGATTCCTTTATAGAAAAGGAAATGTTCCAATCCAATCTTCAATCATAAAATGATATGATCAAGTTCAAACCAAAACCATGTGAACAAGTAAATGATTGGCACAGAGGAACTCAGGCTTTCTAAAGATGTGGAGTTTAGGTGTAGCTGTTAATCTGTATAAATGAATCTAATTAGTGTTAGAACAACGAAGTATTAGAGTCCCTTGAAGCATCTAAAATTCAGAGCCCCAGCATTGGAGCCACTCAGCAGATCTGAGATCTGTGACCCAGGCAAGCAACTTAATAATCTATCCTTCAGTTTCCTTATCTCTAAAGTGGAGATCCACCTTTGATGACTGATAAGGAGAATATTAAAACACACACACAGCATTAAAGATAGCATCTGGTTTATAAATGCACAAACACACACAAAAATGTCTCATAACTTAATATAAGCACATAACAGTAGCTGTATTCAGCCACATGTAATTACATACATATGCAGAAAATATACATGTTATGGGGTATGAGGTATTTGGATATGAGCTATTCCCCCAAAAGCAGAAATCTTCAGAGGTAAAATAATTAGGTTATGATAGCTATAACCTAATTGGTCCATCCTCATCTGAATGGACTGGCTGGGTGATAACTGTAGGCAGATGGGGTGTGGCTGGGGGAAGATAATCACTGGAGGCATGTCTTGAGGGGTGCATCTTCCTTGTGGCCTCTTCTCTTCCTTGCTTCCTTCTCCCATGCCTTCCTCTCACAATTTGCTGCCTCACTTTGGGTCCAGATCAGCAGACTGGTTCTTCCTGGACTGAGACCTCTGAGACCTCTGAAACTGTAAGCCTCAAATAAACTTTCCCTCCTTTAGGGTGTTCTTGACAGATATTTTGATCACAGCAATGAAAAAGCTAACAGAAACAACACATATAAGAAAAATAAAACTGTCCTGTTCTAGAAATGAGGCCACAGTTACTCCCAAAATAGGAGCATAAAAAGCAACAAAGCTCTTACCAGAAGTACTATAGCCTCTTCCACTTTCCCAAGAAAGAAATGTATTAGGAGATATAAAGGAGCATCAAGCAGGAAGCAGTGCCTGCCAGTTAGGTAGTGATATTCTAAACTATTAGGATTAGAACTGGAATTAGTTTATTCAGCTCTCCAATTAGTAATGATTTTGTTTGTTCCAGTCAACTAATTCATCCCTAAATCAGGACATATTTAAGCTCCGATCTTGTCTGTTTACAACAATAAAATTTATCAGTCAGTGTAAAATCTCCCTTCCTCATTTTTGGATGTGGTAGGCTACTAATCACACTTGGCAACACTCACTCATAATGCTCTAACAAGAGAAAATTACTTTTTTTAGAATTTATGAGAAGTTCCTAAGCTATCCATGTGACTCATAGGGTACCTTTTCATTCCATCCAAGTTATAACACTTGATAGAACATTTTAATCCTAAGTGAACCAAAGACTTGCACTTAGTATGTGCTCAATGAGTATATATTACATAGATGCCAAAATTAGTGATAAAAATTTTTCACAAAGCAGCTTTAGGGGTCACTATTGAACATTTGAATAATTGGGGACTTGTTTTCAGGGATGAGAGTACAGTCATATAAAACAACATCAGAGTACATTTGCACTGCAAGTCAGAGGAAAAGAGGGATGGGATGTAGATCTGTTGATACCAGGATGGATACCCTAACTAACCAGACCAGACGAATGGAAGAGCAGGGATCTAAAATATGGTTCTCAGAGGAGGAAACATACGATAGACTGAAAAAAAATCTAACCATATGTTACCATGTCTCCTTTTTCTTCCATATCTGAATATAGACTTAAGACTAACAGGCCTGAGTGTGTTTCTGCCTCTGATTTTAAACAGAAAATGTTGATTTCTTTTAAATTAATCTAATAGAACCATTCAGGATTTTTAACATTTAGATAAGGTCCCCAAGTAAAACATTTTAAATATTTAATGAAAGTATTATATTTGAGGTTATGAAAATGAGTTTAACTCAGGCACATTTGTCCTAACAATGAAAAACAGTATTATACATAACAAAATCTGCTGGAAAAAAATCAAAGATATTTTGCCAAATAATAACTAAGAAACAAATAAATGTAAGATATAAAATATTTTCAAATAATTTATTGAATACCTTTAGTGCAGGCTTTTTACAGGTATGATCTCATTAATTTTCATAAAAAGACTAAGAGAAAACTAGGTGACTAATAGCTTAAGTCATTTGGTCCAGGTAACATAGCAGTAAATTATAGTTTAAATTAGCTTTTTGTTGTTGTTGTTGTTGCTGCTGCTGTGACCAAAAGACCTGACAAGAACATCTTAGAGGAGGTAAAGTTTATTTGGGCTCACAGTTTCAGGCGGTTCAGTTCATGGTGGGCTGACTTTATATTCTGGGTCCTAAGTGAGGAAGAACACATGGTGGAAGGGTCTAGCAGAGAAAAGCAGCCTCAGACATGGAAACAAGGAAATAGAGAGCAGACTCTGCTCACCAGGAACAAAATATAAACCCGATGGGCTGGGGCTGGGGCTCAGCAGTAGAGAGCTCCCCTAGTATGTATGAGGCCTGGGGTTCAATCCTCAGCACCACATAAAAATAAATAAATAAAATAAAGGTATTGTATCCAACTACAACTAAAAAATAAATATTAAATATATATGTATGTATATATATATATATATATATATATATATATATATATATCAATCACCAAAGGCATGCCTTTCTGACCTACTTCCTCCAGCCACACCCTACCTGCCTACAGTTACTACCCAGCTAACCCATGTCAGTGGATTAATTCATTGATCAGGTAATGACTTTCATGGTCTAATCATTTCACCTCTAAACTTCTTGTATTGTGTCATAAATGTGATTTTGGTGGACATCTCATATCTAAGCCATAATGAAGAAGTTGTATTCACTCTCAGTTATGTCTAGCTCCATATTCTATGCTCTCAACTGTGTCCTGAGTAATACCAAATACCTTAAGTGTTTTACATTCCAAAGGGGAAGGAAGACAAGCATCCTAAGGATTACACAATAGCCAGTGTTATGTGTTACTAGTGTCTCTGCATATAATAGACTCCAGAAAAATGTGGCATTTAAGGAATAAACAACTGACACAGAGTTTTAAGCCAGAGTTGTATATCTAAACAGTGTTTTAAAACCAGAGGAAGATTTATAGGTAAGATAATGTTGGGAAGGAATCAGGAACCTTATAAAGCACCAAATTCAATCTCATTCCAAAATTTTATTCCTATGAAAAGCCCTGTACCTGACCAGACTTTGTCATCTCATGCTCCTAAATTCCTATTATGTTTTAGTAATTGCTAGAGATTAGCTAAAATAGAGACAGGCCAACAGAGTAAAAATCAAGTTGGTCTAAGACCTCTCCATCCTCCTCTTTAACTGAATGTTTCCTTACAATGTTCTAAACCACCAATGTACACCTCAATTTCCCTGTTATGCCCAGAGTTTGATTGGTACAAATTTTAATTTGCTTTCTTGTCTCAATTCATATTTTCTTTTCATCATATGCAAATATTGATTGAGGACCAACTAAACCAAGACCTTGAACATCTGAGGATGTATAAAATTATGGTCCCTGCTTACATTTTAGTGAGGAAAAGAGGCTTATGGATTTAAAAACTCCAACAAACATGCTGAGCTTCAAAGAACAGACAGAACAATGGGTACCAAGTTACAGTTAGACTGAAGAAATAAGTTCTGGTATTCTATTGCACAGCAGGGTGCCTATGGATAAAGATTATTGCTGTATACTTCAAAAAAGGCTAGAAGAAGAAATTTTGAATGTTTTCACTACAAAAAAAATGAAAAATGTGAAAGGAGACAGACATGCTTACCTTTATTTGAACATTATATAATGTATTCATATACTAAAACATCACAGTACCCCACAAATATGTACAAGTTTTATGTGTTTATATACACACACATATACTTGAGATTAAAATGTATATACACACATATTATTAAATGACTGGATCTAGATAGTTAACATGTATGATCTCACAATGTTGTCATTTTGTTGTGAGAACACTTAAGATTTACTCTCTTGGAATTATAGTATGCTGTATGTTGTTATTAACTATAGTCATCACGAAAAAATACACATAAGGTCTGGGGTTATAGGTCAGTGATAGAGCACTTGCCTAGCACATGTGAGGTACTGGGTTCAATCCTTAGCACCACATAAAACTAAATGAATAAAATAAATGCATTCTGTCCATCTGTAATCATACACACACACACACACAAAAAAAAGAAAGAAATGCTTAAACACTTACACACATACAAGTGCCATGGGAGTTGTCAAATTTTCTGAGTTCCCTTTGATATGCTTTGAAGAATGGGCAAAACTTAAATTTTAAAAAGAATATTATCTGATAAATTAAAGTTTTAAGCCTTAAGTAACTAGTTCAAATGAACATTTCTTATTCTAACACCTATGATCACTGAAAACATGCAGAAGATACAAAACGACATTGATATATAATTGGGGAATAATACCCAAGTCAATTTGTTTCCTCTATGTGTCTGCTATAGTTTGGATATGAGGTATGTCCCAAAAGCTCCTGTGTTGATGCAGGAATGTTTGGAATTGAAATGATTGGATTGTAAGAACTGTAGCCTAATCAGTCCATCCTAGTTTGAAAGAACTAGCTGGGTGGTAACTGTAGGCAGGTGGGATGGCTGGGGGCGTGGGGTGCTGGGCGGGGGGTTAACATCTGCCCTGTGTCCTTTCCCCTCTCTCTGCTTCCAGGCCACTGTGAGTAGAGCAACACTCTTCCACCATGATGCTCTCCTGGTCTTGGGTCCAGAGCAATGGAGTCAGCTGACCATGGACTGACCCTTTGAAACCATGAGCAAAAATAAATTTTCTTCCTCTTAAATTGTTCTTGTCAGGCCTTTTGGTCACAGTGATGAAAAATTAACATAGGGCCCATTATGCTTCCCTTATTCCATATCATTTAATTTTATTATAGATTTTCTGTGAAATTTCATTTCTGATAAACTAAGTGAACTAGATCTCATATCATGTTCAAAGGCTTTATTCCTTATTTTCAAGAAATCCATGAATTTTGAGTTCAAAATCAGTTTTAATTGAATAATATTTTCTACCAGACAATAGGATCAAGTCCTGTATAGAAAAGTTATCTCAGGTAGAATGAGACCAATATGACACACAGAAACAGACTCCAAAGGACAGACATCATGCTAGTCTGTCAACGTCCCTTCTACATAAAGTTGGTCAAAGCAGGGAAAGAAGGATGATGGGAAAACTCTACCTGGACTATGTATCTCAGGATGTCAAAGAAAACTGGGAACGAGCTAAGCAATGTTTCACTCAGAATCAGCAAACTGCTGGAGTCATACTGGGCAGAAAAGAAAACATTGCTTTATTTCTCTACTTGGGCCAGTTTAGAAATTTTCAACAATTTACAGCTCAGACAAGAAGAGCTATAGGAAACTTTTCCTGCAGAGAAATGAAAAAAAAAAAAAAAATCCCACAGGTCTCTACAAAAAAAAAAAAAAATGAGTTCTACCTTCACTAAGTAGCAATAATGTGAAGGAGAGTATGGAAGAGAGGCGCTGACAGGAGAGGTACTGGGAATTTCATAACAAAATGAACTGAACTTGAGCAGGAACAGTGCAAAAGAAAACTGTTCAGTACCGACTGCTCTAGTAGTCTCATCTTAAAAGGAGAATTGAGCTTTGCAAAGTATCTAAAGAATCAATATTCTGGATGCTTGTACTGGAGATATGAAACCGACCAGGACTATTAAAAGTACAGAAGTATTAAAGATTTAAAAATATTATAAACATAAGGAAAACAATCCTACAAGGACTGCATAGCACAATAGTGAGAAACCACAAAGGGTAATGCAAAAAGCATTGGAAAGTTCTTCCCACTGAGTCTATCTCTGTCTGAGTAAAATTACAACATTGGCCTACCTAATACCTAAAATCCTACTGGCATTAGGATTCTATGAATTCTAGGAAGTGCTATAATGGGAACTATGTAAAATGAGAATGATGGCACAGAGCAGCAAGGACACTCAACATACAGAGACACAGGGACCATCCAGGAAAGCACCTCTGTGCTACACAGAGGTTTGCCACATATAAGCAAAGGGATGCAAACCACACTCACCCTACTTCTCCAAGATTTTATATAAAATTGAGAAATTTACATGCCCAATGCCTGAAAATACACTGATGAATGCCATGTTTCACAGCATATATTATCCCAAGTTCTCACAAATATAGCCTGGCTCTTGGCTTTTTCTTCAATCTTATCTCCCTCCCCTTTTCCTCTGGTTTCACTTCATCTGAGATTTATGGCCTACTTTTGGTATCTTGAGTGTTGCAGGCTCATCCCTACTTTGATTTCCTTTTCCTGGCTGTTCCTTCTGTTTGCATTTTATTTCCCCTCTTCTTAATTTAGGAACTTGATAAACTTCAGTCTTGGCAATTATTTCAAATCCATGAACAGTCATGTATTTGAAAGTCTATGTTCATTGAAATACTTGAAAGCTTGGGCTCAAGTTCTGGATCTGACTCCCTTCTCTGCCACTCTCTTCCACCTCTAGGTGACTTGGTGACTTGCCTGTGCATGAACTGTAAACAAGAACTACTACCCTTATGCCTGGTAAGGATTAAATGAGTATAAATACAAATCTTAGACCTTGGCACAAAGTTAGCATTAATACATGTTAGCTATTATTCTTGTTATTATCATTCCCTTCACTGTGAGATCTCACATCACAAAGATCTCGGTTGTTAACTTTTGGTTTAACGTTATTATAGTATAATGATATCCTCAGTATGTATGGCTCTTTCACCCATATATTGCCCCAAAATCTATACTTTGAGTTTACGTTTTTTTTTCTTTTGATTGACATATCTTTCATTGATGCAGGTTATTCCTATTTTTTAAGGCTGTCAGTCCTAGCCTTTAAAATTTCTGCTTCTGACTTGTTAACAGTAGACATTTCCTATAAATAATGCCAGCAGCATTCCTTCTACCTGAACTTAAAAGGATACTATGTTTAGATGAAGGTAATGTGAAGTTATATAAAGAAACAAAGAACTTGGGCAAAGTTAATACATAAATATTGAAGTCACTATTAGTGCAGTTTGGGGTATATAACTCCTTTTTTTTTTCCTGTGCGATTTAAAACACAAATATATAAAACAATACTTAGAACTCTATCTTTATATGTAAATATGTAATCTCAGACAAAAAAACAAATAAGAATGATAAGATAGAAATAGAATTCTATTGAAGGTAAGTTACAATACTGGGCTGGGGTTGTGGCTCAATGGTAAAGCGCTCACCTAGCATGTGCAAGGCCCTGGGTTTGATCCTCAGCACCACATAAAAATAAATAAGTAAATGAATAAATAAAAGCACCATGTCCAACTACAAATGAAAAATAAATATTTTAAATAAATAAATAAATAAATTTAGGATACTAATTATAATTTGTAATATCCACTCATAACTAATGAATATCTAAAAGGGAAAAAAAGTAGGGAATCACTGCAAAAAAATCACTAAAAAACAAAAGAAGGTGGGAGGAAAATTAGGAACCAAAAATATTGTGAGATATATAGAAAATAAATGTCCAAATGGCAGAATTAAGTACTTTCTTATTAGCACTTTTTAGTATAAATTAATTAAACTATTCAAAGGACACATTGGCAGAATGAGTTTAAAAAGTGATCCAATCATGTGCTAGCCACAAAAGACTCACTTAATATAAAAACACAAATAGGTTAAAAGTAAAAGGATTCAGAGAATAAAGGAGTTCCTGTTTTGAACCTAAAAAAAAAAAAAAAAAAAGTAAAAGGATTGAAGAAAATATACATGCTAATAGTAGCCCTAAGGGAGTTGGGTGGCTATGTGCCATGTAAGAATATTTGTGTTTCCTCAAAATGCATTATCTTGACAACATGACCTCCAGGTAGTGGTATGAGAAAGGCCCCTTGGAAGTGATTAGATCCTGCATTCTTTGCCTTCATGAATGAGATTGGTGCTCTTATAAAAGAGGAGTAAGAGAACTCTTTTGCCTGTTCCACCCCAGAAGGAAAAAGCTACAAGACACCCATCTATGAATCAGAAAGCAGGGCCATTACCAGACAGTGAATCTTCCAAGGACTTTATCTAGGACTTCCTGGTCTCCTGAATTTGAAAATTATTTTATTTATGGAATTTTTCTTATTGAAGCCTGCTTGGACTAAGACACCATATTAGTATAATACAAAGTACTCTTGTAGTTAAAAAAAAGTGTTATAAGAAACAAACAAGTTCATAAAATTTGGGATACTTCATCAGAAGATAAAGCAATTCTAAACATAATACACTAATCAAGAGAGACTCCTAAAATATGGAGGAAATCTTAACAGCAAAGGAAGAAATACAGTTGTAAAGTAATAGAGACTTCAATACCTCACTTTAGTAATAAATAGAACATCCTGACAGAAGATCAATAAGAAAATAGAAGACTTGGACAATAGTACATAGACTATACTGCACAGAACACTCCCCCCAATATCTGCAACATACACATTCTCCTCACATGCACATAGAACATTCTCCAGATCAGAGCATTCTCAGGCCACAGATTAAGTCTCAATAATCTTAAAAAGATTAAAGTACAAAATACTGCTCTGTCTTTTCATGTCTAAAATAGAATGAAGCTAGAAATGTGTAACAAGGAAAATTGGAAACTTCACAATTACATGAAAATTAAACAATACACTCCTACAGCAAAGGGATCAATAAAGAAAACACAGGGAAATTAGAAAACATTTTGAATTGAAGGAAAACATACCAACATTTATACAATGTAGCAAAGGAAGTACTCAGAGGAAAATTTATAGCTATATGTGAATACATTAACCAAAAAAGGCAAATATAAAGTTAATAACCTAACTTTATACCTCAGAGTATAAAGACTAGAAAAATAGCAAACTAAACTCAAAGCTAACACAATGAAGAAATAATAAAGAGTGAAGAAAATTAAATAGAGGATAGACGTCAAAAGAGAACTACAAAGTCAAAACCCATTCTTTGTCAAGACCAACAAGTTGGACAAAACTTTTGCTAGAATGATTAAAAAAAATAAGTAGACTCAAATAATTAAAATCAGAAACAAAAATAAGAATAGATGCTGCCTATCATTCAAGTGACCCCCTATTGACCCACTTAGTACTTCAAAAGGAAAACATTTCTCAGTCTTCAATTTCTTGGTAAACTAATGGACCTACTGAATTCTTATGGCCATGCTGGGCAGAGTGGCATACATTTTTTTTTTAATGTTCAAGGAAGCAGTCTAACTGAAGCAACAGGTAATCTTGTATAGTAGAAATGAAAAGGGAAACTCCTGCCCCAGACACAATTCCTCTTTGATAGACTTTTGGCTATTCATCAATATGGGAGAGTTACCGCTCTGCTCACCTGAACTCACTCAGCCTTGTGACTTCCTTAAGCCACTGAAAAGTGAACAGAATAAGGTATGACCCTTCCAAGAGGAAACCATGTGTGTCCCTTCCAAGCAGAAAATTTAAAAGCCAGCATTTGTTTCACTATGTATTATTTATATTTTAATTTTCTGAATGCTATATTTTAACTTCTTAAAAGCCTTTTAGACCTGGGAGATATTGTAAGTCTTAGAAAGAGCAAAGGGCTCAGCCACATGCCTTTGACATATAAACTAATCAATCCAGAGACACAGAAAGCAAGCAGTCTGTCCCTTCCACTCCAGGAGGCAATAATCCTTTGTCTTCATCATTCGAGGGCCAGTTATCAAGCAAAAAGAAACAATCTTGAGGTTTACAGTTTACCAAAATGACTCAAAGTAGACAATCCCAAACTGCTCATCTTGCTTTTCTTGTGGAAACTCCAAGAAAGACTGGCCTATTTCTCCCCTCACTCTTGCCCCTTTTGCCTTTTGATGGGCCCTGGGAATTTTCTGTGTGGCCTGCATAGCATGCCATACTGCCGAGTTTCTGTTCAAGACTAAAAGGCTCAAGGGTCCCTCCAGGTAAACTGGGCTAACTGGGCTGTGCAAAATAACCACACAAGAGACACAAATACTTTTTTATTTGGGGTCACTGTGATGGCTCCTCTGACCTTAAGGGTCTGCAGGAAGAGAGAGAGAGAGAGCACACACTGACCCCTCTTATTGAGGAGAAGCTATTCAAATGAGGCAAGAGGTCAGGTTTCAGGGGGCTGAGTCTATCTTCATGATGTCCACTGTCAGCAGGTTGACTGACATCTGGGCAGGTAAGAGAAGGGGACACACACAAGGCACAGTAAGAGAAGTGGACACACTCAAGGCACTTCCATGGAACAGTCTATCCTAAACAGGACGTGGGGTTATATTACAAAGGAACAGGTGAGCATAGCTCCACCCATGGGGCTGTAGCAAGACAAGCCCAGGCCCGAAGACACAGTCACTCGAACCCTAGAAGAGCAGGGCAGTCTAGCAGCATGGGTGCCTGACGCCACATCCCCTAGCAGAGAAGTTAACTCAGTCACATGTGAGGTTGGTCTCCCACATATTCCTTATTTTCTTAATATATAAAAAAATGTAACTGGGAAATTTTATCTTTCAGTCACTGGATTTTTGGTCCGAGGTCATCATGATCTGCTTTTGAAGCACAAAAGGAATTAGTAGAAAACATATCATTTTAATAACACAATCAACTTGGAAGATCCAGGTTATTATTATTACTTCACCAAACACTCATCAGAAGATTTTTAATCTTTTCCCAATTTTATTGGGAGGCATTGCATTTGGCCATAGTAACACAGACATTTTCATTGGCATGGCATTTAGGCCTCTCCATACACCACAGAGCAGAGGGCTCATTCACATTATTTATTACATTGTCTTCTAGAGCATTATAACTTAGTTCTCATCCTTCCATCAGCACTTATCTGACCATGAAGAATTTTGGAAGTAATTTAAGTCAAACATTAAGAAAATCCATACATTTTAAGTTTTAAGACATAGCCACAAAGGCTGTAATTGAAAAAGCAAGGGGTGATATTTAAAGTAGTCACTTAAGGGATTATGAGACCAGCAGCTTGCTTAGGTCTGGTTAATTGACATACACCTGTTTGAAAGCTTGAATATTAACTTCAGCATATTATAAGTCTAAAATATTAGCTGGCAATAACTAATGATACAATAAGTTGTATTCTTACAGGTTACAGGATATTTATCATCTTTTCTCTTAACTCTCACACTTAAAGAGTTGATTAGGTCTTCAGTAATATAAATACTCTTGGAAAAAATCTATTTTAATAATCTTTCTGACAATTGTACACATATAGTGTTAATCATTAAAGACCAGCATAATTGGCTGGTTTAGGTTTCTCATATGCTGTCTTGCATACATTCCTATCACTGGTGTGGTCAATTAGTTGCTCGGCTATCTCAGTTGCAGGGAGTAGAGATGTGGAGTCAACACACAGACTCTGGGAGCTGATGAGAACTGGCTGGTGACAAACCTCAAGTTTGGTGACAAACCTCAAGTCCAGTAGCTCAGTTTCTTTTTGGAATGCACACAACTGTTATAGGGTTCAAGTGGGACGTGCCTGTCAATCATATAAGCAAGATAATATCCATAAGCCAATCATCTTCTGCCTAATGTAACCACACTGTGAGGAAACTCTAAATATTGCTGTCATGTTGGAAAGCAATCTGTAAGGGTCTTTGTTCCTAAGGGAAGGGGCTTGCTGAGTCAGGGATTTCATGCCCTGAAGCCCCTGACTCTCGATTTTTTGGCCTGGTAGTTTGGCAATGCTAACCACAACAAGTGCTGAGGATTTTTTGTTTGTTTGTTTCATTGACCACTTGCTAGAGCAGACCACCCCATCCTGCAAATATTCCTATCAGGCCTGAAGGAATGTGGATTTTTTAAGCACTCCAAGCTGCTCATAGCTGCTAGTTGTAACTCAAAGTTATTATAACATCTCCTCCCCTTATATTAAATTTGTTGCCAAAGGAGAACCATGATGAGAGAAGAATGGAAAATGGAAAAGCATAGGAAAAGGGGTGGAAGAACCAAGAAAGAGAAAAGCATCCAGACATGGCCCATTCCTGGCTGCAGTTGTCTCTTGCTGTGGTGAGCAGGCAGTCACTGTTGACTAGGTCTGTCAGTTGGGTTCCGACCTGAGCTGGACGTGGGGAGCAAAGCAGCCATGGGGCAGGAGACCTCTCTCAGAAGGGGTGAAGAATTAGGCCTTTGCACAGGTGGGGGGGTGAGGTTCTGTGCCTCACCTCTGTTGGCCCCCAAGTTTTCTCCTGATGGCCCCTCTGCGACTGTGCCTGTCTTAGGTTGTCCCTCCCTTGAGGAATCTTACCCATCATTGACTAACCAGCCATCCTCCAGGGCCAAACAGGGTGATGTGGAGTGTGCAAGGCATTTTCCCCGAGAGGGCTCTCTATCTCCTTGATAGATAATGTGCCCCCGTGGCCTCCACACCAGCATTTACCTTAGGATCGACAAACTCAGGTTTCTTCTCCATGGAAGGCCCAGCTCATAGCACTGGGCTGGTGAGGCTGCATTCAGGAAGGAAAGAGAAAGGCCACAGACAGACAAACAGTGATATTGTGACAAAGCTGAAAGACACAGATAGATGAAGAGGAGAGCAGTGCTAAGACTTGATCCTTTATAGAGAACTGGTCCTTAGTTGGTGTTACTTACATCTGGTCCATAGCCGCCATCCATATGGATGCAGGAGAATTGGTTATTTCAACACTGTTTTTTTCTTAAAAGATACTTCCAGATAGCCTGTTTATCATAGAATCAATGCATAATTGACCATTACAGTCAGTACAATTAATCTAGTTATATGAGTGGAGTTCCTAGTCTACACTGTAATGCACATTAAAGGTGGACCTGGGAATTGGGTCCATACAAGTCTTTTCATAATTTTTACTTACCTGACAAGCTTGTGAAGCTGCATGGCTATAAACTCTATAGCTGGAAATTTACCTTCCTGTGTCAGGTTTCTCAGTCATTATCATGATGACTGGTTTAAACGCTCCTTTGATATCTGATTTAATTTACTGAATCGTGTTCAGTGACATTAAGACTCTCAATATTCCAATTTAAGAAAAAATTTAAAAATATTTTGTAAGATCTAGTATATCTCTGGGGTCCTGTGTTCCCTCTTTTTGTTATTTAATAAAATTAAGTAAAGGCTTGGCATAAGTCATAGTATCATTAGTTTAAGTTATATATATAGAAAATAGTACAAGTATTTAAATGATAAGAATATATTTACCTTTTATTAATTATTATAATTTCCTAATATAGTCTAGTTGATCCATCCTAACAATTTAGAAAGAACCCTCAATCTCTTTTTGAGAGAAGGTCTCAAAATATCTTTATATTTTAGAATATTATTCTTTAAATAGGTATCTTTCAATTGTCTTTTAGAAAATATGATTAAGGTTATTTCCCTGTGTAGGGAGCACTATACTTGTATTTCCAATTTTTTCTCATAGCATGTGATTTAATATACTGAATCTTTTAAAAGATTTAGCGGCAGATGCCAGCATTACCATCAGGTATTAAGCTAGTCTGCGTTCAGCATTCAGGTTAAGTCAAAAGGTTAAAAAGCTCTGCTAGCCATGGGTCTAGTAACAGACCTCATAGGGAGCAGCAGCTAAAGTCTTTTGTCCCCAGCGGCTGAGTTATAGCCATTCCAATTCATAGGACAATTATGTAGCAAAGAGGTTTAGTATGAACTTTCTGAGTATTCACAAAAAAACAATAGAAAATTGAAGCTTACTTCTCTTTGGGTAAACATCACAACATTTTCTCTCCCTTTTTCACACTCTCCTAGCCCAAACTTCTAGAACATAAAGCTCAAAAAATCTTTTATAAAGATTTACAAAAATAATTCAAAAAAATCTACAAAAGTGCTGTTTCCATGGAGAGGACTCAACAACACAGCCCATTAATTATCTTAATAACTCTTCAAATTTATTTAGAGTCTCTAGAATTATACCCCAATATTAAAAATTTTAACATCACAGATTTTCCTTTTGTTTAATTCACTTACTTTCTACAATTCCGCCCACAATACTCTACAATCCTAAGCATGCTTAACTTCTGGAGAGAAATACCAAACTCACTAATCTTTCTTTAATATTTAAATTGGAATCCCCATACAAGCCAGCATTTGTTGCTTTTGTCCCTGCAACTTAAAGACTCAGACCTCAAGCCCCACATTGGGCGCCAATTGCCGGGTTTCTGTTCATGATTAAAAGGCTCAGAGGTCACTCCAGGTAAACTGGGCTAACTTGACTGTGCAAAATAACCACACAAGAGACACAAATACCTTTTTCTTTGGGGTCGCTGTGATGGCTCCTCTGACCTTAAGGGTCCACAGGAAGAGAGAGAGAGAGAGAGCACACACTGACCCCTCTTATTGAGGAGAAGCTATTCAAATGAGGGGCTGAGTCTATCTTCATGATGTTCACTGTCAGCAGGTTGACTGACATCTGGGCAGGCCACACCCAAGGGCACAGTAAGAGAAGGGGACACACACAAGGCATTTCTATGGAATATTCTATCCTAAACAGGGCAAGAGGTTATATTACAAAGGAACAGGTGAGCATAGCTCCTCCCATGGGGCTGTAGGAAGACAAGCCCAGGCACAAATACATAGTCACTAGAACCCTAGAAAAGTGGGGCAGTCTAGCAGCATGGGTGCCTGACACCACATCCCCCAGCAGGGGAGTTAACTCAGTCACATGTGAGGTTGGTCTACCACACCATACCTCCTGTTGCTAGGACCTGTGAGTGTAATAAACTTTGTTTCCTTCTGTGTCTGCTCTTGTGGGCCAACCTGAGTAACCATCACATAAAAGAATATGGAATATACTTGTTTCTCTTTTTCCTGCCTCTACTATGGAGTCCTGTGTTGAGCTGGGGTCTCCACCAGTTGCACCTAACTACAATCACAGATACCCTGTCCACCTTTAATGCATACCTGCAGTGTGAGCAAGAACTGAGGTTTGTTCTTTTAAAGCCACCAAGACTTTGGAATTGCTTGCTACTATGACACATCCAAACCGCCTTCTGCCTGAGACTTGAAACATGAGGAACAGAGGCCAAGTCTTTCTTTCAACAATTAATTTTAAGGACTAAAGGGCAAATATTACTGAAATAATTACTTTAAATTCACAATGTGTTAAAAGTGAAATAACTGTAGACCTTTACCAAAGCATGGGTTAAAAAAAGAAAAAAGTGAAAGCCATTCAAGTGGGAAGAAGAAAAACTAAAAATTATCAAGCATCCAAGGGATTACAAAAAGAAGATATCTGGAGCAAAAGTTTGACCCATTTAACCATTTTTATGAGTAGCTTCCCTCAGGGGGAAATTATTCCTTCATATTAAATTTGGAACAATATTTCTTCATTACTGGAATTTTTTATTATTTTCTTTCACATTAATATTTGAATTACCTCTGAGTAAATTTATTATATTTTTCAAAAAATAGTTGTTTTCTATTCTGTGAAACCTGCTAGCTTCATGACTTGAAAGAAAACATTACTCATTTAGACTTGATTCTAGGGTCATACTATATATTATTAGTTTCATTATCTGAGTCAATATCTGGTAAAATTGTACAGTAGACAAAGTATATCCTTCCCACAAAATCCTTTCCTTAAAAAGGCTACATTTATGGATTTTACTTCAAACATACATTCATATTCATTGTATAAGCTACCTTGATTTTTTTGCTATTACTTTTAAATTATACTATTTGCTTTTTTATGTAACCTTATAAATTACTTTAATTGTGTCTGGGAAAAGGGAGGACATACATACATACACACAATATTCCTCTTATAATCTTGATTTAAACAGTAAATCACCATAACTGATTTCCACAAACCTGAAACTGTCATCCTTTTAAACAGCCTCCATGTTGTTAAGTCCCTATAGCAATTAGAGAAATGCAAATCAAAATTACACTTAGATTATATCTCACCCCCATCAGAACGGCAACTATCAAGAATACAAGCAACAATTTAACAATGCAAGTAAGGATGCTGGTGGGACTGCAAATAGGTACACCCACTTTGGAAAGCAGCAGGAGATTCCTCAAAAAACTTGGAATGGAACCACCATTTTACCCTGTTATCTCTCTCCTCCGTTTAGATCCAAAGGACTTAAAATCAGCACGCTGTAGTGATGCAGCCACTTCAATGTTTGTAACAGCTCAATTCACAATAGCCAAGCTATGGAACCAACCTAAGTGCTCCACAAGAGATAAATCAATGAAGAAAATGTGGCATATATACACAATGGAATATTCCTCAGCTATAAAGAAGAATGAAACTATGTCATTTGCCAGTAAATGGATGGAACTGGATGCTAAATGAAATAAGCATACGTTCTCTCTGATAAGTGGATGGTAAACCCCAATAAGGGAGGGGAAGATTAAAAGTTCGTTGGACTAGACAAAGGAGAATGAAGGGAAGGGAGGAGGGATGGTAATAGGAAAGACAGTAGAATGCATCAGACATATCTTTCCTATCCTCATATATAAATGCATGACCAATGTAACACCATGTCATGTACAACCACAATAATGGGATCCTAACTGTAACAAGTTATACTTATTCTGTCTGTCTGTAAAATATTTCAAAATATACTGTCATGTAAAAAGAAGTAATTACAAAAGTCAGTAAAAAATTTAATCAGCAAAAAGAAAAGATCCAAGTGGGGGATAAAGTTTTAACTCATAATGTGAACATATAATGCTTGTTAATTGCTTTGCAAATTGTCATTGTTGAGGATAGGAAAGATATGTCTGATGCATTCTACTGTCTTTCCTATTACCATCCCTCCTCCCTTCCCTTCATTCTCCTTTGTCTAGTCCAATGAACTTTTAATCTTCCCCTCCCTTATTGGGGGTCCATCCACTTATCAGAGAGAACGTTTGCTTATTTCATTTAGCATGGTATTCTCCAGTTCCATCCATTTACTGGCAAATGGCATAGTTTCATTCTTTATGGGGGCATTAAAAAAAGTCTCTATTAAGAGTACCACTTTATCAAAAGCATACTATTGACCTGTTACTTTACTTACAACTCCTGTATCTTTTCTTTATATCTATGATTAAATTTCCACTTATTTCTACATATTCCACAGGATCATGCCTGAAATTCACAGAAAAATTTGTCACAAATTATATTTCAGTTTCCATGCTCAGATTCCTAATGATTTCAAAAGTTATGTATTACAGATAATGCAAAGACAGAAAAAGTAATGGCTTCTAGAGATGGTTTTTAACTTTTTCCTTATAATTACTTTTTAGGTGAGAGAGACAAAAATCTCAATCATTTTCTATATGCTTTTATTTTTATTTTTTTGTGTGTGTGTGTTTATGGTTCTTATTTTAAATTTATTTTTATTAGCTACACATGATATTACAATTCTCTTTTTTTATTTAATTTATTTTTTTTTATTAGCCACACATGTTCTTGGGCTGGGGATATAGCTCAGTTGGTAGAGTGCTTGCCTCACATGCACAAGGCCCTGGATTCAATCCCCAGGACCACCAAAACAAAATGTCCAGTTCTATATGCTTTTATACCTATTTTTCTTAACTGACTATTAATGGCCTAAACTCACAAATCAAAGTACATAGACTGGCAGATTGGATTTTGAAAAAAGACCCAACAATATGGTGCCTCCAAGAGACTCATAGGAAAAGACATCCAAAGACGAGAGGTGGAAGGTTGGGAAAAATCATACCACTCAACATGGACTGTGGAAGCAAGCAGAGGTTTCCATCCTCATATCAAATAAAGTAGACTTCAAGCTAAAGTTAATCAAAAGGGATAAAGAAGGATATTTCTTACTTCTTAAAGGAACCATTCATCAAGACATAACAATAATAAATTTCTATGCCCCAAACAATGGAGCATCTACATTCATCAAACTATTCTCAAGTTCAAGAGTCAAACAGACCACAACACAATAATTCTGGGTGACTTTAACACACCTCTTTCACCACTGAATAGATCTTCCAAATAAAATCTAAACAAAGAAAATATGTAATCCAATAATACAATCAATAAAAGACCTAACTGACATATATAGAATATTTCATCCTTCAATGAACAAAAACACTTTCTTCACAGCAGCACATGGATCCCTCTCTAAAACAGACCAAATATTATGCTACAAAGCAACTCATAGCAAACATAAAAAAGTAGAGATACTACCCTGTATTCTATCATATCATAATGAAATGAAATTAGAAATTAATGATAAAATAAAAAATAAAAGCTATTTCAATACCTGGAGACTAAATAATATGCTATTGAATGAACAATGGGTTGTGAAAGACATCAAGGAGGAGATTAAAAAATTATTAGAGGTAAATGAGAACACAATAAAACATACCAAAATCTTTGGGACACTATGAAGGCAGTACTAAGAGAAAAGTTCACTGCATGGAATTCATTACTTAAAAGAAGAAAAAGTCAACAAATAAATGATTTAACATTATATCGCAAAGCCCTAGAAAAATAAGAACAAATCAACTCCAAAAGCAGAAGACAGGAAATAAAATCAGAGCTGAAATCAATGAAATTGAATTAAAAGAAACAATTGAAAAATTGACAGAACAAAAAGTTGGTTCTTTGAAAAATTAAATAAAATTGATAGGCCCTTAGCCATGCTAACAAAGAGAAGAGAGAAAACTCAAATTACTAACATACATGATAAAAAAGTAGATATTATGATACCCTAGAGAAATACAGAAGATAATTAGAAATCACTTTGAAAACTTGTACTCCAATAAAATAGAAAATATTGAAGGCATTGACAAATTTCTAGGGTTATATGATTTGCCCAAATTGAATTAGGATGATATACACAAATTTAAACAGTTCAGTTCCAAGTGATGAACTACAAAATGCCATCAGAAGCCTACCGACCAAGAAAAGGTAAGGACTGGATGAAAACACAGCTGAATTCTACAAGACCTTTAAAGAAAAACTAATACCAATACTTCTCAAACTATTTCATGAAATAGAAAAAGAGCACTTCCAAATTCATTCTATGAGGCCAATATCACCCTGATTCCAAAACCAGGCAAAGACAAAGCAAAAAAAGAAAACTTCAGACCAATATCTCTAATAAACTTAGATGCAAAAATTCTCAATAAAATTCTGGGAAATTGAATACAAAATCAAAAAGATAGTGCACCCAGATCAAGTGGGATTCATCCCAGGGATGCAAGGTTGGTTAAACATATGTAAATCAAGAAATGTAATTCATCACATCAATAGATTTACAGATGAAAACCATATAATCATCTCAATAGATGCAGAAAAAACATTTGACAAAATACAGCAACCCTTTGTGTTCAAAACACTAGAAAAACTATGGATAACAGGAACATCTCTCAACATCATAAAAGATATCTATGCTAAGCCCCAGGCCAAGATCATTCTAAATGGAGAAAAACCTGAAGGCATTCCCTCTAAAAGCTGGAACAAGACAGGGATGCCCTCTTTCACCACTTCTATTTAACACAGTTCTTGAAACACTGGCTTGGGCAATTTGACAAAAGAAATTAAAGAGATACACATAGGAAAAGAAGAACTCAAATTGGCACTATTTGCTGATGATATTCTATACTTAGAAAACCCTAAAAGTTCCACCAGAAAACTACTTTTCACCAAAGTAGCAGGATACAAAATCAACACCCATAAATCAAAGGCATGCCTGTATATCAGTGACAAATCCTCTGAAAGGGAAGCTAGGGAAACTACCACATTTACAATAGCCTCAATAAAAAAAATAAAATACTTGGGAATCACCCTAACAAAAGAGGTGAAAGATCTTTACAACAAAAACAATAGAACACTAAGCAAAGAAATTAAAGAAGACTCTAGAAGATGGAAAGATCTCCCTTGTTCTTGGATAGGCAGAATTAATATTGTCAAAATAACCATACCACCAAAATCCTTATACAGATTTAATGCAATTCCAGTCAAAATCTCAATGAAATAGAAAAAGCAATCATGAAATGCCGCAGTATGGCTGGGCAAAATAACTGGGAGATGACAAGCAACTTGAAGGTTAAAGCAGGAACTGCTTTATTACGGAACAGCAGAGGTATATATACCTAACTGATTACACACAGCTTGACTCAATTAGCATCACCCAGATACAGCAGTCAGCCAATAAGGAATCCACACCCCATGGCTCGGTGGCATTGCCTCACAAACCACTCCTCCTGGCAAACTGCCAGGCGCCATCTTGACTTGATTGTGGCCCCCAACATCTCCCCCCTTTTGTTTTATTAAACAACAAGTATGTGCCTGTTTTAGGTTGTCCAGTACTACATATGGTCCTTACCCGTCATTGGATGGTCTGACCTCAAATCGTCAGCCTCCTGGATTAGGTTGGTACCATTGTAATTGGATCTTACCCATCTTTGATTACCGGCCCAATATATTTAGCCATACTTGTGGATCTGTGTAATCTATACAAACACCATAAACAACCTGCTACAAGCAGAAGGAGGAGGATACAAAATGCCACAATACCAAGCCATTGACAGCTCCAAGTGAAAAGCCCTTGGAAAAATTGTACCACCGATGACACTGTCAGCAAAGATACCCTGGTACTATTACAATTTGTTGTATCAATAGATTAGTTCATAATGCATATAAGTGATACACAGTCCAGGCAAGTTATAACATATGGACATACGCACATACAGACATACAACACATAACACAAGTGTGCACACATAACACAATAGTAGAGGCCTTGTAGCTTTTCACAGGTGAAATCTCCATTGCAATGTTTAAAAACTCCACAGTTGATCAAAAAATAGAACTGATCAGAAAAACATTAACCTAGGTCTGTATGAACTCAAAAAATAAAATAGGAAAAGCATCCTGGCTACCACCTGGGTTTGACTCTTCTTTTGATATCCCATCCTTCTTCTTGTAACTTGCATATGGGTTTGAAGGTATTCCCACAAGTAAGCCTCAAGGTTTTTTACATTTGAAATAGGCCTCAATGGTGCTCATTATTCATTAGCCTCCAGGTGTGGGAGAACCATTGTTGCAGATGTAAGGATAGCTAAACTGGAGCTCTGGTTATCAGCTGTTATGGATTTGAGCCAAATCATCTTCTTTTTGGTCTGTAGAAATCACTTTAGTTAGTCTCTCTGGTATACAAATTGGCTAATGTTCTCCCTGTGGAAACACACAAACAGACCTCCGGCTCCAGACAGTCACTGGGTCAGGACCTTTAATGATAATAACTGTAAGCTGATGCAGCTGTGGTGAAAGCTATAAAATACCAAAGCATCTGAAGGTAAATGCTATCACCATAATTGAAAACTGAAGTTCAGCTGTTATGGATTTGAGATATTACTAACCCTGCATTTATAAAGCTCAGAAGGCTTGAGAATGGTGGGTTGTTTCCATATACACACACACACACACACACACATACATATATATCAGGGCCAATCCTGAAGTGGACCCTGGGGGGAATTTCCCTTGGAGGCTCTTTTCCACCCTCTCAAGGAAGGTGGCAAGATCCTTGGTAGCCGTCCCCTGGCAACGTACGGCCCCAGGGAGTGTCCGGGACTCAAACTGCCACTGGCCGCCCGGGCTTGGGCTAGCGGCAGTGGCATCCTGCTCCCTGGGTGGGGGGCGGGCAAGGGCTGGCGGCCACCACAGGCGCCAGCTGGAAAGTCCCTGCCGTGCCGCACCACCTCACGCACCCTTGGGTGACAAAAAGTGGTTAGTAGCAGCCTTTTGTTGTAACTCCTTCCCTGATAGTCCTTCCTCTTCTGAACTTTCTTCCTCTTTCTGACAAGAGGGCTTTTATCAACGTATGCCCTAACCTGTTCTTGGTTTTATTGGGGTGCCTCCTTCCTTTAGCAATTTACTTAACACCCTTTCGGTTTGATTTTTACTCACTTCTGATCCCATATTTCCATAACAGAGACAACACACTGGGATAAAGTTAGGAATCCTGGCAATGATGGCTAAAGAAAATTGTGTAGCATTCCAGCAGGCACTAAGAAAACAATTTTCTGAACAATTTAGTACATTATCCTGAACAGAAATATTAGATATAATGAAAAGGAAAGGTGAAAGTAAGCAAACAGGAGTTTTGTTCACATTTTAAAACAATCCTTGTAAATTTCTGAATTTAGGTAGATTATTTCATAGACATCAACATTTTGAACACCTAGAAAAACTTGTAAGCTTAATTTTAAAGACATCTTTACTTTCATCTGTTTACCCAATTTTATCTATTTCTAGGGACAGGCAGCTTACCTTGTCACTTACCCCTGAGCGTCCCAGAGTTCCCCATGCAGGCCACCATTTGCCGCAGTCCAGCTGGGCAAAATAACTGGGAAGTGACAAGCAACTTGAAGGTTAAAGCAGGAACTGCTTTATTGCGGGACAGCAGAGGTATATATACCTAACTGATTACACACAGCTTGACTCAATTAGCATCACCCAGATACAGCAGTCAGCCAATAAGGAATCCTCATCATCTTAATGGCTCGGTGGTGTTGCCTCACAAACCACTCCTCCTGGCAAACTGCCAGGCGCCATCTTGACTTGATTGCGGCCCCCAACAATGAAATTCATCTGTAAAAATAAGAGACCCAAAATAACTAAAGCAATCCTTAGCAAGAAGAGTGAGGCAGGAGGTATCAATATACCAGACCTTAAACTATACTACAGAGCAATAGTAACAAAAACAGCATGGTATTGGCAACAAAATAGACTAGTAGACCAATGGTACAGAATAGAGCACACAGAGACTAACCCACATAATTACACTTATCTTATATTAGACAAAGTTGCCAAAAACATATATTGGAGAAAAGATAACCTCTTCAACAAATAGTGCTGGGAAAACTGTAAATCCAAATACAACAAAATGAAATTAAATCCCTCTCTCACCATGCACAAAACTCAACTCAAAGTGGATCGAGGACCTTGGAATTAAACTAGAGACTCTGCATCCAATAAAAGAAAAAGTAGACCCTAATCTCCATCATACTGGATTAGGCCCCAACTTTCTTAATAGGACACAGCCACATCAATTTATTGCAGCACAATTCATAATAGCTAAACTGTGGGACCAATCTAGATGCCCTTCAGTAGAGGAATGGATAAAGAAAATGTGGTATATGTACACAATGGAATAATACTCAGCAATAAAAGAGAATAAAATCATGGCATTTGCAGGTAAATGGATAGAGTTGGAGAATACAATGCTAAGTTAGCCAATCCCCAAAAACCAAACACCAAATGTTTTCTCTGACATAAGGAGGCAGATTCATAGTGGGGTTGGGAGGGCGAGCATGGGAAGATTAGACAAACTCCAGTTAGGACAAAAGGGTTGGAGCGGGAAGGGTGCATGGGGGTAGAAATGAGGGTGGAATGAGATGGACGTCATTACCCTAAGTACATGTATGAAGACACGAATGGTGTGAATATACTTTGTATACAACCAGAAAAATTGTGCTTTATGTGTGTATAATATGAATTGCAATGCATTCTGCTATCATATATAACAAATTGGAATAAAAATTTAAAAAAAAAATGTAACTACACAGAAGCATAATCAAATGTGTACCTTCTGTCTTAGTTCCAAAACTGCTGCTATGACATAATATGTGTACCTTCTGTCTTAGTTCCAAAACTGCTGCTATGACATGATACCACAAACTGGGTAATTTTAATGAACATAAATTTATTGGCTAATGGTTCTGGAGGCTGGGAAGACCCAGATCTAGCAAGGGCTATCTTGCTTCATAATAAAGAGCAGGATTTGTTAAACAGATTTAAGTCGATAAATTGTCACTTCTCTACTGAAAAAAAAATACTTTCAAAGGTAAATTTTAGCTAGGTGGTTCCAAGAATATGTGAAATATTGATATATTAATATTTGTTAGACACTCAACTTATTTTTAATAAGAAAATCTTTGATGAAACAAATTATTCTGCTTTGAAACCTACTTTAACTAGGAAGCATATTCCTCAAAACTCTACCTTCCCACCAAGGCTAAGAGTACTACACATTCTGTTCGTAGAAGTCCATTATCCAAACCAGGCAGCATTAGTTCACCAATCCAAGGGCTCCATCTTGCAAATGAAGAAATGGCCTTAATGAGCACATACATTAGAACTACTAATGGAAAATGCCTCTATTTCAAAATGCTCCCTTTCTGTGTATTTCATAAAATAGACACCACAGTCCCTGGATAGCGGTCCAATCCATGCTGACTTCTGAAATTTCAAGTCCGACACAAAATCAAAAGGAGCACAGGCAGGGTGCATAACCAGCTTGTTAGCATAACCCTTTCCCCGTTTACTTTCCCTGGCTGTAGAAAAAGCATTATAGAACTTAATTCAAAAAGCCCTCAGTCTAAGCAGGTGCTTTCCACACAGACATCATTGCTATTTAATGATCAAATTAGCATTTCTAGTGGCGCTGGGAAAATGGAGCAAAACATTTCCACCAAATAAATGAACGGAGGTCAACTGTGGGGAAGGGTGCGCTAAGAAGAGAGTACACCAAACTATTTGATCTGACTCTCTTCTTTACAGACTGCATTTTTTTTTCCTAGCCCAGCATGAGAGTTCTCCGCTCCTCAGCAAAAGCCAGGATAAACAACAAAGTATCACTCCCTAAGTGAGAGTGGCTCAGGAGTCAAAACTGAAGTTAAAATAGGTTATCAGACAGTAACCATAGAGACAGGTAGGATAAGCAGGGAAAGGGTTCTGGCTCTAAGGGCTCATTTTGCAGTATCTTTGTTGTTCACAAAATGTAGGTTATTTGTGCCTTTTAGCAAACTTCAGCAAAGGATTGCCAGTGATAGAAGCAGGTGGCATTAGTCTGCAAGCAGCAGAGTGGACTTGTCACAAATGGAACCATGCTTAGGACACAGAAGCACCAACAGGTTCTGCTAATGTTGACTCCTATAACCAGAGAGTCAAGGCATTCTTTCATTCATTCTTCTTTAAGCCTCTACTGGAAGGCTTCTATGTCTTTTTGAGCTAGCTTCTGAGGAACAAGATATATAAAACAGGTTCTCTGACCTCAACAAGCTACCCATCTGTCTAACGAGAAAGGCATACAAACAACATGGCATCTGGTACCTAACAAGGGCATGTATAATGTATATGGTGGCTTTACAGGGGATCTTTACTATACTTGAGCTGTTATGGGATTTGTTTCGGGAAGGCTTTACAGAGAGGGGGGGGTTAAAAAAATTTAAAAAATTAACAGTCTCTCAACTAAATGGGAAAACACTCCCTACAGAGTAAAGAGTAGGTACAAGGCCCAGAAGTATAAATGTGCATGTCATGCTTGAAAAACTGCAATTAATCTGATACCAGTGGGAAGGTGCAAGTACTAGGTAGCACCTAATAATGCTAAATAAGTGGGCAATGACTAGATTATAGATGGCATATTATCAGATAGGAGCTTTACAAAGATCAGAGTATGGCTAGGTTAGACAGGGCGGGCACTGGAGAAAGGAAAATCGGGAGAATTCTCTAGCAATTTTGAAAAGGATACAAATTAAGGACATGACAAATTTGAAATATCTTTAGAAGACATAAGCAGTAAGCCTTGGTAGCCAAATGGATGTGGGGAAGAATGGAGAAGAAGAAAAGGTGTGACTTGAATGGTTGTTTGGGTGGCATTAACCAGACAGAGGGTTTGATAGAAAAGCAAATGATCATGTGAGTGTGTGAGAGTTTCAGGGTAGATTAGAACTGCAGATAACTGCTTATCTGGACATGCCAAGTTTGAAGGGCCATAGGAGTAAGCTCAGTAGCTCCTGGATATGGGAGTCTGGAACATCGGACAAAAGTCAGGGTTACAGTCTCATCAATTTGGAATGCATCTGTGCACAGACAGTGGCAGAAGTTCTGGGCCTGGATGAGGGGTCTCTTGTCTGTTCTGCCACTAAATTATTATGATTATTGTGTACTTGTTCACTTCTTCCTGTCATCACTATTTTCTACCTTTTATATATTTACCAAAAACATAATCCATTCCCCTTCTCAAGTATGACTTGAGCATCAAGTATGACTCTTAGTTTTTATTCCATTCTTATCTTTATCACACTTCCTCCTTACTCTTTTATAGTTTTGTTTCAAATAATTTTTCTTCTATTAGAAGAGCCTTATCCCTTAATATTACTCCAACTATAGAATGAGTCTAAATTAGGGACCTGTATTTTTCCATAATGTTTTAACATTATCATGTTAACTCTATACATAGGTAAAGGGAGAGAGCACTATAACAAGCTCCCATATGCTACAACACGCAGCTATGTTTTAAAAAAATCAAATTAAAGCATAATGACCATCATCATTTATGAATCTCATGTTCTTCCTATGCCAAAAAATAACAGGAACAATGCTGATCTATAGATGTTCATGTTTTTCTATCTTTAAACCTTTTACCGTTTGTTATGTAGCAATTATCAAATTAGTGTAAGCAAACTTTGCACTTATTTTATTTTAGCAACTGCCTTGCATTTATTCAGTTGGTATTAATTTTCACATCTGATCAAATGACTTGGTCAGCCTCACACTTGGCCAGTGTCTGAGCCAGGAAAATTGGTCTATCCCTTCCACCTGCCTCAGCACTTTACATTCACTTAGTACCATGTGAACATCAGTTGATGATAATGATATTACCCTTCTGTAATGACATTCTTCATGTTGTTTTTATTTCAAATGATTGCTTGATTTGGCATTTCCAAAATTCCCTTATTAGGCATTTCCTGAATCCTTAATATGGCTGTGGTGAATCTGACATGAACCACTATTTAAAAGTCAACTAGTTGCAGGTAAGAACAAATCTTCCTTGACAGTACCAATGGAGTCAGCCTTTCATATTTGTTTTTCAAAAGATTTCAGTGTCACTATCAATTGAGGTGATCATTTGGAAACTTGAGGCTCTAAAACTCTTTCCAAAGGCATTGGATGCCCTCATGAATTCAGAGGCCCAAGGTAAGAACAAAGTCACTCAGACCAGGTAACAGCTCTCCTTCACATGTGGCCTTGATCCTAGCTTCCCAATTCCATCCTTCAAGGGGATTCCCATTCAAGGACCCCCACACCATCCCACATGGCCTTTAGACCATAAGAAGAGGTAAAGGGTGATCAGAAGAAGTAACTTATACTTCAAAGAAATTGCAAGGTTCTGCCAAATTATATTGGCAGAAACCTGAGGAATATTCATACAAATAGATCCTACCAAGAAGAATGAAATTAAATGTTGATTAGATTGAATTTGCTGATGCACTGATTGTGAATTCCATGTGCTGGCCATAGCAGCTGGAAATGCTTATAACTGTTTGCTCAGTGGGATGGAGACACCAAAACCTCCTCACCATCACATAGAGGAAAAGTACCCAAAAGTTAAGATAAAGATTTTGTAGGTAAGTTTATCTCATGAGAATTGCACACATCCCATGAGCACTATATCTTCATGGAAAAACCAAAGGACACATCCCTCATTGAGATAGTGGAAAAAGCAGCAGCCATAGCAGCACCCACATCTTTGAAAGTCTGTATGGGAGTCATCTGCAGAATCCAAGATAAAAGTGGAATACATGACTACTGAGGTATGCTTCCTGATTTTGGATGAGGTGATGGGTTCCTCACGTAGCATGGTTAAACACCAGAAGCCAAGACAACATAATTTCCATAATGGACAGCAAAAAGCAGAGACAATGCGGTAGTCTAAATATGTTGGTCCTCATGGATCTGACAGTGGCTCACTGGTAATGGTTTTCCTAGAAATGACATAAATGTGAAGTTGCAAAAATATTACCTGATCTATATAAAAACAAGAGCAGAAATTTCTAGACTGCTCATCGAGTTTCTACCATGAAGTTAGTTCATGGACTTCATACTTCCTGATTGAAGAAAACTTTGACTCCTTTCGAGGAAGGACCATGTAACACTGCAAAAATACATACTGAAAAATCTCTCTCCAATCCTTCCCTATAGTAACTGCTGCCATTTTCCAACATGACTGCACATGCTGCAGCAGAGAAATACCAAGATCTTTTAGGGTTGTTCATTGTTTCTGTTGGTGATACTGAGAATTGGATCCAGATGTGCTCTACCACTGAGCTATGTCCCCAGCCCCTGTTTTATTTTAAGACAAGATATGGAGGCAAGCAATGAATTTGCAATCCTCCTACTTCAGCCCCAATAACTGGCATTACAAGCATGTGCCACTGTGTCCAGCTCTTTCAGGGGTTTCTGGACACAGCTCCAAATTAGCAGTTCCCTAGAGATCCAAATCATCATTGTGGTCCACCAAAGTGCCTAGTGATATCTGGAGTTTAAACATATTCTTTTTACATTATGCCTAGTGTGCCCATGGATAACCTTGTGACTACATCCCATTGTTGAATAAGTAATTGAAATTTGACAGGTGAGACTCTTGGAAGAATACCTACATTGGCTTCCAGCTCCCACACATTTATACATGGAGAGAAAGTAGGAAAAAGAAGGAATGGATCCTATTCAGACACATTTAGTCATTACCAAAATATCAATAGTTTACAAACAGTACATTCTATAACACTGTCTAAGTCAATTGTGCTTTAAAATATGAAGCCTAGGAATTACTTTCTGAAACCAGGGACAATTTTATATATATGGATTTTATCATTTTTGTGCCATGAAGTTTCTACCTGCATTTGATCACTGCATCATCAATAACAACTTCAATGTGATCTATTATTCATCACCTAAGGATAGGACACATCTGACTTGTTCCTCCAACTCTATTAGACATTCTATATTAAAATCAATCTATTTTCTGTAGCCTTTAGAAATACCCATTATTTAAACCTTGACCATTTATTTTATGTAATAATGTGTTATTTCCATTGGGTTCCTTCATTCAAAGAAGGCACAGATATAAACAATTGCTTTTGAATCTTTTCAGTAATTTTGTAAAATAACATGTAAGATTTGTACTTGAGGAATCAGAATATTCCTTAGTTTCACTATATGAGAAGGATTCAATAGGCTTTCAGTAGAATCTCTTTGTGGGTGAAAATAAAAAGAAAATTTGGCATATTGGAAACCAAATAGAATGAAATTCCTAAGGGAAATATATTGCTTTGAAATAGAATGGTAGAATTCTTTAAGATATTCCATCTTTGTCCCTCAGGAAGATAAAAGCAAATTCTAAAGAGCTAAATAAATGTTTTAAAACTTTTTAGAACCTTTCATAATGTAAACTGCAGGATTTCTAAAAATATTATGAGAAACGGGGTCTCCTCTACAATAGTGTCTAAAAGGGAAGTCAATAAAGACAGTTGCATTAATAACTGTTTTTTTTTCAATTATGTCTGAATTTATAGATTATCTCAGGGTTTTTTTGTATGTTCATATCTAATAGCAACAAAATTGGACTGTTAGAGCATAGCCATGAGTTAAGAATGAAAATCACTATTTGAGTTTGCTATATAAGCTGGTCCCTGTTTTCATACTATATATTCCTTGAAAACACGAAAATTTTCATTAAAGATTTTGATACTGTAAGGAGAAATGTTTCATTCTGAGAGGTAAAAAAGTACAAATCAAATATTATTCAAAAACACCTCTACATATATATACATATATTCATACATATCTTTATTTCATATAGATTACCTAATTTTCTTATTTTCCTTCACATGTGAACTTGATGTACATGAATCTGAACTTGGAATCAATGAGCATGGGACTGAGCTGAAAACTTGCATTTTAAGTCATCAGCTAATTTTCAATTTTGCATCACTTTAATTTTGTGAGACTAAACATTTTAGCAATAAAATGAACAACTTAACTTTGTGTATTTTTAAAAAATAAGTACAAAGTAAAATAAGGGCTCAGTAATTGTGGACTTAGTACTACTGATAATTCATATTCATAATTTTAAATTTTTATGAGAGCTTATTTTATGATAAGACTCTATAAACTTATTATGTGCATTATTCCATTTAATACTGCAATACTGTGAAATGCTATAATTAACCCAATTGAAACTGAAGCTTAGCAAGAAAAGGCTTGTATATGATTTCAAAGCTGGTAAGCAGAGGTACCATTTAGAAAGTTGGCATAATTACTGGTCACCTCTTCACAATATTTTGAAAAATTGATTGTCCAGATGACATGGAAAATCTGAAATTACTGTGGCTGAAGAAGTTTAAGGGTGCTTATGTTGAATTATGTTGCTTATATTAATGTTGAATGTAAGAATTGAGGACTGCATGTTCTCTTGAATAAATAACATTACTTCACAGAAAGGTATTCATTACCACTCTGAATTTTGGATAGAATTTCATATAATAAAGATGCTCCCAAATGTGAGAGTATTCATCCCACCTAGTTGTTCAGTACCTGAAATCTTTTTGTCTAAGTGCATATTGATATTATTAAAGGAGTTAAATGCAGAAAAAATTGCTATAAAAATGGATATTTAATCTTAAATATTCTAAAATGCTATGTTATATATTATTTATGAACAATAATACATATAAGTTAAGTAAGTCTTGAAGTTATGACTTAACTTGGATAACTTAGCTAAAGAAACTGGACCTCCATTGTCCTTATATTAATATCAATTAAAATCATTTAATTAATCAATTAATATCATTGTTCTTATATTAATATCAATTAAAATATTCTAAGTACATTACATTTTTTATATCAACATTTCTAATATTATAGGTCAAACACCAAATAAGCCACAGATATGTCCAAACCAAATTCACATACAGTGTCTACTTAAAGGTAAAATTCAAGTGTCTTCACTCAAAAATTCCTAATGATTTACACAAAAATTGCCAAGTATTATCTCACCTTTAAAAAGATCCATACACACACACACATATATATACACACATACATATACACACTATGCATACATATATGTAGATTATATATATATATATATATATATATATATATATATATATATATATATATAATCATTCATTTTATATATAAATAAAATGAATGATTACTGGTATTTATGCTTGAATGTGCTATCTCAACTAAACACCTGTATTCAGATCTCAAGTATTTATTTATACTGATTATAACCTAAAACCTGACTGCAGTTATATCTCTTCTTGGGCCTTTAAAAATCACATCTGTGATGTGATTCACAGATATGCTTGTATGGTGGTCACACTCAACAATGTTGGATATAACATCCCCCCCTTTTTTTACATACATTTTATGATGAACAACCTCAGATGGTATAGTTTGTCTATGTTCATGTTTAAAAAATGTATATAAATATTAAATCTAAAAACAAGGTATATGAAAATTAGCACTTTTAGCTATGAATTCTAAGTTACAGCTTCACTGTAATATTTTAATCCTAGAAAGCATAATGAAGATGTCACTCTTTTGCACTGGTAATATACAATCATCTTGAATGGGACAACAGCAGTAAATGCAGAGTGATGAGCTGCAATGTACTAGATACTAAAACATCTAGTATAAGCAGCAGGCATTTCCCCTGGTGTCATGATTTGTTATGATGGAACACACATATTTGTAAAATTAAAAATAAGACAATATAAATATTTTCTTCCATGTGCACTACAATTGTTTCTAGAATATTCAGCTTACATCCAAGTTATTCTGCCTCACCTCTGGCCCATAGCAATGGAGTTGGCCATCTTTGAACTGAGACCTCTAAAACTATGAGCACCAAATAAACTCTTCCTCCTCTAAAATTGTTATTGTCAGGTCTTTTCTTCACCACAGTAAAAAGGCTGACTAAAACAATCCACTAAGCTACACCCCCATCCCTTCCTAAGTTTTACTAAGTTGCCAAGGATGACCTCAAATTTGTGATCCTCCTGCCTGAGCCTCTTGAGTCACTAGGATTACAAGCATGTGCCACTGTGTCTGGGTGAAGCACTCATCTCTATCTTTAGTTGCTTCCATATTTTTATGGCAATAAAAAAAGGAAAAAAAAAACACAGATAAGCAGTCTAATCTCTGCTGAACTACTTTTCTTTTTCTCCATGTACTAATCTTTAAATGTGGCCAGAACCAACCTTGCCAAGACTCCAAAATACATCCACTGAGCCTGTTCTCAATGGTACACACCATTCATGAAACTGTACAAGCCAGAAACAGTCATTCCTGAAATTTCTCTTCCCTTTACCATACTCTCTAAGAATCAATTCTGAGAGTCCTGACAATTTTACCTGCTAAAAACCTTTAAGATTCCACCCATAACTGCCCATCTTTCGTAATAGCAGTCTTTTCTAAACCACTATCACTATTTGCTTGCCAGGATACCATGGCCCCCAAATGGTCTATTTGTATCTACCCCACTCCCTAAAATCCCTACCTATAATGTTTTTGAAATTATTATGTAATATGATTTCTTCACTCAAAAGGCTTTAACATCTTGTAGTTTTATATTTTTATAGGGCTCACAGCTGAGTTTGCCTTCAGTTTCAGAGAATTTAGACTTATACTTTTTTTTTAGATTTTTAAAATTTGTTCTTTTTAGATATTCATGACAGTAGAATGTACTTTGACATATTATACACAGAATATAACTTATTCTAATTAGGATCCCATTCTTGTGGTTTTTACATGATTCGGCATTTCACTGTTCGTGTATTCATATACGAACATAGGAAAGTTATGACCAATTCATTCTACTGTCTTTATGAATGCAATTTGTTTTAAAAAGGAAAGGAAAAGTCATTCACATGGACTGCAAAGCCCTGCATCATTCTGCCCTTTGTCTGACCCCATTCATTTTCTGGTGTCTACCTTTGCTCACTAACCTTATCTCCCTCCAATTCCTACTCTAGATACGCCTCCTCTAAACCTTTAAACATATCATTTCTTCTGCCTGAATTCTCTTCCATATCTGGGGAAATAGCATAATGAGAACAGAGAACAAGAGCAGTGAACAGATTGCATAGGTTCATGTGCCAGGTGCGCTGCTTACTAGCTGAATGACATTAAACTCTCTGGGACCCACACTTTTAATATCTGTAAAATTGGGATAATAACAGTCTATATCACAGAGTTATTCTGCAAATGAAAATGCTGGATACATGTGAAGCATTTAGAAAACATCTGGAACATAGCTATAGCAAGCACTCAATATTGTCAGATGTCATCCCTCTGCTTTTTGCCTAATTAACCGGTACTAATCCTTCAGGGTTTAGCTTAAGTGTTACTTCCTAATGGAAGAATTCCCTAATCTCCCTAACTCTAGCAGGGAAAGCTTCTTGAAGAGTCTTAGCTCTGAATCTCTCTCATTCACTGGGCTTATTACAGATGCAGTTTTAAATTTATTAATGTCTAACTTTCCACTATATATAAACTTGAAGACAAGACATATTTTATCTCATCTGAAACTGTATACCCAATACCTAACACATTGGGCAGAATCTAGCAGCACTCAATATTTTCTTAATAAATGAATGTTGTACCTTCCTTTTTGATTCTCTCTCTTGTTTTCAATTTATCAAAGTACCAATGAGGGCTGGGGATGTGGCTCAGTGGTAGAGCACTTTCCTAGCATGTGTGAGGAACTAGGTTGGATTCTAAGCACCACATATAAGTAAATACGTGAAATAAAGGTCCATCAACAACTAAAAAGAATATTTAAAATTAAAAAAGTACTGTTGATACATATTTTATTTAGTGGTCTTCCTCAAAACCTCCCTGATGCAGTTAATTCCTCCACTGTGTTCTCCCCCTTGTTACATTTCTCTTTTTAGAATTATTATCATCTAGCTTGCATCAAGTTACATTGTATCTGTATTCATGTATATCTTCCTGCATCTTTCAATTATCATTAGAGTCAGATTTCTGAAACAAACCTGTTGTATTCAAATCTAATGCATTCAAAGATTTCCAGTTACTCCTCAGGGTAAGCTCAACCTCCTTAGCCCGATTTATAAAATTCACAGCCTGACCCAGGCAATTATTTTCACTCCTTATAGCATTTTATGCTACTCCTAACCTCCACATCAGATTTTAGTTCTACATGCCTAACAGAGACTACCTTATATGTTTAAGAAGACACATGTCCATTGTAAGGTCCTTGCTTAGCATCTGGATGGCCATCTAAGTGACAGCTGCCATCTTAAGAAAAAGGTTCGCTTTCCCACCCAAAGGCCTTTCTGAGAAAGGCTCATCATTCCCTCATACCAACGCAAACCCACCCTTAATTGCCCACATTAGGACCCACCCAGCTCTAATCCCTGAGCCTGCCCCATAAAAGTCTGGAACCCCAAGCCTGTGTTGCCTCTCTCTGTCTATGGAGAGATGGCCCTTTATTATCAGCTCTGACAAATAAACTCTCATATGTATATCTGCCCGGTCTCCTTCTTTCATTTCTCACTTGCCTGTCTCCCAGTTCCTCTCTTTCTTTCATTCACCATATCTCACATCCAGGAAAACAAATTTGTGATAACCTCAAAACAACAACAAAAAAGCACATTTAAAACAAAACAAAACCAGGGTTACCTTGTCTGGTTCTTGTATCCAAAATGAATAAAAGCTGAACCCTTTTCCATAACTGACCATCCCCAACCCCCCCGCAAAATAAGGTTCCAACTTTTGTAATACTAATATGTGAAATATGTGTTTCCACACCAAGTGTTTATGATATAGCAATTAGGAAAAAGATTAGTTTTCCACTGTGATATGTCATGCACCAGAATGTTTTAAGGCTTTCAGTCCTTTACCCTATCCATATCCCTGCATTTTGACATGTGACTTTGCAATTCCACCCAATGGAGTAAGAATACTTATCTATACTATTGCCACTGGGTTTAAATACCTCACTTTTTTGACCAATGGGAAGTAAGTGAAAGTGGCAGCTTGCCCATTTAGACCCTAGTCTTCCGAAGACATCACCTGTATTATTCAAGTCATAACCTGAGAAGGTCATGTCCTAGCTAACCCACTGCATCAAGGAGAATAAGAGGGGAGATGCCAAAAGAGGCATGAGTCAAAACTGAAGCTTAGAACCAGCTGCCTCAGCTGAACCTTATATGCTTCTTAAGCTACCAGGTTTTGTAATGTTTTGTTACACTGCATTTTGATGACAGCTAACTGATAAATGATAACTTTAGTAATCTGAAAATTTTTTCAGTAAATAATTACTGTAATCTTATGATCTTTCTTAAAATCTTAGAATTTTTTTTCCTTTCCTAATATATTGTCACTAAGTCATCCTTGACAAGAACAATCCACAAAACTACATTCAAAATCAGTTTTAAATCCCCAGGAGATTGGTTTAATTCCTGAGCCAAAATTGTCCTACCCTTGAGTGAGCACTGTCCTAGGAGATTCCTAAATTCTTTGTCTAAATAGATTCCTGGCAGGTTTCTACTCCATCTTTTCACTAAGCAATCCCAGACCACTTGCAATGAGACCAAAACAGATTCTCATTCTTCTTTCCTTCACTAGTGCAATTCCACCTATCTAGGGTGTCCCATCTCTTGTCCAACTGTTACAGATGAAGGTGCAAAAGCATAAGGAGGACAAAGAGATAAAAAGGAAAAAATATTGCAGATAAGGACAGATACTTTAGGATGATTATTATCTGTTTTCTTCTAACTTTTGCATGCTCTGTGTCATTTGGTCACTTAACTTGCTCACCCACAACTTCATCCTGTTGGTAGTCAAGAATCTTACTTTTGAGTTTGTGTATTCAATGCTTTATGTCTTTCTATTATTGTTTTTAAGAAAATGGTGAATCTTACAAAGTCATTTGCTCTTCTCAGTACCCAGGCTGATATTCTGCTAGCATGCCCCACTTTAGCCATGATGGTTATATGATTAGTGGCCATTTTAATTGGTCATATGTCTCCTAGATCATGTCCTGGATTTCTCTTTTTTCTTTCCATTTTTTTCTTCCACATTTTTAATGTGCAACTTATAGCCAATTTTCTGACATCCTTTATGCCTGAGAATTTTTTTTTCTTTTATACTGGAATAACAATTTGTGTGGATATAAAATCATAGTTTCTTTAAAAATATTTCTGCATTATCTTCCTGTACCTATTGTTGCTATTGATAAATCTGATGCCATTCTGATTCTTGGTCCCTTTTATATGACTTCTTTGGACACCCTAGAAAATATCAAAACTTTATTTTTGTCTTTGATATCACATTTCACATAATGTATTGTTTTGTGAGTTTTTCCTTTATTCTCTCATTTGCTAGTCAATGGGCTTTTTTAATCTGAGATTTTTCATATCTCAATTTTTAGAAATTTACTCCTAACATCTTCAAATATTTCCTTTTCTATTTTTATTTGTATTTCATTGTGGGGAGCCCATTATTCAAATGCACTTGCATTTCTGTCCTCCATACCTCTTAGGCTTCATCTGGTGGGGAGAAGTGTTATTTATGTTTCATTTTTTATTTCCTTTCTTGTTTTGTCTACAATCTGATCTCCTAACAATATGTTCTTGATTTAAATTCATCCTACTATATTATATATTATGTTCTATATTTTCAGTATATTTTCATGCCCAGTACTTCATTATTTATATTTCCTTGTCTGGTTTGATATTACTTGCATCATCCCTCCTATCAGGTAAATCTATCTTGTTTATTTTAATCTGATACAGATTGCATTTACTTTCCAGTTTCTGGTCCTTATTTAGAAATAATTTTATGTGGCAAGATGTATTTTCCAAAAGGGTCTACAGTAGTATTTTGATTTGAACATATTCTTCTAGAATCCTGTCACCATCCCATTGAGAAATGAAAAAATGAAATCTATTTCTCATCTTCTTGAAACTGGGCAGACTTTTGTGATTCCCTCAAATAAAAAAAAAACCCCACACAGAATGAACAGAGGACCTGACTTCCATTACAGGTGTACACATTCTGCCTTAATCTCCCTCGGTGCTCATCCCTGGAACCCAGCCATCATGTTTTGAGGAAGCTGAGGCCAGCTGACAACCAGCATCAATAATCATAGCTGTGAGTGAATTAGCTAACCTTTAGGTTATTCCAGCCCCTCCTTCAGCTCACTCAATGACTCAGGCTTTGAGTCTTCCATTGAGATGCCAGACAAACATCGTAAGCCATCTACAAACTATCCCTGCTCTGCCGTCTGGAGATTCCTAACCCAAAGTATCTGAGAGCATAATAAATAATTGTTTTACATCAAAAAAATTTCAGATATTCTTTTACATAGCAATAGAAAACCATGACATTGTATTCACAAGGAATCCAGGTATTTTGGTCTATGTATCCATTTTCTTTGCTCATAATAGCTATTCTGCATTACAACATATTCTGTCAATTGAGGTGTTGAAGAAGCAGATGCCAAAATGTAACTAGCCATGCAAGTTATTTATTGGGAGCAACCTCTATGACATATAAAGGCGGAAGGAGCAGTACTAGTCTGGTACAGACCTTAGAATGTGATGCTTATCTGATTTCTATGAAGAGAAAAGAAGGGGAGGATTGAGTGGGTAGCATACAGTGCCAACTAAAAAAAAAATCTAAGGATCAATGCGGGTGCCTAAACAAATATCCACCATTAGAAGAATTAGGCAGGAAGGGGAGACACTAGGAATCTCACTGTGTTCAGTCATAATCTGGGAGCTGCCTTAGGGAAATGCAACATTGGTGTTCAGAGGGCAGAAGCTGCAATCTGTTAACTGCCTACAGTAGGTTTTTTGAAAGAGATGAGCGGCACATCTCCTTGGATGCTTCAAGTTTGGAGGCGAGAGGGCCGTGCGCCAGGGCATAGAACCCATGGCATTGAACCCATTGCATTACAGAACCAGGATGCTGGTACTCCGTCTGCCAATCCCACTGGGTAGATGTCAACCCTAAAACCTGAAGTTAAACAGCATGAAAGAGATGCCAGTGTTTCCAGGTTGTTCTCCATCTACTCTTGAGATTTTAAGCAGGGTGGGAGGTGAACAGATGCTCAAGAGCAGTTGGTGCATCCATGCTTTGGCTTTCATCACCTCCTCCGCTAGCTAACCCTGTGCCTGCACCAATTCTACATCCAGAGTACTGAGCGTCAGTGTCTGGCTATAGCCAATGACCTTCATGAAGGGATATCCCTAGTCTTGCAGAAATGCAAGGAGAGAAAGAGATGGAACTACGAAGATGGCGGCGAGGGGAGTGCACTGCCCCCGTGTGCCGCGGCACTGTGTGGGAGAATGACGAATCAGGAAAGCTAAAGGCTATCTTATTAGGAATTTCCAGCAATAGTGGGGTGCTCCGGAACCTGGAGGAAGGATTTCCATCGCACGAGGATCGGCTACGGGGACTCAAACGCGAGAGAGTGAGAGATTTGTCACACAGAGGGTAACACTGCTTATTCAGCAAATCGCCCAGCGGCTAGAGTCTGCAGCGCGCGCTGGGAAACGAGGAGATAGCGACGCAGGGATACAGCGCTGCAGTTTCTGCCAGCCGTGCAAGCACCGTACTCAGTGCTGAATTCTGGGTTCGAGACGGGGGAAGGAAGTGGTCCAATTCGGTTCTCCACACCGGTCAGACCACAGAGGAGGCCAGCGGCCACCATCTTGGAGAGCTGACGTCACCATCCCTGTTTTTGACTGACCGCAGCTCATTCAGCCATAGAAAAGGTAATTTCAGGCTGCCATTCGCCTGCGGCTTGCAGACAGATTACTCAGGCTCAATGCTAAATAACCCGCGGAAACTGCTTCTTGGAGCCTGCTCTTATTGGAGCATACACCGAGCACGGAGCGGCCGAGTTCCGGCTCCCGGAACTGCTCTGGCCCAGGGCTAAGGAGCCCGCGGAAACTGCTTCTCGGTCCGGGTCCTGCTGAGTACTGTGGAGGTAAATACCAACCGAGCCTTCCTGGGCAGTGGCAACAGGACTGAGACGGGGCCTGTGAGGGCCGGTCAGGACTCACCCGTTGTTTGGTCACCCAGCAAAGGGAACGAAATGCTGCCATTCGCATAGGATACCAACATGGCAGAGGTCTGATGTCGTCAGAAAGCGGCGGAGGAGAGAACTTCATCAATACCAGCCGCGACAGAAACAGTTGGTCTCCTGGTAGGGAGGGTGAGTCACAGACACCCGAGTCTCTCTCGCTTTGTCTTCGAGCCAGAGGGGAGGAGCCGGGCCGCCGCCCGTGCCCGGTGCAGGCCCAGCGGCTCGCAGGCGTGGTGGTCGCGTGACCCCAATTGGAGAGGGGGCAGAGCGGAGCCACCACCCGCGCCCGCAAGGTGGGCAGACCTGCGACCCAGTGGTACGCGGGCGTAGTAGGAGGGGCAGGGCAGAGCCGCTGCCCGCGCCTGCAAGATAGGCAGACCTGCAACAGACCGGCGGATCAGGCCCAGCGGCCTGCCGGCGTGGTACACACGTCACCCCAATTGGAGTAGGGGCAGAGCGGAGCCGCCGCCCGCGCCAGGAACAGGCCCAGCGACCTGCCAGCGTGGTAGTCACGACACCCCAATGGGAGTAGGGGCAGAGCAGAGCCGCCACCCATGCCCGAAACGTGGGCAGACCTGTGACCGACCAGCGGGACAGGCCCAGTGGCCTGCCGGTGTGACAGACACGTCACCCCATTTGGAGTAGGGGCAGAGCAGAGCCGCCGCCCGTGCCCGCAAGGTAGGCAGACCTGCGACTGACCGGTGGAACAGGCCCAGCGGCCGGCCGGGGTGGTAGGCACGTCACCCCAATTGGAGTAGGAGCAGAGCAGAGCCTTCGCCCGTGCCCGGAACAGGCCCAGCGGTCCGCGGGTGTGGTAGACAAGTCACACCAATTGGAGGGGGGACAGAGCAGAGCCACCGCCCGTGCCTGCAGGGTAGGCAAACCTGCAACCGACCGGCGGATCAGGCCCGGTGGCCTGCCAGCATGGTACACTCATCACCCCAATTGGAGTAGGGGCAGAGCAGAGCCGCCGCCCGCGCCCGGAACAGGCCCAGTGACCTGCCGGCGTGGTAGTCACGACACCCCAATTGGAGTAAGGGCAGAGCAGAGCCGCCGCCCGCGCCTGCAAGGTAGGCAGACCGCCGCCCGACCCTGCAAGGGAGACTTTTCAACTATACAAGAGCAATATAAATATATAGGGGAAAAAAATTTTCAAAAACACAACAGTTTCACCAAGCAGAAAGAAACGCAAGCAGTATGAAAAGAAAAGGAAAGAAAGGACCACAAGCAATGCAGGTCAACTCAACTTTAGAAAAGGTAACAGCTGCAGCAGATGGAATGTCAGATAAAGAATTCAGGATATACATGCTTCAGATGATCTGGAGTCTCAGATGATCTGGTCTTGTATAGTTGCAAAGTCTCCCTCGCAGGCGCGGGCGGCGGCTCTGTCCCTACAAAGAAACTATTAGAGCTAATAAATGAATTCAGCAAAGTGGCAGGATATAAAATCAACACGCATAAATCAAAGGCATTCCTGTATATCAGCGACAAATCCTCTGAAATGGAAATGAGGACAACCACTCCATTCACAATATCTTCAAAAAAAATAAAATACTTGGGAATCAACCTAACAAAAGAGGTGAAAGACTTATACAATGAAAACTACAGAACCCTAAAGAGAGAAATAGAAGAAGATCTTAGAAGATGGAAAAATATACCCTGTTCATGGATAGGCAGAACTAACATCATCAAAATGGCGATATTACCAAAAGTTCTCTACAGGTTTAATGCAATGCCAATCAAAATCCCAACGGCATTTCTTGTAGAAATAGAAAGAGCAATCATGAAATTCATATGGAAAAACAAAAGACCCAGAATAGCAAAAACAATGCTAAGCAGGAAGGGTGAATCAGGCGGTATAGCGATACCAGACTTCAAACTATACTACAGAGCAATAGTAACAAAAACAGCATGGTACTGGTACCAAAACAGGCGGGTGGACCAATGGTACAGAATAGAGGACACAGAAACCAATCCACAAAACTACAACTACCTTATATTTGATAAAGGGGCTAAAAGCATGCAATGGAGGAAGGATAGCATCTTCAACAAATGGTGCTGGGAAAACTGGAAATCCATATGCAACAAAATGAAACTGAATCCCTTTCTCTCGCCATGCACAAAAGTAAATTCAAAATGGATCAAGGAGCTTGATATCAAATCAGAGACACGCCGTCTGATAGAAGAAAAAGTTGGCTACGATCTACATACTGTGGGGTCGGGCTCCAAATTCCTCAATAGGACACCCATAGCACAAAAGTTAATAACTAGAATCAACAAATGGGACTTACTCAAACTAAAAAGTTTTTTCTCAGCAAAAGAAACAATAAGAGAGGTAAATAGAGAGCCTACATCCTGGGAACAAATCTTTACTCCTCACACTTCAGATAGAGCCCTAATATCCAGAGTATACAAAGAACTCAAAAAATTAGACAATAAGAGAACAAACAACCCAATCAACAAATGGGCCAAGGACCTGAACAGACACTTCTCAGAGGAGGACATACAATCAATCAACAAGTACATGAAAAAATGCTCACCATCTCTAGCTGTCAGAGAAATGCAAATCAAAACCACCCTAAGATACCATCTCACTCCAGTTAGATTGGCAGCCATTATGAAGTCAAACAACAACAAATGCTGGCGAGGATGTGGGGAAAAGGGTACACTTGTACATTGCTGGTGGGACTGCAAATTGGTGCAGCCAATTTGGAAAGCAGTATGGAGATTTCTTGGAAAGCTGGGAATGGAACCACCATTTGACCCAGCTATTCCCCTTCTCGGTCTATTCCCTAAAGACCTAAAAAGAGCATGCTACAGGGACACTGCTACATCTATGTTCATAGCAGCACAATTCACAATAGCTAGACTGTGGAACCAACCTAGATGCCCTTCAATGGATGAATGGATAAAAAAAATGTGGCATTTATACACAATGGAGTATTACTCTGCATTAAAAAATGACAAAATCATAGAATTTACAGGGAAATGGATGGCATTAGAGCAGATTATGCTAAGTGAAGCTAGCCAATCCCTAAAAAACAAATGCCAAATGTCTTCTTTGATATAAGGAGAGTAACTAAGAACAGAGTAGGGTCGAAGAGCAGGAGAAGAAGATTAACATTAATCAGGGATGAGAGGTGGGAGGGAAAGGGAGAGAGAAGGGAAAATGCATGGAAATGGAAGGAGACCCTCAGAGTTATACAAAAGTACATACAAGAGGAAGTGAGGGGAAGGGGAAAAATAATATAAGGGGGACAAATGAATGTCAGTAGAGGGAGCAGAGAGAGAAGAGGGGAGGGGAGGGGAGGGGAGGGGAGGGGAGGGGAGGGGAGGGGAGGGGGGATAGTAGAGGATAGGAAAGGCAGCAGAATACAACAGACACTAGTATGGCAATATGTAAATCAATGGATGTGTAACTGATGTGATTCTGCAATCTGTATATGGGGTAAAAATGGGAGCTCATAACCCACTTGAATCAAATTGTGAAATATGATATATCAAGAACTATGTAATGTTTTGAACAGCCAACAATAAAAAATTAAAAAAAAAAAAAAAAAAAAAAAAAAAAAAAAATAATGAAAATCAGAGCTGAAATTAATGAAATTGAAACAAAAGAAACAATTGAAAAAATTGACAAAACTAAAAGTTGGTTCTTTGAAAAAATAAACAAAATCGACAGACCCTTAGCCATGCTATCGAAGAGAAGAAGAGAGAGAACTCAAATTACTAGCATACGGGATGAAAAAGGCAATATCACAACAGACATTTCAGAAATACAGAAGATAATCAAAAACTATTTTGAATCCTTATACTCCAATAAATTAGAAGATAGTGAAGGCATAGATAAATTTCTTAAGTCAATGATCTGCCCAGATTGAGTCAGGAGGATATAGACAACCTAAACAGACCAATATCAATTGAGGAAATAGAAGAAACCATCAAAAGACTACCAACTAAGAAAAGCCCAGGACCGGATGGCTATACAGCAGAGTTTTACAAAATCTTTAAAGAAGAACTAATACCAATACTTTTCAAGCTACTTCAGGAAATAGAAAAAGAGGGAGAACTTCCAAATTCATTCTATGAGGCCAACATCACCCTGATACCTAAACCAGACAAAGACACTTCACAGAAAGAAAACTACAGACCAATATCTCTAATGAACCTAGATGCAAAAATCCTCAATAAAATTCTGGCCACTCGGATACAAAAACATATCAAAAAAATTGTGCACCATGATCAAGTAGGATTCATCCGTGGGATGCAAGGCTGGTTCAATATACAGAAATCAATAAATGTTATTCACCACATCAATAGACTTAAAAATAAGAACCATATGATCATCTCGATAGATGCGGAAAAAGCATTCGACAAAGTACAGCATCCCTTTATGTTCAAAACTCTAGAAAAACTAGGGATAACAGGAACATACCTCAATAGTGTAAAAGCAATCTATGCTAAGCCTCAGGCTAGCATCATTCTGAATGGAGAAAAATTGAAGGCATTCCCTCTAAAATCTGGAACAAGACAGGGACGCCCTCTCTCTCCACTTCTGTTCAACATAGTTCTCGAAACACTGGCCAGAGCAATTAGACAGACGAAAGAAATTAAAGGCATAAAAATAGGAAAAGAAGAACTTAAATTATCACTATTTGCAGATGACATGATTCTATACCTAGCAGACCCAAAAGGCTCTACAAAGAAACTATTAGAGCTAATAAATGAATTCAGCAAAGTGGCAGGATATAAAATCAACACGCATAAATCAAAGGCATTCCTGTATATCAGCGACAAATCCTCTGAAATGGAAATGAGGACAACCACTCCATTCACAATATCTTCAAAAAAAAATAAAATACTTGGGAATCAACCTAACAAAAGAGGTGAAAGACTTATACAATGAAAACTACAGAACCCTAAAGAGAGAAATAGAAGAAGATCTTAGAAGATGGAAAAATATACCCTGTTCATGGATAGGCAGAACTAACATCATCAAAATGGCGATATTACCAAAAGTTCTCTATAGGTTTAATGCAATGCCAATCAAAATCCCAATGGCATTTCTTGTGGAAATGGATAAAGCAATCATGAAATTCATATGGAAAAATAAAAGACCCAGAATAGCAAAAACAATGCTAAGCAGGAAGTGTGAATCAGGCGGTATAGCGATACCAGACTTCAAACTATACTACAGAGCAATAGTAACAAAAACAGCATGGTACTGGTACCAAAACAGGCGGGTAGACCAATGGTACAGAATAGAGGACACACAAACCAATCCACAAAACTACAACTATCTTATATTTGATAAAGGGGCTAAAAGCATGCAATGGAGGAAGGATAGCATCTTCAACAAATGGTGCTGGGAAAACTGGAAATCCATATGCAACAAAATGAAACTGAATCCCTTTCTCTCGCCATGCACAAAAGTTAATTCAAAATGGATCAAGGAGCTTGATATCAAATCAGAGACACGCCGTCTGATAGAAGAAAAAGTTGGCTACGATCTACATACGGTGGGGTCGGGCTCCAAATTCCTCAATAGGACACCCATAGCACAAAAGTTAATAACTAGAATCAACAAATGGGACTTACTCAAACTAAAAAGTTTTTTCTCAGCAAAAGAAACAATAAGAGAGGTAAATAGGGAGCCTACATCCTGGGAACAAATCTTTACTCCTCACACTTCAGATAGAGCCCTAATATCCAGAGTATACAAAGAACTCCAAAAATTAGACAATAAGAGAACAAACAACCCAATCAACAAATGGGCCAAGGACCTGAACAGACACTTCTCAGAGGAGGACATACAATCAATCAACAAGTACATGAAAAAATGCTCACCATCTCTAGCAGTCAGAGAAATGCAAATCAAAACCACCCTAAGATACCATCTCACTCCAGTTAGATTGGCAGCCATTATGAAGTCAAACAACAACAAGTGCTGGCGAGGATGTGGGGAAAAGGGTACACTTGTACATTGCTGGTGGGACTGCAAATTGGTGCAGCCAATTTGGAAAGCAGTATGGAGATTTCTTGGAAAGCTGGGAATGGAGCCACCATTTGACCCAGCTATTCCCCTTCTCCGTCTATTCCCTAAAGACCTAAAAAGAGCATGCTACAGGGACACTGCTACATCGATGTTCATAGCAGCACAATTCACAATAGCAAGACTGTGGAACCAACCTAGATGCCCTTCAATAGACGAATGGATAAAAAAAATGTGGCATTTATACACAATGGAGTATTACTCTGCATTAAAAAATGACAAAATCTTAGAATTTGCAGGGAAATGGATGGCATTAGAGCAGATTATGCTAAGTGAAGCTAGCCAATCCCTAAAAAACAAATGACAAATGTCTTCTTTGATATAAGGAGAGTAACTAAGAACAGAGTAGGGTCGAAGAGCATGAGAAGAAGATTAACATTAAACAGGGATGAGAGGTGGGAGGGAAAGGGAGAGAGAAGGGAAATTGCATGGAAATGGAAGGAGACCCTCAGGGTTATACAAAAGTACATACAAGAGGAAGTGAGGGGAAAGGGAAAAATAATACAAGGGGGAGAAATGAATGACAGTAGAGGGGGTAGAGAGAGAAGAAGGGAGGGGAGGGGAGGGGGGATAGTAGAGGATAGGAAAGGCAGCAGAACACAACAGACACTAGTATGGCAATATGTAAATCAATGGATGTGTAACTGATGTGATTCTGCAATCTGTATACGGGGTAAAAATGGGAGTTCATAACCCACTTGAATCAAAGTGTGAAATATGATATATCAAGAAACATGTAATGTTTTGAACAACCAACAATAAAAAATTTAAAAAAAAAGAAATGCAAGGAGAAAGGCCCAGCAATACCTAGAGGGCTTCCTTCCACCCCCACTGTCCCCACCTTTGCAGACCTGCATCTTCAGCAGCTCTCTCCACTGCACCAGCTCAATGCAACCTACCCTCACCCTCCCTAAGGGTTTCTCATTTTACTTGTTTCTTTAGTCTCTGAATTCCCCATCTCTCTGCAGAATTTCTTCTAATAGATTTCCTCAGGGTTGGTTTTAATGCAGATATAGCTGCCTATGCTATTTCACTATCTTGGCAAGACACATACAAAAGTTACAAATGAGAGAAATACTTGCTTATACACAAGATTCTTAATTGTAAGATCTAGAAGTCACCCATTTGACTTCCAACAGGCTCATAAAAGGCCATGGTACTGAGTGTGTGGGGAGGCAATGACATCCAGCTGGATCTTGAGCCACATCCACTCCTGGGATTCAGACATTCCTGATGAACTGGTGAAATACAATTTCCAAGTTTCTTTTCATAAAGAACTATAAATCCTAGTGGAGAAAAATGATACTAAGAGAAGACAGGTAAATCAGCTCGAAATAATAAACAGTCATAAAACATTCAGGATACTTCTAAAAAAGTGTAGAATCTATCTCTCAGATTTGCTCCATGCCTTCCCATGAACTCACATAATGCTTAAGAAGCAAAAAAAAAAAAAAAAAAGGCTGCTTGCTCTAAGGTTTACAATGCTGAGCCTCAAAATGAGAATATTTTGGAATCTCTCTAGCAGAGTGACAGGGGAGGAATAAGGCATTGTATGCCTGTTCTGTGCCCAGGTGAGGGTACTTTTTACCACAGGATGCTAGGGAGACTCTGCCTTCTCAACATGCCAAGATATCTTACAGCCCCAATACTAGCACTCCCAGTGTGATGAGCAGTGGTGCCCAGAACACTTTGGTAAGAGCAGCATCCAAGTAAGCAGAAGTATCAGTACTGTTTCCACAGGGCAGTGCCATTATGGATGGTTGGAAGTATAACTCAAGGAAAAGGTGGACACATATACAATGGAATTTCCCAGTTTCACAAGTTTACATGGGACACTTTGCTACCACCCCAGCCCAGACTCAAAAAGTTCTAGAGAAGTAGATCAAGAGGCCATGCTCTCCAGGTGCAGATAGAGTGAGGGTCAGCAAATTAAAGGTAAGGAATATAATTTTCATGACATTTAGACTATGCTATTGGGAAAAATAAGAGGGAAGGTACAGGTAAGAAATAGGTTTCAAAATGGAAGATAATGTTGCTAAATATGATGGTAATAAATGCCAACCTAAATTGCTGTAGCAGGTAATTTTAAAAACTTGAATGGAATCAAGCTACTAATGCTGAACCACAGCATATTCTGATTTAATAAAAATTTATTGATTACCTATAAGAAAAATATTCTAAACAACATGGAAAAGACTAAAAGCAAAGATCAGCTGTTGACTCAACAAAACTCATCAGTACAGAGCAAGAAACACTCTTATATTACTGTGGCGAAAGCTATCAATGAGGTCTAGGTTCAGAATCCAGCCATCAAATCTCCCTCTAAACATTAATACTTAAAAAATAGAAAATATAATCACATAATTGTAAACTGATATAAAAGATATAAGATCATCAATCTCAGCATTTTAAACCTGTCCAGGAACTTACTGGCTAAGGTCATCATGGTAATGTCTAAGAGTTGCTCAGAAGTTATTGCTGAACATTAAAAAACAAAAGAAAAAGAAAAACAAAGTCCCCTGATATGAACAACTCTGATGATCATATTCTACATCTCTAAAGTGAAATTCCACAAAGATTTGATTTGAGAATTCTGGTTTTATTATACTTTCAAGATAAATGAAATCTTCTCTAGATGTTGGAATGTAGTACAAGGCACTACAGAAAACATTAAATTCTAGTTGATTTTGTGAACAGTGAACTTTGGTAGTGTAGAATCACCTGTAGAAAATGGCTTTTTCCTCTTAGAGTGAATCAAGATTAATGGTGTCAAGGAGATAAACAGTGAAGGAATTGACAAGGGCAGAACCAGCTGGGCAGAGACTCTCTTGTGAACGGAAGGCTCTCAAGCTCAATTCTGACCTGGGTCTCACCTCTTTACACTTCAATGATTAAGAGTTCTGAAATTTAGCCAGGTGTGGCTCAGGAGTGAGACCCTGTCTCTAAATACAAAATAAGGCTAGAAATGTGGCTTAGTGGTCCAGTGCCCCTGAGTTCAATCCCTGGTACCAACACTACCCCCACCACCAAAAAAAAAAGAGTTCTGAAATTTAAATTTGATTTTCCTTAAAAGTTTGGGTATCATTTTTATTATCTAGCCATAGGGACTACTGATGACTAAGAAAAGTTCCAGATAGATGTATGGAAACTGAGATGGATTCTTACCTAGTGATTTATAATTCAATTGCATAATTAATTTGGAATACAAATTTAAGTTGATTTTTTTTTTCATTATAATCACTATGAAAATTTCCTTATCAAGCTACCAATATTAAATGTATAAACAGGAGATAATTTTAAGTATAAAGCCCACATTAAAAACATCAGGAATGTACTTTTAAATGCCATTTGGTAAAAATTTCAAAATTTCCAATAAAATCTAAAACATGCATTTATCTTTCCAGTTGTTTGTAATCAAGCCTAAGATAAGATAGATAGTTGAAGCCAGTGATTTAGTTTATCTTACACTTTTGATGCTTGTTCTAAGTTTATCAGTTTTCCAATATTTGTTAAAGCATTATTTTAAAATTGAACCTAGAAAGTGCATACAGAGAGAACCATATGGCCATCTTTGCAGATGCCAGTTTAGACAGATCTCTGGTTAGGCTAACATTAGTGTTCAGTATGCCTACTATCTGTATCAGAACTAGAGCTTAGTATTCTAACCAGATGTATAATGGTTCCACCTCAATTCATGCTGCTCAACTATATTTAAGCTCTTTCCTTGTAGTTTCATGTAGGGAAATTACAAAAAAATGTCACATCCAGGACAAGCCATCAATATTTTAAACACTTTAAGATTTCAAATAATTTCATTCTTCACTCAGAACCCTTCTAGAGCTATGTTGTCACCCCACTGGCTCTGTCCCCTGAACTGGTTTAGTTTCCAAGATCTTATCTGTACTTCCAAATCTACTTTTTCCACACCTTTGTGAATTACAGCTGCTGGTACTATACTTCAGCAAATTATTGTACAATGAAAAATCCATCTTGTCTTAACTACAAAAAAGGTTTCTACAGACCTTCTCTGATATAGCTGCTGCCCCAATATCTCAGCTTTCTCTGGCTGTGTCTACTGTCACAGCTATACCACCATCTAGTCCACATCCCACAAGATGACAACTATGACTTTACCATGTGACTCTGAATCTCTTTGTTACATATTTTAAAGAACGTTATCTGCCACGACATTTTGTGAACAGTAAAAACTGGATTCCTGACTAATGCCCAAGGTTGGTACATGGTAGGAAGTCCAAAAGTTAACTATTAAAGTCATGAATGTTCTAGGGTAAGAAGAGTAAAAGTCTACAGGGGCTCTCAGAGTCAAATTCATTTATCCAAATAGAAGAAATCATTGTAACCATCCACTCCCATTCCACTAGGTAGCTAGCGGCACTGTTAATAATTACTCATAGGCAAATTGTCTTTAATGAAAGCATATATTTGATCACACCAATCATTAAACATGAAGAATGCAAAAAGTATTGGGTGTGCTGGAGAACCCCAACTAGCATTTAATGCACACTAATTAACACTACATACAATCCTAGGGCAACCACGAGCCCCAAAATATCTCCAATGCCACACAACATATCTTAGCCAAAGAGCAAGCAGATGGTGGTGTTATCCGGTGGCTCTCTCCAGCTGATGGTTGGACGTCAGGGAATGGTGGAGTCAATCTGGGGATTGACAGCAAAATGGCCTGTCTCACAGATATCCTCAGAGCAGCCTCATTGATGTAGCAGGACAAGCAATTTAAATATAGTTCCAAGTTGGTGGTACACACTGGTGATTAGTTACACCCAGTGAAAGTCAATGTCCATTGGTTATGTCCAGTGAGATGATGTAATTGCAACAGGGCATGTTCTTTGCACATGTCCATGGAGTTGTTGTGCTCCCTATCAATTGAACTCAGTCCTTGTACCCCTTACAGCTCTTTATCACTTACAACCAGACATGACTAAGCATGCCTATGGCTGTTGTTCTTTATGTCCAATAACTTATGATGGGACATTCTTGAACTCACCTGTCTATTGCAGATGCTCCTTACACACTACTTTATAAATAATGAGGAAACTGAGGCTAAGAGATATGCCTGAATTCATGCAGTCACCAAGGATCAGAGCATGGGTGTGATGTGTCTCTACATGCTCTGTGCTCATGGCAGTCACCCTGGTGTGCATCACAGTAGCTAGTATCTCTATTTGCTCCATTAGCAACATGGGACCCCAGGCACAGGGTGACCTTCCTGGCCATAAACACAGAGGCTTTGAGAGCATAGAAGCACATCTCAGGCTTCATAAGAGACCTTAAAATAGCTCCCATGTGGCAGCACTATTTGAATGGCTTTGGAAAGACATCATTGAACCAAAAAAATCACTAAGTTTTTTAGTTCAATATTGAAGAAGGTTGCATGCCAAAGTCAAGGGGCTGGAACATCAGTAAAGCTCTAATAATCCAGAGAGGTATTCATCCCTGCAGGTATTGAAGAATGCTTGAATTTAAGTGGGAAAATAATGTCAAAGGTAAAACAAAGAATTCTTTTATTTAAAGCTCTTGGTCCTGATTCATTCTGGATGGTGAGTAATATATCTTTAGGTGGGAGGGTGATTGACACACAATTGTACAAACCTAGCAATAGTTTTTAGCTTGCACCTGCCTATCAGAGTACAAACAATGTCATGGGGAAAATCTTAAAAAAAAAAAGAGGAAAACTATAGGGGGTATTTGAGGTCACCTGAATTCCAAGGTGATCAGAGTACTCATTAATATCTCAGAATACTGGGCACAGAATAGCTAGTTTTCAAAGTAAGTGCAATAATTCACCAGTTATTATTTACAAGAAGGACCAAGATTTGGAATTAGCAGGGCATATGAGTGGAAAAACTATTATATTTTTTTAACCCCTAATACAATGCCATATGAAGGAAGGTATTTAACAAACGCTTTGGGGTTTTTCCCATAGTGAGAGTTACAGTAACATTAGCCAGAAGAAAGAAAGCTGAAATCCTCATAATATGAAGACCACCAAATTATTGAAAGACACATTCTTAAATATATATATATATATATATATATATATATATATATATATATACATCTCCAAGAACCATTCATGGTCAGAACCATTCACATGCCAAGACATTGTTTCCACATTTCAACAGGGAATACAAAAATTTAATAGGATTTGTTGTGGTTTAAATATTAGGTGTCCCCCAAAAGCCCATGTATGAAACAATGTAAGAAAAACGTGAAATGATTGGGGCTGAAAGCCTTAGTGCATTAATCCACTTGAACGGATTAAATGAGTGATAATTGTAGGCAGGTAGGGTGTAAGCTGGAGGAGGTGGGTCCTCAGGGGATGCCTTTGGAGTATATATTTTGTCCCTGCAGAGTCTCTCTCTCTGCTTCCTGGTTTCTGTCCTGGGCTGCTTTCCTCCTCCACACATCTCTGCCATGATGTTCTGCTTCTCCTCAGGTCCAGAGCAATGAAGTCAGTCCACCATGTATGGACAGACCACAGAAACCATCATGAGCCCCAAATAAACTTTTCCTCCTCTAAATTTGTTCTCGTCAGCTCTTTTGGTCACAGCGAAGAAAAAGCTAACTAGAACAGGATTCAAGTACATAAAGTGGTCATTAATATTTTTTAAAGAAACATAAGTGGGTAATAAACATATAAAAATATTCAATTTAAGTTATAACCCAGAATGCAAATTTAAAGAATAACCCAAGTAGTACAAATTAAAAAGAAGGTAATGCCTAATGCTGATGTGGGTACAAGGAAGTAGGCAATTCTGTCTTGTTTATGGAGCTAAAAATTCACTCTTTCTGGAGGAAAATAGTGATATATATCAAAAGCCTGAAATTGCTTATATCCTTTAAGTCACTGATTCTATTTACAATTATCTCACCTAAAGAAATCATTTTAAATATAAAGTTTTATGCAAAGTTTGCTTATACCAGCATTATTTTTAATAGTGAAAAATCAAAACCAACTGAAATGTTTATATACATTTAGATTCCTAGAATCATAACATATAATACCCAAACATATAAATAAAAATGTTTTAAAATACTAATAGAATTCTTTTCAAATATTTGCATGAGAAAATTCTCCAAATTCTCTGGTAGATATGATGAAGTAAAACTCATGAGGAAAAGGGTGATCTTTTGAAAATAAAATGATATGCACTAAAAGCAATTGGAAGAGTGTTTTTATAAGTTAAGTTCTATCTCAGTAAGATGTCCTCTGGGTTCACTTTAGAGTCAAATGTGTTAGTCTTTTATTATAAACTAGTCATCGCTATCCCTGGACCCTGGTGAAGGCTCTAGACAGCCATATGGAATCTGACACTGAACCCAAGCACCTGCTCCCCATCTTCTCTGATATACTGGACCAGATTCCCCAGGAGTTAAAAGCTGGTGCTGACATTCATTATCCTCACATGGCTCCATTTTCTTTATTTTAAGCCAGGCCTCCCCAGTCAAATGCATTTAAAATGACTTTCAGCCATATAAATCTTACACTCAACTGGAAATATACATGCCCCTGTGATAAATGATCTTATTCTGTTATTTGGTTACTCCATTATTATTCCTCCCAGTTAGAATACAGACCCCTACCAGAAGCCCCTAACATTAATAGAGATTTCTCATTTCTAGTACACTTTAGCATACATTCTGAAGCATGAGAAAACCATCTCTTTGTAACAGTTTGCCAATTTGTACATAAAAAAAAAACATACAACTGGAATATGTAGGTGCCTACTTCTCTAAAGAATTCTTATGGACACAATGAAAGTTCTCCTTATTTTCCATCCACTGATCACAGTAGGCAAGATATCTTGCAACATTGGGTATTAGTATAGCAGGTACCAATCCCACTGAAAAATAAACAATGAATGCCTAAATCTAAAACAAGATCTACAATTCCTCCCAAATATTCCTGCATAGCAAATCTGAATATGGAATGTAATTAAGAGCCAGTCATATGACATCCACCTTTTATTACACAGGACTGTTTCCTTTTATGTTCTTTGAGCAGTGCCATAGGCAATCTCATGTAATAAGCCCAGTTGTAAGGATTTTACCATAGTGGAAACAGAATGTGCTCACTATAGAGGAAGCTCACATGCTTTAGTCATAGTACAAAAGTGACCCGATTAAAGAAGAAACTTGCTCCATGAATTCCTTTTTTTTGTTTTTTAAGGATGACCATTCAAAACAAATTTACCCAAAGCACCAATATATTTTAAAACCATAGAAGGCTTAGAGCCCTTGACAAAAAAATATATATATATAGCAGTATGGAACAAAATATTTCTTTCATAGACAAGACCATATTGTCTATCATTATTTCTGATGGTTTAGAAGGAGATTCAGCAATATCCTGAGAGTTAAGTGCCCTCCATTCTCATTCTTCAGTATCATTTGTCACAAAGAAGGCACTTTCTTTCAAAACTATTGAAGGTTTTCAGGATGATAGGTTGTTTACAGGCCTTCCTGGGTACCAACCTGGTGTTCCAAGTCTATTAAGTGCCTGAATGTTGTGAAGCATGGGTTTTTCTTTGCAGACCCTATTCATATTCATTCCGGATTTCCCACCCCCCTGAGGAAAGAAAGGATGCTGCAAAGAAGAAAGTGTTTTCATTATTGGTTCAGGCGAAAAATCTGAGGGAAATATACAAAATAATGTGAAAGGGGAACAACAAAAGAGTAACTGAAGCAGGAGGGAAACCAAAGAATGAAAATGTCCCCAGGATGTTTGGAAAGAAGAAATTGCTATAAGAGCAGCAGACCTTTGAATAAACACCAGGGACTTGGAGGAAAGTTAATTAGAATGAAAATAAAATTTTCATAAGAAAACAGGAGGGAGAGGAGTGGAATTAAAAAGGGCATGCAAACAAAAAGGATGAATATTCGCATGAAAACATGGATCTGATTATATGAAGCCAACAACTGAAGCAGGTCGGGGCTCATACTTACAGGGTTTCATCATGTTGAAAAAATTCATTTCCCTGCCCTAATTGGCAATGCTTTACAGGACAGAGCCAGCCACAGAACCACAGAACAAGAGGGCAACTGGACAGTCTCCATGAGCTTTTTTTTTTTTTTTAAACCACCTCTTCCATGATCCAATAGCCATTCTGCCCCCACTTTCCCTCTGGAACTTCTGCATATTCAATTCTAGGTGAATTTAAGCACTTTTAAAATGTTGCTGCATTGCCTTCCCACCTCTGTTTTCTGATTAAGAACAGCATTCATTCCGTTCATTGTTCAATGTATGCAATGCTTCATTTTCCTGAAGCAGGAGGGAAACCAAAGAATGAAAATGTCCCTGGGATGTTTGGAAAGATGAAACTTTCCTGTGGCTACTTTCCAGAAATTTTTCTTCCCCTTTGCTTTTTGACAGTTCCCTTATGGGTGCAGAGAAGTGGATTCCTTTCAGCTTATTTTGTTTGGTGTGTACTGAGCTTCTCAAATCAGTAGTTTATGACTTCTGCCAAGTTTGGGACACTTGTAACTATTATTTCTTCAAAATCTTTTTTGCATCAGGCTTCCTTGGGTCTTGAGCACTGCCTCCTTCACAGTGCTTCAGGGTCTTGCCATAGTACAGGAACAAGAAGGTAACAAGAGAGTCAGACCAGGTAAATGCCAGAAACTCAACACTCTGAAGTCCCTCCCCAGTCTCAGTATTTACTTTGAAGTCTTAACAGCTGGATGAGTTCAAATAACAAGGAAACCCTTAATGCTCTTAGAGTTCTTAGGAAGGAACTAATGTCAGATACTTTTGACAGATAAGCAATTTAAAAAAAAAAAATAGATTGTCTTTAAGCCACAGTGCAATTCCCTTCACTACAAATGGTAATACTCTGCTGCTCTGGGCACCTCCCTGATTCTTTGTCATGTCTCTATCACTCCCCACAGTTCCCAGGGCCCCTTCACCACAGATTCCAGGCTGGCTTTTGATCTGGACCTCTATGATCCATCACAATTTCTGTTATGAATACTATTCCTAATATGTTTGAAAAGCAAATTTCCATGAACATTGACCACTTCTATATAAAAAAAAAATAAAGCACTAAGAATTGTCTTGACTTAGAAGATCTGCTACTCTACATCTCCTCCTAATAAGGGGGGAAGTGCAGCATCAGGGGCCAAATCCCACTCAAGTTCTCTAAGGGTCCTTGAGTGGCCCAAGAGCTGAGGCTCCCATTCTCAGGAAACCTGACCTTCATTCCATCTAACCACTTGTAGGGTAGGTTTTTAAAAGAAAAGAGAAACCAGACGAATCTATATATAAGAAAACAAAGCCTCACTCAGAGGTGGACAGGAGAAAGAGAAGTCTCACCAGTGAGGGATTTATATAAGCATGCATCATAGACTGGCAACCTGAAAGAGCTGAGACTTAAATGCCAAGGCACTTTATATATTATCTAAAACCTTTCCCATTATCCCAGAAAAACATTCCAGCTAAGTGGGTAACAGTTTGTATGGAAAGTAAGGGGAAAGATATGGTTTTAAAGCACAGACTAGAGAATATTAAGGAAAGATGATTAGGCACCCCAGCAGGTATCTGTAGTCAAGAATTCCCATACCTTCCTTAGGAGCAACAACTGAAACACCATGCAGTCCTGTAGGGATTTTTTCTCTCCTTCTCCTCAAAGTGGGAAGTCATCTATCTGTGTTCAAGACCTTATTTAAAAGGAATTAAAAAAATCATGTTTTAAATCTGAACAGTAAGAGTGTCCCACTACCAGAACTTCTGTCTTTAGATATACCTGAAATTTATTGAGGCACATTATAAAAACTGGCCTTTGCTTCCTGTCTGGCCACATCCCTTGGAAGATGCTGGGGCTCTCTGCACAGGCAAATTTCAACCATTGAGAAGGCCTAAATGCACCCGTCTCCAGAACAGTTAAAGCTTTGTAATGGTTTGGATATGAGGTGTCTCCCAAAAGCTCCTATTAATGTAGGAATATCCATAGGTAAAATAATTGCATTATGAGGGCTGTAACCTAATCACTAAAGAGGAAAACATAAAATACTTTAGGAATTCTGAGAAAGATTAATCCCTACTAAGGGTCTTAGAAAAGCTTCTATACTGGATGCTGTTTGACTGGGAGGAGGATACAAACAGAAGGATATATATATAGTGTTTGAAAGGAAATGCACTCTGTACAAAGAAATGCATGAGCAAAGGAAGTGTTGAGAAATTTCAAGATGTGTCCAAAAAAATCCTCTAATCTACTTTTACCAAAGGACAGGCATATATGAGCGACCACATCCATCTTGTAACAAGGCAGTATGATTTGTGGTCAAAAGCAAGGTCATGGAACCATTCTGCTCACAGTCCAATCTGTTCTCTGCCATGTCCCTGCTGTATAATCAGAGGCCAACAAATGAACTTCCGGGGCCTCTTTCTACCTGTAAGATAGGGATTTTAGACACAAATTTCTTAGGGTTATCATGACAAATAGAGCCCTTGGACGCTGAATGATATATGATGAGCAACTCAGTGAATATTAATTAGTAGAACTCTTTCCTGGGAAGTTCTGTAAATATGGAAGACAATGAAGGACAATTTCTAATCTTTTCTCCTAGCTGCATGAATGCTGTTTAGTCAGCTTAGACAGAAAAAGCCTGTGCCATTAAGGCAGGGAAGCAGCAGTTTTTAAAAAGAACTATCAAATAACCTTACAGTCTTATATTCCTGCTATTAAAATGCTCATAAAAAAACGAGAAATTATAGCCCACCTATGTATGATACAAAGTATATAAATGCATTCTACTGTCATGTATAACTAAAACAAATAAAAAAATAAAATGCACACAAAACAGACCTTCTGATTTTTCTGCTAAACTATGAGCATATAAACTCATTTTATTTTCTTAGTTGAAAAAAAATAAAGGCCAAATGTTCTCTGAGAAGTGGATGCTGATCCATAATGGGGAGTAAGGAGGCTTGAAAAAATTAAGGGACTTTGATTGGGCAAAGGGGAGGGAGGCAAGGAGAGGGCATGGGGGCAGGAAAGATGGTAGAATGAGATGGACATCATTACCCTAGGTACATGTGCACCTGCACCTATGGTGTGACACTATATTGTGTGCAACCATAAAAATGCAAAGTTGTGCTACAATTGTATACAATGAATCAAAATCCATTCTGCTGTCATATATACTAATTAAGATAAATAAATTAATTCAAAGGGAAAAAAGCATCTAAAGTTGGGCATCTTTTTCTGTTTGTTAATTTGCTTTCCCTCTTAGCCAAAAATATGTCCATCTTTGAAATGCCCAAATGTGCCTTGATTCATATACACTCCCCTCTTAGAGTTCCACCATATACCTCCGTTTCCATATGGAAACTCAAGCCTCCTCTGGCTTCTATACATGCGCTTGGAGTAAAAACACTAAGATTTTACTAAATTTATTCTTTATCTGTCAGCCCTTGGTATTCTCTTTTTTTCAACTGTTAGTAAAGTAAAAATTGTAGACTGAAGTTAAAAAACAACAAAGTAGACTCTCAATGTAAAAATAAATAAATCTGACTCTAATAAATTAGCACTAATTCTTTCTGGAATAATGACAGGAGTTAGGTGACTGATAATGGTCCATGGATGTATCTAAAAGCCATGGACTATGTCCTTAGATAGAAACTAAAATAAGTGTTGGCTCAGAAAGAGCCTTTGCTTCACCCCAGGACCTTCTATTTTATGATCTGCTATGAACTATGATCTCCTACAAAAAAAGCATTCATAGAATGTGAGAAGGCCCATCAAAGAAGAGAGGAAAACTGAATGACCTTGGAGAAGGAATCAGCATCTCTAAGAATGTAGACTTGCAAAAGCAAAGGTGTCTTTCTTTTAAGGGAAAGTTAGTGAGGATTCCGGAAGATGGCTGCGTAGAGGAGGTTGCTTTCCAAGTTGCTCCATGGCACAAAACCAGGAAAGTAGATAAACAGCTACTCAGTGAGGTGGGTAAAAAACAGGGACTTTACTGGGATTTAATATCAGGTCTCAGAACATGTTAGGGACTCAGAAGCTTGGATAAAATTAAATCTAAAAAGAAAAAAAAATCACCAGCAACAGTGGCTAAGGTAGCAGATCCACCACGGGGCAAATTGGAAATGGGGACTAAGACAAACTGCATTTAGGGTGGCACCATTATGTGTCTTGCTATGGAGAAATCAGAGATCTAAGACACTGTTGGACTGATTCAGTGGGTGAGCCACACCATATTCTTGTGCTGGAAGAATGCTGCACATCTCCCAACTGTCCATAGAGAGTTAAGGCAAATGCCATTTTTTCCTCCCTTGCCACAGTACTGCAACTGGTGGCTGTAGGACCAAACCCTGGTGCCCATACCATTATAATATGAGTAGGGTCCTAAAACCAGACAGGACAGAAGCCTACCACATGACTCAGTGTGCCTAAAATTCCAAGAGAGGGCTAGGGCTGGGGCTCAGCGGTAGAGCGCTTGTCTAGCACGTGTGAGGCCCTGGGCTCAATCCTCAGCACCACATAAAAATAAATAAAATAAAGGTATTGTGTCCAACTAAAACTTTAAAAAATTAAGTATTAAAAAATTAAAATTTAAATTCAAAAAAAAAGGAAAAATTCAGACACAAAGAGTGTTTTACCTAGAGGAATACTGAACCCTCAGAAATCCCAAGTCCCCTCACCCTTGGAGTCTGGCAATTCACAGGAAGAGTTGGGGGTGGGAGTGAATGGGAACTTTTGGATGGAGCCCAGGAGACCAAGAAAGATGGGATTCAGTTAGTGGAGAGGGCAAAGGATTAGCTTCCCTGCCAAGCCAGTGAAGCTAGTGGAACACGGGAGACTTGGAGGTGCAGACTTCCAGCATGGATCCACACCTGGCTGGCTCTGGAGGCAATCTGATGTAAAATATTCAGACCAATCGCCATTCAAAGAAGCACCAGGTCTACTAGAACCAAACTCCACCTCCAGGAGATTCACCTGGGGAACTCCTCTCACAGAACTCAGAAACCTAACCCTGAGAGTGGAGCAGATAGCAATTTCCAACCACCTCACACTGCTGAGATTTTTTGAAGGCCAACCAGCAACTTAAGGAGCAACACAGAAAGAGCAAGGTCCTGACAGTGCACAGCTACTACTCACAATAGGTACCTCAAGAGAAAACGAAAAGAAAGACACTTGAAAACAGATAACCAACATGTATTATAATTGACAATTTTTGATCACTTCAACTGAAACAATTCCTTAATCTTTCGTCAAGAACATTATTGGTTTTTTTTTTTTTTTTTGATTGTGTGTTGAATGGTTCATGGACATTTTTACATACATGTATTTTTTTAACTTTTCTCATTTCTAGCATTTCTTGAAGGAAGTTATTTTTCATGACTCTATTAAGGGTTAGGGTTTTTAATTAATATATTTTTGGGGGCTAGGGATGTGGCTCAAGTGGTAGCACGCCCGCCTGGCATGTGTGCGGCCCAGGTTCGATCCTCAGCACCACATACAAACAAAGATGTTGTGTCTGCCGAAAAAAACTAAAATAAATAAATAAATAAATATTTTTAAAAATATATATATATATATTTTTTTTTGGTTTGTTTTATATTGTTTTTCACTTGTTTATTTCTCTTTTCTTCTGCTAACAGCCAAATTCTATTATTCTCTTTTCACTCTTCCCTTTTGAGCTCTGCTTTTCTTTTCTCTTCCTCACAATCATCAATCACATCCTTCATATCTACTTCATTCACCCCGTTTACCTTTCGAAATAGCAAGCCCTGTTGCAATATTACTGTTTTTGCTGTTGGCAATTGCTTACCATAACATATACGTTTATAGTGCCAATTAATGTCGTAGTTGTCACAATATAAACTAAGTATTTTATTTAATGCTGCATATTTTTTGCATTGATTGTTATTATTTGTCTACCCCTAAACCATGTGGTACTAAATATCTTCAGGGAGACTAAGTTTACAGGATAGAAGCTCTGCTCCCTTAGACTCATACTGATACATGGGTAGACGTCCAAATAATATGAAAAAAGAACAAACCATTCACTCCAAAGATAAAATACCTCAATGACAGAATCCACTGATACCACAATAGAGGAAATATCAGAGAAAGAAATCATAAAATTCATAGTTAAACTGATCTGTAAGGAAAAAGTCAATGTAAGGAGCAAACTCAGAAAATACAGAAAGTGAAAGATCACTTCAAGAAATAAATTCTGAAAAAGAACCAAACTGAAATCCTCAAAATGAAGGAATCAATAAACCAAATTAAAAATTCACTGGAAAGGGGCCAGGGCTGTGGCTCAGTGGTAGAGCCCTCACTTAGCACATGCAGGGCCCTGAGTTCAATCCTCAGCACCACATAAAAATAAATAAATAAAATAAAGGGATTGTGCCCAACTACAACTGGAAAATAGATATTTTTAAAAAAATTTTAAAAAATCACTGGAAAGTATCACAAGCAGACTAGACCACCTGAAAGATGGAGTTTCAGGCAATGAAGACAAAATATGTAATCCTGAAATAAAGTTGACCGTGGAGAAAAAATGTTAAAAGACCATGAACAGGACTCTCAAGAAATATGGAATAACATGAAAAGACCAAATTTAAGATTTATTAGGATAGATGAAGGCTTGGAAGTATAAACTAAAGGAATGCACAATCTTCTCAATGAAACATTATCAGAAAAAATCCCAAACCTTATGAATGAAATGGAAAAGTCAAAAACAGGAGGTATCCAGGACTCTCAGCATACAAAACTACAACAATAAGGCATATACTCTCTGTGTAACACAGAGAATAAGGGTAGAACTCTAAAGGCTGCCTAAGACAGGTCACATTAAAAGGTAAACCAATCTGTATTCCAGTTGAGTTCTCAATCCAGTCCCTAAAAGGTAGTAGGTCTTATAATAATATATGCCAAGCTCTGATAGAAAATGGATGCTAAACAAGAATAATATACCCCCCAAAATGAAGCTTCAGATTGGAAGATGAAATAAACTTTCCCAAATAAATAATAAAAGTTAAAAGAATTCACAATTAGAAGGCCTGCACTATAAAACATACTCAATAAAATATTTCATGAAGGAGAAAAAAATAAAATTGAAAAATCAGTAGAAGGAGGAGCTACACTAGAAGAATAGTCAAAGGAGAAACTAATTCAAATTATGAACTAGGAATAAGTAAAAATGACATGGAATAAAAATAATTTCAATAACACTGAATGTAAATGGCCTGAACTAATCAATTGAAAGACAAAGACTAGCAGACTGGACTAAAAAGAAAACCAAAAAATATGCTGTCTCCAAGAGATTCACCTCATAGGCAAAGACATCCACAGACTAAAGGGGAAAGGTTGAGAAAAAGAAATACCATTCACATGGATCATGTAAACAAGCAGTGGTTTCTATACCTATATCAGATAAAGTTAATCAGAAGAGACAAAGATCATTTCATACTGCTTAAAGAAATTATATAACAGGAAATAACAATTATAAATATTTATGCCCCAAACAATGGAGCATCCATGTACATCAAACAAACTCTTCTAAATTTCAAAAATCAAACAGACCACAACACAATACTGGGTGACTTCATATGCTCTCCCATCACTGGATAGATGCTCCAAACAAAAACTAAATAAAGAAGCTAAAGAACTAAAAAATACAAATAACTTAAACTAAACAGACATATGTAGGATATTTCATCCCCTAATGCCTGAATACGCTTTCTTCTCAACAGCAATGGGTCATTTTCTAAAATAGACCATATCACACAAAGCAACTCTCAAAAGGCAAAAAATAGAGGTAATACCTTGCACATTCTGTCAAATCATAATAGAATGAAATTAGAAATCATAAAATAAGATATTGTAAATAATATGCTATTGAATGATGAATGGATAGAACAAATCAGTGGTGAAATAAATACTTAGAGGTAAATGAAAACAGTGATACAACATATCAAAATCTCTGGGATACTATGAAGGCAATTTTAAGATGAAAGTTCATAACATTGAGCTCATTCTTTAAAATAAAAGTCACCAAATATATAATCTAATACTACATCTCAAGGCTCTAGGAAAAAGAACAAATCTATACCAAAAGCACTAGAAGACAGGAAATAATTAAAATCGTAGCCAAAAGTCAATGGAATTTAAACAAGAAATTTTTCAAAAAACAAAAAGTAGGTTCTTTGAAAAATAGAATTAATAAACCTTTAGCCAAACTAATAAAGAGAATGAGGAAAAACTGAGTTAAAATTTACGATGGAAAAGGAAATACCAGACACTGCTGAAATACAGAGGATAATCAAACTATTGAAAATTTAGACTCCAATAATTTAGAAAATATTGAAGACATTGACAAATTTCTATAGACGTACAACCTATGCAAATTAAACCAGGACATAGAAAATTTAAACAGATCAATTTCAGTCTGTGAAATTGAAGACACTATCAAAAGCTTACCAACAAAGAAAAGCTCAGGACTGGACAGATTCTCAGCTGAATTCTACCATATCTTTAAAGAAGAACTAATTATTCCATAAAATAGAAAAGTAGGGAACCCATCCAAATTCATTCTATGGAACCAGCATCACCTTGATACTAAAACCAGACAAAGACTCATCAAGGAAAGAAGATTTCAGACCAACACCCCTGATGAACATAGATGCAAAAACTCTCAATAAAATCCTGGCAAATCACATACAAAAACATATTAAAAAGATAGTGCATCATGATCAAGTGGGGTTCATCCTAGGGATGCAAAGTTGGTTCAACATACAGAAATAAATAAATGTAATTCATCACCTCAATAGACTTAAAGAATTACATGATTACCTCAATAGATGCAGAAAAAGCAGTACCCCTTCATGTTCAAAACACTAGAAAAGAGAAGGTGAGTAGGAACATACCTCAATATTGTAAAAGCTATATACATTAAACCCACGATCAACATTCTAAACAGAAAAAAAAAATAAAAGCATTTTGTCTAAAATGTAGAGCCAGAAAGGGATGCCCTCTTTCACCACTTCTAGAGTCTTTGAAACTCTAGAGAGAGCAATTGCGTAAAAGAAAGAAATTAAAGGGATATGAACAGAAAGAGAACTCAAACTATCCCTACTTGCTGATGACGATTCTATATTTAGAAGACTCATAAAAATCATCCAGAAAACTTCTAGAACTCATAAATGAATTAACCAAGTAGTAGGATAAAAAGTTAACATTGACAAATCACAAGCCAACTGCATTCCTATATAACAATGATGAACCAGCTGAAAGAAATGAAAACCATCCCATTCACAATAATCTCAAAAAAATAAAATACTTGGGAAATCAATCTAATGAAACAGGTAAAAGACCTTTGCAATGAAAACTATATTAAAGAGGAGCTGGGGATATAGCTCATTTGGTAGAGTGCTTACCTTGCATGCACAAGGCCATGAGTTCAATCCCCAGCACCCCCCTCCAAAAAAAGAAAGGAAAACTATTTAAAAAATTGAAGAAGACCTTAGAAAATAGAAGGATCTCCCATGTTCTTAGATAGGTAGAACTAATGTTGTCAAAATGACCATACTACTAAAAGTGCTATACAGATTTAATGCAATTTCTATTAAGGTTCCAATGATGTTATTCATAGAAATAGAAAAAGCAATAAAAAATTCATTTGAAAAAAATAAGAGGACAAGAATAGGCAAAACAATTCTTAGTGAGAAAAGTAATTCAGGGGGCATCACAATACTAGACCTTAAATTATACTACAGAGTGACAGTAACAAAAACTGCATGGTACTGGCACAAAAACAGACATGTAGACCAATGGAATAGAAGAGACAGACAAACCTACATAAATATGGTTATATCATACTAGACAAAGACTCCAAAAATATACACTGGAGAAAAGATAGCCTCTTCAACAAAAGGTGCTAGGAAAACTGGAAATCCATATGTAGCAAAATGAAATTGAACCCCTATCTCTCACCCTGCAGAAAAATCAACTCAAAGTGGGTCAAGAACCTAGGAATTATACCAGAGACCCTACAGGTACTAGAAGAAAATGTAGGCCCAAATCATGCCAGCTTAGGAATCAAATTCCTCAACAAGACCCCTAAAGCTCAAGAATTAAAATCAAGAATCAATAACTGGGATGTTATCAAACTAAAAAGCCTCTTCACAGCAAAGGAAAAAATCAAGAACATAGAAAGCCTTTGGAAATCTTTGCCACATGCACTTCAGATAGAGCATTAATCTTCGGGATATACAAATAACTCAAAAAACTTAACACCAATAAACCAAATATGGTGGTCATGGTGGTCCGTGCCCTCCCAGCAGCTCAGGAGGTTGAGGCAGGAGAATAGTGAGTTCAAAGCCAGTCTCAGCTACAGTGAGGCACAAAGCAACTCAGTTGAGACCCTATCTCTAAATAAAATACAAACTAGGACTGGGGACATGGCTCAGTATTTGAGTGCCCCTAAGTTCAATCCCTGGTACCTCCCCACCTGCAAAAAAAAAAAAAAAGAGAGAGACCAAATAACCCAATCAATAAGTGGGCAAAGGAATTTAACAGATACTTCACAACAAATATGGTAAAAAAAATGTTTAACATCAGTAGCAATTAGAGAAATGCAAATTAAAACTACACTGAGATTTCATCTCACTCCAGTCAGAATGGAAACTTATCAAGAATACAACTAACAAGTGTTGGCAAGGATATGGGGAAAACAGTACATTCATACATTGCTGGTAGGACTGCAAATTGATATCAAGATTACTCAAAAATTTAGAAATGAAATTGCCATTCAACTCAGTTATACCACTTCTTGCTATATATCCAAAGGAGTTAAATTCAGCATGCTACAGTGATGCTTCCACATCAATGTTTATTGCAGTTTAATTCACAATAACTAAACTATGATGAAACTAACCTAAGTGCCCTTCTATAGATGAATGAAGAAAATGTGGTATAATTACGGCCATAAAAAGAATGACTTTACAACATTTGCCAGTAAATGGATGGATCTGGAGAGTACTGTGCTCAGTAAAATCAGCCAATCCCCCAAAATCAAAGGTCCTATGTTCTCTGTGATATGTGGACACTGACCCATAATAAGGGTCGGGGGGTGCTACAGGGGAGAATAGAAGTTCAGTGGATTAGACAAAGGGGAATGAAGCAAGACAGTGGAATGATTCTGACATGACTCTCCCATGTACTTATATTAACATACCACAGTGAATCTCCACATCATGTCCATCCACAAGACTGGGATCCTAATAAGATACACTCCATATTGGTATAAATATGTCAAAATTGACTCTACTGTCACATATAACTAAAAAGAATTTATAAAAATAAATAAGAGCAAGTTCATGATATCTTTTCTATTCATAGAGCTATTTCAATGGACTACTTCACTCTGCTCAGAAGTCTCTAATTGCTCAGAGACTCCCTTCTCTTCACCCCTCCAGCCCCGTTCCAAAATATGTAAACTATCTCTATGTTTGGCTTTGTTTCCCATTTTTCTGAAATCCCTAAACAAAGACAAGCCTCCCATTTTCTCACTTCTTAGGAAGTCTAAAAGGCACATGGAAAACAGGGAAACCTAGTTCATGTTCTTTATTATAGTATTCAACATACCCTTACAAGTTATAATTACATCATATGTCTAGAGATTCTATTTGGGAGCACACAAAAATCAAAAAGAATCTAGAACCATTTGACTATTGTTTTCCTCCTGTAGTTTTCTTTCTCAAATGAAATCTCAAGTTTTTTTTAATTATGGAGTAGAGAATTTGGCAAGTTCTAGACTTCAAAATGTAGACCATAGTCTTCTGAGTTATGTCCCAAGATTTAACTCAATTTCTAGTTATTTCTTGCTTACATATAACTTACATTTTTCTGATGTTCTTTACAAATGAATAGTAAGGATATTGCTAGTTTTCACTAAACAGTATGCTTAATTGTGTTTACATAGACATGCTCTAAGTCTTTTAGGAAACTTAATAATTCATGATAATTTTATGAGATATCGGGGATATTCAAGTCTTAAAATGAAAAAGTCATGTCTGAAAATCTTTAGAAAATATATAAATATGGAAGTAATATGTTTTCTAGTCTATTTCAGACTTGCAGTTTAATTTTCTTATTAGAAGATTTGTCTTTCTTCAACAAAGGTTCACTTCTGCCTCTAATTATCATTGATACCTTGATAAAGTCATTATTTCTGTGTGCTATGATCTGAATGAGTCACCTCCAAAATTCAATGAGTGCCAATGTGACAGTATCAAGAGGCCCTTTGGCCATGGGAGATCCTTTACCATGAGTAGGATTAAGAGCCTTCACACAGGGTCCACAGTCCCTGCTCCACTTCTTTCACCAGGTGAGGACATAGAATTCCTGTCTTCTGGAGGGTGTAGCTCCCACCAGACACCAAACCTTCTGGGGCCTGAAACTTACACTTGCAAACCTGCAGGACTATGAGAAAATAAATTTCTATCCTTTATCAATTACCTAATCTCAAGTATTTTGTTATATCAACACAAAGACATTCTATATCTGAAATTCTTATATTTTTAACTGAAAATCCTCACTTCACATATAAGTTTAACATACTTTGAAAATAGTAGTAAAAGATCTTAAAGGTGTAACTGCATGAAAGCGAGGAATAAAACATATGTCAAAAACATTTTAAAGGATAAAAAGCAGATAATAATTACTGCAGAGAAGCAAAACTGCAATCCAATTGGTTGTACAGGAAGACATTAGTAAAAGCAAGTTGACCGTTGTTATGGTTTAGATGTGGTGTCCCCAGAAGCTCACATGTGAGACAATGCAAGAAGGTATGGAGGAAAAATAATTGGATTATACCCTTATCTAATCAGTGAATTAATCCCTGGTGGGATTAACTCAGTGTTAACTGGACACAGGATGTGGCTAGAGGAAGGGGTTCATTTGGGGTGCAGCTATGGAGCATATATGTTGTATCTGGAGAGTGGAATCTCTCTCCAATTCTTGATCATCACATGAGCCACTTCCCTCCACCACTCTTCTGCCACGATGTTCTGCTTCACCTCGAGTCCTAGGGAATGGAGCCTGCTATCTATGGACTAAGAAGCCCTCAGATAAACTTTTCCTTCTCTACAGTTGTTTTGGTTGGGTCCGTTAGTCACAGCAGCAAGAAACCCGACTAAAACAATTGTGGTAGGCTAACTAGTAGATGCCACCCCCCAACCAAACATCCACAACCTAATCCCTAGAACTGTAAGCCTGTTACCTTACATGGCACATAGGACTTTGCAGATGGAACTAACCCATTTTGTCCCATCATCCCAGATGTGGAATGCTTAGAAAAACATATTATATAAGCAATTATATTAATGCAATATATATGAGCTCTAGATTATGATTTTAAGCCTGTTTTAATGCATCTGAATCAATTTTATTGAAATATTCACCAAAAAAAACTGAAAACTTGGGGCTCAATGGGTTAAAAGGATTGTGACTTGAGGATATTATATTATTGGAGTAGGGTCAATATAGTCATAAGGATCCTTAAAAAGAAAGGAAGAGGTATGAGAGAGAATAGAACATAATGATGGCAGAGGGTGGAGTGCTCTGGGTCCAGGAGCCAAGGAACATAGGTAGGTTCAAGAAACTGGGAAGTAATATTTTTTCCAGTCTATTTCAGCCACGTAATCCCAATGGCTCAGGAGGCTGAAGCAGGAGACTCTCGAGTTCAAAGCCAGCCTTGGCAACTTAGTGAGGCCCTATGTCAGTCAAAAAGACCCTGTCTCTAAATAAAATTTTAAAAAAGGCTGGGGATATGGCTCATGGTTAAGTGCCCCAGAGTTAAATTCCTGGAACCAAAAGAAAAAAAAAAAAAAAACCTGGGAAAGAAAAGAAAAAATTCTTCCTGGAGTCACCAAAAGGAGCCACCAAACCTGCTAACACCTTTGAGCTCCATTAAGATTCATCTTGGATTTCTGACAGTCAGAATGATAAGAAACATGTTTATTTTATATCACCAGGTGTGTAGTTTTGGTAATTTGCTACAACAGCAATGGGAATCTAGGTTTGTCCACACTACAGAACTTGGAAAGGCCAGGAACTGGAAGCAGCAACACCTCAGAAGGTGGGCGAGAAGAACTGAGACTGCCCATGTCCCTCGCCTGGTGCAGGAGAGGGAGATACTCTCCCAGGATCACAGGGGAGGTCATCTCCTGTTGTAGAAAAACTGAACCAGGCAGGCTCCCAATTTGGGGAAAGCCAGCACAGTGGAGGGAAGGAGTGCGGCACTCAGCTGAAGACCAGCTGCCTATTGAATGGCAAAGAGACCAGCCTCTTCCCCACACCGGCAAGAGCAGAAGCTTCTCTGAGGGGACATCCACAGCTGCCAGTATGCCAGGAACCTTTCAGCCATCATCTAGTTCCTGTCTCCCCCACCCTCCAGGGAAGCCCTGCAGCCATGGCCCCAGATGTGCACACAGGATAGTGGTGCTTCACCCCACAGCAGTGGCAGACAAGACACAGAGGTTGGAGACACACAGCCCAAGTTCCTATCCGATCATGGGCAGACTGATCACCCTATCTCTAGCTCAGTCTTCATGTACGTAAAACAGAATAAGGTTTCTACTTCATCAGGTTCTTTATTTTATATCACCATTAAAGATTAAATGAGATTTGAGATATAAATCATTCTTAATAGTGAGTCCAATAGGAAAAACTGAAGTCCAAAACAGATTTTAAAAGAAGAAATTCAGGTGAAAGAGAAATATAGGGATCCACAAAAACTGCATAAATAAAAATGAATAACTTTGGATGAAATAAGAATATGCTATGGAATAAAATAAGGATTCTTGAAAATTATGATTTCTTCTACATTCAATTTTCCATTGCTATTTTCAGTTTTAGAGCATATTTACCATGTGGTAGTGATATTTTGGGGGATAAAGTTTTGAACCCTACACTGCAGTTGAATAGTCTGCAAATGAACTCCATAACACCAAAGGCCAAATGTATTGTTCCATTCTTCTCCCCGATTCTCATTTTCTTTAAACCTTGTCAAGAAATACTAAGGCACTGCTTCTTTATCTTTTCCTTTCAACCTAATTCATTTTCAGCAATTAGCTTCCAACCAACATTTTATTCCTAGTTAATTTCCATTATAATTGTGAAAGAGAAGGTGAAGCAAGGAAAATGATAGTTATAAATTTCATAATTCTAATAAGCTGCATAAGAACAGTTGTGTTCATTTCTTTTACTCTTAATCCTACATTTTCAGTGACGTGATTAGTATGTTTCTAAACCCCTTTGTCCTATCTCTTCCTGTTCTTCATCCTTGGGGCGGATGTTTCTCATTAACTACACTGGCCCATTCTCCTAAAGAGGAAGAGGGAGGAGAGGAACAAAACAGAGGTTTAAAAAAAAAAAAAGTTTAAAACTAGTGAACTCCATTATTCTACCTGAAGAACATTGTTACCAGTTTCTACTAAATTCATCCTGAAATCCTCAGTCTCAGTTGTGTCTCTTTACAAGCTCCTGATGTCCCTATATAGTATTCTCTAAAATAACCATTAGTTAGGTTTAACTAAATCAACATTTAACTGATGAAAATTGGTTAAAAAAATAAACATCAAGAGTTGACTTTTAAACAAGGAATTTATTTAAAAAGAAAAAAAAATGGTTTAAGTATTTGTAAAGATAGCCAGCAGTTGGTTTCCCCCAGCAAGGTGTTGATCTTAAGGATTTAAGCTTCAGTTCATAATCAGCACCAGCCAGCAACATTGCTTTTTTTCCCCTTCACCTTCTATATTTTTCAGTTATTGTGCAATTCAATAACCAACTGGTCTTCCTGTCAGAAATGGGTAAAATACCCATGAAGAACACACCAGACTGGAACCAATGAGATTTTAGAATCTTAGATGGATTTTATTTCAGCTTTTTCCTCCCTTCCTCGTTATTATCACAATTAATCAAAAATAAATGCATTTAATAGGGTTCCTGCTAAATAAAACATCATTTACATAAGCTGGACCCCTTGACCTTTAAGGCAAAATCCCAAAACAACTGAAATAAGTACCAATTCAAAAACTGCCACCAAAAAAAAAAAAAAAAAAAAAACTCATTCTACCTCCGAGAACGGGCAGAAGAAATGACACAGTGCGAAACTTACATGAGCACCACAAATGGCAAGTGATACCTGCTGTCTGTCCCTTCAACTCTCAAAGATCTCCAAAGCCCACCCCTGTGTCTCAAACCTAAACCACAACCAAGCTGGCCCTGGTCAATGCCACCATCTAGTGGTTTCCACAAAAGACTGCCCCAAATCATCTGGCTTCTGCAGAAGATCACATACCTGTAGTGTGGTTCCACACTTTCATTACATGCAACTATCTCACATCAAGCAATTTCTATCTTTGGAATGTTCAAAATAATCTTTATTGTGTTGTTTTTCTTTTTATACCAAAATAAAACATGTATTAAAAAACCTCAGCATATAGATATGCCTAAAATATCAAAAAAAACATGATAAATTTATGTTTTAACTTTAACTTAAAAATCATAAATCCACCATCCAAAATAATCATTCACTAGCTTCTCCATTAAGATGGAGTTAAATGCATTTATACAATTTTACTTCCTCACCTAATATGATTAAACTACAATAAAGAGAACTTCGGCGGGGGGGGGGGGTTGTTTTGGTTTTCTATGTGTGTGTATTGCACTGGGGATTGAACCCAGGGGTGCTCTATCACTGAGCTATATCCTCAGCTCTTTTTATTTTTTGAGATAGGGTCAAAGTTATCCATGCTGGCCTCAAACTTGCAATCCTCCTGCTTCAGCTTCCTGAGTAGCTGGGAGAGATTATAGGCATGCCCCACTATGCCCAGCTAATTTTTAAGATACAAATACAAAAATACAAATTTCTGGACAAAATAGATACATAATTTTGTAACTTGACTTACAGACCCCTAGGGAGGGATATCTGAAAGCCCAAAGTGACAAAAGCTGATCAACAACATGATTTACACTGTAAAGTTCAGCTGTGAATCCATGAGTGAGTAACAGAGACAGAGAGGCTAAGGGAAATGTGATTATAGTTTTATGAGTGGCAGTTAGATCCTTTTCCAGGGAGTATGATTAAAGATCTCTCTCTTCTACAATACTAGCAAAAATCTAGAGGCGCAGCTATTTGTCCATACATTTCATCTTATATTTGTATGTGTGTGTACCAATGTGTACAAAAATATAAATGCTCATAGTCATAGACTATTGCTGAAATTACACACTCAAAATCTACAACACTCTTGGGAATACAATTGGGATTTCTGGAAAAAAAATCCTAGAAAGGTTTAAGGAAGACTCAATTTCCACTAGTTATTCTTGTTGCCTCTTTTGATTTCTGTAACATAAGAATTATATAAAATGCCCCTAAATAACACTAGCATGTAGGTGTTTTACCAGCAATTTCCATCTCCTCACCAAGCCATCAGTTCTGCTTGTACACACACACCTATTTCTAACACTTTCCTTCATTCCACTCACTATTCAATTTTTTGCCCAATTATCCTAGGGAGAAAAAAAAATCTCCCTTTTCATTTCATTTGCAAGGCAAAAATTATCCTAATTATGGCTGATCAGAGTAGTGCTAATGATATTTCCATATCAAGGAAGAGTAAATCCACAAGTTTTGAAAGGAAATTAATCATAATAAAGAGTCATTGCCATCAGTTTCTGAAGACCTTGCATCAGAGGCTTAGATAATTCCGATTTTTTAAGTAAATTTTCATGTATCTCCTCATTTCCTCTAATTAACACTACTTTACTTTAAGCACCAGCTTTAAACATTAAGAAACTATTCCTTACTCAATTTGTTTTTACTTTGGTTTAATTACTGTACTTCCACAGTCTTGCTTCTGTTTTTCATATCCAGCTCCCAGATTTCAGCTGCATAGTATCTAGCATGGAGTGAGATCACTGTTAAGTTTTTATTTTAAAATACTAAATTCTAAAATACTCAGAAGCATGGACATACTGGGGCAAGTCTAAGTAATTAATGGCATGCCCCAAACCAATCTTTACAAAGCAACTACAGTAAGCAGGTTGAACCCAGAACATAATGAGATATCCAGGTCAGTTGAGAATAAAACTCCACAATACACAGCAAAGAAATGGCCTGGAAGGCCTTCAGGAACACATATCCAGGAGCCTAGAAGCAGCAGCAAATAGAAAAGGCAGAATATAGAACCTAGGAGAGTCAGATACGGAATATATCAACAAGTGTAAGTTAGGACTAGATCACTGGGGATGAGATAAGAGCCTCCGGTAAGTCCTGATCATACTGAAAACTAAACCAATAGCCTCCTGAAATATGAATCCTTGGAGTCTCCTTGATCAGAGAAACTTCAAGAGTCTAATTGAGGATAAGGGGTTTAAATGTTGGAATTAAATGATCTTCATGTAAGAACTTGGACTGGAGGTTGTAGAGAGGTGACAAAGAAGCCAGACAGGTGACAGCAGTCTGGAGACTGTCACCATTTATATCCTCAATTATATATAAAGGTATGTTTTGTATTTCTACCTAACAAAGACATCTTTGAAAAACAACTAAAAAGTTAGAATTTAATTAAAGCTAGGTAGTATTTCTTCTCTTACCCTCTACAATGTATGATTCCTTAAAAGTCGTTTGGGTAGTTGCACTGGGATGGTTTCAGTGGTTGCAATAACTGGGATGTGCTCCTGGCACTTAGGGTATTGGGTCCAGTGATTCTAAAAGCCCTGCAATTAGGTAGGCAGAGATGCATACACACAAAAACCTCAACCAGAACACCAGGAGCACCTTCTTGGAGATACACCCATTGCTTCACTTCACCCATGTTCTTCCCACATATAAATGCAGCACTGGGGTATTTCAAAGCTTCCACTGGAGACCACAGAAGTTCTATTCTCTACCCTTATTTACCTGAATTTGAGTGTTTTAAAAAATATGCAGAGAACCTCACTTTAGGCTTCTAGAGATATCTTTCATGATCGTTTCATCTAATTATTAAAAAAATTAGACTCAGTTCAGAATCATCACCTGCAAGATCACAGATGAGAGCCTGCTTGCCCATGTTTGTACTGTAAAGGAAACATGGGTGACAGAATCTAAGACATTCTCAACACAATAAACTCATGCAACAAAACAAAAATCAATTAAAGCTAATCTGCCATGGATCTTGGATCTGACAAATTACCTTTCAGGTTTGCAACAGGTAGCTGCTGTAGGTTAACACTCAATGGATGCACTGAAGGAAACTCTTCAAAAAATCACTCCCTATGTCGTTAACCCTCGAGAGAAACTTGTTTATCAGAAAGGCACCTTCAGTTTTTGAAACAAGGAAAGGACATATGTTCTGTGATTCCAGGGAGCGTATGAGTCCCAGGCACCTGGAGATTAGAATGAACTGCTCACCTACCTCAGCTCATTAAATTCAATGGAGCTGCTATCTGTACAACAGAATGATGATTCCCATCAATCTGGCGACAGCTGTGAATTTATCATACGACATAATCACGTGTGAAACTTCTCTACAGATTTACCTTATTATAAAATACTTCATCCAGGCAAGGCAATCACGCTGTACTTAAGCACCCCTTAGACAAAGGCATTCCTACCAAACACCTTTAAGACATGCTGACTTCAATAATATGTCCCACATGTGGAGTGCATGCACTGTTAAATCCGTCTTGCAGGTTGAACTTTCATATTTGGGGGTGATATAATTTCTAAAGAGAAAATGTGATACTAACAGTACATAATTTGTTAAGCCAATTTTGAAGAACAGAATCATATATAGGCTATAAAATAACCCATCAGCCCTACCCTCAATCCCTGTCCTTCTCCATAAACCATCTACCCTACATAAGTTTGTTCCACCTTCCTGGTACATAGTAAAAGAGAAAGCTTTAATTTTATAAGTCCTGTAGTTCTTGTTTTTTCTAACACATTTAGTATGCTGCACTTCCTGTTCCTTTTTTTTTAATACAACTGACATATTTCTGCATTGCTTATGAAGAAACTGTGTATATTTTATAAAATAGGCACACAAGTATTTGATGATGGGGTACATTTATTAAAACTTAAAAAATAATTTCTTTAAATTAATTTCATTAGTATCTGTGTCAGTGATTATTTTAAATGAACTGATGAAGCAAGGAGATTTGAAAGTGACTGGAAGTTTTTGCCTTGATCAAAATATCACCCTGGTTACTGATTTTTCTTCCTTTCAGTCTTAATTCCACCTTGAATGGGTTAAAATGAGGATATACTTTCCCAAATTCTCCTTTCATGTAAGGAAAGCATATAAATACACAAGCATGCTCCAGGGAGGCGGGTATTTTCCTGAGAAGACTTTGGAGAGAATCAGCCAGAGCCTTGAAGTACAGAAGAATGACTACACCTTCTAGTTTGCACAAGACAATCCCGATATAGTTCAATTTATTTGAACCAAGCTTAATTTCCAATTACATTCAATTTTATGATTCAGAATGTTGCTTTTTATGAATGTTAATGATGACCCCAGAATTTTTAAGCACATATTTGGGTTAAATATGAAAAGAAGTCCAAAAATATAGCTGGCAGAGCTCAAATAGACCAAATGATTCACATAAGGCACAGCCTGCAATTCAGGCAAAATCAGGAGATCCTGCAGGACAACTTGAGGATTACCAACACTGCTAGGTACAGGGCAAGCCCCCCACCCCCACCCCAAGGGTCTGCATCAAGCTCTTCACATAAATTCACAGAGAAAAAATACATACTCATATGTTTTTAAAATGCAAAATACATAACCAACAGCATGATTATCAGTTGAAGTCATGGAATATTTAGTTGTCAGGGGTTCTCAAGGGTAGATTTTGCAGTTTTATGAAATTCTTACTCATTAAGTGCTTGGTTCAGATAGAGGGCTTTCATCAGATAGAGGGCTGTGCCTTATGTGAATCATTTGGAGGATTCATCTCATGAGTGCTTGGCATCCCGTGGACAGCTACTAAAGTATTTGAGAGTTGCTAACAATTAGAAAATGATGAACCCATTACTGATCCCCTGAAGAAACACAGCTGATTTACTGGCATTACCAAGTGGCATCCTGAAGTGACTGGATTTTTGTGTACCAAAAACTTCCTAAATAAGGACAAGAATCTGAGTCTTTGTGATACAAATAAGCTCTTTAGAGTGTTGATAAAAATCTCAGTTGTAGGCTGGGGTTGTGGCTCAGTGGCAGAGTGCTTGCCTCACACATATGAGGTAAGGCACTGGGTTCGATCCTCAGCACCACATAAAATAAACAAACAATAAAAATATTAAATATATATATATATTTTAAAAATCTCAGTTGCACACTTTTCTTTGCCTGAGTAGACACCATCTCTGTATATAAACGTCTACGTTCATAGACCTCTGGGAAGGATTCTGTCCTTGTGAGCCAGAGTCCAATTTACTTGAGTTGCCTGATTTTGAATAAGATTTCTTGTAATTTTAAATTTACAGAAAATTAAGAAATAAAGTACGAAGTATTCTCGTATAATACACTCCATGAAGGGGAGAAAGATTAGAGTGATATAGCTATCATGAAAACCATGCACATTACTAGGGGTGTACCACATGTATAAACATTAGAATATCTTTTGATGGGCTCATTTCTTTGGTTGATAGTTGATGATTTAGGCCAATATTCTCCAAAGTGCTTAACCTACATATATTTGCATAAAGATGTTTAACATGTGCATTTGTTTGCCCGAGTTCTTCCCCTTAAAACATTCTAAGACAATGACTTCCACAGAAACAAGGATTTTCAGAAATGATCCGAGCAAGGAAAAACAAGACTAGGGACTGGAAAAAGGAAATCAGGTCAGTGCAAAGGGGCATAACTGGGCTAGTTACTCTTATAGTCAATGAGGCCAGTCATACATAAATCTACGTTACTACTAAGTTTAATATTAGTAAAGGGTTTTTTTGGTAAAAATTAAATAAAAATGCCTGTATTTTCTTCCTATCCACTTTGGAGGCCTCTAATTTAGACTGCACAGTATCCCCCCTTGAAATTAGCAAATTCTTCCTGGCTACTTCAAGTAAGAAAATTGATGAGAAAAATTAGAAAAAGGAAGTCAGTTATGAAGTGCAATTAAATTAAACTCTTGGCTTCTCTTCTTCTATAACCACAGTCACAATTCCACTCCTCTGGTTACAAATAATAAAGGCCTTTTTATGAAATGTGGCCGAGTACAGACATTCTCAAATTTGAGCATGTGTAAGAATCACCTGTGAAATGAGTTATTTTGAAAGACCTGTGAACACAGATTTCTGGGCCTCAACCTCAGAACTCCTGATTCAATAGGTCTGAGACAAGGCCAGAAAATTTAGATTTCCAACAAGTTCTCCAGTGATGCATCCTGTTGGTTAGGACTTAAAGGGATACATTTTGAAACCCACAGGCCTAATAGAAAGAGCCTGGGCTTTGGCATCAAGTAGACTGGGATTTAAGCCCCACCTCTACCACACACTATCATAGACTCCTCTGAGTAACATCTGTAGAATGAGAAGAGCCCTCCCTGCACAGATTTTTTTTTTTTTTTTTAAGAAATAAGGGAGGTGACAACATTTGCCAAGTGCAGCATTGGGCACACAACAAAAAATGATCATCAATAAAACACATCTATATATTGTCATCTATAAATTGTCATCAACAAAACAGAAGTTTTAATATAAAATTATTTGTCAAAATAATGAATAACAAAAGGTAATATAACAAAATCTGGTGCACACACACACACACACAAAAAAAAACTTTTTAGCCAGAGGCTTTTTTGAAAAATTAAGGATAATACAGGACTGGCATTGAAATTTTGGTTTCCATAATTGCTTAATGAAGATCTTGTTATTATTCATGCTCGAGTCTCTCCTTGCTTACCCACTCACCCTCGTCTTTGTGCTGCTGCCAGCTCTCGCAGAGGCATGGGCAGAGAAAAAGATGGCCTCACAGGGCTGAACGCTAACATGTAGGGTAGGGTAGGGTCCAAACACTGGACCAAGTTGGAGAGGTTCCCAGGGATGAAAAACGTCTGTTGATATCTCATTTTTGAAAAGGCAAATGAGAGAATAGACTCTGCCGAATTCCTCTGGAGTTCTAAGAAAATGTGCTAAATTTTAGAGTACAAAATATTTCAGATTGTCCAGTCTTTAGGCAATATTTTCAATTCTACATTTTATTCAAAATGTCTCTATTCACCTTAAAATTATTTTTACCATGTTGATTTGCTCATCTACAAATGTCTGCTGCTTTAGTTTAAATGTAAATTTTAATGAATGCTATGAATCAGTGCCTAATTTGCACATTTTGTTAATTACCTGTGGTTTGGGATAATCCATTCAAGATGTTCCCTATTACCCTGGATAATTAAGAGTTGACCTACTTTCAAATTTTTGCAGCTCAAATAGAATGAATTCCAGTCAATTTTCTTTCCTAATAGAAAAACCATCATTTATTTAAATAGTCCATCAGACATAATTGGAATGTAAAATCTTGAGATGAAAATGGACTTTCAAAGGTCACAGAGTTCATCCCTCTACCTTTGGGTAGCCTGTCAAACCAGCCAGAGGATGTATTTCAACTTTCGCAGCCTCCTTGTAAAATGTAGCCAAGAATGTGGACTAGCCTGAGGAGAAACCTGTTCCTCCCTCCTCACCACCTGAGTCCTGGGCATAAACAAAGGTCAATTAAGCAGTTGCCAATATTTACACATATAGATGTGCATACAAATACACCCAGACTCTGCATCTACACACCTGCACACAGAGACACTAACCTAAGAAAATTCCTACATCATGAACAGACACAAATTCTTTCCCTTAAATGTGATTCATGGTTTTATGCCTGGAGGTAGCTCAGACATTCCCCTGAGAGTTCCTCAAGAAAAAAAGAAAAGACAGACAAGTACTGACTAAATTGCATGTCTTATTCCACTTTTATAAGATCCAAAGCAGCTTTGCTAAAGACTCATCCCTGGTGTGGCAAATGGAGAACTTTTTTCAATCTATCATGATTTGGTCTGTCTTTTTTGTTAAGGATGCTAGATGCACAATGGAGCAAGTGTTATTAAGAGCTTCCCTCCATTCCTCCCAAAGCTGTTTTGTCAGTTCCTGAATCACTGTATCCCTGGATTTGTCCTACAAACCTTTGCAACCATGCATCCTGGAACCTTTCTGTGGCCCTATTTACCTCTTTCTGTCCACACTGGGCAACCATCTCTATATATAATGAGTTCACTTTTTAGAATGCAGAGACCTTCTTTGCCCCTCTTCCATATGTACCAACCACGTCTACTTGCTCCTTGCTTGGGTTTCCCTCTTTCAAAGACTAGTGCTGGTGGAGGGCAAGAGACTCTTCTCAGCCTTTAACTTAATACTAAGCTTCATAATGAGTGCTGGTGCCGTGAGCCTATCCTCCACTTCCCTGCCTCAATCCTGCTTTTCTCTTCCAACACAATCTACCCACAGGTGTCTCCATCTTGGTTGATAAAGAAACAACTTCTTGCCAATTGCTGAAACCAAAAATCTGTATCCAATCTGTATTCTCATACTAATTGGGCGGGGGGGGGGGGGGGTGAATTGAAAATGTGGGTAAGAATTCCTCTTATTCTAGTTTGTAAGCTCCTTTGAAATGTGAATTGACCATTCCTCCCATTAAGATATGGGGTCCCCACTATTTACATCTGGACTTCCCTAGTAACTTATTTTGAAAACAAAGGTAGCAAAGGTAATATTATGCGACTTTGAGGCAGGTGCTTTGCAGCATCCACATTTGGTGTCTTGGAATACTGCCCTGAGGCCACCAAATAAGGAGCCGGTCTAGGACCAAAAGATAACAGGCTGAAAGGAGGGGCACTAATCATCAGCCATGTGCAGGAGGCAGCCTTCCAATGGAGTACAGCCATCTAAATCCAGAACTATCAATCAGAGAACTACATGGTGCCGCAGTCTGGCTAGGCACAAAATCATGAGCCACTCAAGCAGGAACAAACTTTATTTTTTGAAACTGCCGCCAATGTTCTGTAGGCCCCAGGGAAGATCGCCAATCCACCCACGCGGCCTTCTCCCCGAACCCCCAGAGGAAGTTCCTCCCCAGGAACTCCCTCCTACTGTACTTCCCCAACCAATGGGAACTCTCTAGGAGTCCTATAGCAGGCCTAGGTGAACAGCAGGAGCCCAATATCCATATGAATGCAAATCTTAACATAATCATATCATCTCCATGGCTAGCTGGCTTAACCTTTCAACCAAAAATGCCATGCATCATATACTTGGCTGACTCTTAGCATCTCCCCCCTTCTGTTTAATTAAGCAACAAGCAATGTGGCTAGGGACCCTGCCTGTTAGGTTAGTCCAATTCAACATATGGTTCTTACCGGTCATCGGAAAACTGACCTCTAGGCGTCAGCCTCCTGTCTTAGGTTGATACCACTGCAATTGGATCATACCCGTCACTGACTACCGGTCCAGCATATAGCCATACTTGTGGATAGGCCTATGCACCAGTGGGGGGGTGAGGTTCTTTGCCTCACCTCTGTTGGCCCCCAAAATTAGACCATCACTAGTAGAAGGGAGGAGGATACAGAAATGCCACGACACCAAGTCAATTGACGGCTCCTAGGAAAAATTGCATCACTGGTGACACATCAGCAAAGATATGCTAGCACTACCATAATTCGCTGCATCAACAGATAGATCACAATGCATACAGTGATACATAGTCCAGGCAAGTTCTGTAAGCAGTTCAAAGTGGAGGAATCTATCAATATGTCCATATCCTCCCAAAATAAATCAACTCATTGATTGAGCATTACTTGTTAAGTTATTAATCATTGATGTATCAGTTTATACAGTCTGTTGTGATAACTCTCGAAGAAGTTGTAGTTTGGTTTCATCTTTGTCTTCACCGGCACTGGGATGAAAATAGGAATTCTGACAATGATGCTAAAAAAAAATATGTAACATTTCAACAGGTACTAAGAAAACAATTTTTAGAACGATTTACATTATCCTGAACAGAATTATTAAATATAATGAAAAGGAGAGGTGAAAGTAAACAAACAGATCTGTTAACCTCCTATTTGTTCATATATTAAAACAATCCTCAACAGCTGTTTACCCAAATAAATTAAACTATTAAAATCACGTGAATAATAAAAAAAAGTTCGGATCCATAATCATGAGCACTCCTCATATATGATATACGGACATACGCACATACAGACATACAACACAAAACAGAAGTGTGCACACGTAACATACAACACATAAGACAACAGTAAAGGCCTTGTAGCTTTACCTAGGTGAAATCTCCATTGCAATGTTTAAAAACTCCACAGTCAAAAAATAAAACTGATCAGAAAAACATTAACCTAGGTCTGTATGAGCTCAAAAATAAAATATAACTTTATGATGTGGGAAAAAGCAATAATAAAATAGATATTGAAAAAAGCATCCTGGTTAATCACTGTCACAGAAGTAAGAATAGCCAAGCTGGAGTTCTGGATATCAGCTGTTATGGATTTGAGTCAAATCATCTTCCTTTTGGTCTGTAGAAATTGTTTTGGTTAATCTCTCTGGAATCCAAATGGGCTGCTGTTCTCCCTGTGGAAAAACACAAACAGAGCCCCGACTCCAGACTATCACTGGGTCAGGACCTTTCCATTGTCCTGTTAGAATATCCTTCCAAAGTACCTTAGGCTTATGTACATTTTTTGGATACAAATGTCTTTCCACAGCACTAAGCCCTGATGAATCCAAATTTTAAAAGTTTAGAGTAAAAGGGGTTATTTTAAGTTTATCTTTGGGGGATATATACCCCTTTCCAATTCCCTCCTTTTGTTTTAATAAGCACATTTTAATAGTTTGATGAGCTATTTCAACTATGCCTTGTCCTTGTGGATTGTATTGAATTCCTGTTATGTGAGTAATGCCAAATGATGAACAAAACTGTTTAAAAGAGGTAGAGGCATAACCAGGACCATTATCTGTTTTTAACTGTTTTGGAACGCCCACAGTGGCAAAATTTTGTAAGCAATGAGCTATAACATCTTTAGTTTTTTCTCCGGCATGAAGGGAGCCCATCAAAAATCCGGAAGAAGTATCAACTGTAACATGCAAATATTTTAATTTTCCATATTCTGGCAAGTGTGTGACATCCATCTGCCAAATATGGTTAGGTATCAGTCCTCTAGGATTGACTCCAAGATTAACTTGTGGTAAAAATGTCACACAATTTTGACATTGTTTTATTATATGTCTGGCTTGTTCTTTAGTTATTTTAAAATGCTTTTGTAAAGTATTAGCATTGACATGGAACCTTTTATGAAAATTTATAGCTTCTTCTATTGTGGAGAAAATATGTATGTCATGTGTAGATTTATCTGCTAATTCATTGCCCAAACTAAGGGCTCCAGGCAATCCTGTATGTGCCCTGATATGTCCTATAAAGAATGGATCTTTTCTGTCCCAGATTAGACTTTGTATAGTGGAAAACAAAGAGAAAACAGTAGAAGAAGGGGAAATCCTACCAGCATCTTCAAGGGATACTATAGCATTAACTACATACTGACTATCAGAAAATAAATTAAATACAGAATCTTTAAACATCATAAAAGCTTGTAATACTGCATTAAGCTCTACCTTTTGAGCTGATTGTTTGGGTACTAAAAATTTAAAAGTTTGATCAGGGGTAACTACTGCTGCTGTACCATTATTTGACCCATCAGTGAATATATTTGGAGCATTCATGATAGGGGTTTTTCTTGTCATCTTTGGAAAAACTACAGGATGCTTAGACCAAAAAGACAACAAAGGATTAGATGGTAAGTGATTATCAAATGAAACATTAGATTTACACATGATTATTGCCCAAGTGTTTAACTCATTAGCTAACTCATCAATTTGATCCATAGTATATAGAGTAATAATTTTATTGGGAGAAATCCCAAACCTCCCTTTGCTGCTTTTCTTCCTTTGAGTATTAATTGTCCTACAGCCTCAGGATATCTAGTAAGAATAGTGTTAGGAGAATAAGATAAATGTATCCACAATAATGGACCTTCTTGCCAAAATACTCCTGTAGGAATATTTTTTGTTGGTAGTACAATAAATAATAAAGGCAAACTTATATCAATTCTATCCAAATGCATATTTTCCATATATGTTTCAATGATTTTTAATGCCTTTCTTGCTTCAGGCGTCAACATGCGGGGTGAATTTGGATCTGATGGACCTTTTAGAATATCAAATAAAGGTCCCAACTCTCCTGTTGGTATGCCTAGATAAGGCCTTATCCAATTTATGTCTCCCAATAACTTTTGAAAGTCGTTAAGTGATTTGAGTTGATCTACTCGTATTTGAATTTTTGGTGGACGGACCATGGTTGAGGATAATAGAACTCCTAAATAATTAACTGGAAGATTTAATTGTACTTTATCTATTGCTATCTCTAGATTATAATTTTTTAATAAATTTGTAAGTGTGGCATAACATTCTAGCAATGTGTTTTTATCTTTATGTGCCAATAACACATCATCCATATAGTGAAATATTTGTAGTTCAGGATTTTGATTTCTAAGTGGCTGGATTGCTTTGTTAACATAAATTTGACACATAGTTGGACTATTAGCCATCCCTTGAGGGAGTACTTTCCATTCATATCTCTGATCAGGACCTTCATGATTTAGTGCAGGGATAGTAAATGCAAAATGTGGACTATCCTCGGGATGAATTGGAATTGAAAAAAAGCAATCTTTAATATCTATAGCTAAAACATACCAGGTTTTTGGTAAAGCAGACAATTGGGGAATCCCTGATTGAGCAGGTCCCATAATAACCATCTCATTATTAATGGCTCTTAAATCTTGCAATAATCTCCATTTACCAGATTTCTTTTTAATGACAAAAATGGGAGTATTATGGGGAGATATGGAAGGTTGTATATGTCCCTCCGCTAATTGTTGTTTGACCAGATCATGGGCTACTTGTATCTTTTCTTTAGTCAGGGGCCACTGAGGAACCCACACTGGCCTTTCTGATTTCCAAGTAATTTTGATTGTCTCAGTGGCCCTTTCTGAAAACCCAATCCATGTCTATTTATTTCTTGATCTATTTGAATTGGTGCTGTCATACCTTGTTCTTGTTCTCTTAATCTTTTTTCTTTCCTAAAGCCTTGTCTAGCCCTAGTAGTGGGTGCGTTAGGATTGATGTTATTTGTTAATGTCAAACCTAATTGATCTAGGACATCTCGTCCCCATAAATTTATAGGAAGATGATCCAATATATAGGGCTGTATAGTTCCTTCACATCCTTCAGGATCCTTCCAATCTAATACCATTGCATTTCTATGGGGATTAGTTGCCACTCCTAGGCCCGAAGCGTTTGAGTGGCTTGTTGTAATGGCCAATGTTTTGGCCATTTTTGACGAGATATGATGCTAAGGTCAGCACCTTTGTCCAGTAGCCCATTAAAGTCATGTCCTTGAATATTTAGTTTTAGCATGGGGCGAGAATCTAAATTTAAAGACAGCATAGCCCAATCTACACCTGTGGAGCCTAATCCCTTGGAACCTCTTTCTACAGTATGACTGGAAAATTTATCATGCAGGCTGGGTATTATTAATAACTAACTGTGCTATTCTATCTCCTGGTGAAATTACTGATATACCTCTTGGAGAACTAGCTATAATTTTTATTTCACCCTAATAATCGGGATCAATTACCCCAGGACTTATCATAAGTCCTTTTAGTGTTGAAGAACTGTGTCCCAATAATAAGCCTACTGTTCCTTGGGGAAGAGGTCCTTTTACTCCTGTGGGAATGATTTGAACTCCCATCTCTGGATTTAGTACTGCTCTGGCAGAGGCGCAGATGTCCAACCCTGCGCTCCCTCTAGTTTGTCTGATGAGGGATTTAATGGATAATCCGTCCTGGGCACTACCTTGATGGTGCTGCTGGGTTCCTCCATTGCCCCGTATATTTGTGGTTTTGGGCCCCGGAGCATTGGGCCCTCCAGTCCATTTTTTGGTAATGGAGCCTGATGCCTTTCTCCACGATATCGTGGGTAAACACTTGGTCCTTGTCTGTTTTTTGATAATGGAATACCCTCTATGGTGGTTTGAGAACGGCATTCATTAGCCCAATGTTTCCCTCTACAGCATTGTGGGCAAATACCCGATATTCTATTCCTTTGATACCTAGCTTTGTTAAACCCTCCTCCTATGGGGCAACTCCTTTTAAAATGTCCTGTTTGATCACAATTATAGCATGTTTTTGGCCTGGCATCTAAAGTCTGTTGTACTGCTGCTAAGACTTGCCCTTGTTCATTAATGTCTCTACATAATTTAATATATGTGTTTAAATCTTCATGTCTCCATGGTCTAATGACCTCTCTGCAGCAACGATTTGCTTGGTCATAAGCCAGTTGTTTTATAAATGGCATTGCCTGTTCTGTATCTCCAAATATTCTAGAAGCTGTTTGAATAAGCCTATCTACAAATTCAGCGTAAGGTTCATTAGTTCCTTGTATTACCTTAGATAATTGACCTTGTAAATCTCCATGCCCCTGTAAAGTTTTCCATGCCCTAACCGCATCTACAGCAATTTGTGCGTATATGCCAGGATCATATTCAATTTGTTGCCGTTGACCCTCATAAGGTCCTTTTCCTAATAACATATCTAGATTTCTTTGAGGGTAACCGGCTGCTGCATTTCACCTAGCTGCCTCCATGCAAAATTCCTCATTGGCAACCTTCCATAACAAATATTGTCCTCCATTTAGCACAGATCGACACATGTTAGCCATATCTGCTGGCGTCATGTCTAAGTTGGTAATGGATTCGACCATGCTCACAGTGAAGGGTGCTTGCGGCCCGTAGGTTGTTACAGCCTCCTTTAATTGCTTCACTGTTTTGAAATCTAAAGCACGGTGAATTTGTTGCCCTCCTGCCTGCTCAAGTACAGGGCATGCTAATCTTTGGGCTCCTGCCTCAGGATTCCATCCATCAACTACGGGAGTTGAGGGCCGCTCAGCTGTAGATGGAGCTGTTGGTTGAATTACACCCTCTGGTGATAGAACGGAGTTAGTAGCAGCCTCCTGTTGTAATTCCCCGCCTGATGGTTGTTTTTCCTCTAAGCTTTCTTTCTTCAAATTTTCCTCTGACTAGCTCGAGAGACCTTCTCTTTTGCTTAACCTAACATGTTTTTTACCATAGTCTGGACCTCTAACAATTTACTTAACAGTTTTTCGGTTTGTTTTTTACTAGTTTCTAATCTACTATAAAGGTAACACAACCCAATAAGATAGCATAAAACAAAACCGAAACAGAATGAAACAAAAACGGAACAAAGAATAGTTGTATCAATTTTCTCTTTCTCAGGGCCGGACAACTTCAAACCTTGAGCCAACCATTTTTCCCAGTTTGCCTGAGAAAATTCTAGGGATAGGCAGCTTGAAACAAAACCAAAATAAATCAAAACAAGAACACATTGTTTTTTGAAATGGTCACCCATTTTGTCGCCTTCCCTCAGGGGCGAGCAAATTTTACTCACCTCCAAGCTTCAGGCGTTTCCTGTATGGGCCACCAAATGCTGCAGTCTGGCTAGGCACAAATTCACGAGCCACTCAAGCAGGAACAAACTTTATTTTTTGAAACTGCCGCCAATGTTCTGTAGGCCCCTGGGAAGATCGCCAATCCACCCACGCGGCCTTCTCCTGGAACTCCCTCCTACTGTACTTCCCCAACCAATGGGAACTCTTCAGGAGTCCCGTAGCAGGCCTAGGTGAACATCAGGAGCCCAATATCCATAGGAATGCAAATCTTAACATAATCATATCATCTCCATGGCTAGCTGGCGTAACCTTTCAACCAAAAACGCCATGCATCATATACTTGGCTGACTCTTAGCAACATGTCAGACCCACACAATTATGATACATGATTTATTTTAGGCCACCAAGTTTTGGGGTATTATCCAGCAATGGTAGACTCACTTCTCACCATCTGCATGGCTACCTGCAGTGCTGCCATTTTTATTGGAATCACCAGCCAGAAACATCACTAGCTTCTTATCTGACCTCCCAATTTCTAATCTTGACCCCAGTGGTCTCTTCTCCACAGTGTAGAAGCAGTTCCCTCAAAACACAAGCCAGATAGCGTCATTCCTCTCATCCAAGTCTACTAAAATTTATTTCATTCAGAGTGAAAGCCCAAGTACCTATGGTGGCCTATGTGGCTAAATATGGTTTAGCTGACCTCTCTGACCTCTCCTTTTGTTCTCTCTCAAACACTGAGCCTCAGTCACAGTGGCTTCCTTCTATCCTTGAACATGCCACATATGCCACTCCTTCAGACCCCAGTGTTGGCCATTTTCTCAGCCTACAGCCTCTTCTTCAAATCTTTGCTCAAATATCACCTCCTCACTGAAGTCTACCCTGACCACCTTACTTAAAATCTACATCCTTCCCAGGACTCTTAAGTACCCATATCCTATCTATATCTCTTATCACCATTGTTATTCTATGCAATTAACTTATTTGTTATGCTTATTATCTGTCTTCTCCCATGAAGGCAGGCAAAAATTTATGTCAATTTCATTCTTTGTTACATTTCAAATATCTAGGATAGTGTTTACTATATGGAAGATATTAACTATTTGTTGAATGAATATTTGTTATTTACCGAAAATGTCATTGGGGTCTTTAGCAATCCCATTCAAAGTTAACAAATCTTGTCATTTTCCCATAACTATGTTTTTTGTTTTCCTTTTGAAATGTGCCTTAGCCATTATTATGAGTGGTACAGAAGACACATACAAATATAGTAATGGTTGAATCCTGTATTAATCAAAACACTCTCATTATTGTCATGGACTGAAGCATGGCAGCTGTCTCTTCCCATTTCCCCCCCCCCCAAATTTTCTTTCTGAAAGTCCCTCAGTTCATGCAAGTTTTTTTTGAATGAGGTTCCCATAGACTTCCCTGATGTCCCATGAGGTTGGGTTTCCAAAGGCAACTGGTTAAGTCTGTCGCCATAGAAACCACTAGCTGGAAAGCAGTCCACATGTCTCCAGAAAGAAAAAAATACAGTGGAGATGATTAAGCAACATATTTGACAACATGGAAAACCAAGAGGCATGCTGTGCAAGTATTACAGAGCTACTGCAGGGAATGAGAGGACCCAATCTTAGGCCAAAGGAAAGATGACTCTAGAAAAAAAAAAATGAAGCAGTTGTCAACAATTATTAACTGCTCAAATATAATAAAAATAATTTCTTATCTACAAAGTCCTTAAAGCATCATATTTAATGGTATATATTAAAATCATTCTCTGTGAAATGAAGAATGAGGCAGAGATGTTTACTATCACATCATTGGTTCAATTTTGAACTCTGTATCCTAGTTAATGCAGTAATGCAAGGAAATAAGACATAAGAATTGTAAGGGGAAAATATTGCTACCATTATTTGCAAAAAGCATAGTTTTTTTGCCTAGAAAACTCATGAGTCTATAAGTAAAATAATAGACTAAGTGAATTTAGAAAAATCTCTAGATTCAAAGTCTATATCTAAAAAGTACTGATATTTCCATAAGTTAGCAACCAAAAAAATAGAAAATATTTAAATTATACCTTTTGTAATAACATAAAATATCAAGTACTAGAAATAAATCTAATGAAAATTATGAGACTTCTACCTGGAACATTCATGAGACCAACTAAATCTACTTTTTTACGTGGGAGTATGTACCATGTTGTGGATTGGAAAACTTTATATTCAAGTTTCAGATCACCTCAAAATTCTCTATGGATTAAAAATGACTCCAGTTAAAATACAAGTGGGTTTTTATTGTCATTGTTGATCTTTTTTTTTTTTTTTTTTGGGGGGGGGGGGGTCATTGTTGATCTTGACAAGCCGATTCTAAAACTGGTAGGGAAATAAAAAGCCCAAGAAGACTCAAAACAAACTTGGAAAATACTGTCAAAGGACTGTCGTGAAGTAAAGGTTAATACTAGGGCAGAGTGGGATGAAGGCAAGGACAGACACATCGGGAAACAGAACAGAATCCAAAACAGGTCCAAGTGCTGCTGCAGAACAATGAGGGAAACTCTTTTCAATAAACGATACTGATTAAATTGAAGTTTTTGTGTTGTTTTTTAAAGAATCCCTCAGGATAAAGAGGACAAACTAAGAATGTAACGTAGACAAAGAAACTTTTTTTTTTTTTTAGCCTTTGGGGGTCTACTATGGACAACTGTTTTATCAACAGCAGACCAGGTGTGTTATTTGTCTGAAGAAAGGAACTCACTGTTTCTGCTATTTCTAATCCTATTTTCGACTTCAGCAGGAATGACAAACATTCTCAGGTAAGGAAGGCTCTGGAGGCACTTAGGTGATCCTATTTTTCCAGATTTGGTTAAATCTTAGCAAATTCCCTCTAAAGTATTCCTGGTTCCTAGTGATTGCAAAATAAATGTGTACTCCACTATTTTTAGAATGGTACTTAAGGGGTAAATATGTTCCACATCTGAAAAGGTAAATTCCATGTATTTCAGGTATCTTCTTAACTGTATTGTGGCTTTCTGAAAACAATACTATCATTCACTAAATTTTAAAAATTTTTTTTTCTATTATTTCAGCCACTTCTTGAAGAAAAAAAAAATCCTCCATTCCAAAATGAAGGCACAAGAAATAGTTTCTGTTCTCCTTGCCACATTCCCTGGGAGTTCTCAATTAGATTCAACACTATTTTGAGAAATTTATCAAAGGAAATAGAGACTTCAAAAAGAATGCAGTTTAAATGATTCTGATTTTTCTCCACCCAAATTCATAAATTAACTTTGAAACTCTCTTGAACTTTTGCATATTTCAAATTCTAGTACCTAGTACAGTGCCATGATCCCTGCAGACAGTCAATAAATGTTAATTGAATTGAAATTTAATTTGAAGCCTTTGAGGAAACTAAATTTCTCACTTTTTTTTGTAGCTTTTTGCTTTACACCAAGGAGTCTTTTCCCTTGTTGTATTGTAAATTAATTTTAGAACTTAATGTTTAAATGAAGGCAAAGAAACTCAATAGGAAGCTTGAAAGAGTTGAAAATGAAGTCTCCCTGTGACAATCAAACTGTTCTGGTACCTCTGCAATAATTCTCCCCAGCAAAAAAAAAAAAAAAAAAGAATCAAGTGCATAATAGCTAACCGTCACAATAATAGCTCTTTCAAAATGGGTTCCAAAGGGAATTGCTATTGAGTATTTCATTGATTCACATTAACTGTTTTGTTAAAGAATATTCACAAAGCCCCATGCCACAAAGTATATTATAAAAAATAGTAACTATTCCAATTATCTTAGACTAAATCAGAAATAGTAACGACAGACCCTAAGCCCTTTTCACAATGGTACAGGGCCTGATTCCTCTACCTCCTGTGCCTTTAATTTTATTTTTCATAAATAGCTCATTCTCTAGAATTAATTATCTTCTCCATGAAATGAGATGAAGTCTCTGGAAATAGAAGTTCCAACTATCCAGAGGACTGTCAAATAAGACATCTCCTCCTGGCCTCCCCATTTCTTCTTCTAGATCTTCAAGAGTCTTGTTTCTTCTCAACAATCCAAAGAAGAAAGTGGCTGTGTTCTTATATGGAAAGAAAGGGTTGTGTGTGACCCACAGAGAAGGTGAATATGTCAAAACTGGTGCTAGAAAGAACTTCTCACACTGGTTTTCTGGACTTAAGCTGATTTTAAAAACTCCTTAAGCATACATTGCCCAGGAGAAGAAAAGAAATAGATGTTCTAACTTTAATCTTGGGCAACAAAATGAGACTATTTTGATTTATAAGAGGAATAGAAAAAGAAAACTTTGATACTCCCACTGCTTTTATAGAAATTCTTATAACTCAGACTCCCTGCTTCTTCTAGGGGAAAATGTCAAAATATATACATATGGAAACATCTAAAACTGTGGTGCTCGCCGTTATCTCAAGCCCACTTAAAACAGCCCTCAAAAGCAAATCCAACCCCACAAACCACTAGTGAGTATTTTAGACTTACCAAAACTTGGGTGCAGAGTTTAGAGAACAGTCACATGGCAAATTAGAATGTAAAATTATTTTACGCCCTATTAAATATCTATCGTCTCCTCCTGTGGTGGCCAGCCTACAAGATGACCCCTAATGAGTCCCAGTTCCTGGCACTCATATCCTCGTGTTGTCCCCTCCCACACAGAATGGGAATTGACTCTGGGTGGTCAATAGTATACAGTGGAAGTGATCGTATGCTCCTTCTGAGGCTAGGTGGTAAAATGAATTGTATCTTTTAGCTTGGCCTCTTGGATGGCACTCTGGGGAAAGACAGCTGCTACCATGTGCACACTCAAACAACTCCATGGCCCACATGGAGAACAACTATGGCCTCCAGTCAACAGCCAGGTCTAAGTTACCAGTTATGCTACTGGTCCTTCCACCCAATCAAATGTTCAGATGATACAGCCCCAGGCAACTGCATGAGAGACATATGAGAACTGTTTGACCAAACCTGACTCAGAATCTATGAACACAGTAAATGATTATTTTATGTTTAAAATGACTTCATTAAATTTGGGGAAATTTGTAACATTATATAACTAATGTCTACATGTCCTACACTTTTCTGACTACCATCTACTACATCTCCATGTCCCCCACATGACTCACAGGTATCTTTTTCTACCTCTTAAATCTTCAGAAGTAAATCATTCCTTCTTCCTCTCCCAACCCCCATCTCTGCCTTCTCATGCCAAACAATTTAGTTCCCATTCCATTCAGTAGACACAGCTATCCTTTGCTTAATAGTGCCCTTTCTCTTTAATAATATAATTTCCCAGCATCTTCCCTTTATATACAGAGGTCTAGATCTTACTTTAAGACACAAATCTGTTGTCTCTAGTAATTTTTAGTTCTCCAACTTAGGTGGAGTAAGGGTTTTTCTTCCATCCCACTTGTTAAATCAAATCTGAAAGTAAATAAATCAGTCCATCTCATTAAAATTAGAAAGTAAACAAAACATGAAATTTTTCATCTTATTTTTCTTTGTTGTTCTCATTACTCAGCATTACACTTAACTGTGAAATGTGATTTCAATTACTCTTATTCATTTGAGCTTTTTGTGACTTATTGTGCAATATTTGTCAAGCCTTAAGAAAAATAATTTAGCCCAAAAGATGACTATCACAATAGTTGAAATAATCTGTTGGAAATTTGGGGGTGGGGTATTGTGGGCTTTCTGGAAAATGATTAAATCCTTTTTTCACAACATTTAATATTTTCTATTTCATTGTTCTATGCTAAATTTAAGTGCATCTTTACTTTAAAAATGCTTGAGATAAGAGGAAGAATTTCTATTTAAATTATCCAAACAACTTATTTTCATTCCAGCCTTAAATGTCTAAAATACTAGTTCCTAGGTTTAATCCCATTACCAAAAATACCTGCCACAGGAAATGGAGAGACTTGCAGATTCTCTAATGCTTCCATTTCCTCATAAAATATTTTTAGCCTATGGCATCCAGCAGTCTCCAGATTCCCACAGAAAGCTCTGGCCTCCGGCCTCCCATAGAGCCCCATGAGTTTTGTCACTTCCCTTCTTTGCTACTGCTATGTTTGTTTGGTCTTTCCACTTCAAGAGAAAAATTGACTGCCTTGGTTGATAATGCATAATGAAAGTTTAAAAATCAGGAATTTGTGAAATATGATATATCAAGAACTATGTAATGTTTTGAACAACCAACAATAAAAAATTTAAAAAAAAAATAAAAATAAAAATAAAAAAATAAAAATCAGGAATTTTATTATTTTTCTAAATCTCTTATTTCTGATCACTTAAATTATATTCTTCAATTTGCAGGAATTGACAGTCTGTTAACAGATACCATGTAATTAAAATCAAATAATGATCTCACTGGCTTTTATTGTGCCTGCATTAATACACTCAAAGATACATTTTAGAACTGTTCCAATTCATTCTCATTGTTCTCATTTTCATAATTCCACCAACATCATTATGCTAGGCAAGAGTAGGAATTATTCCACTAGTATTTCAAAGAGGGAAAACTGGATCCTTATGAAAGTTTATTTCTTAATTGCATGTGCATTTGAAGTCACTCCCTTTCTCTTTTACTTAAAACCCATCTAAGTATGTGTTTTATGGAAATTCAAGACCAAGTTCAAGAGCAATGATGGCTCTGGTGTTGGTCCCAACATTGTTTGAAAACAGAAAACCATGTCAAGTTAGACACATGCATAGGTAAAACCATGAAGAGGAGGAAAGGCAAATATAAATTAAAACCATCACCTGAGAACAAAGAGCTTAAAGATTTTGAGGATTAAAAGGTCTAGGACAGCACTGTCCAAAGAACTGCCCGTGAGGCTGTGGGTTATAAACTGACTGAAACATGGCTACTACAATGAGGGGCTCAATTTTTAACTTCATTTAATTTTAATTAATTTAAACAACCACATAGGGTTAAGAGCTAAATTTTGGCCAGTTCAGGTCTAGAAGCTAAGAGAGGCCTTGCTTTCTCTCTGTAACTCAAGATCTGGGAGAGAACATTTCTAACCTGAGAGAATTCATGGTGGCAAAAAGGGCACACAATTTATGGGCCCTGCTTGGTCCATGAGCTTGAATGAGTCATGTGGGCCTGTTTCCTGAGAATGGCAAGAGTCCCATTAACTTGTGTGTCCCATTTCATGGGTTTCCTATAATATACCAAATGAGATCACAAAGAAGCAAGCTGAAATTGTAGTTCCCAGTTATTCAGATACAGTGTCTATTGTTCAATGACATAATAAATCTAAAAAGGGAAAGTAGGGAAAATTAAGTTTGATAGTATGCATAAACTAGCTCTTTTAAATCAGGCTCCTCATAATTAAACCATGAAAAGGAGATTTTCAAGCTGGTAATTTTATAAGGAAACACACACACACACACACACACACACACACACACCACGCCCAGAAGAAACCAGGAAGAGAACTGGGGAGACAAAACAGGAAAGGGTGGAAAAGCCACACTCCTACCTTAGACAGGTGCTCAGGCAGCTCTGGAATGTAAGTTACACCTCAAAATGATCTCATCTGGAAACAGGGGAGCTGGACTTCCACAATTCCTCAGGTTGGGGACACCCTAAAGGATGCAAACTTTGAGTTGTGTGTGCGCGCATAAGTGGAAGCTACAGGCAGCAGGAAGCACTTCCAGTAGCTCAAATGCAAGCAAGAGTCTCATCTCAGCCAGGGGCCACTGGAAGCAAAGGCCCACAGAGGCCAGAGAAGGGGAAGAAAAACATGATGAAGGGATCCGAGAGATCTGGAGGTCCTGGAGCCCTGTACAAAAGGTGATGACCGCTACCAGAGAACAAACTGGGAAGACTAGTCAGAGATATCCTGGAAGTGGAAATAATCCCTAAATAAAGCCACTTACAGCAAGAGCAGAAAGAACACTGAGCTATAATAATCAGAATCGTGCTCTGGACACACACTAAAGCTTTTCTAAGTTAAATACCTTTTTCGTTTATACTTTCTATATTTTGGGGGGAAAAGATGGTTTGGTTTTTAAAAGAAAATTACTTTTAAAACCCATAAAACAGAATGCACTCTGACCTAGGAAAGAATACATAATTCAAACTTGAATTTACTGCAGACAAGTCAAACTTGAGAGTCTTGTCTATCAAGCAGGTTCTTGTGCAGCAACAGATTTCACCTTCAACCCAAAGCAGTTATGTGTCTATAGCTTTGCACTTGTCATTGTTTTCCTTTCATTCAAAGGAATCATTGTCAAGGACTGTGGATGTAGCTCAGTGGTAGAGCACTTGCCTGATGTGCCTAAGGCCCTGGGTTCTTGCCAGAAAATAATGGAACCTGCTGAAATCTATTCTCTTGACCAATGCTTATTTCATTGTTCTACCTGCCTCAGGTGTTCTCATAGATATTGCCTGGTTCTGTTTGCTTTTTCCTACAACACCTTAAATAAGCACTTAAGATAGTAGAGCATCAAATGGCTAGTGCAATTTTTTCTCATTTTATTAGAACATTATAGTTATACATAGTAGTTGTATTGATTTTGATGCAGCTTTCTCTTAGAACTATACATTTGTAAAGGGGGCTCTTTTCTATTAATCTCCAGGTTTATACTTTAAAATCACAAAACTGGGGTGGTCGTGAATTTATAATAATTGGCATGATGTCTTTCAGTTCCTTTTAAGATACAGAAAAAAATGAAATACACATATCTGTTTAAATGATGTAGGCAGTACTTCAAGTTTTACTTTGCTTGAAAAGGAGACTTTAATATCTGTTTAGCTGTGCACCACACACTAGATAGACTTAAAATACACAAAACCCCTAGAGGCATTTAGTCTGACCAAGTAGTCCAAATATTGTTTGTATGAATTTTTATTTCTTAAAAACATTTTCCCAAATTGAATCTAGTACATAATTTCTATTTTTCATTTTCTACATAGTTTCTATACTTTCCCTTACTTCATAAAATTAAAATGCTGCTCTAAAAAAACATAAATATGGACTCCTGAGTATTTTTTTAAAGTAATGAGCTAACAACTCTTTACAGAGAAAATAAACAGTGCTAAATAACCAGAACAGATCTCAAATAAGAATGTTTTTAAATATTTTATTGACTTTTACAGTAAAAATGTGATACAGCATTAGAAACTATAGATATAAACCAGATACAAGGGTATGATTGGGACCAGCTGGTAGAGGTGATAAGAGGATAGTTTCTAGATGATTCTGAACATAGATTCCAATGACATAAATGACTTGTCAAAAGGTCAGGGGAGCCCCTGGTGAAAGCAAGGCTTAGATTTTACTCTGCCTTTCAATCCTTGCCCTCTTTGATAACATTTTTCTTCACTTACATATTCCCAACCTTCTTAGCCTCCCATTAATGGCACCATGCTCTGTCCTGCCACACATCAAGGCTGTCCCATTTCACATCAAGGCTTCTAACTTATCCTGGGGTCACATTGCATTTTACACCTTTCCTATTTCACAAATATGGTGCTAGACCACACCTGCTCAGGCCACACCAAGACTGCTACAATACTTTTTTTTTTTTATAACACACTATTGATCCAGCATCCATCACTTATCTCAAATCCCCAATGCAGCAGTGAAAACCCACAGCTTAATTTCTAACACTTCCCTTCTGTCCTTCTTCCACCCCAAACATGCTGCCTTTTTCTCTTGCATGGCACTCATGTCATTCTCTCTTCTGGAACTTCCTCTCCCTCCTTACCTCCAAGGTAAAGTCTCACCTATGACAAAATCTCAACATCCATCTAAGAAGGCCTCCGTGATGAAGCCTATAATCTGTTCCCACCTCTACTAGAAAGTTGGCTAGGTAACTGCATGATGGCTAGTTTAAAAATTGTTCTGCAATTAATTGAATATTTCAAGCCAGAAGATTTTGTATGTTTCAGTACAAAGAACTGATAAGTATCTGAGGTGATGGATATGCTAATTACACAATCTGATCCATTATACATTGTATAGATGTGTTGCAATGTCACACTGTACCACATAAATATGTACAATTACTATAATAAGAGTAAAAACTTAAAAATTGTTTCTCTGCATGTGCCAGAATGATATTGTGAGTTGCACAATGAGAAAAAATTGGGGGTTCCCATTGCAGCTCTTCCAACTTCTATATAATGTTCTCCATATTGGAAAAATGAATTAAATGTATTGATCTACTGACTGATGAAAGAACCACTAGCTTACATTTATAAGATTGTTATTGTTTCTTTTTTTGGTACTAGTGACTGAACTCAGGACACTACCACAGAGCTACATCTCCAGTCCATTTTATTTTTCCTTTTGAGACAAGGATCTCATTCAATTGCATAAAGCCTCACTAGGTTGCTGAAGCTGGCCTCAAACTTGCAATCCTCCTGCCTCAGCCTCCCAAGTCAGAAGGATTACAACTGTGCACCACACCTGGTTTAAGTTTATATGATACAAAACTTTAAAAAGACATGTTCTTAAAGATCTTATAATTATGTGCCTTCATAAGGCTCTTTCTCTATTCAAAATGTAAAGTTCCTACCAAAACTAAACAAAAAAAAACCTGAAAATGAATTAGAAATGCATTTAATCAGTGGAATGCCTAAGGGAAGGGATGAAGAATGTTGAGAGGAGGGGTCATCTCTTAATAAATGTACAGACATTGTATTAGTTTTTGGTCTCAGAATTATCTGGCCTATTTATGGTTAGTGAGAAGAAGTACAAATCACCAAAAGAAAGATTCCCATCAGCCTGCTCTGGTCTCTCTCAGCTACTGTCCCTGATGGCTTCTATAGGCATCAGGGACAGTAGCTGAGTATTAGGATTTAGCAGCAGAGTATCCTTGGATCATACACAGCCTATCTTCTCCATAGGCAGCAGTTAGCCCCAGACATTTAGATGATCCTGCAGATCCTGGTCTCAGTGCCTGAGCTCTCCTCAGTTACTCTGCCCTCCACCTGCATCAATCCCTCATCCCCATGGCCATACCTCAATAGTGGAGTTATCAACTAGCATCACCCAACTGCCACATTGCTCTTTTAATTAGACTCCCTGCTTCCTCCTGCTCCTGTTTTCAATACAGTAGCCGAAGGAATAAATGGCAGTCAGATCATGTCCCTTCTGCAAACATTCCAACAGCTCCCATCTGACCGAGAACAAGGCAAAAGTCCTTCCAATCACCTGCAAGCACTAACAGGAACTGAACCTCTGTTATTCCTCTCCTCTCATCTTGCACTCATTTCTAACCACCCCGACTCCTTGGTGTTCCCCCAACATGCCAGCATGCTCAGCCTCAGGGGCTCTGTAATTACTGTTCTTTCTGCTTGAAATATTTTTTTCCTAAATAACTGGCTTGCTTCATTCTCTTCTGCTCACTAATAAATGCTCCTTTTCCTCTATGCCTGTTTTATTTTTCTCTGTAGCACTGACCAGCATCTCCGACATGCAATATAAATGCATACCATGTTTACTATTTACTGTCTTTTTTCTTCCACTAAGCTCCAGAATAAAATTTTTATATTCTTTCATTCCTATACCCTTAGCATCCAGAAAGATATCTGGAATGGGCTCAGTAAATAATTGTTGAATGAATGTTGCCTCCAGTCCCAAGACCTCTGCTTGTGCTGTGCCTTCACACAAATGTGTACATACATACACAAGCACACATCCATGCACATGCATGCTCACATTTAAGTTCAAGTTATAGCTACACAGATGGAAAATAAGCACCTTAAGCTTCCCTTATCCCAGCAGCTCTTGGTTTTATGCCATTTGCCCCTTAATTCAAGGATATGAAAATTGAACCTGCGAAAAGAACAAAATGACCAAGTCCAATTCTGTTGATTCATTTCATTAGGCAGTCTCTACTACTGAAATCTCTACTTTTTCACATGTTTACATCTTCTCTCACATCTCTCCATAACTTTGCAGAGCCCAAAATTTCAAACCTTTGCTACCGGAGATCCAAATAGCATCCCCCATCTAGTTGATAAAAAGAAATAACTGGCTTTATCTATGATAGGATATGGAATTGACTTTTATGCATTAGTCATTCAACCTTGAATTGAATTTTGACAGGCTCTGCAGTGTATTAAATTGCTCCTGCAAGGATGAGAAGTGTATATTTCTTATTAAATGTGTAACAGAACTCAGTAATACCCGTCATTTTCCACTGCAGAGATGAACTTGAATTAAAGCAGAATTAATTTGGCTAACTTAAGCAGAAGCCTAATACCAAGTTTATTTCCTTTAAGGTATAAGACAAATAAATCAAATTCCTATGCAAAGCTCTGTAGTAGTTCATACAATAATCTGATTCCAAATGATAGCTAGAAATATGTCAAAACCAGGAATTTTATTAACATTTTGCAGCCTACAGAAATGCTTAGATGAATGCAACATATTAAAAAGAAATGAACTGAATTTTTAGAAGGATATGTTATTGTAGAAATTAAGAATCAATCGGCCCTTAAGACAGCTCAGTGCAAAGTGGACAACTGAGGTCTACATGGAATATCATCTGATATTTTTTGAGCACCTACCAAGTGCCAAGTGTAGGCCTAGGCAGTTTGTATTATCTGATATGAATCCTTTTTTTAAAAAAAAATAGAGTTGAGTCCATTTTAAAAATCAACACAAATATATTTAACTATTGCAGCTAAGGAAGGACAGAACCAATGTTTGAATTCAGGGCTGGCTGAGATCAGAGCTACATTACCAAGTTATCTCAATAATGCCCCACCAAGTGGAAGGTCAGAAAGAAGACGTATCCACTCAGTGGTAGAAGGTGAGCAACTAGAGAACCAAGTAAAAAAAAGCCCTGAATCATAAATCAGCGGGCAGTTGCCAAATGACTTTGGACAGCTTCTTTGTTTCTCATTATAAAACTGAGAAAATATTTCATAATACCTGATATTGTACAACAATGAACTAACAGTAAGAGTATCTGGAATTGATCTGCTTGGGATAAGAGCTTGGATAAGGGCTTGGATCATGTTCCCCTGTTCTCCTACCAGTTCCAAGACAATATTCTCCTAAGAAGGAATGATTAATTCAGAGATGAATCCTTTCCTAAAATAACCAGTCACCCTCAGTCTGTATGTTTGTATATACATATGTATACTTCTGCATAATCAGTTTTCTTTAAATAGTGGACACATTTACTTGATATAGAAAGGACAGCAGTAATGATTTGGGTTCAGTGCTGAAAAAGCACAATGGTTTTATACAAGTCCCTTGCTGCTACAAATATTATGTTTATAACCCAATATCCTGAATCTATAAATACTGAATGCCTCCTCAATCTTATATCAGTTTCTCCTTAAATCAATCATTACAATCCTTTAATGCACACTCATTATATCCTTTTAATATGCATTTCCTTTTATGGATCTCACTTTTCTCCTTTTATGTATCTAATCATTCCTTGCCTTTACCCTAGTACTCTGCATTTATGACTCTGATAATACCATTACTGGAACAGTTACTCTACTCCTTAGCACATCTCATTTTAGAGATTTCAGTCCAATTTCATCTATTTGTTACTAACTGCAACACAAAACTACACACACACTACAGAGTCATGACTCATCTTTCCTTCACACTCAAGTCTTACTCATCCTAGTGAATTACAGTTGTACAAGACAGTTGTGTGCAACATTTTGAGATAGCTTAAGTTTGCTTTTACCAAAAGGCTCTGCTGTCCTTTATTTAAACATCTCCTCTCCCTTAAAGAGCCAGTAGCCTTTGTGATGACCCAGCTGTCCAGCACCACTCTCCACTCTTACCCAGGCCAGCAATCTGCAGAGTTCACTCAGTGCCTGTTCCTTCTGTCCTCTCCTCGTATTCTACACACAGCAGCTCTACTGTGCTGTGGTCTCTCTGTACCTTGGTCTCTAATAATATGTCCGCTTAAAGTCATTAAGACTGTTTAGTCAAGCAAAATACACTGTACAAGAAATCACCTGAAGAGTATATAAAATCTAAGAAAGAAAAACAGCAGGAGAAAAGAAGGGACACAAGAGAAAATTTTTGAAAATACCAAATGAGATAGTGGGTCAATCAAGGATCCATTTCATCAGTCATCAAACCACATCATCAGATAACTGAGCACCCCACAAACTCGCAGGGCCACCTCCATCAACTTTCAACAGTGATCTATCTCATACCATTGGAAGGCATTTCACTACCTACACATCACTCCTATACGTCTAGAGTTCCATCTGTGTCCCTGCCACCCAACCCAACAAGACCATCCCTGCAGAAGTCTTTGTGGTAAATACCCGGTGGTGAGGGAACACTACCTTTAAATTCATCCTAAATTTAAGCTGTACTCAACTCAGTTTTGACAAGCATGGTCAGAATCCTCAGCTGATAGGTTCTCCCCGATTGTCCTGCTGGACCTGAGAGTGACTTACTTGTTCCTGCACTCTCATTTCTGGGCTTTGACAATTATTTGAATCTCTGTTGCCCATTTCTGAGCACTTAAAGCAACTGCTTCCCTAATTCATTCTATCCCTTGGATATTAAGCTCTGTTTGAACCTCTTCCAACCACCACAAGGCAGTTTTCTTCCCCCAACCTTTCTAGAACTTGCCTTTCACTTAGTGGCTAAGTCTACCTAGTTTCTCTAGCTTTGTTCCTCTCACTCTACATTCTGCTAATTCCCAGACAAAACAGTCTTACCTTCCTTTAGGATTCCATTAACATCTAGTCAAAGATTGTGGCATCTGCATATTTACAGCAGCTTCTTCCACTCTGTCCATTTCAACTGCCTGCGACATCTCCATGGTTACCTTAATAACCACGGAGACTTCTTCCTAGGGTTACCTTAGGCAGATCTGACAGTAGTCCTCTTCTTCTAAAGTCAAACTGAAATCTTAAGATCATTTGGTTGCCAGGGCACTTTTCCACAATGATATGAGTTCTTATGTACAGTTTGTGTCTAATTTAGCCAATCTTAGTGTTACAGTGTTGATCTGAAAAGTCCCCCAAAGTCATGTGTAGAACACCTGGTCCCCAGCTAGCGGCACCATTGGAAGGTGGTAGAAAAGCTAGGATACCAGAGCCTCAGAGGACGATGATCACTAGAGTGTGCCCTTGAAGGGGTACATTAAGACCTTGACCCTTTCTTCTCTGATCTCTGCTTTCTGGTTTCCATGAGGTGAGCAGCTTTGCTCTTTGCCATGATGTTCTGTCCCGCCACAGGCCCAAAGTAATCAAGTCCATCAACCATTGACTGAAACCTCTAAAATTGTAAGCCCCAATAAATCTTTTCTCCTTTTAAGTTGTTTATCTCAGGTTATTCTGTCATAGCAATGGAAAGTTAACAGTGAATGACAGAAGATTATGATGTGATAAATTCCATGACTTTGTTATTTTTTTAAAGCACTTTTAAAGTTTCATTCAAAAAGTTAAGAGCACAAGGCTAGCTAAACAGTTAAATCATACAGCCATCCATAGCAAAAACATAAATCATGCATACCTTACATAACACAGATCTTTATACTCAGGTTTCTTTTAAATAAAATTCTAGCACAATTTCTATCACTGCTCACTGGTCTGTAATATAGTCATAGCCTGACCTTGAGGGAAAATATGGACTTGGGCCATTCCTGACATATTCCATCCCCTGAACTGAAACCCATAAGGATATCTGCTCTTCCAGGTTTGCTGCCTCACAAGAAGTGGAGGTGATCATAAGCTATTCGTCTTTATTTCTAAAGCACTTTGGGAGATTAGAAGAGATGAGAATTGATTAATGTTCTCTATGAAAAGTTCAATAACTGTTTAATCACAGCTTGGAAATAACGCAATGCTTTTGATCTTTTACAAATTAATTTAACATTGCATTAAAAATAAAATAGGCTGTAAATTGTGCTGTGCAGGGATAATCAATGGCTCATTATCTTTGCTTCTAGCAAAATGCACTGATTCTTTTAAAGCCATTAATGAGCAATATTGGGCAGTACACAGCTGCAAATGTGTTCAAGTATTATTGATCCTACATCTATAAAACTAATCTCATCAGGGCAAAATTTATGAGCAGTAATAATGCAAACTGTTCCACAGTCCATATTAAAGAAATAAAGAAGAAATTTATGTGCATAAGGCAAGATTATAAGATCAGTGGGGAGAAACAATTTCTGAGCCTTTATTCTATTGTGCTTCGAACACATCATGGCACTTAATCACTATTAAATATAAATCTAATAAAAAAGATTATCAATAGTGACCAATGAAATGTTAACAGTCTTTCCACATAACCAAAGCACTATAATTCTGTAATTTGGATTGATGTTACCATTTTCCTTAGACATTACCAGGACACTATACACAAATCATCTGTAAGATTAGTTCTGTATTATTTCACATTGAATTACATAATGTTCACCAATATTTTGCTACTGAAACAGAAAATTTGATTGCTTTCACTGTCCAACTTTGTAAAATATGTGTCATCCACATGTCCAGCTACCTGTTTCATAGCTCTCCTTTGGACAAACCCTTCACATCTAACATATCCAAAAACCTTGGGCTAGCTCCCTGACAGTTGTAGTAACTGCTGAAGATTGGGATCCAATTAATCATGGGTGCCAGAAACTGAGGAAAAGGAAAAACTGTCTTCACAATTTCTAAGGAGGATGGTGGGAGAATAAAGAATAATTCCCCACCAAAAAAAAAAAGGCAGGGGGAGAATGGAAATGGAAATCTACATTCACAAATGTCAGGGGAGATTTATGTTTTGTTTTAATCACAACAAAAGTAAAGCTAAATTGATTGCAGGTAACACCAAGGACTTCCTCACAGAAAAACTATCATCACTTTACTACCCAGCCTTATCCCCAAACACAAAGAACATCCGTAGTATATGTGAAAGAATTTCCAAAAATCTGTAAGGCCTTTTTATAAACTTTTTATGGAAATTTAAAATTAATTGTATTGTATGGGGATGGGGGCATCTTGGATTGCTGCTATTAACACCGGCAAGTACCAATGTATAATATCACCGGAACAAAGCAGAACTTGTATTCTCCTCTCAGCATTTCAAGCCCCCAACTTGCAGGTAAATGACATGTCCCAATTTAGCAACAGAAAGAAGTGAAATATTTCCATCGAATTTCATCACACAACATTCAATTCTGATATTTTGCCTATTTATAAGTATGTAAAATTTTATAATAGAAACATAAGTTAAAAATTCACTGCCCTGCATTTCCTCAAAAACATTGTCAAATATTTTGTTCAATTGTCAGTGTTTTAGAACCCAGTGTTGTCAACACTCGGTTACTTTCAGCAAAAATATAAATCTGAAAATACCTATGTTTCTCAGAATGAGACACAAAGGAAAGGAAATTTTAGAGGTGAGTAAAGCCAAAAGCAGACTCTGAACCTGGGTAAAGTAGTGAGTCCTTAGTAGGGGATGGCACACTGTTTAAACAGATGGAGCCACTCTAAGGACTGATCAAGGATAGGATAGCAATGGTGGCCGAGTGTCCAGTGGCATCAAGAGCACACCCGGAGTGTCAGACAAAAGTGGCTTCTTTGGGGCACTTATTCCTCTTAAAGTTTGTATGTCAGAGACTCAAGGGTTAAGTCTTGGTGGAGAGTTTGAGGTCACATGTTTGTAGAGACTGATTGGCTTGATCCCAAGTTCTTTCACTATATTTTAGCAAAAGCCAGTTTAACTCAAAGTGAAGTCCAGAGCAGAGTATAAGGTGGGAAACAACTTCAAAGTTGTTTAACACATCTGCAAAACTGGTCATTGGTATGACTAAAAATTACTTACAAATCTTGTTTTTCAAACAATTCATGATATTCAGTATTCTTCATGTATACACATACATGAAAGTCCTGAGTCATTAGGGAAATGCAAATCAAAATCACAATGAGATACCATTTCATACCCACTGGCATTGCGACAATCAACACAAGCAATGACAATCATTGGCAAGCATGAGGGGAAATCTTACTGTAAGTGTTGGTGCCATTGGTTGGAAAACAGTGTGATAATTCCTCAAAATGTTGAATATATAGTTACTAGATGATGGCAATTTTATTCCTAGTTTAGTACATGTTTAGTTTGTTATGGCTGTCACAATAAAATACCACTGAATGATTCAAACAACATAAATTGTCTTCTCACAGTTCTAGGGGCTGAAGTCCAAGATCAAAGGTTTCCGCTGAGGCCTCTTTCCTCATTTTTCAGATGCTGTTCTCATCACTGCTTCACAGGTCCCCCCCTCCTATACACAAGTCCCTGGTGTCTCTATGCCCAAAATGTCCTATTTTATACAAACACCAGTCAGATTGGGCTACAGCCCATCCTAATGGTCTCCTTTTAACTTAATCACATCTTTAAAGGCCTTATCTCCAAATGTAGTCACATTCTGAGGTACAGAGTATTAGAGCTTCAACATATTAATGTGTGGCATAATTCAACCCCTAGTATCCAAGGTAACTGAAAACCTCTGTTCACATAAAATGTACACATGCATGTTCATAGCATTATTCATAATAGCCAACAGTGAAAGCAACTCAAATGTCTTTCAGCTAATCACAGTTAAATAAAATATGCTATATCAATACAATGGGTTATTATTGTGTCATAAACAGGAATTACTGGTTTATGTTAATGTTAGAGTGAACCTTGAAATTATGCAAAGTGAAATAAACCAGTCATTAAAGCCACATACTGTATTATTCCACCTTTAAGAAATATCCAGAATAGACAATTCCTTAGAAACAAAGTATATTAGTGGTTTCCAACAGCCAGGGCTGCTGGGGGGGGGGGGGGGGGAGGGGTATGGGAAATGACTGCTATGAGGTTCTGGACTTTGGGGGCAATGAAAATGTTCTGAAACTTATGACAGTTGAACAACTTTATGAATATGCTGAAAACTTATTTACTTTAGAATGGTGAATTATAAATTGTACTTTAATAAATTATTTAAATTAAAACTCATGAGTATGTTCCAAGTCCTAATTCCAGAGATTCTGATTCAAAAATCTAGAAGACCTAAAAATCTGCATTTTTTAGAAAGTGTTCCCCACCCTCAAAAATTTTGTTGCACTTTGAGAAACAATGAGCTAAAAGTTTGGTGATATGGACTTTAAGAGGCCACTTTGAGAGTCCAGGAAGCATTATATAGACTTTATGGCACCAAGAGATAATGGTCATCTTTGGGATGGGAAAGGAGTTCATCCCAAATCAGGAGAGGGCTGAGGTGTGCAAACTTGCCCTTGAGCAGCTGGGAAGGGTAAAGCTGCAGGTTCACCACAATGGCACAGGTAGTCTTTCAGAAGCTGGATTTCCTGAAAAGATGGAACTATAATTTAGAGATCATCCATTCAAGTGTTCGTTAACTGAGAACCGATGTACAAAACCAAAGGCACTTGATCTAAATAGTAGAGTGTTTTGCATTGGGGAAGAATATGTACTCTTAATTTCCCAGCTTCCACTTTGAGATAGAGAGTAAAGAAGATTTACCACAGTCAAGGAATAATAGAAAAGTATTATGTTAGAATACAGAGATGACCCTGGATTTTATCAGCTATTATTGGATTCACTTAATCATTATTGAGACAATGTGCAGATACACAATGCCAAATTTAGTCCAGGGGAGGTCAGTTGCCATGTCATGAGCAACCTCAAAAGCTCACATGGCCAGGAACTTGGGCATCCTGCTAACAGCTGTCCTGCAAGCAGATCCTCCTGACCCAGACCAGTCTTCAGATGACTGCAGCTGTAGCCCCAGCCCATAGCCTGAGAGGTGCAGTGCCAGAACCACCCAGCTAAGTGGTTCTTGGATTCCTGACTCTCAGAAACTAGATAAGTACTTAATTATTGGGGTAATTTTTTAAGGACCATTTCTAGAGCAGCTTTACATTCATAGTAGTATTAAGAAAGTATATACAACCCATAAACCTCCTGTGCACCCCCAACATATGCATAGCCTCTCCATTATCAACAGCCCCCACCAGAATCATATACTTGTTACCACTGATGAACCTATATTAACACTCAGTATCATCAAAGTGGGATACTTTTTATAAAGGAATAGATAATACACAGAACTAATGCTATTCTCATATCGTTTGAATTATCATTGGCACATAATACCCATTGTCTGCCAAAAACAACAAAATATGTAAAACAAGTAACTGAAAGTCCTGTTGAAAAAGTCAAACCACCCCTTGTGGAGAGAGGAAACACCTTGGCAGGGAGGGGTTTGGACTCATTCGGGCTCCACCTCTTTCTCAGTGTAGGACTATGGGCAGGGTTTCATCAACTCTGTCAACTAAGGATGGGGCTTTCCTCAAAGGGCTTTTGTAAAGTTGAAATAAATAATTCTATAGGTGAAGTCTGCATAGAAAATGCTCAACAGATGATTTCTCCTGCATCTTTTTTTTTTTTTATTCTTGCAATTGCAGTTTTGGACATTAATGATTATATAATAGATATCTTCTTCCAGCTTAAGTGTCATGAAGTAAAATATACCAATCTTCTCTAAGATTTTATTGGCAGAGTGGGGGGACCCAACTTACAGTTTCACTATTTGAGTTCTGTGAGAATTCCAGGAGCCTGTGATTAACCTGGGAATACTTATAATCATTTTCTAATCATGGAAAAATGGCAAAAAAAAATGACATATTAAAATCACCTCCTATCTAACCAACTCCCTTTCCTATTATCTTCTGAGATGGCCAAGATTAAAGTGACTTTGTATCCACATGCTGAAGAACAGGCAACATTCTGGGGTAACAGTCAAAAAAAATCATGACTCAATCTCATAATCAACAAGGACTTCCTCTAGAAAGGAACAGAATTCAGAGTTTTAGAAAGTCAAAATGACATCTAAAACAATCAAAGGGAGCAAAAAATTTCTTTAGATAAATATTTTTGGAGAAGGTGTCTCCTAAAGCATGCTTCTTAAACTACAAAATTCTAAGGGTCTTCATTAGAATGGAGGAAGAAATATTAGATCAGCCCTCCACTTCCTGCCAGGAGAGGAGACTCAGTAGAAATCCTCTGGGCAGTTGGTTTCCTCCTACCCGCCCACACTGCCTGTCTGCTCTTCCATGTGTTCTCATAGCATGCTGTCTAATCCAACCACAGTGAGAGACAGGAGCCATCTGCCTCACCAGCTCCGTGACTCACCTTGTGACATATCTAACTCTGGCACTATGGGACTCAGGGCTGTTACCAGCCGTCTGCTCTGCTAGACATTCCCTTTAGCCAGAGGAGCGACGAGGATGCAGAAGCAAGTACTACTCATTAAGCACTGATTTGAAAGTACTAACGGAGGCTTTAGGACTGCTTATTCCATACGATGATAAGTGCTTAATGTGAAATTAGAGTTTAGAAATGAATACAAAAAAAAAATCTGTTCAGTGTTTTTCCATAACCATCAATTCCTTTGACATCCATGTCACTTCCATCTGTCCTCAAGTCTTTGCTCAAATATTAATTTTTCACTGTCCCTATCCCAGACTACCCTATTTAAAATAGGCATCCACATCCTTGAATATCCTGTACTTCCCACTCCTTTATGTCACTCGGTAATACTAATCACCACACAACATACCATCTACTTTACCAATGTGTTTATTTAATCCCTTAGATTATGAAGTCCATGAGATTTTGCTCATATCTAAAACAGCACCTAATATGATGAGTACTTTCTAAATATTTGCCGGTAACTGTTTTGTTCTCTAATATAAATGTACAAATAGTCTCGAATTTTTGTCTCCACCTAAATTTACTGCTCTCCCTCTATACATAATAGACCTGATCCACTGCTAAAACAAGAGTAAAAGTGCAATGAATATTTAAAATACTGATCAATTCATTAATTGTTGATTGCACTAGAGACACGTGAGAGCAGAGTGATAGGGGAGATGAACTATCACCTGAATTGAAAATAGAATGTTATTCATGTGTTCACTGAACAAATATTTATTAAGAGCCTTTTATCTTTGCTTTCACAAATGGCTCTGCCTCAGTAAGACGCTGATCAATGCAAATATCTATGCTCCAAGTAGTCACTTCAGTACTCTGATGGAATTTGTGATTTTGCTTTTGTACAGTGTACCCAAAGCAATAAACTAAGCTTAAATATATAATGAGCTGCCTAAGGAACTGGCACAATTATAGATCCTATTCTCTTAAATCAATCCCTTAACAAATGGCAGATAGCCCCCACTGATTTATAGGAGGAATTTTTAGGACTATTTGAAATGCAGAAATACTTTAAAAGCTTGATAGCAAGAAATAGGCTGGTGGCTCATAGGAGGAAAAGTGAATAATGGAGACAGGAGTTTAACTTTAAAATTGGATCCTGAAAGGGTGATTTAGGGTTGAGGCAACAAGGAGAGCAGGTTCACTGGGACCTTCCCAACATTAATGAATTACTTCAGAAATATTACCATTCTGTTGTCTCTTGAGATGCCATTTAGTACTTTTTTTTGCTAGAGTATTAAATTATCTATGATTAACTTGTGAGAACTGGCCCATATTTCAGTAGATATTCTAACTCACCTAATGAGCAGTGCCTTAAGCCCCAGAGCTCCCTGGGTGATGGTGTAAAAATGGAGGACTTTTAACATGCTCCCAAGATCAAGCATATGTAGTTTGTATGTTATTTGGAGTTAAAGATTTTTCTAAAGTTCCCAGAGCTATTTCATTCATTTATTTAGGAAACATTAATCAAGCAACTATCCCACTAATCCCCATGGGTAGGGTGGCGATGAATCAGAATTAATCTTCCTGAGTTCAGAGAACTGACATTTGAGTTGGAGAAGCAGACAAGAGAACTAAATATGGTGTCTGTAAACTGTTGAGTGCTGTGAAAGAAATACACAGACCGATGAGAGAATGATGAAGAGGCCACTCTGAGGAGGGCACTGAGGACATTGAAGTTGCACTTGAAGCATAAACTAGCCATGTAAAGAACTCCAGATAAAGGGTTCCAAGCAAAAGGACAGCAGATATGAGGCCCAGGGTTAGGAAAGATCTTATTAGGTTCTTCAACAGACTGGGCATCTCAAAAGAGGGAGGGTTATGTGAGATGAGGTTCTGAAGTAAGAACAAAGGACAGGCAGCTAGTGTAGATGGGTGGGACTGGGAAGACAGGGGCTGGTTCATAAGCAAATAAAATGCTGATACTTTCAGGATACTTTCCCCTCTTCCTTTCTTGTTGCCATGGTCACCTCCCTCCAGGGAACTGTTCTTTCCAGTGTTAATGAGTGCTTTCTGGGAAGCTTCCTTCCTGCCTTTCTGGGGCAGATAACGGAGAAGTACTCCTAAGAATGTTCCTTTCCCACTTTTTGGCCACATGGGCAGGATGAGAAAGGAAAACATGAGAAGAAACAAACTGTGAGAAGACCAAATATACTCCCTCCCACAGATACCAGCTCTGGATCCCCTTCTCCCAGAAAAGTCTGTCTCTGTTCTATCCTTTAAATAAACGTTTTCTGCCCTTGCCTTGACAGTTCTTGGGTATTCCATCTTTGACACTGGGGAAATGGGACTCAGACCTGATTTCCAAGAATAGTATCAGTTTGAGGGGTGCACAGGAGTCAGTTCATGTAGAGCAATGGGGATCACGTTAAGGAGTAGGAATGTGACTAAACGCAATGGGGAATAACCTCTTCCTAGGACTTCCACTTAAGGCCAAATATTAAAGGAAGGTGACATGGAAACTTCCTGCTGTAAACACCAAGAAATACTGGATAAAATGGCAAAAAACTTTTTTCAACACTAGGTACAGAGCTGAACTTATAAAATAAACAAGGATGGTAGAGCATTCCCAGATGCCAAGGGGAAACGGTAGATATTGACAGGAAAAATATATATAAGGGAACATTCTGGATGCTGGATATGTTTTAAAATTTCCATCTGAATGGTAGTTAAATGGGAATTTATTTATATAAAAATTGACTAAGTTGTATGCTTAGGATCTGTGTACTGAGTATTTTGTACCTTAAAGTTTAATAAATAAAACAACCAAAAAGGAAAAACAAATACAATGATTAGATCACAACAGATTTCTCAACTGCAACAATAAAGGCTAACATCCCAAAGAATATAATTTCAATTTGCTAAGAAAAAAAATATCTGTCTAGAGCTGTATATCCTATGAAGCTATTATTCAATATATGGTCAAAATAAAAAAATTTTTAGGCAAAGGCTTAAAAAAGTCCTCACAGATCCTCATTATAGATAGACTTACATAGGAAATTGCACTTGATAAAAAGGAGTAGAAAGCAAGAAATGACCAGTGAAAAACATGTTTCAGATGCCCCTGACCTTTCAGTCCACTGTATGAGGACCATCAAAAATTAGAAAATGGTGAGAGCTGGGTGTGATCTCATATGCCTGTAACCCCAGCAGCTCAGGAGGCTGAGGCAGGAGGATCTTCAATTCAAAGCTAGCCTCAGCAACTTATGGAGGCCCTAAGCAATTTAGTGCTACCCTGTCTCCAATTAAAATATATAAAAGGCTGGGGATGTGGCTCAGTGGTTAATTCATGTAGAGCATGAATTAACTGGGTTCAATTCCCATTACCACAAAAAAGAAAGATGATGGCTGAAGTTTTGTGGCCTGAATTTTTAGATATAAATTCTGTGCCTTCATTTTCTTATCTGTAAAATGGAGATGAGCAAAGTACCTTATATAATGGTTGTGAAGATGAAGTGTCCTTCAAACAATGAGTGTGAGCTATTATTACATATTTAATATCCAAAACCTTGACATGAAGTCATGCTCAATAGATACCAAAGAAAGGATTTTTTCAGAAATTTCTTATATTTTTTTCTCTCGTGTATCAAAATCAGCTTTTTTTATCTTCTTCTTTCTTAAAAAGGTGTTAGAGATCAAACCCCAGGCGCATTGGGCAAGTGCTCTACCACTGAGCTACACCTCCAGTCCACAAATAACTTATTTTGTCTTTTAAGTTTTCTAGATGTTTGGTAAACTATTCCTAAAAACTAAGTACTCAAGGGTCTCCAACAGTAGAGTAGAATCTTCTGCTTGACATTTTTAAATGACCACTCTAGCTATTGTATAGAAAAGTTAGAAGGAGGGCAGAAATGGAACTAAGGAAACCAGTTACAATGCATTTCAATAGGGTAAGTGGAAACCTACACTACCCTAAACTGGACATGAATTATTTTAGGAGAAAATATAGGGAAAAAATGTGAAAGACAAATATATTAGAAGGTAAAATCTAATAAAGAACTACTGGGAACATTAGAGCAAAAAAGTTACTAAATTTTACCTAGACACTCTAAATCAGAAAACACAACTCAAAAATCTGTCCTTTTATTCAGTTCAGTATCCTCTTTCATTATGTAATAATTTTAGTAACCACATATTTTCCATCAAAACTTATCCCCAACTAGACAATTTCAGATCTTACAGTTTTCACTCCCTCGCCTTTGATCATACAACTGCATCTGCCTAAATGTTCCTCTTTCCCTTCTCTGCAACTAGTCTCATACAAACTTCAAAGACTTGGTCAGATTTCATCTTCCTGCCCGGATTTATGCAGTTGGAATTAATATTTTCCCTCATTTTCCAAATGGGCAAACATCTATGATATTAATGGGTCTTTCCATTCATGCTGGATTACAAAACCCTGAAAATTAAGAAAGATGTCATCTTCCACCTGCATCCCCTACATCTTCCAACAGAAAATAATTAAAATGTGTTAAGGGAATTGAAGTTGAAATGAAAAGGAGTTTCATCATTGAACTACTTGAATAATGAAACATCTGAAAAAAGAATAGGGCTAATTATCAGGAGCCAGGAGGCTTCAATACCTGGGAGCTATATAAGGTGTTTCTGATTGCATTATCCCAAGAAGTTTACCTTTTAATGTTTCAGTCCTGATTTCTGAAATATTACTTTACCACTAGAAACACATTCCTACTTCCAACTACCTGAGAGGTGGTGGGGGGGGGGGCGCTAAAAGCAGTATATTTTTGTTTGCTATCACCACCTTGGCCACCTTAGTTTGGAGACATTATTCTTATTTAATAGGAAAATATTTTAATCTTTAGAATTCTGCTAGTTTGTCATCTATTCTTTTATCTTCAGGGTTGGCAAAGTTTTGCCCCAGAAAGCCCTTCATGGAAATGACCATTATGAATCAAAAGTAGCATCCATGGAGCAAAAGAGGGTCCAGTGCAAAGACAAAATAAAATATAATGGAAATAGGCTTTCTTACCCAATGAAGCAGCTTTAGGTGCTCTTGGAATTACTGCAATTATGTGAGCATTTTCAACGTTCCTCTAAGAGCGGCAGAGATTGTAGTAAATTGGACTAAATATGGCAAACCTTGTCTGCCAATGTTCACATCCTGAAGGTACTTTGAAACTTTATAATACTAACATGTCTTCTTCCGAACAATCTCAAGCCTAGTTAAAATATACATATATATTAGCTGCTAAATAATGAGATTAAAGGTAAAATGTGCTTTTTCCCAATAGCATAAGCATAATTCTGCAAATTCACAAGTTGACAGGTTTGGAAAAACCCTCTACTCATCTACAAACAATTCGTCATCTGTATCACCACATTTAGGTCTCCATTCCCTATTTAGCTGCCCATTTACCAGAATAATCTTTATCCTCAAGGCATGGAAAGTCTAGCCTTCTTACCTCTATGTGTGGGGAGTATAAAGTCAGCAACAATAAAAAGACAACAACAACAACGAAACAGTTTTCTTTCTTTTCTCAAGGCTGAATAATTGCAAATGGCCATGCCCAGGATGGTTTTCTAGTGATGCTGTGTGGCTCAGAGGCAGACATGCACAATCAAGCCACGTAAACCTGATCTCTTCCACTCAGAAGATACTTCACGTCTCTGATCCTCAATGTCCTCATCGATTAAATGGGATTAAAAATACTTTCAGAAAAAAAAAATACTTCACTCACAGGGTTGTTAATTAAGCGATGTAAAATGAAGTGACACCATGACAGTCGTGTGGGAAGGTGCTTACAAAAGTGTATGTGTCCTTTTAGTGCCCTTTAGTTCCACATCCTCCACCCAGCAAGGGCCACACGTTTTCTCAAAGAAGGAAGGGTAGCAGTAGAGCCAAAGTGAAGGGCCAACTATCTGGGCAGCTTCTGAAAGTGGTGAACTTGAAAGGCTAATATCTCTCTCTAGGAAAAATTTAAAATTGGACAGAATTCCACACTCAGCAGAAATGAGAAAGGTTGTTTGCTATTGTTTGGATGTTAAATAGCCCCCAAAGGTCCACATGTTCAAGGCCTTGTCCCCAGCTTGGCACTACTGGGAGGTGTTAGAAATGTGGGGTCTAGTGGGAGGTCTTCTGCTCATTGGCAGCATGTCCTTGAAGGTAATCTTGGGACACACACACGACTCCCCCCAACCTTTATTGTACCTGCTATGAGGTGAGCAATTTTGCTCCACCACATGCTCACCACCACGATGTGCCGCTTCACCACAGACCTAAAAGCAATGGGACCAACTGATCGTGGACTGAAAACTCCAAAACTAGGTCAAAGTCAACTTCTCTGGGGCTGGGGAGTGACTCAGCGGTAGAGCGTTTGCCTAGCACGTGCGGGGCCCTGGGTTCGATCCTCAGCACCACATAAATAAATAAATAAAGGTATTGTGTCCAACTATAACTAAAAAAAAATATTTTTTTAAAAAATCAACTTCTCTTAATAACGTCATTATATCTAGTATTTGATACAGTAATGGAAATCTGACTAAAGCACTCCAATTCAGCACACACATTTTAAATGTAAGTACCAAGTTACATAGTGTTCATTATATATAATCTGGAGCCTTACCAGGATGGATGGATTTCAGTAACAAGTAGATCTTTTGATTCCTGAGAACAATTAAAATCTTCATCCTTCTTGTAGTGGCTATGGACTGCTGGAGTATATTAAGATCTGGGTGGTAGTATAAAAGCTTAGAGATAGAAACTAGAAATAAACAGTCATGGACATGGGGCAGGGAAGAATTCCAAAGAATAAATCAGAAATGCCAAGGTTGGCAGACAGACAGAATGAATGAAAAGTGAGAGAACACATAAGGGAGTGGAGTTAGAAAGACAAGGAGAAGTAGTGAGAATCAGTGGAAATTTCTAGAAATACTAGATCAAGATGTGATTATCTTCCTTATTCCCTCCTACAGAACTTTTATTAAATTCTACCTTGTTCATGAATGCGCTTAGGCAAGTATGGTTTTGTTTTAAGAGAACTTAGAAGAAAAAAAGAGGGATCACATGAAAGATTATAAAATGTAAAGATGTGCTACAGCTTCAACAATAGAAGATTTGTTTTATTTAACCTTTACTAAGTAGATTTTGAACAAATAATTATAAGTTTGAAGGGGTACAACACTCCTTGAGTCAACCCAGCTGTTTGGGGAGTAAGAAGAACTAGATAAAATACACATATGAAGATGTGAATTTGGTGTCAACATACCTTATATACAAACAGAGATATGATAAATTGTGGTATAAAGGTATATTAAGAATTGTAATACAAAAAAAAAGAGCTCATGTATAATGGCATGATTTGACGTGAACATACTTTATATACAGAGTTACGAAAAATTGGGCTGTGAATGGATAATTATGAATGTAATGCATTTAACTATTGTCATGTACGTAAGAGATATTAAAAAATTAAATCTTACAAGACTGGGAATAAAATAATTATTATCACAAAAAAATAAGAAAGAAAACATAGGGAGCTAATCAGAGGTCAGATGTGTCAAGAAGGGAAGAAGCTAAGATCTACCTGCTGGGATGAATAAGTTTGCTAACTGACTTCCACAGGACAGAACAACAAAGAAATTTTCACAAAAGCATTGAGAGAAGGAACAGTCACGTGTCATAAGAGTGAGGTGTTTCTCAAAGGAGGGAAAGTTACCACCAGTGTCAAATGCTGCAGCGAGAGCAAGTGAGATCACAAGAAACAGGTCTGTTTGGTGGCAAAGGCCATCGGAGTGAAGAAATGACCCAGAGACCAACATAAAAGGAGAAGTTCATGAGTCAGATAAGGGCTGCATCTCTTCCCCTTGGTGAGTTCATCTCTTTCTGTGGCATCAATTACCTTCTAACTATGATCTACCCCAAGTCAACTGCTCTAGCACAAACACCCCTCTCTCCCTCCTGTCCTCTTCCCCCTTCTCCCTCTCCCACCAAGCTTCAGGCCTCTACCACAGCCTTTTATAACTGCATTTACTTGCCATGTCCTACAGGAATTTCCATTTCACTACATCCAAAATGGAACTGATCATCTTTCTCCCAAACTCCTCCACCTTTTATTTTCTCTCTTGACAACTATAGTCTATGTTAACGCTTGAGGGAAGCACAGATTTCTCCTTTGTTTACTTTCTTTTTAAAAAAGCCACCAAATGCTGTGATACTTGTAACCCCTTGATAGTTCTCTGACCCAACACCTCCCCTCCACCCCCTAATCAGTTAAGGTTGTCACTGGTCTTTATCATTCCCCACCTGTTACCTCACACTCCTCCTATTCCCTGTCTAGCCTGGCACCACTCTACAACACTGCCAGAGAGATCCTTCTGAATTGCAAATCTAGTCATGCAAACACCCAGGATTCAAGTTCTTCCTTTAGGATCAATAATCAGCATGGATATGAGATATGAGAGAAACACCTCATCTTTGTGCTTTAATTTTCCTTCTGTATAAAGGGGATCGTGCTGAATTTCTTTTTCCACAGCAAAGGATTTCTGTGATGATTAATTCAACACTGCTGCCTCTAAACTAAGTTTTAAGGATTGTAAATGTCATAGAAACAAGTCTATGATATAAAGCTAAGTTTTAAAGTTTTAACTAGTAGAATATTAAATAATAATTTATAGTGTGATGCCATCAATTTAAAATGCATAGTAAAATCCTAGAAGGAAACAATTAAAATTTTTAATGACATTTGTCTCTTAATGATATGAATATAGACAACTATTATTTTCTTCATAATACACTTTCTACATTTTCCACAAAGGGCCTGGGATCCTTCTATAATAAAGGAAAAAATATTTGACTTTTGAAAACCTGAGCTGTCTGAAAGAGGCACTAATACAAAGGAGAATTCCCCAATGTTAAGACAGCCATCATGATACCAAGGAGGGCTGCTGGGCTTGCTTACTTATTGAACTGCCGCAAGAATGGTGCTTTCTTTTCCCAGGGTTAATGTCCAAGAAACATTACCAAGGACAATTCTGAACCACCTCTACACCACCTGGCTAAGGAGAATGAAAGCAATACAGAAACTGACAGTTAATTAAAAGAGGCTGTAACACAGCTAATGGGTCCAGATTGGTGGGACACAATTGTAGCACCTGTGGTCCTCAGAATAAAATTCCAAACACCAAATCAGACTCCAAATAAAGTATAATTTTTATTGGAGCTTTAACATGATTGCTAAATGAAAATTCACCCAATAATCTTTTCCAATTTTATGCATACCAGACAAGAGAAATGAAAGAACAACCCCAAAACAAATCATTAATAGATCCTTTCTTAGCAGTCTGATTTTCATTAAAGGAGTATTCTCTGCCTATCCATATTTTCAGATTCTTGGCTTATTGCCTTCAAAGAGAAAGTTCCTTTAAATGCTTCCACCATATAGGAGAGTAGACACAAGCTAATTACAGGGCACAAAAATTTCCATGCATTTGTTCTTCTCCTATCACTCAAAAGAATCTGTATAGCAACTTTTTTTGTCGGGGGATGTAATAGACTTGGTAAAAGTCATCATTAGAAAAACTTAGTAGCTTTAAACCAGTAATTCTCAACCAGGGTTGATTTTTTTTCACATAAGGACATTTAACAAAGTCTGGAGACTTTGTTTTATCTACCTCTCTATATATAGGTATAGGTACATATACTGGTATATGTTACATACACACATGTACACACACACGTAAGTATGTACACACACGTACATATGTACGTACATACACGTGCGCACGCGCACACACACGTATTCACATTAATAATATTAATGGATTCCTAGAGCCAGGCATGGTGGCACACGCCTATAATCCCAGCTGTTCAAGAGGCTGAGGCAGGAGGATCACGAGTTCAAAGCCAGCCTCAGCCAAGGTGAGGCACTAAGCAACTCAGTGAGACCCTGTCTCTAAATAAAATACAAAATGGAGCTGGGGATGTGGCTCAGTGGTCAAATACCCCCGAGTTCAATCTCCTTTACCAAAAATAAGTAATGGAGGGTACCTGCTGGCCTGTAGTGACTAGAGCCCACAGATGCTAAAGTCAAACATTACACAATGTATAAGACTATCTCCTACCTCCAACAAAGATTAGCACCATAACTGAGACATCCTTGAACAATAAAATGTAATTTTAATTCTAGTTCATGATCACTGGTTTTCAGGAGTAAGAGACCATTTTCTTTCTTAGTAGGAAAGTGGTCAACTTTGGGCCTAAGTGCCTGTCCAGTAAAACTCGGGATTCTCTCAGACCAGGAGAAGGGTCAAATGTCTAGTCTTTCCCAGCCTCTTCCCCCAGGATTTAAACAGCAAGCCTTCTTTATCATTACAAATCATAAAGGTTGCTTCTAACTTTCATACACACCAAGATATTACATTAACTATCATCTTTATCACACTAATTATCATTCTATGTTTGGCAGATGCTATTTAACAATCTGAGATCACAGAACAAGACTTAGGTACAAATTAGACTCTGAGGCTATATGGAATCCTAGGGTAGGAAAAAGGGATAGATAAAGGATGATGGAGATATAATCCAGTCAAATATCAAATGTCACCTAAATTCATCATTCCAAGCTTTGGAACATAAAAACTTGAGTTTGAAATCCAGTTCTACCATTCAATAGCTACACAGCACACAACTGCCACATTTTGAGAGTCTGTTTTCTCTTATCCAAAATGCAAATATTCATATTTACCTTCCAGGGCTCTCTTTGATACCAAATAATAATGACCAAGAGTTTCCTTTTCCCTTTTATACCATCATTGTAATAGTGACTAGCTTATATTCACATTCAAACACTTCCTCAGTGGAAATTTAATATCTCAGAGCCTTAGTTTTCATATCAGAAAGAATGTTTACAAACACAAAGTGAATACCAAATACATTAACATCTCATATTGTGCCAGATACTCAGAAAGTGCTCTAAGATTGGTAGCTATCATTACTCTCCAGAAAGGTCTTAGGAGTGCTCCTCTTCCTGAAGGCGCTGCCCTGCCTGCTGTGTGCTCTGATTAAAGATCCCCAATATCTGTGTGATCCTGCACCATGTGGTTCACTTCTGAGCATCTCTTGGAACACCTGAGCATACTACTCACTCACAGGGAGTCTCTCGGGCCCTGGTGAGAGGGTTTAATATCTCCTAAATATTCTTATTTTTCCTCTATTCTGTGGTATATAAAAATAAAAATATTAAGCAAAAATATGAAGTTTCAAGTATTAACATTTTTAAAGTTAATTTTTATCTGACAAAAGTGTTTGTATATACTAAAGGCATACCATGTGATGTTTCCATGTATGTATGCATTGTACAATGTTTAAATCAGGTTGAAAACATTTAAAATCCTTTATTCTAGCTGGAGATGTGTAATACATAACTGTCATCTACTACTCTACCGTGCAATGGTGAACCAGCTTCTTATCTGTAACTTAATACAATGTTCAAATCCCCAACTCTCAGCCTTCAGTCACCATCATTCCACTCTCAACTTCTGAGTTCAACTGTTTTATATTCTACACAACTGAGATCATGTGGTACTTGTCCTATGCCCAACATTTCACTTAGCATAATGATCACTAGTTCCATTCATGTGCTTACAAATATCAGGATTTTATTACGTATAGCTGATCATTCCATTATGTATATGTACCAAATTTTTCTCATCCACTTGACCAACCCTTGAGCTGACTCCATATCTTTGCTACCGTGAATAGTGATGAAATGAACATGGGAGTGCCAATGTGTCTTTGACATACTAATTTCATTTTCTTCAGACAAACTCAGTAATGGAATTGCTGAATCATACTGTAGTTTTTCATTTTTTGAGAAGCGTCTATAACATTTTCCATAATGACAATGCTAATTTGTATTCCCACCAACAGTGAACAAGAAGTTACCTTTTTATTTTTTGTCTTTTATAATAGCCATCCTTACTTTTGTTGTGGTTTGAAATATCAGTGCTTGTGTTCACTATCACAGCTGGACCTCAGTGCAAACCTAAATAACTCAGAAATCTTGTGTCTGGAGCTTTGAAAGGGAGACTGCGGGATCTCAGGTCTAGATCCTTGCTAAGCTTATATGAAATGATCTGAAGTATTGCCTACCTCTCCACTTGGGAATACACTCTAACTTTTTTATCCTATTTTTGACTTTTGTACCATGTTTGAGAAATTGTATCTGACTATTCTGATCTTAGTTTCTTATAGCATTTGAAACAGAGCCTTTCAAGGCCATTGTATGAGCTCTGCTGTATCATCAACTCTACAGAAACTTCATTCCTCTAGGTTTGTCCTGCTTCCACCTTTCACTAGAACAATGAATTGATCTAGCAAATTCCCAAGTACAGGCAACCTTTAGAGCCAGAAAAAAATTCTATCATCTCTTAGATCTTTCAATTGTGGTGGATTTTTGATGCAGTAGCTAATGCAACACAATGTGAAGTCAGTCTACTTAATTTCATGTTTTCTTCCACAAACTAATTCCCAGACAGTCCCTCAACACTCCTGCTTCATCCTTTCCATGAATACACCAACAAGCTCATCCTTTACTGCATTCTTCTGTACCTACAGCTTAATAAGTATTCATCCTCTGGCACTGTGTCTGTTTACCTATCTTCCCAAATAGATACCAAGCAGACACTAAGCAGGACTGGTTAATTTATTTCTATAAACTGATACTGCACAGGACATGGTCCATTAATCAATAAATGGTTGTTGAAATAATTGCACCTACAACACACGTGTATTTGCATACACAGTATAATACAGGGAAATCCTATATAAAGTCAGAAAATCCATGAATGGAGAAAGTATGTCAATGGGTATAATTATACTAACCCAGGAATCAAACAAACTGCTACCTAACTGATGGCAGACAGACAAGTGATCTAAGTCTGAGTAATGTAAGATGATAATGTCAACCAGCAAATATCTGTGGGAACTAGTCTTCGAGGACCTTATTTTCAGACAGGCCAACCCTATCCAATCCAATCCCAGCTCTCACCTTTGGATATAATCCTTCAGCTTCATTCCCATGAAACCATGAACCTGGATCATCCTTCAGAGGGATAGCTTCTTTGAGCAGCTTAGGCAGTCACACATTTGGGATCTACTTGTCTATGCGTAGCTCTTAGAATGAGTTCCAACGATGAGACTCGTGCAGTAGGACAAAAGTAAACATCTGAAATTATTGCAAGTGAGCTGAACCACAGAGGAAGCAGGAAAGGAGGGCAAGGGAAATGGGTTTTACTGTACCAATTCTATGGGCAGTATTGCAATGAATGTTGAGAATCTGACAAAAGCAGCTCCTATGCCATTTTCAAGAATAGGGATGATCTCTGTAATAATTCCATGAGCAAAGAGATGGCAGCTAATGTTTAATCAGTTTCAGGGATTTAAAATATTGTCTGTAATGACTCATACTTGAAAAACATCCAGTTTTCTTTAGAAGCAGATAAACTTCAAAGATTATTTTAGGTCTATCTGGTTCAGTCCAACAATTTTTCAGATAAATAACCAAAGCCTAGTAGATCAATTTTTCTAAATTTATCAGTGGCTTCATTTTTAGATTTGTATTTGTTTGCACTCTTAAGTTGTTCCAGAAACATTTAGGGCAGTCAACAAGGTGAAATATATAACTAAATCAGGTTGAAGAGGGATGGGCAGGTGTGTGTGGGTCAGTGCACCAATATAGACTGGTTAGGTGTGGCCAATAACATTGCTTCCAGTGCTTTCTAACAGCCAACCTTACAAACTGTTTTTGTGGTTTCACATCTATGAGAACGCACTAGTTGATCAGAAAGTTATTAAGCCTATGCTAAGACCACAGAATAATTCTCCCCATGTTCTCAGAGAGCATCAGTTTCATACAGCACACTTCTGGGCACCAGAGAGGTGGTTCTTTCTGATAATATCCTCATAATACAATGATGGCATCACACTAGAGATTTGCAGTTCAACAAAGTAACTCTTGGGAGGTATATGATGTTTCAGGCACACAGCTCAATACAGGAAGAGAATCTAGAGAAGAGAATAGGTGGACAGCATACCTGAGGCAAGGTCAATAAACATTTTTCTCAAGCATCATTGATAGGTTTTTGAGGGCTGTCTTACTTCACCTGGTCCATCTTCACCATTTTTTTGCAACGTGTTCTTCTATTCATCCACCCAGTGATCAAGCAAGATCTAAGATCAGTCCTTGAAGTTTCCAATACCTACCTACCTGATCAACAAGTTTATCGATGGGGTTCTTAAATATCTCAGAACTAGCAATTCCTTCTGTCCTGAATGTATACTAACCTGTGATCATTTCACTTAACATGGAATTTGCTGAAGTAAAGGTTTTTGCCTCTCCAGTAATGGTCCACTCTGTCACCTTTCCAAACACAACTCTGACATCTTAAAACCTTCGAGTGTTTCTCTGGTGCTCTAATAAAATCCCAAGTCCTATCCCATTAGACCAGGTCTTCTATTGCTGTTGCAGCCCGATTCAGGCCCCTCTCCTTGCTCTCTTTAATCCAGGGACAGAGGTCCTTGGGCAGTTCTAGCAGGTCCTTTTCCTTACCATTATCAGAACTTTCACATTTCCAGTTACTTTCTTAGAACTTTATTTGCATTTTTCATATTGTAATTAGCTGGTTGTGTAATTATATTGTAAAGTCTCTCTTCCCTGAGAACTGTAAGTTTCACAAGGTGAGGAAGAAGTGCGTCTTTCTAGCTCACCGTTTTATTTCTGACCTAGCTTAGTATCAGGCACAATGCATGGGTCATGGTAAGTATTGAAATACATGAATGAATCAAGAAATAATGGTATGATGAAATGGACAAATTAAAAAATAGAGTCTAGCTGTTCTTTTTCTAGATAGATGACTTTATATGTTGCATGGGGCTAGGTGTTCATACTCCACTGTTCTAGTGTTTCTGCTTGTCTTCTAAGGAAAAAAAGCACAAGCAGACATCTTTTGTTCTCGACCATCTTTGCAAGGATGTTAACATAGCAAATAGCCTTGGAAAAAGAAGTAGTGTCCGTTTCTACAGCAGAGGGCATTGCCATTTCCTTACCAGCATAATATACATAATGTCTCCTCTAGAACCAAGGTTAAGCAAGCTATAAGCAGCAGTGTTATATAATTTAGGGTTTCCCAAGTTTTAGAATTTTTTAGCTGTAACAAAAAACTACTGTATATACAGCAACTACCTGAACTACTCTTCATTTCCCTTGTGGGATTTAGTGGGTAAGGGGAACCAATATGAATATTAATCTCATGATGCTTGCTATGCCACTAGTAACATAGTTATTTGCCTTCGATGCAAGAGTATAATGTCTTCTGCAACCATCTAGGAAACTAACAGGCTAATTTGGTATCTTACAGTTTTTACATTATGTACCTAATATTGGCAGAGCTGGGAGGAGGGAGTATGAAGGCTGAGACTCTGTGAAAAGTGGGAGTCCATAAAAGACAATATTTCAATAAGGTGTACCAAGGTGGAAAACCTTGGCACCAAACTTGTAAATCATAAAGTAGTGTTAACAAATGTGATTCTTGGAGCACTTGCAAGAAATAAGTGTTTAAAATGATGGTCCCTGTGGGCAATCCCAATTCAAATCAGAGCCATACTCAATTATTCTTCTAGTTAAAGCAAGTTTGCACTGATCCATTGATATTCTTCCCAGACCTCCTAGAAACCAAGAGCATGCATCTTCCCTGAGACCAAAAAGAAAATTATGCCAAATGTATAATTGGCATATTATGAAGATCAGATGGTGAAAAATGTATTTTCAACATCAGGATCAGAATCCCCGAACTCTTTCAAAAAATATTCCAGGGTTGGGGATACAGCTCAGTTGGTAGGGTGCTTGCCTCACATGCATAAGGCCCCTGGGTTCAATCCCCAGCACTGAAAAAATGAATAAATAAGAAGGAAAACACATTCCAGCTGCATGTGCCCTCGACTTACTCTCATTCCATCCCCAGTGCCTTTTCCTTCAAGTCTATATTTCAGCTTTATATAAACATTTTATAGATATAATGATGAAAACAAAGAAAGCACATATCCAAAACCAAGATAAACACAATATACTAAAAGCTTTCCATTTCGGACAGGGCAAATACATAAGGTGGATGAAAAAGAACTTAACATTTTGCTTTAGTAGCAAAAAAATTTGATAAAGCAACCTCTGTTTAAATCTAGAAATGGAAAATTAAATGACATTCCCAGCAAATAAAAAAGTTCAATAGTCTTTACTGCCAGAGTGCAGTGCAGTTTATGCTTCCCTTTATTTCAAAAATAAGCTCTAAACCATGCCGTGTCCTGGTATGACAAATACTGCTTGTTTGATGCCAAGAATGAAAGATCTGATTACTGATGGAAACTTACCTGTGAGCACAACCCAGCAAGAGCCGCTAGCAGGGCTCATTTAGAGACTTCTAATGGTTTTGATTCAAAGAACTCCCTGAAGACTGAACTGATTACATCAGGATTTCTGGCTGCAGTGGTCAAAGTAATACCCACAGGATATGACAGGAATTATGATGGATATCAAAAGCTCTGCAAGTTGAAGAGTAAAATCTCTTTTCTACCTGAGAGTCCTGTTCCATACAAAACCCAGAATATATCAACAGTGAAAAGTTAATCTCTTTAGAGTGGAAGTAATGAAGATATAAAAGAACGACTCTGCCAGGAAAATAAAAAAGACTCTTGTGCGTGAACATTTCCTCAAATCAATCAATCTAGTTAGAAATTTGCATATGATACCAAAAAAACCATTAGATTATTAAATATCCATCAGCAAGATTAACAAGAGGGAAAAGCTTGTCAGCCTTCACAATAAATGAATATATTTAGGACCTGTACAAAACACCTGACCAGAACACCTCAAATATATATATGGAAACATTCTCCTTGCAAATCAAAGTTTTCCAGATACCAAGACCTATCTTTGAAAGTGGCTTAATTATTGGTGGAATTACAAAAAGATTCAATTTATCTTTTTAAAAAGTGATTGTAGGAAATTGTTATTTTTGAACATGTATTTACATTGCAAATCCTATAATTTAAATATATTAAAAATATATACATATATTTAAAATGAAAACCAAATAAAGTCTAAAGAATTTATGGAGAAATTCTACCCTCAAGGAGATAAGGCATAAGTCTACTTTTTTTTTGTTTGTTTGTTTTTAATTGATTCATAATTGTACAAATTAATGGGGTACGATGTGATATTCCAACACATGACTACAATGTTTAATAACCATATCAGTATAATTAGCATAGTCATCACTTCAAACATTTATCATTTGTGTTGGGAACCTTCAAAATCCTACTATTTTGAAATTCAAAGTTATCAACCCTAGTTTCCCTACTGTGTTACATAGCATTAGAAGCTACTCCTCTCACCCAGCTGCACCTGTACCCACCCATCATCCTTCCTGGACTCTGGTAATCACTATTCTATCCCCTACTTGCATGAGATCAACTTCCACATGTGAGAATGTGCAATATTTTTCTTTCTGTGCCTGACTTGCCTTGTTTAAAAAAGTGTCCTCCAGGTTCGCCCATGTTGTTGCAGACTTCAAGGTGCTTTGTTTTAATAGAGGGCAAGTACTCCATTGTATATATAAAACATTTTATCTATTCATCCATGTATATGCAGATTTTTCCCATGTCTTAGCTATTGTGAATAGTGCTGTACTAAAACATGGAAATGCAGATATCCGACACAAGGATTTTCTTTCCTTTGGATATATCCCTAGTAGAAGAATTGTAGTATTGTATGGTCTAATACCTTCCCACTTCTGACGTGCAGACTGTGCTTAGTGATTTTCTTTCAAAGATTATAGTGTAGAAAGTAGGGGGAAAGTTACAGTGGAGAAATCTGACAAGTTGCAACCTCAGCCCTATGATCAAGGTTTGTGTCACCAATTATGAATCAATACCTTCTGATATGAGATAATGAGAATGGCACTTTTTTCCAGAGGTCCATTTCCCCCAAACACTGGTTTAATCAGGAAGAAAACAAATTCCAATTGAAGGACCTGTACAAAACACCTGACCAGAACGCCTCAAAATTGTCAGTCATCAAAATCACAGAAAGTCTGAGAAACTGTCACAGCCAAGAGAAGCCTAATGAGACATGTAAACCAAATGGGATCTGAGATAATATTCTTTCCTGTTCCCAGAGTCTAAGTAAAAACTAAGGAAACCTGAAAGTATGGACTTAGTTCATAGTAATTAATCAATATAGGTTCCTTAATTGTAACAAATGTATGATACTATAAAATGTTAGTAGGGGAATCTGGAAGTAGGGCTTATAGGAATTCTGATTGTCTTTGCAATTTTCCTATAAAAATATAAATATATTCTAAAATAAAGTTCATTCACTCATTTAAAAAAATTTAAACTATTTTTCTGAAAGTTACAAAATATCTGAAGCTAGAATCAATGGCAAGTCAATAGTGATGAGCTGATTATATCTAAGTAGGCTAATTATAATGCAGTTGGTAATCACTAGATAGTATCTAAAAACAAAGAATAACAATGTACAAAAGGTTACCAAGGCTTCTGCACTGTATCTAACTAGCATCTTCCAAATGCCAATTTTTTAAGCATGGAACTGCATCTTCCACTGATCCTGGAAAATACAAGTGCTGACCTGAGATGACAGCAAAAATAAAGTATACAGGACTAACAAGATATAAACCCAGGATAAAAAGTTGCCTTCTCTTTGAAAGATCTTTCTCTGCATGGAGCCCAAAAATTCTTTTCCAGAGTATATCTCAAATTAGAGATTTCATTGCAAATTCTTCTGGCTCATGATAAATCTAAATTTCTACTCAAATCCAAATGAGTTTCACTTCCATGGCTTGACAGTGCCCTTTCATGAAGACATGAATTGAGAGAAAAAGGTGGAGAAAACTGCATTATTTGTGCTATTATTGAGCACTTTGTACTTGAGCTAAATAGTCTTATTGATCTTTGGGGAACAAAGATGCCAATTATATAATTCTGTTACAATAATACATTCCAATTCTCAAACACTATACTTTAAGCTACTAACTTTGAACCCTGTATACAAAGGTCTGACAAAGACCTTGTAAAAAATGTCATCTGCTAACATAAGCATCTCAAACATTACTGGGTTGTTTTACTAATGCTATACCTAGCCTATCTTCCCAGAAGCACTACTAGAATGCTGGTAATTTTTTTCTACCAAAAAATAATAATAATTAAGAAACTGTTTTCAGGGTTTTCCCACAATAATATGGGGAGAGTTAATTTCAAGCAAAAAGAAGACTGCAACAATGAATATATTCATCTGTGCATTGTTCTATAATGCAATCATTAAAATGGCTATGGAAACATGTAATGTTAGGTGGAAATTATATGTTGTGGGGGGGTCAACTGACTATCTCAGTTCATTCTGCACTATTTTCTACTCTGTTGCATCTCACAGAGAACTACATTTCCCTGTTCTGTGGCATCCAGTAGTTTCCAACAATAAGAGGCACCAGCAAGAAAAGTGAATGTGGGTATAGTTTACTGCGGCGGCTCAGCACCCAGACACCCTGGAATCCCTGTTTGTGTGCACTCCTCTTACTTCCACATGATTTCACTTCAAGGGAACACTGAAGTTTATTTCCATCACACACACATGCACACACACACACACAGCCCTCCTTGCCTATCAAAGATCTGGGAACTTACTTTCAAGGAAGGGCTACTCACACTTAACTAGGGAGTGAGATGAGGCCCAGAGCTGAGGGGCAGCCAACGCTCCAGATGTGCCTGCAGGATGCAGCCACAGCCTGAGGAAGTTGGCTGGGCCCTTGTCCCTTTTGTCCTGCCTCTCCCACTCTCTGGTCCTCCACAGCAGCATTTCTGCAGTAATTCCTTACTCAACAATTCCTGTCCCAGAAGATGTTAGCCTCCAGAAGGAGATGATAGGGGACCCCCGGGTATTTCTTCCCCTCCTTCTGTTTCAGCAATGTCCCCCATAGAGGCTGCATCACCTCCTTGGCTCCAGCTCCTGTCAGATAGCCCCCACTGCAGTGGTTTAATGCAAGCACACCCAAGTCTCTTGTGTTAAGGTAAGGACGTTATTTAGAAGAGTGGGACCGAATTGGGATGAAAACATGCAAGTGAATCACAGAAAATTGATAACTCTTGAACCATGAAAACCTCTTCAGCTTTCATTGCCATTTCACAGCAAAAAGGGGAGCCAGGGCTCAGCAGGGGGCTTGCTCCCATGTTACTCCCTCACCTTATGAGTCCATGGCCGAGAAACAGCTGGCCCAGCAGAAGAGATGGTTTATACAGGATGCACAGGGGTTTGCGTGCCATGCTCCACAATGTAGTGTCTTGAATTGAACAAATTATAAGGTTATTTCTCCCATTTTCAGCATACTTAGACCTGAGATCAATGGATAGAAGCAGAAATGGCCCTTTTCACAACTGCATGATATATTTCATTATTGCAACCATGGGTACTGATGATTTATAGATCTTGATTCCCCAAAGAGGAAGGTTTCCACCAAGAGGCACACAATCTTCCCATTAAACTACAAATTGAAACTATTTTTTTTTTTTTTTTGGAAATTTTGGGCTCCTCTTGCCAACAGGCAGAAGAGCCATTACTCCAACTGCAGTGATGATTTATCCAGTCTATCAGAGGGAAATACATTGCTGCTGCCCAGTAAGGACTGAGAAGACTCTCTGAATCATAGGACTTCCATGTGCAGAAGGAAATCAGTGGAATTTTCCAACAATTCAATCAAGGCAGGAACACTAAATATTCAAATGCTTCATCAAGAAAGATTTGGTTTACACACCAAGAAAACAATCTGGTTAAGATATGCCTGAGTGCAAGAAAACAGTATAGAAAGTAGATGGAAATCATTAAGTATGGCCTCAAGATTGGCTACAGAGATGAACTGTAGCAGCTATATGCATTTTTGCTGTACCTAAGCCTGCAAACATTAACAAAAAAACCTGTTTATTTCCCCTTCCTTTACTATTTTGTTTGAGAAGTACTGGTGAATCCTAATTTTAAAATTTTATTCACATACAGGCAGTCAGGGGTTTGCATATCACCTAGAGAACCTGCCTTGGATTATGGTTACCTGGTGCCTCCATTTTTAGGAAAAGTGGGAAAATGTTTCTGTGCTAATGACAGCTACCTCCTGGTAGATGGAAGTAGGAAGTCATTGTACAGACATTAAGCATGGTAAAAGGATGTTGTGGGACAAAAAGAACAGACTAACAGCCATTCTCACTTTTTACTTTCAAATACATTTCCTCTCTTCTCCACCTCCCTATGTATCACAGACAACTAAATTTTCCACCACGCGACCAGCACTCTGGTTTCATTAAAGAGGTTCGTGGTATAGAAGTTAACTAGTGAGATCAAAATAAACACACAGACTCAATTACCTTCTTCTATGACCAGGTCCAAGACAGTTCTCCCCTCTGGCTCTCACCTGGAACCACCCGGTGGGGCAGCAAGGCTTACTCAGGACTAGCAGGAGAGAGAGAGAGCACGCCAGGGAGTGGCCTTTTATTGTGGAACAAGAAATTCAGGGGAAAATTCCATCCAATGAAGGTCGAGGGGGGCAGCATTCCAAGGTCAGGGTCAGTGATTGGTCTCGGTCAGTGGTCAGTCACACCCCCACACGGACAGGCTCTGGCACCTGGAGAGGGTGGGGATAGCGCTGACACAGTTTGGCCAGAATGTCTCACACCCAGTCAGGGAGATGCCCAATCATGTGCGAGAATGGCTTCCCACAAAATTTCCCTGGTCCAGAATATTTAATCAGAAGATGAGAGGATGGAAGAAATGGAGAAAGCTGCCTACTTTTCCTTTCTTTCCCTGCTCCCAGGGCATCTCCTGCAACAGTTGCATCTTCTGTGGGTCTAGACTCCACTAGACATCACCAGGACCCAATTCTGCCTGTATAGCCCCCTCCATGGGTCCAAATCCTGCTGGACAACCCTAGCATCTGTTTCTGTTGATACTTCTTCCCTTCATCCCTTCAGGTCTATGAAAGTAGTACTGTTTTCTTGCACTCAGGCATATCTTAACCAGATTGTTTTCTTGGTGTGCAATCCAAATCTTTCTTCATGAAGCATTTGAATATTTAGTGTTCTTGCCTTGATTGAATTTTTGAACTGTTGATAATTTGAGTTGCCCGATCTTCTTTGGCTTCTCAACTCCTGCAGTAACTGTGTAATAAATCCCCTTTGTCATCTGTGTTTCAAACACTTAACAGGGGTTTCTATTTATTGATGTTCTAATATTATTAAGTATAAAATGCAGAATATTATGTAGTATGAACAATGATTTCATCCTAGTAAAGAAAACAAATGTACGTACTCATTAAAACAGTTCTGGGAAGATATATTTTGTTAAGAGTAACCTGGGAACTTGGCTAGTTCCAAATTCTGTTCAATAGACAAAACTTACTTTGAAGTCCCCAAAGGAAATATATTAGAAGTCCTTAATTTCCAACAAATCAAAAATTGTTATTATTAGATCTGGTGCCGAATCCTAACTTGTAGTTCTGGTGAATGACACAAGACCATGTGGGAATTTATTTTCCCCTAGCCTGGAGGGAAACCTAGAGTCCAAGTATGATGAATGGCAGAGAAAGTGAGAGAAGATGATATAAAAAGGGGGAAGAAGAAATAAGCCCATTAACAGATTTTTCAAAGGCTAGTGCCAGAGTTTTGAATTCCCTGGAGCATCACTCACAAGCACTACCTGCTTTCCTGAGGAGGGTTTTTCCCAAGGGATTATGCAAAGGATTGGGGATGGGGCAAGAGACCTTGGAGGAAGGAGCCCACAGAAATCTGGAAAGAGTAAAGAACTGTGGGAAACCCCTAAGCCATTCTAGCCTTTAGAAAGTATAAGCAAACAGCCATCCATAGCTGAAGGAGAGGCTAGGAGCTCAGAATGCCCAACCAAGGTTCAAGTGCATGGGCTGTGATGCAGAGGTGTGGCACAGTAAGAGGGCTGAGAAAACTCCAAGTCACTCCAGGCCCTTGAGGAGCAAGGGGCAGCAGCCCCATTGACTGGGGAAGAAAAGGACAGCTGACAGAGACCTTCTCTGAGGCACAAATATAAGCAAGCTCCTGAGGGCAGGAGCAGAGCTCACTGTTTACATTAAGCTCCCACCCACTGAGGGAAATAATCATCCCAGAGATGGGCCAGGAACATACTCCTTTCCTATCACTGTGTTGAACTTGAGCCCTTCATCCTCTTCCTTGCTAGACTGAACTCAGTGCCTGGACACTCTTCTCAGAACGAAATCCTCCCTTGGGGAATTCAGAAGGCACTGAGATCTACCTTTCTCAGGACACCCTGTGCTTTAGGGGTGGCGTGCACCATCAAGAGCTCCCAGGGACAAATAATGGCAGTCCTATTCCTCTTGCTAGTGGCCACTTCAGGCATCAGCACATGAGGCACTTGTGCTCTGTGAAACATGGGATGTCTGCTCAAGCTTCTGGAACAGTTTTCCTTAGTCTTAAGGCATATGAGAAAAGATACTCTTCAAAATGTGGTCACATCTGGCCATCACCCTTGGACATGCTTCAGCCCTCTCAATTCAAAGGAATGCCCAAGGAGAAGTCCAAAATTCTAAGGATAGCAAAGCAGAAAGAATGAATTTGGAGTCTCTTATGATCTAATTTAGTCATTAAATTACCCTTCTCTTGGTTGAGGAAATATCAGACATCCTTAATCAACTAGACTTGAGGCAGTCTGTTGATCAGTCAAAAACATCCTAATTGATACAGAAACTGTCACAGACCTTCTGCTGGGAGGTGTTTGTTTTGTTCTGTTGTTTTGTGCTTAACAGCTGTATTGAGATAATTGATATACAAAGAACTATGCATATTTAATGTGCAATTTGAGTTTATACATATGTAAATACCCATAATACCATCATCACAATCAAATAGGCATGTCTAACACTTCCCCAAGTTTCTTTGCATCCTTTTGCTGTGTGTGCATGTGCATTAAGAACACAACATGAAATCTAGCCTCTTAAATTTTGAGGTACACAGTGCCTGAAGTTAAAAATGCAGTATGTTGAACAGATCTCTAGATCTATAGTGCATAACTAAAACTTTATACTCCTTGAACAGTAACTCCCAATTTTCCTTGATCCCAGCCCCTTAAATATTATCATATTCTTTGTCATGTTCTCTACTTTTATGCCTATTTCAAAGGCTTCAGCTACACAAAATCATGAGGTGTTTGTCCTTCTGTGACTGCCCTATTTAACAAAACACCCTCCTAGTTTGTCCATGTTGTTACAAATAGCAAGATTTCCTTCTTGTTTAAAGCTGTTTAATATTCCAGCATATCAATATACTGCATTGTCTTTCTCCCTCTGTTGGTAGTCACTGAGGGATAGTATTTTAGTTGGAGTTACTAGTGCTAGTGTTTCTTACAAATGACTAAAATCTCAGTGGCTAACATAATAAAGGTTCATTGCTGGCTCCCACACAGTCTGATCAGATGTTTGGTAAATCAGCAGTGGTTCAGGGAGTCTTACTTCTTACAAGGTCTGGCACAGGTACTTAAATCACTCACATGTTTCGTTTTCTAGGCATATCCAGTATATTTATCAAGTTTGTGTTTATCTACACACAGATTTTCCTTTACTTTTTTTTAAGGCCTTTAACTCTGGAGCCCAACCAAAATGAACATCCTCATTTTCTTTAATATCCATGAGTTGAAGGAATTAAAGATTTCAGATTTGCCACCTCACACAGCTGTAACTCCACTTTGCCTGTTCAAGTCAGAAGAGGGTTTGACTCGAGACAACATAGGATGCAGCATCTTTTCAGCCAAGGCATTTCCTGCTATACTCTAACTGTATTCATGTTTTCCTGAACTGGGAAGGGGAGTCGATTGAATATGTCTATAATTCTGGTTAGTAAGAACAAAAATCAGCAGTTCTGATCTCCCTGGGAACTCACATATAATTGAATAGAGCCCTCTGGGGAATGCAGTTAAAGCCACTGCTTACCATGTAACTTTGCTTGAGATGGAGAAGGGGCTGAGAACATTACTTTGCAGTCGCTAATGTGTTTTTAGTTGACTTACCTAATTTTTTTTTTTTTTTTTTTTTTTTTAGGTGGACACAATATCTTTTATTTTTATGTGGTGCAGAGGATTGAATCCAGTTCCTCATGCATGCTGGGCAAATACTCTACCCCTGAGCCACAACCCCAGCACATACCTAACATATCTTTAAAATATTTTCTACTATATGGAAGAATGATATTAGATTATTGAGAAAACACAAAGAGATGTTAGACAAAAACATCTTCAAAGAGTTAAGAACGCCAGTAGTGCACACCTATAATTACAGCAGCCAGGAGACCAAGGAAGATCACAAGTTCAAAGCCAGCCTCAGCAATGGCAAGACGTTCAGCAACTCAGCGAGAGCCTGTCTCTAAATAAAATAGAAAATAGGACTGGGGATGCGGCTCAGTGAGCAAGTGCATCTCAGTTGTTCAATCCCTGGTGCCAAAAAAAAAAAAAAAAGTTAAAAATAATGGAAGGTATATTACCTGTCTCAGAATGCCCACCATACAAATTAGATAGTTAGCATAATGTATGCATTTAAAAAATAGAAAGCAGAGAAAAAAAATCACTTCTGTATTTACAAAGGTAATTATGACATCCCTCTGGGTCCTGAGCATGGATAGAATTTTGACAGGAGATTGTAGGAAAGAGGGATTTCAACTGGAAGGAAATGTAGACATAGAAATTTAGGGGAAAAGTGGTGAATTCCATGTTCATTCATCTAGAAAATACTTGGAAAATACAATTGACGGCATTAGTTGAGATCAAGTTATGGGACCAGATAAGCCTATATCTTAAAAGGTTTGAATTATGTGTATGTATCCTGGTTTATAAACCTGATAAGAAACCTTTTCAAAAAGTTTCATCTTAAAGGGGGAGAGGAAGAATTTATAATTACAATTTTTAAGATAAATGATCCAAGAAAAAGGAAGTAAGTAGCCTCAAGTCAGGAGGAAATCTGTCTAAAGCTTACTCAAGCTGAGGGCAACATTAAGGCTGTCTTGGTCAAAGCCTAAAGTCATTAATTATGGCATGTCTGGGGGAAAAAAAAAACTGGAATCTATATAGGTCATGCCTGGTTCATAAAATATGGAACAAAATCATAATATTGAGCAAAAGTAGTTAATAAATTATGTATCTTTCCAATATTCATATTTAAGATGACCATTTTAGATTTTTAGTTTTTGTTACAATGGATTTATTTTAAAATTGAAAAGTATACCGTTCTCAAAATGAATTCAATGTACATTTTTAACTGCATGCCAGCAAGCCTGTGGTGGTGGGATGCAAAGACAGCATCAAAGCAGAAAGTTGCTTCATTCCACCTGTTACTGAAATCAGGAATGTTGTGTTTGCTTGGTATTGATGCCAGAATGGGCTTATCTGGCTGTTCATTAAAGCTCTTTAAGAAATCAATAGCATTAGTATAGTAAGCACTGCCCTCCTTCCAGTGCAACCCTGAGTTATGGGTGTCACTAACATGAAGGTGAGAAGTTAAGATCATTTTCCTAATTGCTACCTATTCTCATGGCAAGATACAGTGAACTGCTTTTCTCAAGTGTCAGTGAAAATATCTCATCTTCAACGTATCATCTGAATGATTCATAAAGCACAATGAAACTTTGCCCTTGCTCAAAGGCAAAGAAAACCATTTTAAAGGAGAAGTTAATTGGTAGAAGAGGGTTTAAAATAGGTTTTAAACAAAATATTGTGTGACAATAGGTGATGGTGACACTATCTCTAAACAATTCAACCCCTCAAGATCACTCAATTCTTTCAGAGCACATCTGAAATTTTCTACCTACTTTGTTCCAGCTTTACAGATGGAAGACAAAGTAGGGTTCAACATGGAAGTTATTTCCAAAAATGTAATTTTATATATGACACTTCAAGAAAAATCGTGTATTCACATAGCAGGAAAATTGACTCTCAACCTTATCGAATAGTTGGTGTATAATGGCCCTCGAAAATTAGGTATCAGATGGGTATATTTGGTCTAATTCCACTGAATTATTTTAATATAGGAGGAATCAGGGATAATTTATTAACAATTTTCTAAGATAATTTTATGAATAATGATAATCCTCAGATTATTTTTAAGAAAGAAGAAACTACCACATTGCTTTTCAGAGTGATTTTCTCTAAATAAATGGGAAAGAGAAGTTTGGACTTTGTGAAAAGAAAATATCCCAGTAAGTCAAATTATTTAGGAATTTTTTTTAAAAATCAAGTAAAAAAAAAATCTCCAGATTTTTATTAATTCCATCTAAAACAATATGTGGGGTCAATATCCAGACGGAAGCCACTTGCTTCTTTATTTTTCTTGCTGAATTCAGGAACCCTCCTACTTCTTTGAATTTTACATTTCAGAAGATAAACAAAGCCTAGAGCAACTGTGAATAAGGAATCAAAAGGAAATTTTCCTTCATTAAACTGAAATCCCAATAGGTATCACCTTGAGTGTAAGGGTGAAAAGGAAATAAAAAAGGCAGGCATAAGAAAGCAGTAGTCTCAATTCTACTGGAAAATGGAGGAAAAAGAGCTCCACCCCACCCCAAGAAATGGTAACCACAATTCAGACCTCATGACATCTGCAAATCAAAACCATGCAATCTGTGTGACCCATAAAATCTTAACTGAGAATTTGGGGATTCTGTATTGGGCAGTGGTAGTGACAAACTAGCAGAAGCAAGCAATTACCTCTGAAGACCTCAAAAACATTTCCATAGAGAAAATTCAAAGTGATATTAAAGTCCAAAATCATAAAACACAAATCACTATAGGTAAAAGCAATAAATAAATAAATAAACCTAAGGATCAGGCCTGCAACGATTTGAGATTCTAATACTAATATTCCTCACAGAAGACTAAAGAACTATTACAATAAGAACATAAAAACAAAAAGAATGGTTTAAAATATAATAAAATTATGAAAGAATGGCAAAATACATATGAAATTAATAGAATTTCTAAAAATAGGGGATTAAAATTAAGAACACAATAGATACATTAAATAGCATACTAGACAGAGCTAGAGATAAAAATGAGGAACTGAAAAATAAATACCAAGAACGTGGCAAAAGATACAAAGAAGTAGTTTTGAGAGAAAGGTTAAAGAAAATCTGACACAGGTGACTTCTAAACTACAGTCAAATGAATCTCATAGTTTTTTTCATATATGTACATAGGAAAATTAGGTGAATCTCACTATCATGTATAGCCACAAGAATGAGGTCCTAATTAGAGTAAGAAAATCTATGCATGCAAAATTTTATCAAAACATTCTACTCTCACATATAACTAAAAAAAAAAAAAAATCTGACCCACAACAAATGGAAGTTCCAGGAAAAAAATAATAAAATAGGGAGAATTTTGAGGAATATTAAAACAATGAGAATATTCCATAATTTTTGAAAATCTCCAAACATCAAATCTAGGTAAGCCAAATAAAGATTGAATAAAGAAAAATCTCATTTTTATATAATTTCCACAATTAGAGACAGTGCTCATTTGGGAAAAAATATATAACATCAAAAGCCAAAAAAGTCTTAAAATTAGCCAAGAGATAAGAGATCATTTTGACTTTCTCATTACAATAAGGTGTAGAAAAAGATTATGCTCAATGTGCTAAGAATTTTATAGTCAGTCACAAAATCCTACAGTATTAAAGACAAAGGAAGTACACTTTAAAGCAAAAAAAAAAAAAAAAAAAAAAAAACAAAAAAAAAAAAACCTGAGTTTGCTTCTGGAAACCTACATGAATCAGTCACGGTTGTCCAAAGAAATTGAAACAGAATTCTTCTACATATATGTATACACACTTGTGCACACAGTGATCATGGGAATTAGCGCATGCTATTATGGAAAATGAAGAGTCTCATGACCTGAACCTAGAACGCTTCGAATATAATTCGGTCTGAGTTACTGAGCCCAAAGGCCTGAGAATCAGGAACTCTGAAGTCTAATAGCAGTGGCAGCTATTATCTGGGTTCAGAGAGAAGTATCTAATTCACCTTTCCTCTCCACCATTTTTTCTACTGATGGCCTCAACTGCCTGGATGATACTCCCCCACATTGGTGAGGGCAGCTCTTCAATCTACTGAGTCGAATGCTACTCTCATTAAGAAACACTCACAGAAGTACCCAGAAATGATGTTTTACCAGCTGTCTGGGTATCCCTTAATCCAGTCATGCTGACACATAAAACCAACCATCATGCTGCATGAAAAGATTCTAAAGCATGCATGCTTAAAAAACGATATCAAATATCCCACATGAAAGAGCTAAGATTCAAGAGGAAGGCCAAAGGCAGTGTAGAATAGGAAGAAAAAAAAATCTACATAACTATTGTAAGAAGCACTAACAAAAAAAGTCTTCTTAGAATTTAAATGTAGAATTTAAGCATACCAAAAAAATCATAATTGAGAGGGAAACAAATTGAGTTGCAGTGTTATTTTCAATGCACAAATTTATTGGGTATAGCATGGTTGTGAGATATACATGTACAATGTGTAATGATCAAATCAGAGTAGTTAACATTTTCTTAAGTATTTTAAATTTTTGAGTAACAATTGTACTTATTTTGATAGTGATATTTCAATACATGTATGTCAAAACAGGATAATTGATGTTTCCGTCTCCTTAGCATTCCTTTGTTTGAAGCACTCAAGCTCTTATATTGTTTTTCATACAATTGTCACTCTGCTGTGCTATAGTATCCTAGAAAGTACCACTTCTACCCAGTGAGTTAGTGTTTTATGGACCTGAGTAGAGATTAACAATTGAATTTTATAAGGATTTATGTTGCAACTTGTATAGAAAACAGTAAAATAGATTATACAAATTTTAAGCTAGTGAAAGGAGAAAGAAATTTTAAAAATCCAAAAATAAGTATGCATGTGCCTAAATATGTACAACACATGCAAAATTTACTAACAGAAAAATATACAAGATGAAGAGTACAAAGTAAAATAGATTCATATATGAATGTATTATTACATGAAATTTCAGCAATGCAGGAAGTTGTATAATTTTTTATACTATAAAAGATGTATGTTGTCTGCACACATAAACGTACATATAACCAAAATATGAAGATACAGAAAATCTGAGTCACAAAGTGGATAAAGTACCAGCCAATTTTAAGCTACCTAGACAACATCAGGCAAAGTAAACAGAAAGGTACAAGGGGTAAAGATAGTAACGGAAGCTGTGAATCATCAGGACTTACAGCAATCTTAAATCCGTCTAATGAAATGACAAACATAAGAAAAATTGATAGACATATTAGAAATTCAACCTCCACCACAGTAGTGGGGTTAAAAAAAAAGACTTCTCATTTATTGGTCCCTACACAAAAAGTTGCTGATGCTTATTAGTAATCAAAGAAAATACCTATATTTATACATGTATTTTTAAATGAATACATCTTAGCATAGCAAGATGGAATTTCACCATTTTGGTGGAAATTAAAAACTGAACAATAGGACATGGAGTAACAGGAAGTCTCGACTTGAAACTGCATAGAAAAAGGAATTTGACACATGCATTCCCTTGATCCAACAATTATATCACTGGCAACAGACCTTAGAGAAACTCTTACACATGTGTATCAGAAGAGAGACGTATGAATGAATATGTATTTCAGCATTTTCAAAAACCAAAAGTAGAAACAGCGGAAAGGATAAAGTGTGGTATATTCCCAAAAGGAGTTATAAAGCAATAATAAATGAAACAATGAAGATAAAATACAGCAATCACTAGGCTATAATAGAATCTTGAAAATATAATACTGAGTAAAAGATTCAAATCACAAAAGAGCACATAAATTATGATTCCATATAAATAAAGTATGTGGGACTGGGTTGTAGTTCAGTGGTAGAGTCCTTGCCTAGAATACACACAGCCCTCGGTTCCTGCCCCAGCACTGATAAACTAAAAAATGAATAAATACTGCATAAAACAGACAACACTAAAAACTATGTGTGAGTATGTGCCTGCCACAGTTTGGTATGGGGCTTGAACTGGGCAAAATAACCATATCTACTAAAACAGCTCAGGAAAACCAAAACATCTGGATGTGTCAGATGAGGGCTGCCAGAACAGAAGCTGCAGGACATTTTCAGTCTTCCACGACCACCCCCACCCCAAAAAAAAAAAAAAAAACAGACAGTAAATAACTCAGGAAAGAATTTAAAGTTCAAAGGAATTCAAGCTCTGGAAGGGAAACAGGAGACTATGAGCTAAGAAACAAAAGCCATACAGTTTTAGAAAGTCCTCAGTGTTAAATCACATTTTCTCCAAATCCTCCAATTATTCCTCATAAATACCAAATCCTTAGTATTCTGAATTCAACTCAACAAAACAGAATTCTTCTCCCTCCAGCTCCACACTTTTTCACTCCTGGTTTTTTTTAAATATTGTTCCCTTTCTAAAACTCCTTGTGCTGCATCTCACTACGTCCAACTCCTGCTGGACACTCAAGGTACAACAGACCTTAGAGAAATAGACTTCCCTGAAATGATGCTCTTTGTGAAACGCCCCCTAATCCTCCTAGTTAAAAGGAAGCTCCGAACTCTCAAAGCAGGAAGTAGCTTTATTATGATACAGAATGCTTTCACTCTTGCTTACCACTTAAAAATCTGCATTGGTGGAACCTATAGTCCAAGGAGAAAGTCAGGTAGAGTTCCAGGAGTTCTATTCACACAATCTCCTGCTTTGCCTCCTGGCAGATGTAGCAAAGACTTGAATAACAGATATGTTGACTGACATACCCCGAGCAAGAAAATAAAAGGTTATCCCAGACTACTCTTTGAAGAGGTTCCCCAGTGAGAACACTCAGATGTGGGAGAGCTAAGGTGTAGGACTGCCCTACTCTAAGACTCAATGTCATGGCCATCCCAGATTTCTCACATCTGATTGAAAATTGCATGTATCAGCCTATCAACTTGGGACTGCTAAAAACTAATTATGTCCCCCTATAATTTTTATGAAGTCCCAACCCCAGTGTAATGGTACCAGAAAGAGGGGCATATGGGAGGCAATTTAGCTGAGAACATGAGGGCTCCCCTTAGTTGGATTAGTGCCCTGATTAACACACATACCCCAAAACTTCCTTTCTCTACCATGTGAGGATAAAACAACAAGATGGTCACTTCCCCAAGAATTGAATCTGGGAACACCTTGATCTTGGATGTCTAGCCTTCGGAACTGTGAGAAATCAATGTCTGTTGCTTAATCACACAGTCTATGGTATTCTGTTACAGCCACCGGGACAGACTAAGATAATGACTTTAAGATGATCACACACTAATGGAACAACCTGGACATCAAGGAGAAGCAGCAGTGAGATCTAACAGAAAATTACATAAAATGAGAAAAGGCAGCAGCTGCAGAAATATGAATTGAGGTCATCAAGGAACAGAGAGCACCGGCACTTTTCTCAGGAGAGGTGAATAGACTTCACCTGTTTCTATTAACAGTTATCTGATTCTTGGATAAATGCTAATAAATGCAGAGAAGTCAGTTTCTTTTGCAACTCTAAATACACTAGACATGAAAGCTGCACAAGAATGAACACTGAAAAGTGGACATCACCTTATGTCTCTCCACCTCCTTCATGTACAGGAACCCGTAGTTTTTATTATTTAGCACAAAAACTATCCAGGCTGAAGTCAAAAATGAAATGAAGTTTTCATACCTTAACCCAAGAATTACAACATTGCTTTGAAATTCCAATTTTGTTTCATCAGAAAGCCTGCTAACAGTGGGAAGGGGAAGTATAAGTGTGGCAAAGGTGGGCTATTCATTTATAATCTTCAATTTCATCCTACGCTCTCTTTCTGTAGTGACCAACAGCTATCTGAATACTCTGCAGTCTAGATCTCAGGAGTTTGATTGGCTCAATGAGTGGGATGAGGCTCAGGAGTAGTTAGGGCATAGATAGCTCATGGGGCGGGGGGGCGGGGGGGGTGTGTGTAGTAAAAGACAACAACCTGGCCTTTGGCAGGGTACAGTCAGCCCTCCACATCAGCAGATTCAGCATACTCCAATTCGACCAACCTCAGAAAATATTTCCAGGCAAAAAAACTGCATCTACCATGTACACTGAACATGCGAGCAGCTTTGTCTTGGCATTATTCCCTAAATAATACAGTTCATAGCATTTACCTTTCCATAGCTGTACCTACTATTAGATATAAGTAATCTCAAGATGACTTAACCTATGGGAAGATGCCCACAGATTCCATACAAACACCACACCGTGCCATTTTTACATAAGGGGCTTGAACAAACTCTGATTCTGGTATATATACGAGGTCCTGGAACCAATCTCCTGTGGATAAAAAAAGGGACGGCTGTTTATTTTCCAACAATTTGAGCTCTTTCTCAAATAAAAGGTAAGCACATTCATCTCTCCCTCTGGTCATAATTGTGGGTTTGTTCACATCTGCTCATAAGGTTAAAAACATTACAAGTGTCACAGTATTAGGACTAGTTATGGCCAAGTCGCATTTAATCCAAGCACTGCCTCGGTGGTGGCCACAGGCCATTTGGTTATAACCAAGTTCTCTTTGGAATTTTTCAAGCAGCCAGGATGTGTACAAGATTTGGTGGGACATAATATTTAATCAAACTAATCTTTGAATATTAAATTGCCTCAAAGTTATAGTCAAAAGTGTATTACTTTCATTTCTGTCATTTACCTGCTGCAAAACCAACTCAAAAATACATTACTGAACTTCAATTTTTTTTCAGCTTTCATTAAACTCATAGGTCCTGTGTTTCTTTTTTTTAACTTTTTTTTATTGGTTGTTCAAAACATTACAAAGCTCTTGACATATCATATTTCATACATTAGATTCAAGTGGGTTATGAACTCCCATTTTTACCCCAAATACAGATTGCAGAATCACATGGGTTACACATCCACATTTTAACATAAAGCCATATTAGTAACTGCTGTATTCTGCTACCTTTCCTATCCTCTACTATCCCCCCTCCCCTCCTCTCCCATCTTCTCGCTCTACCCCTACTACAATTCATTTCTCTCCTTGTTTTTTTCCCCATTCCCCTCACCTCCTCTTATATGTAATTTTGTATAACAATGAGGGTCTCCTTCCATTTCCATGCAATTTCCCTTTTCTCTCCCTTTCCCTCCCACCTCATGTCTCTGTTTAATGTTAACCTTTTCCTCCTGCTCTTCCTCCCTGCTCTGTTCTTAGTTGCTCTCATTATATCAAAGAAGACATTTGGCATTTGTTTTTTTAGGGATTGGCTAGCTTCACTTAGCATAATCTGCTCTAATGCCATCCATTTCCCTGCAAATTCCATGATTTTGTCATTTTTTAGTGCTGCGTAATACTCCCATTGTGTATAAATGCCACATTTTTTTTATCCATTCATCTATTGAAGGGTATCTGGGTTGGTTCCACAGTCTAGCTATTGTGAATTGTGCTGCTATGAACATCGATGTGGCAGTATCCCTGTAGTACGCTCTTTTAAGGTCTTCAGGGAATAGTCCGAGAAGGGGAATAGCTGGGTCAAATGGTGGTTCCATTCCCAGCTTTCCAGGAATCTCCATACTGCTTTCCAAATTGGCCGACTAATTTGCAGTCCCACCAGCAATGTACAAGTGTACCCTTTTCCCCACATCCTCGCCAGCACTTGTTGTTGTTTGACTTCATAATGGCTGCCAATCTTACTGGAGTGAAATGGTATCTTAGGGTGGTTTTGATTTGCATTTCTCTGACTGCTAGAGATGGTGAGCATTTTTTCATGTACTTGTTGATTGATTGTATGTCCTCCTCTGAGAAGTGTCTGTTCAGGTCCTTGGCCCATTTGTTGATTGGGTTATTTGTTTTCTTATTGTTTAATTTTCTGAGTTCTTTGTATACTCTGGATATTAGGGCTCTATCTGAAGTGTGAGGAGTAAAAATTTGTTCCCAGGATGTAGGCTGCCTATTTACCTCTCTCATTGTTTCTCTTGTTGAAAAAAAAAAAAATTTAGTTTAAGTAAGTCCCATTTGTTGATTCTTGTTATTAACTCTTGTGCTATGGGTGTCCTATTAAGGAATTTGGAGCCGACCCCACAATATGTAGATCAGAGCCAACTTTTTCTTCTATCAGATGCAGAGTCTCTGATTTCATATCAAGCTCCTTGATCCATTTTGAATTAATTTTTGTGCATGGTGAGAGAAGGGGATTCAGTTTCATTTTGTTGCACATGGATTTCCAGTTCTCCCAACACCATTTGTTGAAGATGCTATCCTTCCTCCATTGCATGCTTTTAGCCCCTTCATCAAATATAAGATAGTTGTAACTTTCTGGATTAGTCTCTGTGTCCTCTATTCTGTACCATTGGTCCACCCGCCTGTTTTGGTACCAGTACCATGCTGTTTTTGTTACTATTGCTCTGTAATATAGTTTGAAATCTGGTATCGCTATACCGCCTGATTCACACTTCCTGCTTAGCATTGTTTTTGCTATTCTGGGTCTTTTATTTTTCCACATGAATTTCATGATTGCTTTCTCTATTTCTACAAGAAATGCCGTTGGGATTTTGATTGGCATTGCATTAAACCTATAGAGAACTTTTGGTAATATCACCATTTTGATGATGTTGGTTCTGCCTATCCATGAACAGGGTATATTTTTCCATCTTCTAAGATCTTCTTCTATTTCTCTCTTTAGGGTTCTGTAGTTTTCATTATATAAATCTTTCACCTCTTTTGTTAGGTTGATTCCCAAGTATTTTATTTTTTTTGAGGATATTGTGAATGGGGTGTTTTTCCTCATTTCCGTTTCAGAAGTTTTGTCGCTGATATACAGAAATGCCTTTGATTTATGCGTATTGAGAGGAGAAGCTTGGCCCGGTGGGCACAGCTCCACCTACTGGAAGAGAAGTTAATCAAACTCTAAGACTGCATTTATTAATTTTTTTTGGGGGGGGGTCATTTTCATTTTTTTGTTGTTTTTTAAATTTTTTTAAAATTTTTTTATTATTTTTTTAATTTTAATTTTTTTATTATTTTTTAATTTTTTTTCTTTTATTTTCTATTTTTCTTTTGTCTTTTCATTTCTTTTCAATTTCCTTATTCCCCCTTCCTTGAATTCTACCTGCTTACTCTCATTCTCTTTAGTGACTTCTTCCCTTCTTTTTTTGAGGAATGACCTCCAGGCGATGAATTTCCCTCTTAAAACTGCTTTCATCATGTCCCATAGATTCCGATATGTTGTGTCTGTATTTTCATTTATCTCTAAGAATTTTTTGATTTCCTCCCTTATGTCTTCTGTAACCCATTGATCATTCAGTAACACATTGTTCATTTTCCATGTGATGTAGGATTTTTCCTTCCTTCTTTTATCATTGATTTCCAGTTTCATTCCATTATGATCAGATAAAATGCATGGTATTATCTCCACCCCTTTATATTTACTGAGGGTTGCCCTATGGCATAATATATGGTCTATTTTTGAGAAGGATCCATGTGCTGCTGAGAAAAAAGTATATCCACTTGATGATGGTTGATATATTCTATATATGTCAGTTAAGTCTAGGTTATTGATTGTTATATTGAGTTCTATAGTTTCTTTATTCAACTTTTGTTTGGAGGATCTGTCCAATGGTGAGAGAGGTGTGTTGAAGTCACCCATAATTATTGTGTAGTGGTCTATTTGATTCTTGAAATTGAGGAGAATTTGTTTTATGAATGTCACAGCACCATTATTTGGTGCATAAATATTGATAATTGTTATGTCTTGTTGGTGAATGGTTCCTTTTAACAGTATATAATGTCCTTCCTTATCCCTTTTGATTAACTTAGTCTTGAAGTCGATTTTATTGGATATGAGGATGGCCACCCCTGCTTGCTTACGAGGACCATGTGCGTGGTATATTTTTTCGCAACCTTTCACCTTCAGCCTGTGTATGTCTTTTCCAATCAGATGTGTCTCCTGGAGGCAGCATATTGTTGGATTTGTTTTTTTTTAATCCATGTTACCAGCCTATGTAACTTTATTGGAGAGTTTAAGCCATTAACGTTTAGAGTTACTATCGATATATAGTTTGTACTTCCAGCCATGTTTGATTATCTTTTTTTTTTAATTTAGTTTGTTTCTCCATGATTAGCTTCCCCCCCGCCCTCTGTCTTTACTGAGGCACTTCCCACTGATGGTTTTGGTTATTGTTTTTCATTTCTTCCTCGTGTAGTGTTTTGCTCAAGATGCTTTGCAATGCTGGTTTTCTGGCTGCAAATTCTTTTAACTTTTGTTTATCATGAAAGATTTTTATTTCATTGCCATACCTGAAGCTTAATTTTGCTGGATACAAAATTCTTGGTTGGCATCCATTGTCTTTCAGTGTTTGAAATACGTTGTTCCAGGATCTTCTCGCTTTCAGCGTCTGTGATGAAAAATCTGTTGTTAATCTTATTGGTCTACCCCTGAATGTAATCTGCCTCCTTTCTCTTGTAGCTTTTAATATTTTCTCTTTGTTCTGTATATTGGATATCTTCATAACAATGTCTCTTGGCGTTGTTCTACTGTGATTTTGTATGCTCGGTGTCCTGTATGCATCTACAATTTGTATATCCGTTTCCTTTTTTATTTCTGGAAAGTTTTCTATAATTATTTCATTCAGCAGGTTGCTACACACCAGGTCTTCTGCTCCTGGGAGCCCTATTTTCATGAACGACTGGGCACACTCTCCCTGTTTGCCATTCCCTCAGACCCTAAGTTTGTAGAGTTTGGGGCTGAGAACCCTCAGCGAATTTTGCTTGCCCTCCGGTAGCCACGCCCCTGGTAGCTGGTGCAAGAGACCTCAGTTGTCAGCACTGGTGGGAGCAGTAGCCGGGAGTTCCGCGCCACTCCTGATTCCCTCGGTCTGGCTATCGCGCTCACGGGAGAGCTGGGATGGCCCTTACGGGAGAGCTGGGAGGGGCCCTTAAGGTTTCCCCGCTGTGTGGAGAGGGAAGGCTAGGGGGTTACACACCTGTTGCCGCTGGTTTCAATGACGTTATCTCCTCCGCCCGTGATATCAGTTCTCTGCCATGGTGGTATCCCATGCAAATGGCGACAGTTCGTTCCCTTTGCCGGGTGACCAATGCAACGGGTGGGTCCTGAATGGCTCTCCCAAGCCCTGTTTCAATCCTGTGGCCACTGCCTATGAAGGCTCTCTTGGCATTAACCTCCGTAGGTTCAGAAGGACCGACCAGTTGTTTCAGCGGGATCGTTTAGTGCTGAGTCACAGCAGTTGGTCTGCGAGAAGCAGGCGAATGGGAGTTTGAATTCAGCTGATCCGGGCTCGGTGTGTGTTCTGAGAGGCCCAGACTGTTCGCCCCAGATCCACGTCAGCTCAGCATTGCCTAGTGATCCTGAGCAAACAGCATTTAGATGGTTTACGACTCCCTATGCCCGTGCAGCTGAAGAGGTCAGAGACTTGATCTCTCCGCGCCCGCCGCCATGTTGGATCTCAAACCAAAATATCAGTCCTTTGTTTCAATAGCAACTGATGTTTCAATAGCAAATGAAAAATCTTAAGTAAAAAAAAATATTGAAATAAGTGGTTCTTGAGAATGCAAAGCTTGCATTATGAATTACCTTTTTTAAAAATGAAAAATGATAACATTAGTGATGTTTGCATATAAGTTGCCACAAATTTTAAGTGAAACATGCTTATTTAGTATCTTGTAACATGAAATTCACTTTTTCCTTTATCTGTTCACTATAAGTCAATGTTTTTCACTTATAGCCTTTAGATTATACATTTGTTATCAGAACTCTATTTAGACAATGTCTGGGAAAGTTGATTTTTTGTTAAAATAGTTTTATTAAAATTTTATTAATAAAAATTTATTAAAATATTTTAATAAAAATTCAAGTCAATTTTATTTCTGTGTATCAGCAATGAAGATTTGGAGTTGAAATGTAAAGCATAATACCACTTACATAGAACCAAGAAATAGAAAAATATGAACCTGAAAAGATTAGTATAATAACACATACAAATTTCTGGAAAAATAATGAATAGAATGTAAATAAATGGTAAATCAACCTATGATCATAGAATAAAATATATTAAACATAATCACAACAATCCTAATGAGTTGTTTCACAAATACCAAAAGAAAATGTTCTAAAGGCCTGATCATTACAAAAACCAGTAAAATTCTCATATATTTTATATTTTGTGAGGTTTTATTCTTTTTAGATATACATGTCAGTAGAATGTGTTTTGACATATATACATGCAGTATAACTTATTAGGATCGCATTCTTGTGGTTGTACTTTATGTGGGGTTAACACTGGTTTTGTATTCATATACGAACATACAAAAATTAGGGCAGAAATTCTGCACCGTCTTTCCTTTTCCCCCCTCCCTCCCTTCCCTTCTTTCTCCTTTGCCTATTCCACTGAACTTCTATTCTTCCCTTCCCCAACCTCTATCATGAGTTAGCATCCACATATCAGAACATTCAGCATTTGGCTTATTCCACTTAGCATGATAGTCTCCATTTCCATCCATTTGCAGACAAATGCCATAATTTCATTCTTCTTTATGGCCGAGTAAGATTCCATTGTCTTACCTACTTTTAAGCTACTACGATTTCACTGAAATAGCTCTAACTTAGTTAATATACAAGAATAGAAAGATACACTTAGGATCACATAGATAAGAGTTCAACCTCTGAGGCAGCAATATGAATACCTTGGACCCTCTCATCCTTGATGCAACCATTCAAGTGCTGAAAATGCTATCAAAAAAATCATCATCATCATTATCATCTCTGGGAAGGGCACACAGTCAATGGCAAACAACTATTCAAGAAAAGCTAGTAAGTCCTGGTAAGAATGTTAAGAGCCTGAAGCATTTGAGCTATGAGATCCTCACATCTCACTTCCCCCAGGCCAGGCTCAATATGACAGCAGCTCTGGGGTAGGCATCCACACCAAGGCAACTAGGGTGGCTCCCTACCCAGCTGCCAAGAGAGGACAAATGGAAACAGACATTTATGGAACACTTGAAGAATAAAGTCAGGATACATTCTCTTTCCTGGTGTATATGGAACATCCTTCAGGGCAGCCCACATGCTAGATTTTAGTACATGAGAATATCAAGAATTGTAGAGAAAGCAACTGTGACTTCACTGGGCCACTGAACCAACCCTACCAGTCACCTAGAGTTCTCGATATGAGGTGAAAATGTCTTTATTAACCTGATGTTGGCCCTTGTTTTTATTTTTAACTGAAAGTATTCCAAAGCAATTCTATTGCCATATGAGAAAGGGGAGAAGATGACTAAGCTTACAGTTTTGACAGGAGATTCTAAGGCTTCATATAGAAAGTGCAAAGGCGCTGTGGAACTCAAGTCCATTTTTATTTCTCATTTGATCAGTCTATTAGGCACCACATTAAAAGTCACCTACCTCTGGCTGCCAGCATCTCACCTATTACTATGCACAGCACTGCAATACAGCAGCCAGGTTACCCATCCATCCTAATGATTGCTCAGGCTTTCAGAGTACACGTATAATGATAGTTAATCCTTCCTGTTAGTCTTCAGAGCCCTCAGGTTGTAGTTTAAAGCCTTTGAAAAAGGTCTAAAAATCACTTTCAACTTGGTCAACAAACTGAAAAAATTCAAGTCAATTCTGGAAAGTGGTAACTGGCTTTGCCAGACTCTTCTTAGAAAGAGGGTAAATTTAAACCCCAAAAGCAAATGATCTCAGATTGCAGTCCTGAAATCAGCTGCGCCAACATCATCTGGAGCTCATTAGAAATGCAAATTTCCAGGCTTCCCCAGACCTACTGAATCACATGGCAAAAGTTTGAGAACCACTACCCTGTAACAGAGGCATATCAGATGATGCTCACCTTCATCCCTTTTGTGTTAGTCTGCAAATGGTATCCAAATCCATCATTTGATATCATTAATTGCCAAGCTTAACACTGACCCCATGCTAAGGTTCATGAGGTGGTACAACAGAATGGAAACTTTAGCAGTTTAAGAGCTGACAGGCTGTGGTTTTGTACCCTGGCACACAGCAGTTCTGCTTACTGACATTTAACCATAGACACTTGAAGCAGCTGACAGATACCTGTAACAGATAAATAGGTAATGGCAGTAGCAGAAGTAGGAAACAATGTAGTATGGACAGAACGATTCCCCTTTAGGCTTAGTGCAGTAAAAGTCCCTAAGCTATATAAGCTAAGAGTCCTGTTTTAGTCAGCTTTCTCGCTGTGACTAAAAGATCTGACCAGAACAATTTTAGTTTGAGTGCTCATGGTTTCAGAGGTCTTAGCCTATGGAAAGCCAGCTCCATTCCTCAGGGCTGGAGGTGAGGAGAATATCATGGCACAAGACTGTGGCAGAGGAAAGTGGTTCACATGATGATTAGGAAGCAGAGAGACTCCACTCTCCAGATACAAACTATATAAGGCATAGCCACGCCCCCCCCCATGAACCACTTCCACATCCCACCTGCCTCCAGGTACCACCCAGTTAATCCATCAGGGATTAATTAACTAATTAGGTTAAGGCTATAACCTGATCATTTATCCTCCAAACCTTCTTGTATTATCTCACATATGAGCTTTTTGGGGACACTTCCCATCCAAACCGCAACAAGTTCCTAGGTTGCTGACAAGCTTGTACCAATATAAGAATGCAGAATGCAACCTCCAATAGAATTGCACCAACTCTCTTGCTTTGATTTACCCAAAACTTGCTTATTTGTAAAAGTAAAAACCCTCTGTGCTCAGGGCTGAGACGATAGGAATTATCTCTCTGGGCCGTGGCTCCACTAATAAAATATTATTTCCAGACCTTGGTATACTGATCCTCATTTCTGCAACAATGAGAGCTTTTCCACTCAAATCAGAAATACATAACCCCAAAACCCAACTTCCAAGTATGAAACTATAGACTGTCAACCTAGGAGGGAAGAGGAATGAAAGATCCCAATACATTCTGCCTCCACCGCCAATAAAGACAGAGCCTTTCTTCCTTGAACATACCCTAAATCACGTCGCTAGCCTATCATTTTTCTTTCCCTCCCCCTCTTTCTCTTCACCTAGAAGTCAATCAATTCTCACTTTATTTTAAAAATAGCTCTTATCAACAACCCTACTGCATTTCCATCTCAAGTTATTATCTTTGCTCTGTCTAAACTTCACACTATTTTCATTTCTTTCAGCTGGAAAGTGAAGGCTGAGCTTCAATGAAGTGTGTGTGTCCTGAGATTCAGCCTAATTACCTTGTGCCACAGACAACGTATTATTGTTCTGTCCATTTTTAACAACTGTCACTGCAATGAAAGAGGTGATCTCAGTATGAACCATCCCCCAACCCCAGTTACCTTTTACTGATCTCTAATTTGCATAGATATTCACCAGGTTGTTTTCTATATCCTCCTCACTATGTATCCCCTAACAGATTTTTCAAAAATGTATTTTCCCTGTTACTGGAAGAGTTTTGAAAATGTGAATCTGGTTATATGTTTATTATTGTCAACCAGCAACAACCTTCCAACTAGAGAACACAGAAGACAGACAAAAGCCATGAGACCCCTTGGCTTGGACATACAGCAGAGCTCACCCAGTTATTAACTGTCTCTTTAAAGAATCTGAAAAATGTTTAAAGGGCTGTAGGCCCGGCAACTCTCCTTGGATGAGAACACTGTGAAGCAAGATCAGCAGGGTATAATGTAAATCATATCTATATTGACTTTTCCTATCCTATGAACAAAGCTATTGCTATTCTCCTTTCTTCCTCAGTTGCTGATATTTCTCTTTTTATTTTATTATGCCCTTTGAAGCCACCAAAAATAAATTGAGAAAAAATCATAACATCAATTTATTATTAAAAGGAAAAGTGTATCTTACTTTAGGTAACAATGAAAATGACAACAACATACTTTATACACCGTTTTCCAACATTTCATTTTTCTAAGCATTTCATTAACATTTGAACAACAGTCTTACAGTACATCCAGGAGTAGGAACCTTTTTAATAATGAGGAATTAAAATGTAGAGGTGTTGATACCAGATATTTAAACCCAAAAATAGAAGTGCAATCACTTCAGGAAAAGGAACATGCAGGCAAAGTTTTTATTGGGGTCTCCACTTGAGGGGAGACAGCTCCAACAAAACATCAGGCTGGCTCCCTGAAGTAAAGAAGGAGCTGGGTTTATTGGTCACTTACAGGAGTGGGAATGTAAATTGGCACTCAACCCAAGCATTTTGCCCTGTGGCGAAGTTTATGCAGCCACTCAAGAGAACACAGGCACCCACCTCTATGACCCAAAGCTGACACTAGTCAAGGGTGGCACACAACAAGTCTCCTGACACTGCTGTCAGGCCATGAGCCCAGAAGTACATTTGCCCTTTGTCCTTATGGTGGCCCCTGTCTCACTGACTCTCCCAAGGTCATGCATTTAGATATTAACAAAAAACCAGCAACAGCAGTTTATTACATTTTTCTGACTATAAAGGCTTAAATTCAGTATAGGATTTGGAGCTGGGAGACCTCTTTCTTAAATGTTATATTCCTCTCCAGTAGCCCGAAAGTAAACAAACTACTTAGGTTTATCAAGAAGAAGTAATGAAAGCCTGAGTCATAATACACACCAGTAGTCACTAGCACATGCCAGAATATTCACTTAGTTGCTCCATTCTGTATTTAAGTATAGGACAAAATAGAAAAGTATCAGTGACTTAGGATTCACCTGTGGCAAAGCCAAGATCAACTACTATTCTCATCACATGCTGAGAATGCCCAGTTACTCCCACTTAAAATCATTGTTTCTGCCTTCTACTCCAATATTAAGAGACTGAACTAAGTGCTTGAACTTTATTTTATGGATCTTGGTGGGTTTGCTTGTGAAATAGCATAATTGGACTAGATGATCGTTAAGGTTCCCTAATTATAATAGTCTCTACTTCTATGAATAAGAGATAGGCAAGGTTTTTTAACAATTCTTGAGAGGTAATAATTGAGAAAGCCATATTCAATGATCTCCAAATTGGGTATGACCAATCTCAGCTCAATGATTTCCACACTAGCATCCAACAGAATCATCTGAAGTGCGTTTCTTAGTCCTTATGTCAAAGTGTGGTCCAAGGACCACACTTTGAGAAATACTTCACTCTCCTCTATTGGGTGATTCACCTGAGTGATATCTACTTCCTTGAGTGTAACCAGAGCCATCAGTCATCTTAGATCCAGGTGAAAACATTAGTTGCTATAAGATCTTTCAATGTTTTCATTTGACAATGAAGCAAATTTGCTTCTCTAACAATGTCTTAATGAAAAATATACTATATAATAAAACCATCTGAAGAGAAAAAACTCACTAGAATAGAGAGAGTCAAATACTCACAAATATTAAGACATTACAATAGAGAGATCTCACTTTTGTATGATTATTCTCAATCTTCAATCTCAATTAACTACAAAAATAATAAAATTAACTAATTCTGAATATTTTTCCCCTCCTGTGGTACTCAGGATTGACCCAGGAGTCCTTCACCACTGAGCTACATACCTATCCCTTTTTGTTTTTGAGACATTAAGTTGCTGAAGCTGTCATCGAACTTCTGTTTCTCTTGCCTCAGCCTCCCAAGTAGCTGGGGTTATAGGCATCCACCACAACTGGCTTAATTTTGAAGAATCTTCAAGAATATTCTTAATTATTGTAATAAAGGTATACCTGATTGAGTAAAGTCTGCAAAATTCTACTCTATCATAAATTTATAAGCAAAAGAGAAAACTGGGAACATATTGAGCACAAAAGGTTTGGAATTAAGGGATTCCCAAATGTAGGGTATATTCCTATAATACCGAATGAGTGGGTATTGTAGAATAGAAAGTATGGTGAAGAAGTCAGCTTCTCTTTGTGAACTAATTCAACTTCAGTAAGGAATTAAGAGCTAGCTAGAGGAGGCTCTCCCAAGGTCGTACATTTTGTTAACAATAACCAAACAGCAACAGCAGCTTATTACCTTTGCTGATTGCTAATTAGGACTTAAATTGTATTGTTTTACCATCACATGGAAAGAAAGCAGTTAAATCACAGAGAAAATAAGCATAAATAAAGTGATGTCACCATTTTTTAAAAGTGAAAAATTAAACAAATACAGAATTACAATGCAAGGTACAAGGTAGCAAATGCTTTAAAAAAAAAACAGTAACAAACAACTTAGTTTAGGTCAGAAACAAAAAAGACAAGTAGGAAAAGTAATTCATGAAACTATTACCAGATATGTGTCTGGAGGGACTGATGGAATGTGAACAGTGGAAAAGTCAGTTTGAAGACACATTTTTTTAAATACCAAAAGTCTACTCAAACCCATAGAAGTTAGACAAAACATTAGAGGCAACTAAATTTATGTGACAAAAATTCAGTAAAAAAAAAAGTTTACACAAAAACTGAGCAAAATATATTTAAACCTAAGAGAAAACTGTTTAAAGAGTCTCAAAAGACACAGAAGCAGCCTTGAAGAAATGGCCATTCCTTGTTCTTGGATATATCAAAAACACATCAATTTTTCTTTATAAAAGTACTAAAAAAAAAATAAAAAACATGGGGCCAGGGTTGTGGCACAGTGGTACCTCCCTAGTCTAGCATGCCTGAAGCACTGGGTTGATCCCCCGGCACCACATAAAAATAGAAACAAATAAAATAAAGGTATGGTGTCCATCTGTCCATCTACAACTTAAAAAAAAATACACCTTGTCTAGGATATGCCTGAAAGGAGCTAACAAGAAGACTTGGAGCTCAGGGAAGCGGGCAAGGGTCGCCCTATAAGAAGTGGAGTCTCCCAGGCACCAGGCTCATCCCAGCCAGGTCTTGGGCAGCTTCACTGCAAGCCGCCTCCCAGGGCTGGGCCAACGGCCCGCAGAACCCCTGCAAGCAGCTTTGAGGGTGGTCCACACCTGAAAGTGGGACAATTATCTAGACCCAGATAAGCCCCTCTGAGTTCTGGAACCATTGAGGGAAAGGGAAGCAGAGGCAAGGGAGGAGTAATGCATCCTCTGAAATCTGCTGGGGGAAGCTGAACCAGTTTAATCTGTTTAAACTTTAAGTACTGAAACCAATTTTAACATAATATGGCGGGTTTGTGGGGCGCCAATGCCATAACCACTGTCTCAGGTTGGATTCCCAGCGGGGGAGGCGCCCAGTGATTTGCATTTATTGGGGAGTCTCACCTGTAGCAGAGCGAGGGAGGCAGGTAGGGTCAGAAGGAGGGCTGAGCACTGTCACTGAGGCCTTGAATACCTGGAGGTCCAGGGCCCTGCTGAGGAGTTTAAATTGATCTAGGCCACGCCCTTGTACACCCTAGCCCGCCAGTTCTCAGAGAGGGCGTGTACCCTCGGGCAGAACACTCCCTCTGCTGGCAAAGGGCAAGGGGCTCCCAGGAACTCAGGTGAGAGTCTTAAGCAGCTAATGCTCCAGGTGCCTGGAATAATGAGGGTCTCCTTCTTAAAGGGGCTCCCGGCAGTGCGCCACAGCAGTCTCCCAGTGCACTTCATCACCACGAATAGCCATGGTGCAATTCATAAGGACCTCGTACCTGCCCCAATTTCCTCATTAAAATGATAAAATCTATGTCTATACATCTCTGTATTCTCCACAGATTTTAACCTATGACTGTTTGTGGTTCCTCAAAATTTTATATGTTAAAATCTCAACCCCCGCAATGTGAGAGTGTTAGGAGATGGAAACGTTAAGAGGTAATTAGGCATGGGGGTGAAGCCTTCAGGAATGAGATTACTAAGAAAAAATACAGGCACTCCATCTTCCGCATCCTACACCCTTTGCTTTCCCCTTTCTCTTCATGAAGGTGGAGCCCTCATGAACAGAATTAGTGCCCTTTAGACTGTTGCAAAGATTTGTCCCTTCTCCTACCCTTTCTCCCTTCCACCATGTGAGGATGGGACAAGATGGCCTTCTACAAAGCAGGAAGGGGATACCACAATTACTGGCACCTTGATCTTGGGCTTCACAGCCTTCAGAGCTGTGAGAAATAAATTTTTGTCCTTTAAGTCACCTAATAATGATATTCTGTTTCAGCAGCCCAGACTAAGACACCCAATGATCTGCACTTATTACTCAATAACTATGTGCTTTGTCTCACAGAATTTTCAAGGCAGACTAGTGGAAAAACAGATCATTAACAGCAATAAAGGAGCCAAAAAGAAAAACCAGTTTGAAAAGAAAAGAAGAGGAGAGAGGACCATTTGAGATAAAGAGAATTTAAAGTGACAATGTGAGGTTTAGTAAAAATGTTCAAAAGGGGTGGAAAATGTAGGATCCTTGTCTTAGGAGATTTCAATGCTACACAACAGAATTTATGACATCTTCTTCTCAGTTCTTAAGTATAACCATGGGGTGAAAGATAAAATAGTAGAAAATCTTTCCCTTCATTATTTTTTATGGAAGATACAATATAGTTAAAATGCACATCAGGGGTATTCTTGCAGGGAAAAACAAGGTAAAAGTTGAGTCCAGAAGAGCAATTAGAGTCCAACGCACAAATAATTCTGTGCCATCTGTTTTAGGATTCAGTCTGCAAATGCAGGGTATACAATAGGAGGGCATGTCCAAGAAAAAAAAAAAAAACTCAATGCCCCAAATTCTCAACTACATAAAGAGAAGAACATCTCAGCCTTTTATAATATATATTTTTAATTGAAACCTAGTAACTGTACATATTTGTGGGGCACAGTATCATATTTCAATACATGTATCCAATTTGTAATGATCATATCAGGGTATTGACATATCCGTCACCTCAGTCATGTATCATTTCTCTGTTGGGAACATTTGAAATATTTTCTAATTGGCTGTTTTTATATGGGCCTTCTCTTCCCCAGATACTTGAAAGACTTCCAGAAGTGCCTATGTGCCTGATTTAAATGGCTCCTATGCCTCCACAGGATCGGGTCTTTAATAAAATCACTTTATCAGAGTGGGGGAGAGGGCAGCATTATTGAGGGAAGTTAGTCAAACCACATCAGAGAAACTACTCACAGCTCAGCCATCCCCCTGCTTCAGTATCCTCTATTGATGCTAGTCCTGACCTTGGCCATCCTAAAGACGCTCATTAGTAACCATTGGCCCAGAGTCAATCATCTTCAACTTATTATCTTATTATCTTCAACTACTTGGAAACTGCTTTCCCTTTTCTTGTCCATTTCTTTAAAGACAATCTCAGAGTGGCACTGTTTCCAACCTAGACAATTGTCATTTTTCCTTCACAGCACTCAAGAGCACTCAGCACAGGGGTATCTTCCTGAAACACTTGGAGATCACTGGTGGTAGAGAGTCTAATAACATAGTTGGCCTCTCAGGGTCTTCAGGTTACTTGTTCTATTTGTCAGTACCTTATGTAGCCCTTCTTGGCTACAAATTACCATTTTCTTCCTCCTCTTTTACCATTTCCCATAACTTCCTTTGGTCCTTAGAGGTATCCAAAGTTGCTCCTAAGTATGAATCTCATGGTAATGTCCTCAGTTCGGTATATCAAGACTGATTTCAGTAGCTTCTTTGCACTAGGCAAGTTCAGCTTAAAAACAAAAAGTACAATCTATTTTCAATAGGAAGAGATAATGTTGTCTGAAAGCCTCAGGATAGCAGTTAAACCCATTGAAAATCAATAAAAACCCTTTTAAAGGCCACCATTCTTTTTAATGACATTTTTCTTAATGCTGAATGTTCCATACGACCAGGCAGTTAGGTGATAGGATTGATTTTTATATAACTTGAGTTCAGGAACATGCATAGGGAAGATAGAAGGACTGAGGAGAAAAGAGAAATTGAATTGCTACGCCTTCTCCCTAGCACAGCCACATGTTGTTTTTGCAGGAAATACTTTTGCACATACAGCGTTAGGAAGCAGCATTTTTCAACCACTACATTTGAGTGATGGGTACCCAACCCAGATGTTGCAGGAAACTCCAGATTCCCAACATTGCCACTAATTTGCAGTAAAAGGTGTCCTCACTTAACTTCCTTGTGAGTATGAATGAAGACAAAGGTAACCACCCATCACAAGTCCGCATCAGGATCTAGCCATATCTGTAGGTGATTTAATACAATAAAGTAATAGTTTCAAAGACTACAGGAGAGCTTTCAAAAGGGTTTACCACCTCAAAATAATTTGTAGAATCATTAAAATCGCCCAAAAGCAAGTTTTAGTCCAGGAGGGCTCATGATAAAGCATTCCCCAGAGTCAAGCAAGAGGAAGAACAAGCTAAGCTGTTCGCCTTCCATCAGAGAGAGTGATCCTGGATATCATACTTCCACAGATGGCCACGAATTTTTACAATCTACCTTCTTTTTTCATTTCTACTCTGGTTTCTACCTTTGACCTGCGATTCCTTTGAACTTCTACTTCATCTCCCAGCTCATGTTTTTATCACGCTGGCTTTGACATCTAATAACTGCCATCATCAGGCCCTAAAACTTCTCTTGTGAATAAGCAGTTAGGATCCAGTGAGTTCTGACTTCCAAAGCTAATGATTATGATGGAAACATTCAGGCAAACAGAAGCATCAGAAACATCTTCAGGAAAGCGGGAACCTAGAAGAACTAGCAAATGATGGCAACAGAGCAACTCAAAAACAATCTGTTACTCTATCAATAAAACCCAGTCAATAGGAACAGAAATCTCCAAAAACCAACTGTGGAAAATCTCTGAAAATAAAAACTATTGGAAAATAAATATTTGAGTGGTTATTTTTATGGTTTAGATATGAAGTGTCCCCCAAAAGCTCATGTGTGAGACCAGAAGAGAACTTTCAGAGGTGAAAGATTAGGTTATGAAAGTTGTAACCTAATCAGTAGCTTAATTGATTAAGATTAATCACCTCTGATTAAGTTAATCACCATTAACTAGATTTTGTCTGTGGGCAGGCAGGGTGTGGCTGGAGGAAGAAGGTCGCTGGGGACAGGCCTTTAGATTTACATTTTGTCCCTGGTGAGTGTCCCATGTTCTGAGCTGCTTTCCTCCTCTACATCTCAGGCCCAGAGCAAAGAAGTTGGCCATCTATGGCCTGAGACCTCTGAACCCATGAGTTCCAGGTAAACTTTTCCTCCTCTACATTGTTCTTGTCAGGTCTTTCTGGTCACAGAGATGAAAAGCTAACTAACTCCATGTAGTACCTGAATGTTCAACTTCATCTTCCTGTTGCAGGAGATTTTGAATTAGCATTTGAGTTCTGCATCTCCTTTAGATAGTGTTCAACTTACAAAGAAACTGCTGCTGCTGCTCCTTCTCCCACCTGTCCTTCTTTTCCTCTTCCCAAACTGCCAGTGATCCTCTCAACTAGCAGCCTTTCCAACTGCCTCAACCTCTGTCTACTGAGAAAGGAGAATTACAACCAACTCAGCACTCTTGGACAGCTTATGGGTTCCAAAGTGAGAAAAGAGAAGCTTTAAGAGCTATATGTATCCATCAGAAATGTGCATTTGCAGTTAAACCATAAACCTGAGTAACAAAAGATGTTTGTTGATTTCTTAACAGGAAAGCCAATGGTAGAGAGCCCTGAGGTTGTCCAACAAGTCAGAGAGAGCATCACACACCTTGCTTTGCTCTTTAGATTCCACTTGTACTTTGAGATGTTCTCTCAAGAGGGTCTTATCACCATACCCATCCAGTGCCCCAGTCGTATCTATACACAGTGACTCTTGCCTAACAGGTGAATTTCTTCTCTACTTGGTACAATGAGAGGGCAAGAATAGGCACTGATCTGTGATTCAAAGGCCCTTGACACACAGTGGTGGAGAGCAGAGAACTTTCATTCATTTGTTTTATTCCAAAAAGGTGGGTTACCACCTGAAAGTAAGAGTGAAGAAAGGGATAAAGTAGAAACAAGAGAGTATAGTACATAATTCACAGCTATCTCTAACTTTTTATTGAATGGAATAAAAAAGTGTCCTGAAGGAAAACCCCTAAAGATATACAGAAGAGTCAGACAATGTAGAAGAAGAGCTAGTGCAAGTACACAAGTTACTCTGATCCAGGACACTCAGGAGAGGTGCCAGCAGGCCTCCAAAGGACAGAGGATGCTGTCTGGGGAGAAAGTGGCATCTGGATGGACTTCAAGTGGTTAGTAGTATATAAATGTGAGCTGAAGTGGGGGCGCAATAAGGAGACCCTTGGATGTTAGACCTTGAAAGTTATGTTCAATGAAGGCAAAAAAAAAAAGACATTAAAAGTTGATCGAAAGAAACACAATGAACGCTTTGCCAAAAAGGGACTAATGTGGAAGTGACACACACAATGGAGTGGAGGAGACCAAGTTCAAGAAATTCGGTTATAAGGAGATGGGAGCAATCCAGAGAAGGACAGGGAGAACAGGAGCTGATATTGAAACAGCTAAGAAAGGAAAGTGTGGGGACTGAATCCTCAGCCCTGACTGCCAGCCGAATGTGCAGGAAGGAGGAAGGAGAAAGCCAGAGACTGACCTCAACAATTATGTCTGTACCAGCGCACCATCAACAGGAATGGTAAGAACATCAACTTATGGAGATGCAGGAGGGAAAGTGGAGAAAAGTTTCATTTTGAAAGGTTGATTGACTTTTGGTGTAAAGATAAACCAGTAGATGTGAGCCTGGAGTTTGGGAGAATTGGGTGGGAAATGTATTTATACACAGGGAGTAGTTGAAGGCAACTACTTGAACGGATGAGGGAGGCTATTGAATGGGTGAGGGAGTAGGGTGAAAAGGCAGAAGAAGGAAGACAAGGGAAGAGGCTGCCAAACATCAAAGCCTAATGAATGACCATATTTAGGAGGAAGATAATGTTGTCCCCATGTTTATCATATTATATAGAAGTTACTTGAGAGCAGACACTGTCTTGATCACTAGCATGACACCAGGGTCTCCCACAGTGCATCTAGACACTTAATAAATATCATAGAATGAACAAAGTCAAAGGAAAAATATATTAGATCTAGAGAGAGTGCGAGAACCACAAGAAGACAAATACTGCAATGTCTCTGCTAGCAAGGAAAGAATTCCAAGAATAAAACTGTCTGTAGTATAATTTCCTATATCAAAACACACACACAAAAAAATTGAGGATTGAGAGAAAGCTCTTGGATTGGGCAGTTAGGAATTCATTCAAAAGCCCTAAGAACAAGGTCAGCAGATTTTCATAGAAAGGTCAGAATAGAAATCATGTTGCAAAATGTTATCTTGGAACTAACAGTTTTATAAAAATTAAAAAAAAATGTAGAGACAGATAATTTACTCTTGACTTTTAAAAACTTCAGCTTTAGAAAGAAGGAAAGATAGAATTTAGCAGGTCCCAGAGCCAAGGGAAATATTTGCTTAAAGCAAAATTTCCCAAAAGGTGTTTAGAGATATTAATAAGCATTACCAAAGAAGGCAGAAAGATTGGGTTTATGGTTAAATAATTTTGGAATACACAGACTAAGCAAAAGTAAGCAGACTTCATTATTGCAGAACTTCTTGGAAACTTTAACAAGCTACTGTGAGTTCTAAATATTCAAAAGGGAGATAGCAGGATATAGGATGACTCAAATTTATTTAACAAAATATTTTTTTTCCAATGAGTACCTCCTAAAACTAGCAGTAGGCAGATAGACTTTGGGAAACATGGCTTACAGAGTAGGGGAGAAACAGCAAGGCCCTAAGCAACTTAGTGAGACCCTGTCTCAAGATATAAATTTTTAAAAAAGGTTGGAGATGTAGCTCAGTGGTAAAGTGCCTCTAGGTTCAATTCCCAATACCAAAAGAGAGAAAGAGAGAATTTTATACAGAAGGAAGAAAGAGGATTTAAAAAAAAAAAAACAGGAGAGACTCAAGAAGCATTAGAAAAAGAGACACCTGGAAGGAGAAGGTCCCAGAAAAAGTGACATAGGGTAGAGAAAACTGCTCCTTCCTCAGGTGTCTGAGGAGAAAAGGGAGTCAGGGAGTTTATAGCAGAAAAATTCATTCTTTTCAGAAAAGAAAAGGTTAACTCTTCAGAAAAGACAAAAGGCAGGGTTGACTAAGGAGAAGTGAAGCATAAAGCCACTGGGGCCTCAGAGAAGGTACCACCAACATGAGCATGGTCAATTTCAAAAATGTGTTTTTATTGACTACTAAAATTGTAATTATACATAAGCTTTGATGTGAAATGTTATCATAATGGAATTTGCCCCATAAATATGCTTGTATCAGTCTGTACTTATAGGATGTTACAGCATTGTTTACAATAGAAGAAATTTTTTTGCAAACACCTATAAGTACATGGATTGAGGGCATATAGGCCAAATTCTTATATCAATACACCATCTGCCGACAATAAAAATATACTATCTTGGACTGTTGTCCAAAATATTTTATTAAGGGAATAAATTAAGTTATAAGATAATGTGTATGGTGTTAAAATAGTAGCTACTTCTAGGCTATAGGCTGGTAAGGAAAGTTTTACTTTTTACTTACTATCCTTCTGTTTGGATTTCTTACAGTGAGCACATATCACATTTATAATTTTTACCTTTTGTTCCTCCTAGGTCTGCACTCCTGGGACCCTTTTCCTCTCCTGCCCCATGACTTTACCTCCCAGCTCTCAAGAAGCCAGACGAGGCTATCTTACCCTGCTATGCCCAAGCCTTCCTCAGTAAGGCCTCCTGAAAGATAGAACCCATAGATTTTTGCTGATAATTTACTTTGGAACTTCAATTTGGGACCAATCCTTTCTGGGTCTCTGAACTTCGGACAACAAAAATCACATCTAGCTTTCAGTTTGATTCTAATTCGATAGAAGACTAGAAAGGGCTATGCTGGACCAATGGAAAAACATTAACTTTGTAGGTCAAATATGTTGTTGTTTCCAATAAATAATGTAGACTTCCTGGAGCATAAATATTTGTAAGTGAAGAGAGATTATGCAGGGGGAAAAAAAAGTAAAAATACAGATTTAGACATTATTTTCAAAGAAGCACAGTTTTTATGAATTTCTATTTTAGACAAACTCATGATTTTTCCCCTCATTTCTGTTTTATTTATTTTCAAGAAGGAAATTCATTGTCTGAAATTCACTTTTCAAAAAATCCAGTCAAAATGTGCTCCTACAATGAGCTGTGCAGATGTTTCCTATAACCACTAGGGGTCGCACTACTACATTAATACAAAACAGCCCAACTTGAAAAGTATTTGTTGAGGTCCCTGCAAACTTATTTTCCTCCATCAAGACGGAAGACTGGCCATTTAAAATAAACACTACATAAAGAAGATAATGAGAAAGAATGAATTTGACAAGGGATACTCAGAAAGTTGAAACTATCATATATAATAAATATAACATAATAAAGAAGTTTCATCCTTAATAAAAATTTCAGTTATTCACTTGCTTATTCTGGTTGGCAGGACATTACTCCAATCTAAGAGAGCTCAGATTTGAGAATTAATCATTGAACTGGACAAATGCTAAGAGAGCAGAAACAACTAAAATCATGAAACTGTCAGCAAAAAAGAAGAAATCCTTGTTTATAAAGGATGGGCTGCATGACTAACAGAGGATGGAGATGGACAAAGAAACCCTTTTCCAATGGATTTCGGTCATGGTAATAATAAATCTGAATAATTTTACAGCAACAAGAGCTTTCAGGGGTGGGCAGAAAGCAGCCCTGAAGTTGGGCCTCTGCCCTGGTCCTAGCTTTGCTGCAAACTGTCCTGGCCCTGAAAAAGCTCTTTCTCTTCTCCTGGACTTAATACATCTGCAGAATAAAGGAGTAAGATCAATCTTCAAACCCTAAAATTAAACCAAAGTGTTTAATAACATTGTTATATGGAAGGTAAGAAAGTGAGGGGAAAGCTTGCCTCAATTTAAATAGTTTAAAAAAACTTTTTAAAATAAAGGTCTTAACTGTCATAATACATTATTAGTTTCTTCTTTGAAACAATGGAACAAACTGAGATCATAGACCGTATCTACTGTCAGACAAAGTAGTTAAACAAAAGTCAAACTTTATTCACGTTTTTATGGCAGAGTTCTAAAGTAAGTACTTCTTAAGTATAGTGAAAATATATGCTGATGGCTCCAAGGAATGATTTAAAAAATTAAAAATGTTAATTGTTTGGATCGAAGTAGAAATGAATGAATATGGGTAGGGTGCATGTAAGATAAGCTATATTTCTTTATAAATTGTTTTTACCATTTCTACCAATGTGGATGTGTTACTTATTCACTTTTTTTAATTAATTGAAGAGTTTCATAGGACTGAAATATGGATCAATCAAAAACAAACACAATTAAAGTGAAAATCCTCCATTATTGGAACCTGGGTTAGGAATTAACAGAGATGTCTGCTGCTAATACTTGTTGGCAATAAAACAGTGATGCTGTGTTTTAAATGGACTGCATCAAATTTCTTCAAATTGGCCAGGCCAAAAGAACCTGTATCCAAAGGTCTTATCTGGCAGTTTTATCACCTGGGCCTCAAGCCCTGATAGAGCTGCTTATGCCTGACCCCTCTCCAGAGAGACACCAGAGTAGGTCAAGGAAAAATTTCCTATTTCTTTGTTCATGTGTATGCTTGCACTCATACACACACACATTGCATGCACACGCATATGTATCATACTGAATATTAATGTGAGCAAATAAATAATACAGAGAGTCACAGGCAAATCGATTCTGCAGATAGCCCTGACTGCTTGACATACAAGTTTGATACCATTCCTATCAATTTTCAAGCAGAGAATTTGTAGATATAGACAAGGTTATTCTAAAAGTTAATATGAAATATAGTAAAGGAACTCACTAGACTAGATAAAACAACTCTTTAAAAAATCAGTATACTTGATTTCAGCTTATGTTGCTATAATAATCAAGATTACATGGTATTGATGATAAAATATCAATGGAATAGAATGCAGAACCCCAAATAGACATACACAAATATATTCAATTTATTCTTCTCAAAGGTGCAAAACGATTCAATGAAGAAAGGATGACCTTTCAACAACAGCTCTAGAGCCACTGGACATGCAGGGGCTGAGAAGGTGAGCCTGGGCTTAAACTTCATGCATTAAACCAACATTAACTTAAAAGGTATTAAAGACATAAATGGAAATATAGAACTATAAAAATTTAGGAAAAAACATACAAGAGAAAATTTTCAAAATCTAGGGTTAGGCAAGGAGCTCTTAGACTTGACACCAAAGTCATGATCCATAACAGAAAAAAAAAAGTTAAATTGGACTACAACAAAATTTTAATTAAAAACAATAGTGACGAAGGTAGAGGGAACTGTGACCACGCACAGAGCAGGCCCAGTGGCCTGCTGAGGGGCAGAGCCGCCCCCCACCCCTCGCGGCTGCCAGGTAGGGGAACTGTGACCACGGACAGAAAAGGCCCAGTGGCCCGCGGCGGGGCAGAGCTTCCAATCACTCCTGCAAGGTAGGCGGGCCTGCGACCCACCGGCAGAAGAGGAGCAGCGACCTGCTGAGAGGCAGAGCCGCCCCCTCCCCCTGCACCTGCAAGGTAGAAGGAACTGTGACCACGCACAGAGCAGGCCCAGCGGCCTGCTGAGGGGCAGAGCCACCCACCACCCCCCGCCCCTGCCAGGTGACCACCGACAGAAAAGGCCCAGTGGCCCGCGGCGGGACAGAGCTTCCAATCACTCCTGCAAGGTAGGCGGGCCTGCGACCCACCTGCAGAAGAGGAGCAGCGGCCTGCTGAGAGGCAGAGCCACCCCCTCCCCCTGCACCGGCAAGGTAGAGGGAACTGTGACCACGCACAGAGCAGGCCCAGCGGCCTGCTGAGGGGCAGAGCCACCCCCCACCCCCCGCGCCTGCCAGGTAGGTGGAACTGTGACCACGGACAGAAAAGGCCCAGTGGTCCGTGGCGGGACAGAGCTTCCAATCACTCCTGCAAGGTAGGCGGGCCTGCGACCCACCTGCAGAAGAGGAGCAGCGGCCTGCTGAGAGGCAGAGCCACCCCCTCCCCCTGCACCGGCAAGGTAGAGGGAACTGTGACCACGCACAGAGCAGGCCCAGCGGCCTGCTGAGGGGCAGAGCCACCCCCCACCCCCCGCGCCTGCCAGGTAGGTGGAACTGTGACCACGGACAGTAAAGGCCGAGTGGCCCGCGGCAGGACAGAGCTTCCAATCACTCCTGCAAGGTAGGCGGGCCTGCGACCCACTGGCAGAAGAGGAGCAGCGGCCTGCTGAGAGGCAGAGCCGCCCCCTCCCCCTGCACCGGCAAGGTAGAGGGAACTGTGACCACGCACAGAGCAGGCCCAGGGGCCTGCTGGGGGGAAGAGCCGCCCCCCACCCCCCGCGCCTGCCAGGTAGGTGGAACTGTGACCACCATCAGAACAGGCCAGACCTGCAACCGAGAGACAGAACAGGCCCAGTGGCCTGAGGAAGGGTAGAGCCGCACCCCCCCCCGCACCTGCAAGGTAGGCGGACCTGAGACCCACTGGCAGTACAGCCCCAGAGGCCTGCAGAGGGGCAGTGCCGCTGCCTGCACCTGCAAAGTAGACAGAACTGTGACCACCCACAGAACAAGCCTAGCGGCCCGCAGAGGGACAGAGCCGCCGCCCGCGCCTGCGAGGGAGACTTTGCAACTATACAAGACCAATATAAATATATAGGGGGAAAATTCAATAGCACAACAGTTTCACTAAGTAGAAAGGAACACGAACAGTATGAAGAGACAAGGAAAGAAAGGACCAAAAGCAATGCAGGTCAACTCAACGTTAGAAGAGGTAATAGCTGCAGCAGATGGAATGTCAGATAAAGAATTCAGGATATACATGCTTCAGATGATCTGGAGTCTCAAGGAAGACATCAGACAGCAAAATCAGACAATGAAAGATCACTTCAACAATGAATTACATAAACAAATCCAAGAAGCAAAAGATCAACTACACAGGGAAATAGAGGTTATAAAAAACAAACAAACAGAAATCCTAGAAATGCAGGAAGCAATAAGCCAACTTAAAAACTCAATTGAGAATACTACCAACAGAGTAGAACACTTAGAAGACAGAACATCAGACAATGAAGATAAAGTATTTCAACTTGAAAAGAACATAGACAGCTCAGCAAGACTGTTAAGAAACCATGAGCAGAACATCCAAGAAATATGGGATAATATCAAGAGACCAAATTTAAGAGTCATTGGGATACAGGAAGGGACAGAGTTTCAAACCAAAGGATTGAGCAATCTATTCAATGAAATAATACGAGAAAAATTCCCAGACTTGAAGAATGAGACAGAACCCCAAATCCTAGAAGCCTACAGGACGCCGAATGTGCAAAATCATAAGAGACCCACACCTAGACACATTATAATGAAGATGCCCAACATACAGAATAAGGAGAGAATTTTAAAAGCTACAAGAGAAAGGAAGCAGATCACATTTAGGGGTAAGCCAATCAGGATAACAGCTGATCTTTCAACACAGACTCTGAAAGCTAGAAGATCCTGGAATAACATATTTCAAACACTGAAAGAAAATGGGTTCCAACCAAGAATTGTGTTTCCAGCGAAATTAAGCTTCAGGATGGAAGATGAAATTAAAACCTTCCACGATAAACAAAAGTTAAAAGAATTTGCAGCTAGAAAACCATCTCTTCAAAACATCCTTGGCAAAACATTACAGGAAGAGGAAATGGAAAATAACAATGAAAACCAACAGTGGGAGGTAGGACACTAAAGGGGGGAAAATAATCAAAGAGGAAAACAAACCATGTTTAGTAACATAAATAAACAAATATGGCTGGAAGAACAACCCATATCTCAATAATAACCCTAAATGTTAATGGCTTAAACTCACCAATCAAGAGACACAGGCTAGTAGAATGGGTCACAAAACAAGACCCAACAATATGCTGCCTACAGGAGACGCATTTGATAGGAAAAGACATACATAGGCTGAAGGTGAAAGGTTGGGAAAAATCATATCACTCATATGGACTTCGGAAACAAGCAGGAGTATCCATACTCATATCAAATAAAATAGATTTCAAGCCAAAGTTAATCAAAAGGGATAAAGAGGGACACTACATACTGCTCAAGGGAACCATACACCAACAAGACATAACAATCATAAATATATATGCCCCAAACAATGGTGCAGCTATGTTCATCAAACAAACTCTTCTCAAGTTCAAGAGTCTAATAGACCACCATACAATAATCATGGGAGACTTCAACACACCTCTATCACCACTGGACAGATCCTCCAAACAAAAGTTGAATAAGGAAACTATAGAACTCAATAACACAATTAATAACCTAGACTTAATTGACATATATAGAGTATACCACACAACATCAAGCAGTTACACTTTTTTCTCAGCAGCACATGGATCCTTCTCAAAAATAGATCATATATTATGTCACAGGGAAACTCTTAGACAATATAAAGGAGTAGAGATAATACCATGCATCCTATCTGATCATAATGGAATGGAACTGAAAATCAACGATAAAAGAAGGAAGGGAAAAGAATACATCACTTGGAGAATGAACAATAGGTTACTGAATGATCAATGGGTTATAGAAGACATCAAGGAAGAAATTAAAAAATTCTTAGAGATTAATGAAAACACAGACACAACATATCGGAATCTATGGGACACATTGAAAGCAGTTCTAAGAGGAAAATTCATTGCTTGGAGTTCATTCCTTAAAAAAAGAAAAAACCAACAAATAAATGATCTCATACTTCATCTCAAAATCCTAGAAAAAGAAGAGCAAAACAACAGCAAAAGAAGTAGAAGGCAAGAAATAATTAAAATCAGAGCTGAAATTAATGAAATCGAAACAAAAGAAACAATTGAAAAAATTGACAAAACTAAAAGTTGGTTCTTTGAAAAAATAAACAAAATCGACAGACCCTTAGCCATGCTAGCGAAGAGAAGAAGAGAGAGAACTCAAATTACTAACATACGAGATGAAAGAGGCAATATCACAACAGACACTTCAGAAATACAGAAGATAATCAAAAATTATTTTGAATCCTTATACTCCAATAAATTAGAAGATAGTGAAGGCATCGATAAATTTCTTAAGTCATATGATCTGCCCAGATTGAGTCAGGAGGATATAGACAACCTAAACAGACCAATATCAATTGAGGAAATAGAAGAAACCATCGAAAGACTACCAACTAAGAAAAGCCCAGGACCAGATGGGTATACAGCAGAGTTTTACAAAACCTTTAAAGAGGAACTAATACCAATACTTTTCAAGCTACTTCGGGAAATAGAAAAAGAGGGAGAACTTCCAAATTCATTCTACGAGGCCAACATCACCCTGATACCTAAACCAGACAAAGACACTTCAAAGAAAGAAAACTACAGACCAATATCTCTAATGAACCTAGATGCAAAAATCCTCAATAAAATTCTGGCCACTCGGATACAAAAACTTATCAAAAAAATTGTGCACCATGATCAAGTAGGATTCATCCCTGGGATGCAAGGCTGGTTCAATATATGGAAATCAATAAATGTTATTCACCACATCAATAGACTTAAAAATAAGAATCATATGATCATCTCGATAGATGCGGAAAAAGCATTCGACAAAGTACAGCATCCCTTTATGTTCAAAACTCTAGAAAAACTAGGGATAACAGGAACATACCTCAATATTGTAAAAGCAATCTATGCTAAGCCTCAGGCTAGCATCATTCTGAATGGAGAAAAATTGAAGGCATTCCCTCTAAAATCTGGAACAAGACAGGGATGCCCTCTCTCTCCACTTCTGTTCAACATAGTTCTCGAAACACTGGCCAGAGCAATTAGACAGACGAAAGAAATTAAAGGCATCAAAATAGGAAAAGAAGAACTTAAATTATCACTATTTGCAGATGACATGATTCTATACCTAGCAGACCCAAAAGGGTCTACAAAGAAACTATTAGAGCTAATAAATGAATTCAGCAAAGTGGCAGGATATAAAATCAACACGCATAAATCAAAGGCATTCCTGTATATCAGCGACAAATCCTCTGAAATGGAAATGAGGACAACCACTCCATTCACAATATCTTCAAAAAAAATAAAATACTTGGGAATCAACCTAACAAAAGAGGTGAAAGACTTATACAATGAAAACTACAGAACCCTAAAGAGAGAAATAGAAGAAGATCTTAGAAGATGGAAAAATATACCCTGTTCATGGATAGGCAGAACTAACATCATCAAAATGGCGATATTACCAAAAGTTCTCTACAGGTTTAATGCAATGCCAATCAAAATCCCAACGGCATTTCTTGTAGAAATAGAGAAAGCAATCATGAAATTCATATGGAAAAACAAAAGACCCAGAATAGCAAAAACAATGCTAAGCAGGAAGGGTGAATCAGGCGGTATAGCGATACCAGACTTCAAACTATACTACAGAGCAATAGTAACAAAAACAGCATGGTACTGGTACCAAAACAGGCGGGTGGACCAATGGTACAGAATAGAGGACACACAAACCAATCCACAAAACTACAACTACCTTATATTTGATAAAGGGGCTAAAAGCATGCAATGGAGGAAGGATAGCATCTTCAACAAATGGTGCTGGGAAAACTGGAAATCCATATGCAACAAAATGAAACTGAATCCCTTTCTCTCGCCATGCACAAAAGTTAATTCAAAATGGATCAAGGAGCTTGATATCAAATCAGAGACACGCCGTCTGATAGAAGAAAAAGTTGGCTACGATCTACATACTGTGGGGTCGGGCTCCAAATTCCTCAATAGGACACCCATAGCACAAAAGTTAATAACTAGAATCAACAAATGGGACTTACTCAAACTAAAAAGTTTTTTCTCAGCAAAAGATACAATAAGAGAGGTAAATAGAGAGCCTACATCCTGGGAACAAATCTTTACTCCTCACACTTCAGATAGAGCCCTAATATCCAGAGTATACAAAGAACTCAAAAAATTAGACAATAAGAGAACAAACAACCCAATCAACAAATGGGCCAAGGACCTGAACAGACACTTCTCAGAGGAGGACATACAATCAATCAACAAGTACATGAAAAAATGCTCACCATCTCTAGCAGTCAGAGAAATGCAAATCAAAACCACCCTAAGATACCATCTCACTCCAGTTAGATTGGCAGCCATTATGAAGTCAAACAACAACAAGTGCTGGTGAGGATGTGGGGAAAAGGGTACACTTGTACATTGCTGGTGGGACTGCAAATTGGTGCAGCCAATTTGGAAAGCAGTATGGAGATTTCTTGGAAAGCTGGGAATGGAGCCACCATTTGACCCAGCTATTCCCCTTCTCCGTCTATTCCCTAAAGACCTAAAAAGAGCATGCTACAGGGACACTGCTACATCTATGTTCATAGCAGCACAATTCACAATAGCTAGACTGTGGAACCAACCTAGATGCCCTTCAATGGATGAATGGATAAAAAAAATGTGGCATTTATACACAATGGAGTATTACTCTGCATTAAAAAACGACAAAATCATAGAATTTACAGGGAAATGGATGGCATTAGAGCAGATTATGCTAAGTGAAGCTAGCCAATCCCTAAAAAACAAATGCCAAATGTCTTCTTTGATATAAGGAGAGTAACTAAGAACAGAGTAGGGTCGAAGAGCAGGAGAAGAAGATTAACATTAAACAGGGATGAGAGGTGGGAGGGAAAGGGAGAGAGAAGGGAAAATGCATGGAAATGGAAGGAGACCCTCAGAGTTATACAAAAGTACATACAAGAGGAAGTGAGGGGAAGGGGAAAAATAATATAAGGGGGACAAACGAATGTCAGTAGAGGGAGCAGAGAGAGAAGAGGGGAGGGGAGGGGAGGGGAGGGGAGGGGAGGGGGGATAGTAGAGGATAGGAAAGGCAGCAGAATACAACAGACACTAGTATGGCAATATGTAAATCAATGGATGTGTAACTGATGTGATTCTGCAATCTGTATATGGGGTAAAAATGGGAGCTCATAACCCACTTGAATCAAATTGTGAAATATGATATATCAAGAACTATGTAATGTTTTGAACAGCCAACAATAAAAAATTAAAAAAAAAAAAGTCAACTCAAAATGGATTATATATTTAAAAGATAAAAGCAAAACATTCTTAGAAGAAAGCATCGAGATGAATCTTCTTGACCTCGGCTACAACAATTAATTCTCATATATAATACCAAAAACATAAGCAACAACAGAAAAAAGTAGATAAACTGGACTTTTTCAAAATTGAAATCCATTGAACACTGAGGTACATTATGAATGAAGTAAAAAGACAAAACAAAGAATGGAAGAAATTGTTTGCAAATCATATGTCTGATAATGGTCAAGTATCCAGAGCATGTAAAGAACTCCTATAACTCAATGACAAAAAGACAATCCAGTTTAAAAATGAGCAGGCTGGGGATGTGGCTCAAGCGGTAACGTGCTCACCTGGTATGTGCGGGGCACTGGGTTCAATCCTCAGCTCCACATAAAAATAAAATAAAGATATTGTATCCACCAAAAACTGAAAAATAAATATTAAAAAATTCTCAAAAAAAAAAAAAAACAATAGTGACAACAACAAATGCTGGCAAGAAAGATGTGAAGAAACTGGATCACTCATACACGTCTAGTGTGAATGTAAAATGCCACAATCACTCTGGAGATCAGTTTTGCAATTTCTTATAAAACTAAAGATCATCACTATAGAACCCAGAAATTGCACACTCCAGCGTTTAACCAGAGAAAAGAAAACTGCATTCACACAAAAACTCACATGTGAATGCTTTATTTGCATTAACCTAAAATTAAGATGTTCTTCAATAGTTATGCAAAATCTGGTATTTTTTCCTGCACTGAAGATTGAACTCGGGGCAACATATGTGCTAGGCAAGTGCTGTACCACTGAGTTACACCCCTAAACCTGGTATATTTATACAATGCAATACTATTTAGCAGGAAAAAAAGGAATGGACTATTGATAGATGTAACAACTTTCAGAGAATTGTAGAGTCAAAAATGTCAGTCTCAAAATGTTACATAACATGTGATTCCACTTATGTAGCATTCTTAAAATGACAATAAGATAGAAATGGAGACTATATTAGGGATTGCCAGGGGCAGTGAAACTGGGGGAAAGGAAGGACAGCTACAAAAGAGCAACATGAGGATACTCATGGTGATGGAAATAATTTTATTTTGACTGCTTCCAGGTCATAATCCTCCATGTATTATTGTCCTACCATTCTGCAAAGTATTACATGGAGGAAAAGAAGGTTATGTGGGATTTCTCTGTATTAGTTCTTGTACATCTATGTGACTGTCTTAAAAAAATCATATATAAATACACACACAAGCTTAATGTACACAGACAGTTGCTTAACAATGTGATACATCCTGTGAGATGGGTCATTAGGCAATTTCATCATTGTGTGAACATTATAGAATGTAATTACACAAGCCTATATGGTATAGGTCCATCACTTGAAGTGGAGAATTGGACTGGGATGCAGTCAAGAAAGAAGGTGATTTCAGAGGTAGGAGCCTGCTGCTGGAGTAACATGGTATACTGTTTTACCATAAGCTTTTTTTTTTTTTAAAGAGAGAGTGAGAGAGATAGAGGTAGAGAGAGAGAGAATTTTTTTTATATATTTATTTTTTAGTATTTGGCGGACACAACATCTTTGTTTGTATGTGGTGCTGAGGATCGAACCCGGGCTGCACGCATGCCAGGCGAGCGCGCTACCGCTTGAGCCTATAAGCTTTTTTTTTTATAGAAATAGTTTTATAGTAAACTTTTTATAGAAATTTAAAATAATAATCAAAATCTAGTATAGTAAGTACATAAACTAGCAACAAAGCTGTTTATTACTATTTATGTATTAAGTACATAATTGTGTATGCTATGCTTTCACATGATGGGCAGTACAGCAATAGTATCACCACAAACACATGAGTGTTGCATTCTGCTGTGACATTATAACAGCTAACCTCACCTCACTAGGTGATAAGAATTTTTTGACTCCATTATACTCTTATAGAATCACCATGGAATATTTCATCTATTGTTGACCAAACAACATTATATTGCACATGACTTTGTATACGTGTGTGTATACATAAGTGTGAATGTGTGTGTGTGTGTGTGTACACATGTAAACTATGGCCTCAAGTTCAGTTATAGAACTGAGAGCTATAGCAGCTATGCATATTTTTTCCTTGCTGGTTATTTATGTGTGTGCAAACTACTAAGCAATAATATTCTAATCTACCCTTTCCTCTACTTTATGCTTCTGGGAGTAAGCCTCCATAAACCACATTTCCACTTTTTTGGTTTCATTCCTCTTAAGTTCCAACAATAGCAGGCCACAAAGAAAAACTAAAAGACTGGAGGACCATGAAGAGCTTCCACCTTCTTGTTTGCTTCCTTGAGGCTTCCTCTGTTTCACATCCTTGTGAGCATTATGCAATAATAAGACCTCTTCACCTGAGAGTGCTAGCAAGCCCTTCCAGCAGTAACAGTTGAATCTGATTTGCGTTTTTCCAATACTTGCAAAACCAATCATATAGAACAGCTGTCAGCAAACTTTTGCTATAAAGCACAAGGTGGTAAATATTGGAGGTTTTTTAAGATCATATATTCTTATAGCAAAAACTCAATTCTCAATTGTAACAGCAGCCACAGACAATATTTAAATGAATGAATTTGGCAAGTACTACTTTGCTTATGGATACTGAAATTTGAATTTCATATAATTTTCATGTGTCATGAAATATTATTAATGTTATGAGTCAAATTGCATCTCCCCAAAAAGGTATGTTGTAGTTACCCACCTCATACCTGTTAATGTGATATTTCAGAAATAAGGTCTCCGCAGATATAATCAAGTTAAGGCAAGGTCATTGACTGATGTTCTTGTAAGTACAGGAAAATATCACATGAAGACCTGGAGGCTTAGAGAGGACAGCACTCTGTCAAGGTGGAACAGAGATTGGAGCAATGCAGCTGCAAACACACAGGCACCAGGATTGACAGCCACCACCAGAATCTAGCAGGAGATGAGGAAGGACACTTCATCTTCAGTCTCAGGGGAGCACAGCCCAGCTGATAACTTAATTTTTGACTTCTAGCCTCCTGAATTGTGAAAGAATAAAATTCTGACATTTTAAACCATCTAGTTCACAGTAATTTACAGAGTCCCTAGGAAACATAATTATTCCTTCAATTTTTTTCAACCATCTTAAAATGTAAAAACCATCCTAATTCACAGACCATACAAAAAACAAGTTGGACTTGGCCTATTAACCATAGTGCACAGAATACTCTCCCTCCAACTCCACCCCAGTAAAGAGGCAGCACTGACCCAGTGGTGCCCCCTCAAGTCTGAGTTTTAGCTCCATTCAAATCAGTTTTAATAATTCCAACTTCCTCCTCTCTTTCTCCAACCTTAGGGAAGGCAGATACTTCTTTAACAGCTGCTTGCTTTATGATTTCCTGTTCCGTTCCTTCTTCAATTGCCTTGTTGGTAACTTTATATGCAGTAACAATTATTTATACAAAATTCACTCTGCTAAAATAACTGTGATTTCTTTCTCTTGTCTGGACCCTGACAAGGACAATTTCCTTTCTAAGAAAATTCTTTAAGATTTTGAATGAACTACACTGACCTTTAAGGCTTTTTAAATGTCTTGATAATTATTAAATTTAATTTTAGGTAATTAAGACAACTTTTCACAGAGTTGGAATTCCTGACATAAAAATTGCAGTCTTTTTCACAAATTTTAATTAATAACCATTGCTTTAATATACTCATTCCCCTGAGAATCCCCAAGTACTTTAGAAGAACTAAAGAATGATACCATGGGACGGGCATAGTGGTGCACACCTGTAATCTCAGTGGAGACCAAAGCAGGAGGATGGTGAGTTCAAAGCCAGCCTCAGCAAAAGTGAAGCACTAAACAATTCAGTGAGACCCTGTCTCTAAATAAAATACAAAATAGGGCTGGGGATGTGGCTCAGTAGTCAAGTGCCCCTGAGTTCAAGCCTCAATACTGCCCCCACCCCACCAGCACAAAAAAAAAAAAAAAAAAAAAAAAAGAATGATACCATAGTACCCAGGAGGAACGAAAGCTGCAGGCTGCAGGTGTCTTACAGTTAAACATATACTACCCTGTGACCCAGCAAATCTATACTTGGTAATTACCCAAAAGAATAAAAAATACACATTCACAAAATGACCTGTACAATATTCACGTAAGTCTTATTTGTAACAGCCCAAATCTAAAAATAACCCAATTCCCATCAGCAGGATATGGAGTACTCACCAATAAACAGGAAAGTGTCTCTGATAGAGTAACACGGAAAATCTCAGAAACATTATGCTGAGCAAAAGAAACCAGACACCCAACCCACCATGTTAAAGGTCCACAGTCTTCAAAATGAATATTTCAATTGATAAAAACATGTTAAAATCAAACTGGAAATTTTACTCTGTGAATAAAGATGGGTCCAGAAAAAAACGAAGGAAAGAAACAAGACCTAAGAGTATATATTATAGTGAGACAGGAATTAGATCTAGTGTTCTATAGCACAATAGGGTAACTACAGTTCACAACTTATAATGTATTTTTTTTAAAGCACAAGAAATCAAAGTTTCCCAACACAGAGAAATGATGAATGTTTTAGGAGATGGACATGTTAATTCCCCTGATTTGATCTTACATCATGTACATGTATAAAATTATTATACTATACCCCACTAATATGTACAGTTATTAGGTGTCAATAAAAATTGAAATCTAAAATAAAAATGTATCCATAATTTTGTTTATATAAAGTTTAAAAAAAGATAAGGCTAATCTACAATGATAAAAACTAGAAGAATGGTTGCCTTTAAAAGCACATTTTAGGATACCTATTTGCAATCTCTATATTATCTTCAAAAACATGTCTGTTCGTGTCTTTTTCCCATTTTCTAATTGAACTTTTGTTAACTTTTGAGAGTTGTTTATTGTAGAAGAGAATGCTGACTATAAAATGGCAGGAGGGAATTTGGGGGTGATGGACATATATCTCAATTTGGCAAAAGACCTATGCATTGGTCAAGGCTCATCCATCTGTGCTCTTAACATATGCTTCCATATATGTTAAATTTACTTTAAAATTGAGTAAGTTAAAAAATTAAGGCAAGCTGAAAATCTGATTTTCAGACCTGAGATCCGAAACATAACCTGCAATACTACAGATGCTAAACCTTGAGAAAACAAGCACCCAAACTGTCTTATCTATTTCACATCCGTTTTGACTTTTTTGCTGAGGATTGAACCCAAGGTCTTGGACTAGGCAAGCACTTTGCCTGAGCCCCACCCCCAGACCCTCACATCTGTCTTACCACAATGTAGCATAAATATGGTAGCTCCAAAGTGTTAGTGTTAACAGCATGAGTCTTTCTAAAACTTGTGAAGAAGATATAGCTTCCCCCTCACACACACCCTGCTTCTTTTCTCTTCTTTTGTGGTACTGGGATTGCACCCAGGACCTTGCACAGTTTATAGGCAAGCGCTCTACCACTGAGCCACAACCCCAACTCTAAGAAGGTACAGATTCCAAATAAAACCCATATAAGAATTCAAGTTTGATCTCCTCTCCCTTCCTCTCTCATTCTGAAAAGAAATTGAAAAGCCCTTAGAAGCAAATGTATTAGGAAGTCAAAGAAACTTGTGCCTCAGAGCCCTTTCCTGTTTAGGAGCCCTAACAATGTGTTCATAGAGTCAAATGTTTCTGTAAAATATTGTAAATGGTAACAAAATTAACTGCAGTGAGTTAAGACCACTCACTGCCTTTTCCATTTTGCCTTCCCCTCCGCCACACCTCCTTCTGGGTTGAGTTCCTGCAGAGGCTGCAAACATCCTGGGGACTAAGTTCAGATGGGAAAACAGTCCTTTAGGATCTCACGTAGCACCTGCATGTTGCTTGCACTCATTTCCTCCTATGGTTAGAGGCTAGCATCCCTGGTAGGAATGACTTTCTGGAATTCTTCTTCCACCATTTACTACCTACCTCAACTCAAGGGTTCAGGACCAGAGGTCATATTAGGATATGAGAGCATCTGGAAGACCAGAAGCTTGTGGGTAGTGGAGAAAAGAGTTTGAAATATACCAAGGTAGATCTTCCAGTCCCCACATGAATAAATCTGGCAAGATTCTGTTTTCATCAACACCTAGTCTAACCAGCTCTTTCCTGCCAGGAATATTTTCTGTAGTGCAGTATATGATATCATAAATATGCCATACAACCTTTTTTTTTCTTTTTGGTGGAAATCTTATGAACTTTTCCTTATTGGAAACCTTTACATTTTCAAAATGCAAATCTATACAGGTATTATACAAATTAAGTATATTTGTTTGTGAAGGTGCACCTTTTGTGCATTCCAACTATCAAAAATAAGTGTAAATGCTTAAATACATCATGCAGAAGAAAGTCTTAAATCTCTTTCTGTTATTTCTATTGAAAATATCATTATAGAATTGTTGTCATAAAAAGAGGTGATCAAAAATAAGTGGAATATAGTAATACAAGCCTAGAATCCCAGCCACTTAGGAGACTGAAGCAGGAGAATCACAAATTCAAAGCCAGTCTCAGCAACTGAAGGAGACACTGTCTCAAAATAAAAAGTTAAAAGGATTGGGGATGTGGGCTCAGTGATAAAGCACCTTTGGGTTCAATCACTACTACTGGGGTAAAAAAAGCATAGTCAAAACAGTGTAGAAGAAAAATTTTATTTTGTTGTGACAGACTATTAACTAATGAGCTAGGCATGATGTTTGTGGTATTTGTTGACATTTTTTAAATTAGCATTTGTTATTTCTCTTCTCATTCTACATAAACATTCACTTTTAAACCTATCTGTATTTTAAAGATGACTGCCAAATTTTACAAACCACAGGACCCACTGGAGTCCACCTCTGAATGTCAATGTTAATGATCTAAAAAGACAAAAAAAAATCAAACTAATCAAATAATAAGAAGAAATAGATAAATAAACCATAAGTAAGCAAGAGCCCGAGGAAGGGAGGTCAGGGATGAGGTGATGTCACCTCCTTTTCAAGCAACACTGTTTCCCCATTATTCCCATCTACTTACTTGATGTAGTGCTTCAAACTTGAGTGAAGTACAGGCTGAAAGATTCTGAGGAATGTTTTTTCTCACTACATTTTGCTTTGCAACAAGTATTACCTACATAAAATAACTCATTTAAGGAAAACACTCTCCCTTTGGGAGAAGACTAACCAAATATTTTTCATCTACCTAAAGAATCTTACAATGGCATCGACAATGTGAACAATTAAAACTGCTCATAAAATATCACCTACCACTAAAAGTGTTGGCATCATATTCACACCAACTCAGTTACGATTTTCTACACACCAAAAGATCAATGTCAGTTGAAATGGGGTCACAATTCCACTGTCCCCTACTCAAGTCTAGCCCAAAAATGTTATGGGTAATCAGTGCTGTGTCAAGCCATTTCAGGTAACTTTTACTTTTTGGCATGTGTGACTAAGAGTTCCTTTAAAAAAAAAAAAACTGTACGTATTTACAGATAACAAGTTTTAATGTGTGTATATGTGTTTTAAGACAACTCACAGAATAAATTAGAAACATTCTAATTGGTCATTAGTAGGGGAATTAGTGGGATGATCATGGAAACATGCAGATATTTTTTCTATCAACGTACATTTAATTAAAGTGTCATGAAAACTATTCCTGGATATGAAGTTATAAAAACGGAATCCACAGAAAGGTGGACAGAGTATGATCACATTATGTTCAAAGAATCTGTGAACATGTGCAAAAAAATAAGATTTGCAAAAATATGGTCAACTGAACACAGAAAACATTTAAAAGGGTCCCTTTAAACTGTGGAAGTGGTTGGCTGGAAAGGAGTATGAAAAAGAAGGGATGCAAGAGGATTCGTACCCATATTTTATAATCAGCATGTAAATCCAGTTTCTGGAACAATGCTTGATACGGTGTAGACAATAAATAGCTGTTTAATAAGCTAATAGATTAGCTAATGAATTAATAGATTCAGATTCTGTGACCTTTAAACCAAAAATATTCAATGAAAGAAAATACAAATAAGTAAAAACAAAGAGAAATCACCTAAAACCTGCCATTGGAAGAATTGATGTTTATATTTTGGTGTATACATGTATACCAATATGTTTCTTTTATTCATTTATTTTTTTAATTGCTAAAAATCATATCATTTATGATGTGCAACATGATATTTTGATATATGTATACATTGTGGAATGACTAAATCAAGCCAATTAACATACATATTACCTTACACACATTTTTTGCAAGTGTTATGAGAACACTTAAGATCTACTCTCAGAAATTTTCAAGTATGCAATAATTATTATTAATTATACTCATATTATGCAGTAGATCTCCTGAACTTATTCCTCCTAACTATAATTTTGTGTCATTTACACCCAACCTTTAAAAATACAATTAAAATAATACACAGTATTTTGGAAATTATTTTTTTCCAATCAAAATATGCCAAATCATCTTTCTATGCCAATAAATGAATATCTGAGTGGGATATGGTGGTACTTGCCTGTAATCCCAGCAACATGGGAGGCTGAGGCAAGAGAATCACAAGTTGAGGCCAGCCTGGGCAACTCAGCAAAACCCTGTCTACAAATATAAAATTAAAAGGGCTGGGGATATAGCTAGCCTATTGTGAGAGTCAACTAGAGTAGTGTTGCTCTTTAACACTTTTTCGAGTTGTAGTGAGGCCATGGGTTCAATCCTTAGTACTGCTAAAAAATATATATACACATACACACACGTGTGTGTAGGGGGGGAATTTTAGCATCTACATTCTGTTCTAACATTCACAGTGTTTTACATTAATGCAATTATTTTCCTTAATTTAATATTTATTCATTCAGTCAGTAAGTAAATAGTTATTGAAAACCTACAATATTTCAGGAAGGTACTCAGCCACGGAGAGAGACACCGGTCTTCACAGCAACTTGAGTCCATCATGGGAAAGAAACAGTGAGTAAATAAATACAAAGATAAATACATGGTTTTAAAATACAATAAGAACCTGAAAAAAATGCTCTGAAAACAAAAAAAAATGCCATACATAGTATGAGAATTCAGTTTAGATAAAAGAATCAAATACCATCTCTTTGAGAGTGTGCAATTTAAGCTAAGCTTGTGGGATAGGTTGATGTTAGCCAGGTGAGGAGAGCAGAATGGCAGTTGGTGGGAACAGAACCAGAGAAGAGCTCACTGTTTGTGGGGCAGAGAGTGAGGAATCCAGAACTGAAGAGCATCCCTAGGGCAGGGTGGTACTGGATTCAGCTAGAGGCCAGGACTTAGGGTAGTTACTCTAGCACAAAGAGGATTCTCCAAAGGAGGTTTGGGTTTTTGGATTTGTCCACCGCGCCTCCCACCAATGTGCAGATATAAGTGAAGATTTTTCCTGTGGAAGCTCACTAACCACTGAGAGCAGATGGGTTATAGGAGCAAGAATGAAAGTGTACAGATGAAGAATAAAATGAGGGCTTCCAGGCTCCGAAAACTGTTAAAGTGCAAGAACAACTACCCACGAATAACAGTTGTTGCAGAATTATTTAGCAAAGGAAGAAGATGGGAAGAAGGGGGAAAAATGTATTTTTCATGACATTTGAAGGCACACAATATTTTACATACAATTTCAGGGTCTTTGCAGAACCTGTAGGTGGAAAACTACAGCATGAAAACATGTTCCCAATCCCATCAAAAGTAAAGAGGGGTGGGAGATGTGTGTCACTATTTGCCAGCTTGCCCTGGCTTCTGTGGCCAGCTCTGCTCTTGCTGCATTTCCAACCTTCCCTTCCTTCATGTCAGAAGTTGCAGAGACATAAGGAGCCTTGGTAAAAGTAGCCTGCAGATATTAAAACTAATTCACATTCTCTATGCACCTTTGCACTCATAAAAGAAGGAGACTCACTAGAAGGAGGGTGCTGGGAGCAGAAAGAAACCAACATGGTGCTGAACACTCACCATGAAGCATTAGGAGATACTGTTACAAACTGGCTGGCAGGAATAACACACCTCCCCAAATTCTCTGGTTGATTCTTGCTGTGTGGCCTGTTGCTATAGCACTTCTACATTGCTAAAAATAGTTTTTCAAACATGCCAACAATAATTTCCTCAGTCTTCCGGGGAGAGGAGGCTGAGATGAACTTGAAAGTATTCATTCTCAATAGAGAGATGTTTTTTTTGTTGTTGTTGTTTAGTTTTGTATGGATTTTTCACTAGTCTTTGAAACAAAAAACAGAATGTTGTCATTTCTCTGGCCCTGACAGGGCAGTGAACTATATGTGTTCTCAGTATCCTACAAACATTAAAGAATATGACATGTTTTTTGCCTTAGGAAATATCAAGATACTTTCCAGTGACCTAAAGAATCGGGTCTCTGGAACTTTCTGCTAAGAATCTAAATGAAAGAATCATACAGCAAATCCAAAGAGCTCTTCTTCCTTCAAACTGCTATAGTGCCCTTCTGACAGCTACAATCACAGGGTCCTCCTTTCCTTTGAACTCATTTGGCACCTGGTTGCTCCTCATGGTAGCAGGTGTCTTGTATAATGTGCCTGGCACAGCTGTGCAAGGTCCTGGAGACTACAATCTCTTACCTTCATAAAAATACTAAACTAATGATGAATTAAACATTAGTTAACAAAAGAAACGCCCACCTTAGCTCTTACTCATTACTCACTTTTCAATGACTGCTTATCAGACCCAGAGCACGATTAGCCCAGATCCTAATGGAAACTTGGAACTTTCCCTAATGACAAGAGACCAGGAACACATGTAATTCAGTCAGTAATTTATGTGACTGATGCTTTTCTCATCATCTCCCTTTCAATATCTTTCCTCCTCCACAAGAAACTCAAGGAGTAAATACAGAGATGTTAAGGGGTATAGACAGGACATTAGGATCATTAGGGACTTTCTTCTGCAGAGATTTATTGAACTTGAGTTAAATTTAAAGTGAAAATTTCATCATTTCACTTCATTCTCTGATAGATAAAAACTGAAAGTCAATCTCCTCAACCCAGAACCTTACAGAACAAGTTTCTGGATAGCCAAGATTTCTATAAAGACAAAAGTTAGCCCTTTAGAATTAGTTATATTTTCCTCCTAATTATTTTATTCTAAATACCACTTGGAACTGCTCTGCTAATTTCAATTCCACATAGCCATTTCTCTCAACTTTTCAATTTCTCAATCTTATTTGTTCTCTATCATTGGAAGGCAATGTGTTGGCCTATTTAAACTTTTCTCTACGCACATTCTTGGCTTTGTCCACACTAGTGACAGGCTGTGCTTCTGACAATCCAGAGGAACAGAAGGGTTCAGCTTTCTGGGCTGGAATCAGAGGGCTGAAAACTGCCACTACCCATCTCTGCCACGTGGTGTCACTGTTAACAACTTGCTCCACCTAGTGGTGTGGGCCTGCCACTGCAAAGAGCTTGTGCTGCTCTGGACTCAGGTTAAGATTTCCTGCGGTTCCCTGAGTGTGGAGTTTATCCATTGGCTACATCGACTTGTTCTTTGCTCTTTTGTGACACATACACACTCCCTCAGATGATGGCCAGCCACAGGGAAGCTGTTCCAATATCCACCACCTCCCAGATCCAGAATCCTCTTTCCTCCCCCACTTAGCATCCAAACCCTCAAAATACAAAAGGTCTTATTGCACTTCTCTTTCCTGCACATCTGCACTGACTTTTCTCAGTAAAGTTAACATCCATGATTCCTAGGAGCCCTAGTCCAGCCTCCTACCCACTTCCTTGACGTCTTAGTCAAGACACATTGAACATAATTTCCCTTCTTATTCATATCTCAAGGCCAAAGTTTGAACATTATCATTTGATTTGGTTTGATTTGAGGTTAGTTGTTTTTCTAGTTAAGAATACAAGTGCCTTTAACATTGGAAAATTATAGATTCAGAGATGTGATTTGACTTAATTCATATTACAAAACTAGTATTTGGGAGAGCCTTGATTTCTAGCCCATCTCTGGTCCCCAAACACATGATCCTGGCAATGTTCCACATGGCTCCCTACCTCCCTGCCAGGGCTCTCTGACACATGACACCCCTTCTCCAAACTTAATAGTCTCTCTTCTTCTTTTAATTTTAATATAAGTATCTTTATTATCCAGTTAAATTTGACAACTACTTTTTCTATAAAAATGAGCTATACACCCCCATCTCTGCCTTATTTCACATTGTTTCTGTTTTCCTAAATCACCCTTTATTTCATCAATGCCTTTGAATCTCCAGTCTTTTCTTGAGGCCCACACATTAAGTCCTCCTTCAGATCTTTTACCATCCCTCCTATTGAATGTGTTCCCCTCCTCCTTTGGACCCCCATAACATTTTATTCATGCTTTTCTCATATTCTTTCATTCCTACATTGCAGATATTTGAGGACATCTTGACTTCTGTGAACATAGCACTTTAATTTTTATTTCGGCAGCATCTGGAATAGCATCTTATCCTTAGTCGGCATTTAGTAAACACATGCTGAATGGAACTTCAATGCCAAAAGCATCCCCACATCTTTAGTAACATTCTCCCTTGGTCCCTGTTAGCATACTCTAATCCCATGAAGATTAGATACAGAAAAAGAAATATAAAATAAGAATGAAGGATGGTTTGAGAACATTTTTAGTAGATTGCAGAAATCCCAAATGGTTTGGATGGCTAGAAATACCTATTGATATATTCACAGCCTAGAGAAAAGTCATCCATCTCCGTGGCTGAGAAAGACAAGTGGGGAATGGGGACTGCAATAAGGGACATTTCATTTCATAGAGATGGTCACACTCTCGTCCTTTGAGAACTGTGACAGCCCTCTCAGTTTGCTTTCCGGTATCTCACTGCTCCCTCTTTTCAATATCTTAGTGCTGGAGTCCCACAGAACTTTGTCTAGTTCTTCTATTACTCTCCATCTACAGCTTCCCCATAGGAGGGTGACTTTTGGCACCTGAGCAATTTATAATCTACTAGGAACTGACTGGTAAATGCAGAGATGGGAACTGAGCAATGTCACTTAACCATCATAATGTATTCCTAACTTTTGACATTGGCAGAGACTTGTAGGCGGTGAGTGACAGGTGGTGGTGAGACGGAAGAACCAGAACTTTGGTTGGCTTGAATGCCTCCTGGACATGTGATGCTCTGCACGCCTAGTAAATATAATCAAGTATTTATATTTGCTTACTAAGCATAAGTAGAAACCCTCCTGAACCAACGTCTCTCATTCTGCTTTTCTTGGTAGTCAGAAAATTCCATAGAAAACTCGGAGCTTCTTAGGGCAAATCACTGCATGCTTATACACACTAAATGTATGGTTTGGGGGGCTCCTTTGAAGATGAAAGAAAATTTTAAATGCAACAACCTTTTATGCACATTTACTGCCCCACTGCTTATTTGAATTTTGCCACTCAAAAAGAATAGAATGCTGCTTATTATATATTCTTCTACTGCAGAAACCAATAGTTAGGTCTCTAGTACAAAGCCAGGTAAGCCTTTCCCTGGGATACATAAATGCTGGGATGTTTGTACAAGTGTGTGAGTATGAATGTGAGTGAGAACACGTGTGGGGGGGGGTGTGCATGTGTGTCTGTGAGCATGCCTGAGTGATGGGTATGAAGTCTTCTCCTTACCCAGTTCTACTCACTGAGGCTTTGACTGCATAGAATTGCACTCCACAGGGGGAGCTCCTAGTTTTCATCTATGCAAAATAGTCCAAAGCTTCCAAATAAATGGGTTGGTAAAAAATTTCATTACTTTAAAAAAGCTGTGCCTGTTGCTCAGTAGTAGAACACTGGCCTATCATGCTCAGGCCCTGGGTTTGACCCCCAGCACTGCAAAAATAGATAAGTAAATAGATAAAACAAGAAGCAGTGCCTGGTTTTTTTTACAGTTGTGAGAATTTTACCAATAGTATTGAATAGAAGACAAGTATTAGAGAAAAGACTAACAAAGTTTATTTTCCATGTAGAAATACATTTGTTTAGATCATCTTAGGATCTATCTTTAAAATTTGAAACTCATCAAGAAAACCTTCATATTTAAATCTTCTTCTGATTCATAAATTCTTCCCCCTAGAATGAAACTGGTTAGTTGAGAACTGTCCTTGATAAATTGTCCTATTGTGTCCATGTCTGAAAGATCTAAAATACCCAGATCTAAGAAAGAGAACTCTAAGCCCCATGATCATTGTTCTGAACCATGTGTGGTCACATACCCTGTCAATAAAACATATTTGAGAACTCAACCATATTTATCTTTATGTGTTTATTCATAAAACATATGCACATACCATAATATAGACTATAGTACCTGTATAGTAAAATGGAGATAAAATTTTTGGAGCTGAATATTTATTTATTTATTTTAGAGAAAGTGCTGTACCATTGAGCTATATCCCAGCCCTTTCTATTTTTTTTATTTTGAGGCAGTATTGGCTAAGTTTCCTAGGTTGGCCTTGAACTTGTGATCCTCCTGCCTCAGCCTCCTGAGAACCTAGCATTATAGGTGAACCACACAGCACCTGGCTTAAGAATTTATTTTATTAGTGCATAAAAGATTTTTTTCCTCCTAAAATCCCTATTATTGATAGTAATATTTTCACACTGTGACAGCAGTGTGATTGAACATTTTACTGTTTGTGAATTCAGCCTGTCTTCACATTCTGAAAGCCTATTTCAAATGCCTTTCTAGTCTCAGTGGTTTCACACCATCATTAACTAATCCCTCCAGGCATGATACACAATGACTGAAGTGCACCCTAATAGGACTGGATGTGAATCTGCATTCATTTGCTAGGGCTGCCATAATAAAGCACTGAGAGTGGATGCCTTCAACAACAGAAATTTCCTCTGTCACAGTTCCAGGGTCTGAAAGTTGAAAATCAACCCAGGTGTTAGTGCTGGTTCCTTCTGAGGGCCATGAGAGAAAGCTCCATCCCGCATCTCTTTCCTCACCAGGTAGAGGGCAATTTTCAACCTGTGTCTTCATGTGGACCTCTCTATTCATACCCTGTGTCCAGATTTCTTCTTTTTATAAGACATCAGTCTTGCACTAGGGCCCATACTATGGCTTCATTTTAACTTAATGACCTCTGCATAGATCCTATCTCCAGAAAAAGTCACACTCTGAGATAGTAGAGAATAGCATTTCAAATTATGAATGGAGTGGGGTGGAGACACCATTCAACCCTTAATGAAATTCATATTTCAAATAGTTTTGTTCTTAGTTTTGAAGTTTTAGGTCAACTTCTTGTTAATTGTGATCAGTTCTGCCATTGTCCTTGTATTATGTATTATTACCTTTATTACATGGCTTCACAGAAATCTAGCTCACCTAACCATTCTCATGTAAACTTTAAAACATTATGAGATGCCAGAAGAAAACAAATAGATGTTTCCACAGCTGCAGTTCCCACCTTCCCATGAGGCACCTTAGCAACTGACATTCTGACCATTTGAGGGCTCTGCCAATTTCTTTATTGCATAAAGCTCCATTCCATGTGTATGAGTTCTCACATATTCTTGGAGTGTGCCAATGGATTGTCTTGTGGTATGATCACACCACCTGAAGACTTCTGATCCAGACCACATTTTCCTGAAACTATGGCATTTTCAAATCAAACTTGTAAGAAGGGCCCGTGGCTGTGAAGTAGACTGTGAAATCATGCTGCAGTCAAACCAAACCCACAGGGCCTGCAGAACTTCAGATTCTTGCTATCTCTTTTCATCATCTCAGATACACCAGTATTTAATTGCTCCCTGAGGTTTGACATGGTAAACTGAGAACAATATGAGTTTTAGCAGCACTTCATTTGCTCCATGGCCAATGCCATTCAGTCCACTTTGTTTGGAGCATTTGCTGAAAATGTCATTCAGAAGATATCAACACTGCCTGTGTCATCATTCAATTGAATTTGTACAATAATGTGGTAGGAACTATGTTTTTCACTAAAATCACAAGACAATAATGGTGACGCAGGTTGGGAATGAAAGATGCCAAATAATCTGATGCACTTAGTGCTCCAGCCAGTGACCTCAGAGTGAGAGAGAGAATGGAATTATCACCTGTTTCCTAAAGAGCTGCAGAGGTAAAACCTCCTCTGTGCACAGTGAATTTGGCCAAGTCTATTCTAGTTCTGGGGAGTAAATCGGCCCTCAAAAGAGCAACAATGCAATGGCCAAATGACATATTCAGAGGAAATCAAGGGCCTGCCAAAGGGAAAGGAAGCCTATCAAGGAGAGCAAGAGGAAACCCTGCTGAGTTTCCCTGATGTGGTCCTGCAGCTCCGATGCAAAACACCAACAAAAGCCAACTAATGCAGAAAGAGTTTGACATTTTTCATCCTCAAATACATTCTGAACTGGCACACAGTAATTACTTTCTATAATTCTGGGTAGAATTTAGCAATAGCCTGGGTGGGCATTACAGCTGTACCTAATCAGGGTAATACAAAAGTTAAATGAGACTAGAGCCTTGGATCTCTGTGACCCAGTGAATCTTAGCTCATATCCTGTCCCACCTCACTGACTCTAATTCCCAAAAACACCATGCAGCTGTGTGTCTCCTTGAGTTTTAATGATAGTTGAAGGCTAAGTTCCTGTCTCTGCTCTGCAAAACGGTCCCACTCAATCCACTTTGAGTTGAGCCTGTTTCATTGCACATATTTCTACAATTATGTGTATCTCATTACATCATGCTTTTTAAAAGTCACATCTATCCTACTAGATTGAAAGTTCATTAACGTCAGGGATCATGTTCAATCTTTCAGTGTCAATACAGATTTTGACATTTAAATAAGTATTCGATAAGTGTTTTGAGGGCTGAATAAATAATAAACTGGTCTGCTGTTGAAAATGCTTAGAAGTTCCTAGTGTTGTCAGACACATGTTCTCATGAACCCTCACTATAAACCTGTGATTTCATTATCAACCTTTTCATTTTAAGGACAGGAAAAGTGTGCTCAGAGAAAATAATTGACTTGTCCAAGGTCACAGAGCTTCTAGCAGCAGAAACAGAATGCCCATCCAAAACTTCTGCTGCCAAGATCACTTAGTGCTTTCTCACCTGCCTGCAGTAAGCTCAAGCCTTCTAGTGGGAGAAAAAAATCAGCCATGCCCAATAGTAAGGGACATGGGAGAAAAACTTTGATTCTGTACGAGAGGATCAGGACTGAGAGTTGCTTTCTTAGACCAATAGAAGACTGTACAATGAGATAGTGAATGAATGAAGAAACCACTGTCAGACTGTAAGACAGCAATTCTCTCCCAACAAGGTAGCCTCACCCTGACCTTAGGTGTGAGGCTTCAGATGTCTGGATCAGGCTTGAGTAGTTTGAGATTGACCGACTCAGAGAAATTATATGAGATACAGGAGTTCTCATTCAGATTGAGGCTTTTGCCCCCACAAAACAGACACTGAATGAGTTCAGCTTATGATTGTCATCTTTGCCTTGAGTTTCCTCAGGAAATTGCAGAGTGGATGGGCGTGAACCGCTGTATGCCCCATGCTCACTCCTGAGCAGTTCTTGGAGGATTCAGGGCAGATTTTTCCAGAGTAGGAGTGTTACAAAATCTCAGGGAAAGAGGCTTTGGAGACGATGAACCTGGATGGAATCCTGGTTCCTCTCTTACTACCTGTATGTTATCTGGTAAGTTCCTTAACCTCTCTGTGCCCCCGAGTCCTCATCTGTGAAATCAGGTTAATTGCTAATATCTATCTCATAGGGTTTCTGTAAGAATTAAATGGAATAAAATAAAGCTGGTAACTTGACCAATGTTTCTTAATTTGGAGTCCTAGGACTCCTGAAGATCCTCAGATACTCTTTTGTTCAACAATACTTTGTATTTTTCAGTATGGAGAGTATGCACTCTAAATTGACCAATCTTTAGTAGATTATATTGACTTTAGCAAAATAATTAAAATGGAAATTTCTACAATTTAAATGATGATTAGCGATGACTAAAATACTTACAAGGAAAACCTAATCATGCCCAAAAGCATAATACTCACACATACTACTAATACACTGAACGTGGACAATTTAAGTTTAACCAAAATCTACTCTTTAAACTGTAATTAATTTGAATTTTATTGGCTGTAGTTTTGTTTATATTAATTTGTAAGTTTGTTTTTAAATTTATTCTGGGACCTCGCTTTGTAATTTTACATACTGAGGAAATTTAAGAATTAAAAAAAAGTGGTACATAATGCTAGAGGTCTACAAAAATTTATTTCCTCAAAAAGAGATCCATATATATATACAAGATGACTCAAGTCAAACATTGAACCAGTGTCTAAAATCCTCCGATGTGGAAACTAATGACTGTAGGACATGGATAGAAAGGACAGGGCAATCTCAGATCATTATAATACTTTTCATTATAATCATCACATGGTTTTTCTCTTCAGTTTCCTGCAAAGAGAAAGAAAAAGACAGAAGAAATAATCTAGATGATCAAGAATGGAATTCTCTCATGCAAATTCAAACTATAAAGGGAAGCATCTCACACTTTGCATGGCTGCGTCTCATTACTCAGAAGTCAGTCCATAGGCAAAGAGCTTGTATTTACTGTTTCATTAAATAAGGACTGCCATCCACGGAGGATTCATTGCAACCTGCCCTTAACATTTTTGAACTACAAGTCCATATATCTGAGTAGATTAACTCAGAGGCTTGTTGCAGGAAACCAGCGGAAATTTGATTCCAATTGACTGATAACAGCTCCTGTTTTCTCCAAGTCTAAACAATGACAAAAACATTCAAATTTCCAGGAAGGGTGGGAAGTTGGGAAGTTTTTTTCTTTTTTCTTTTTTTTTTTTTTTTTTGCGGGAGACTTTAAAAATATGTAGTATTTGGGCTGAGGTTGTGGCTCAGTGGAAGAGCGCTCACCTAGCACATGTGAGGCCCTGGGTTCGATCTTCAGCGCCACATAAAAATAAATAAAAAATAAAGATTATGTGTCCAACTACTACTAAAAAATAAATATTTTTTAAAAATATGCACTATTTAATCCTAAATTGGCATCTTCTGCACCTGTAATAAGGGGAAGCTTCTTCTTCTTTCATTTATATTCATTCATTTGGTAATCATGGGGTTTCAGAGGAAGGGGCAAAAGTGACAGTGATAGTGGAACAGAGTACCTACTTTTGTAAACTGTGTGCCAAGTCAAAAAATCTAGTCAATTCATGTAAAACTAGGCTTCTAAATTGTAAAGTCAGACACAAGAGGCCATCAGCATACAGGTTAAGAGAAAAAGGCAGCTGAAAGGACTCACTGCCTTGCACAGCCTGAGCGTCCTGTAGGTGGCGCACTATCACACATGCTTTCCTCCCTCACAGTTACCATAGGAATGGAGCTTCTGGAGCATTGTGGACGGGAGGAGGGCATCTAACAGGAGCACTGGGGTGTCCGCAGATGCTTGGTGGGAGAGGTTGGCCCAGTAACCGTATAGTGACTCACTACAGCAAAAGTGTGTCTCTTCCTCAACCATTTGAAGCAAAGGGTCAGATGGAGAGGCAGTTAGTGGTAGATGCAACTAGAAACAAACATGTAAAAGACACTAATGATGGCTTGATTTTTAGGACAGTTACTGGGTCCCAGGAAGTGCTCTAAACATGTTAATGTCATTATCCTATTTAATGCTATATTAGGACAGTAGCCCCCGTTTTCAAGACAAGGAAACTGAGGCCAAGTGCCTTTTATACAGATAACAGGCCAGAATTCTAACTCAATTCTAGCCTCAGTCCAGGACCCCAACTAAGCCACCATACTGTAAGCAGAGTGGGGAGAATGTTGAATTCTGATAAGAGGAAGGAATGTCAGCTCCTGCATCTGAGCAAGCAGTCCCTCCAGGTGCTGGGTGACACCTCATGCTGCCAGACACATCTCAGTTCCCAGGATGCCTCGCTGTGTCTCAGTGCATCCTCACATATATCCTGGTTGTGTGACTCTTCCTGGGATCCTGGGAAACCTGATCTCTCATTCCTAGGAGTATCTCTAGTGCTTTGGACAAACTGGGATTTCTCTTGCCTTTCAAAAGCCTAACACTGAGGTAGGTGCCCAATGATGATCCAGCAGAGGTTTCCAAACTTTGGTGTACATCAGAATTCCCTGGAGGATTTTGCTAAAACAGATTGCTGGGCTCTGCCTCCAGAGTTCCTGATTCACCACCATTGCCATGAGGCCCAAGAATTAGCATGTGATACTGATGCTGTACATCCAGGGACCACTTTTTGAGAGCAACTGATTCAGAGCCTCACCATCCCATATGTGGAGAGCTACAAAAGCAGCAGCCACACTTGTGAGCTTGTTGGGAATACAGGGTCTCAGTCCCCAGACAGGCTTATTGCCTTTAACCAAGACCTCCAGTTCCTTCAAGTGCTCATTACAGTTAGAGAAACGCTGGTAGAAATACCAAGAAACTTCAAAACAAAATGATGCTGGCCTCACCCACAGATGCTGAGTTTGGTGTCTGCCCCCTTCTGCCCCAAGGTACTAATTAAGCAGGTTGGGCATGTGGTCAGGGCATGGGGATTTTTTTTAGATCTTTCTGGGCAATTCTAATGTGCAGCCAGAGTTGAAAGCCACAGACCCCTAGCTGATCTACTGACAGTTTCTCTTACCCCACATCAATTTACAAGATATGTACCTGTAGAAGGAAAACAACTGGCTCACTGCCACATTCATTAAACTGAGAGAAAAGGAGAAAAAGTGAAAATAACATGTCTGAGAAGTCCAGTTTGGTCAAGACAGGCTTCAGCTACAAAAGGTTGAAGAATAAAATGAGATCAACACATAAAATCAGCTATAAACCCAGCAAATATTACTGTAGCTCCAACCTTAGCAGATGAAGCTGAGAAGTCAGAAAAATATCCTCTTCCCAAATGAATATTTGATCTTAATATGAAGTGCTTCACTACTGCCCCCTTTTCCTCTAAAGCACTTTCCCCCATTTTTAATATGTGGCTTTAGACAAGTTATTCTACTTCTTCCTATCTCAAATGAAAATCAAGAATATTTCTCTCTAGTTTCTTGTGTGAAGGCTGAATTGGATTCCATAGGAAGGGCCCAGTGCATGCTCAGCCATCTAATGAGAACACAGTAAGTGGTCCACTTGGGAGAGCTCCTCAATTAGGGACTTTAGTGATTAGGTAGCTAATGATCTGTAATGCCCTCCTTAGCACCTGCTAATCTTACTTTAGGAAGGAGGATGTGTCCAGCCCTCTTCAGGAAGCCACAGAATCTTCAGCCAGCAAGGTTGGAGGCAGGGCTGGATCCAGACCAAAGAGGCTGGTCAGCAAGTGCTTGAAAGTCAAGTATTGAAATTGTTCCACAGCAAGGTTTCGGGCAGCGTCAATGAGAAGCAGGCAGCTCTGAACTCTTACTACAGTCACAGAGCTCAAGATGGGAACCCCAGCAGAAGGGCTGTGACCCAGCATTTCAAGGTTTGTCTCATCCCCAGGGATCTGAGTCGGTTGTGAAAAGGCCAGTGTTTCCCCAGAAATCTCTTGAGAAACCATTTGACATAGGAAATAAAGAGGTGAAGGGGCTAAGATGATAAGTGAAACATAATTCTTTCAAGTTTGTTTCTTCATGCTCCTTCCTTATCCACCTTATTTAAAAAGATACCTCCTCTCAAAATAAAAAGGGCTGAGGATGTAGCTCAGTAGTAAAGCGCCCCTGAGTTCAATACCCAGTAACTACCAGACACACAAAAAAACTTCTAACAGAAGTTTTGTAATGCTTTGAAAATGCTCAGATGTATTTTCCAACTTGTAGTCGATATCCTTTGTATACCAATGAGATACTGCAGGAATGTAATTAGCTGTCTGCAGCTAGTTAATTAAGAGATACTGCAGTACCTCAGCCTCTGGCATTAAGCAAGTCTAGCTGATATGACCACAATTGGCAAATAAGAGGATTGACAGGACACCAGGGGATAATATGTCACTCGCTCAGGAATTTGTTTTTCTAGTGAGTAGATGAGCTCAGCAGAGAGTCCTAGGGGTGGGCCCTTCATGAGGCCCAATTATTGTCAAGAGAAAAAGAATTTTTAACTACTGGAAAATGTGGTAGTAGAGAATTCTTCCTAAATTCCATCATTTTCCCTTTTTCCGTCACCCCGGGACTCAATTTACTGAGGTCCAGGAGGGGGTTAAGACAAGAGAGAACACTTTGGTCATGCCACATGATAGGGCCAAACTGGCAAAGACCTTGTGTAAATTTTTTTTAAAGGGGTTCTTTCCTCCAGCTAAATGCAGCCCTTGTCCTTGTGTTTACTCCAGCATCCAGCTTGGTAAGTGGGACCTGAACTGGATTTCAGTCATGATCACCCTTTGGAAATACATGGGCACCCTGTACACCCATAAGCAGGATCCTTATCTTCACCCTGCCCTCCCACTCAGACCAAGAAAGACTAGACTTGGAAGAGTAAGCCCTCCAGAAGGAAGGACCAGATTGTCTCTCCTTACCTTTCCACGTGTGAGGGCTTGTTTGCTACTCACCTGTCCACAATGCAAGCTCATTGGCACTTTGAATGTTGGCAAAGTTCTCCTCATTCCCAGATATTAGTTTGGAGAAAAGCAGAAGACACCTGCTATGCTATTCTCCAAACTAATAATCACCTACTGGTGAATGCAGTGGGAAATAGGGGAATAGTTTCAGAATTTGGGAGAACTTCCCACAACCCACCTGCAGACTGTGAAGTATGACCCTCACAAGAAAAGCTACTCTCTGACCACCTCCATCTCTTGCAAGCTTTTACGTAATGGTAAAAGAGTGTAACTACATTAAGAATATCAAAGTGGAGGAAGAAAGCTGGGAGAGTACAGTTTTTCCTTTAATCTAAGCACTGGAGTTCTGAATGGTGCCCTTCTCTGGCCCCAGCAGTGCCTGCTCCTTGGGGCCATGCCCATTGTTGCTCTCACTGCCCAAGGATCACTTGGGGAAGATGTCAAACACATCACAGGTCTACTCCATCAGAATTCTAAGGAGCAGAGCTGGAAATTTACATTTTTTAACAAGGTCCCCAGGTGATTTTATGTATTCTAAAGTTTGTGAATGACTAATCAACCCAGATAAGTGGCAAATATAGTGGCTATTTACTAATCTGGTTTATCTGCTTAAGACTTCTTTTTGCATTTAGAGAGTAGAGAGTGAGTCCCCAATGCCATTTACACAGCTATCTATCAGGCTAAACCTGGCATAATATTGTTCTCCCTGACTAGAAAGCACAGAAGAGCAATCTAACTTCTACAGGCCATAAATAACCAGTCATGAACTTTTACTAAGCAGTTCCCAGTGAACTTATATGGGATCAAGCATCTAGTTCTGATCCCACCCTAAAACCAATCATATTTCTAGTGCAGCCTCGTCATGGTACATATAGCTCCTTCCATTTGGTTTCAATCTCTTTAGACAAAGGTGCAAAGGATCTCTCTGCTGAAAAGACAGTGCAATGGTGCTTGGAATACAAGGGGAACCGGAAGAATAGGTCAAAACATCTCACTGAATAAATAAGGCAGCCCATTTCCTGGCTGCATTCAAAACATCTGTTTATGCCCATTGAAGACTCCATAAAGTTGGAGAGTACTAAGAGCTTTGGGTCTGACCAGGAGGACTATTGACTATAAAATAGGGTATATTCATTTGTTACTGCTGCTATAGCCATTTACCACAAATTTGGTGGCTCAAAACAACACAGGTTCATTATTATACAGTTCTGTCAGTTAAAAATTGGACACAGGTCTTACCAGGTTGAAATCAAGGCAATGGCAAAGCTACATTCCATTCTGTAGGCTCTGGCTGGGTGTTTCCTCACCTTTTACAGCTTGGAGAAGCTGACAACACTTCTTGGCTCATGAGCTCTTTCCTCCATCGTCAAAGCCACAAAAGCAAGGCAAGCCCCATGCATATGACATCACTCTGCATTCCTCTTGTAACTCACTTTTCCACTCAAAGGGACACTCATGAGTATATTGGATCCATCCAAATAGCCAAGCACAATCTCCCCATTGTAGGGTCAACTGATCAGCATCCTCAATCCATGTGAAACCTTAATTCCCCTTTGCCCCATGGAAGGTAACATATTCTCAAGTTCTAGTGAGTAGAGTGGGGAGGGGGATTAGTTCACCTGCTACCTAGGAGAACTCTGAACCCCAGTCAAGGATGAAAGCAGATGTTATCAATGTCACATGTCAGTTCTGAGATGTGAGGTAAGGCTAGGAGGCTATAAATAGGAAAGAAAAAACAGTGTACCGAAGCATGAGGGATGGGGACAAAGCAAGTTGCAGATGAGGGAAAGGCCAGGGGAAGTAGCTCAGGACCTAGGCAAAAGGTAATGGAATAGAGTTGAATGAAGGCTTGCATTTGCAGAGTGCCATTTGCATGGTGGCCCCACCCAGGAACTTAAAAAAAATATGTAAATCCAGACAAAATATCAACAAGCAATCTATCATCATCATTTCTCACCATCCTCCTCCTCCTTTTCTTCTATGCTCCAATTTCCTCCATATCTTCCTTTTAATCCTTTTTCTTCAGAGATAAATAAAAGGAAATCATGTACAATGAGGAGAAAATTAACCTTGACATTATCTTCTGAGGTTCACTTCATGAATATCCATACCAGAGACATCTGGTTGGATTAGAACCTCCTCCAGGGCATTGCCTCTCACTCATTTATGAAAATTTTTGCAAGAGTTTTACATGGATTTTTAGCGCCTGCTGTAAAGAATCTTACAGTGCCACGAACCCAGAAAACATTAAAATGTAAATTGATGAGAAGGGAAACATATTAAAAAATTGCTCAGGAAAAAGAGAGAGAGAGAGAGAGAGAGAGAGAGAGAGAGAGAGAGAGAGAGAGAGAGAGAGAGAGAGAGAGATCCATTTGAAATCCAGAGTCAAAGCAATTGCTGAGGAAGAGATACTAACACATGAGGAGCTCTGGCTGGAGTCTGCTGGGAGACAGAACTGGATTCTTCTTCTACCAGCGGCAGTTCTGCCTGGAGCAGTTTTTCGACTCTCCTAAGTGGAGCAGATTTCAGTCTGTGTCTGTATTTTTGTGGAAGACGCTGATGCAGAATTGCCCATGACCTCAAGTCACTGTTCTCTGCCTCCAGGCCAGAAAAATAGTTTGCTACTACTAACTGTTCCACACTGTTACTTTGAGTTTATTTTAAATTATAGCAGTAATAAATGCTTAATCTGTTCTTCCAAAATTCAGGTCATGCAGAAATGTGTGAAAAGCAGGGGTCACTGCCTCTATCTCTTCCCCAGTCCATTTGCTTTCCCCATCAAAAACCACTGAATAATGTGTATTCTTCCAGACCTTTCTCAGTGGACATATGGACACACAGGTATTTCATTTCTTTTTCTTTCTTTTTTTTTTCTAGTCGATTTGTCTTTTGCATTCAATATATTCTGGATGCCCTTCTCTGGAAATATGTTCAGTTCAACCACAATTTTAATTGGCTTCATAGCAGTCCTTAGAAAAGTCCTGTGTCTTAAGTTCTTTTTTAGGTATAAATATTTACTTGGTTTCAGGGTTTTTAAAAAAGCAGTATTGCCCGCGCCCACAAGGTAAGCAGACCTGCGACAGACCGGCGGATCAGGCCCAGTGGCCTGCCAGCGTGGTACACACTTCACCCCAACTGGAGTAGGGGCAGAGCAGAGCCTTCACCCGCGCCAGATCAGGCCCAGCGGCCCGCCTGTGTGGTGGTTAAGTGACCCCAATTGGAGTGGGGGCAGAGCAGAACTGCCACCCATGCCCGCAAGGTGGGCAGACCGGCGACCAACCTGCAGATCAGGCCCAGCGGTCCCCAGGCGTGGTAGGAGGGGCAGGGCAGAGCCTTCGCTCCCACCTGCAAGGTAGGCAGACCTGCAACAGAACGGCAGATCAGGCCCAGGGGTCCGCGGGCGTGGTAGACACCTCACACCAATTGGAGGAGGGGCAGAGCAGAGCCCCCGCCCGCACCTGCAAGGGAGACTTTTCAACTATACAAGAGCAATATAAATATATGGGGGGGAAAAATTTCAAAAACACAACAGTTTCACCAAGAAGAAAGAAACGCAAGCAGTATGAAAAGACAAGGAAAGAAAGGACTACAAGCAATGCAGGTCAACTCAACTTTAGAAGAGGTAACAGCTGCAGCAGATGGAATGTCAGATAAATAATTCAGGATATATATGCTTCAGATGATCTGGAGTATCAAGGAAGACATTAGACAGCAAAATCAGACAATGAAAGATCACTTTGACAATGAATTACACAAACAAATCCAGGAAGCAAAGGATCAACTATACAGGGAGATAGAGGTTATAAAAAACAAACAAACAGAAATCCTAGAAATGCAGGAAGCAATAAACCAACTTAAAAACTCAATTGAGAATACTACCAGCAGAGTAGAACACTTAGAAGATAGAACATCAGACAATGAAGACAAAGTATTTCAACTTGAAAAGAACATAGACAGCTCAGCAAGACTGTTAAGAAACCATGAACAGAACATCCAAGAAATATGGGGTAACATTAAGAGACCAAACTTAAGAGTCATTGGGATACAGGAAGGTATAGAACTCCATACCAAAGGAATGAACAATTTATTCAATGAAATAATACAAGAAAACTTCCCAGACTTGAAGAATGAGACAGAATACCAAATTCTAGAAGCCTACAGGACGCCGAATGTGCAAAATTATAAGAGATCCACACCTAGACACATTATAATGAAGATGCCCAACATACAGAATAAGGAGAGAATTTTAAAAGCTACAAGAGAAAGGAGCAGATTACATTTAAGGGTAAGCCAATAAGGATAACAGCTGATCTTTCAACACGGACTCTGAAAGCTAGAAGATCCTGGAATAATATATTTCAAACACTGAAAGAAAATGGGTTCCAACCAAGAATTGTGTATCCAGCGAAATTAAGCTTCAGGATGGAAGATGAAATTAAAACCTTCCACGACAAACAAAGGAAAAAGAATATGCAGCTAGAAAACCATCTCTTCAAAACATCCTCGGCAAAACATTACAGGAAGAGGAAACGGAAAATAACAATGAAAACCAACAGTGGGAGGTAGGACAGTAAAGCGGGGGGGGGAATGATCAAAGAGGAAAACAAACCATGTTTAGTAACAGAAATAAACCAATATGGCTGGAAGAACAACCCATATCTCAATAACAACCCTAAATGTTAATGGCTTAAACTCACCAATCAAGAGACACAGGCTAGTAGAATGGATCACAAAACAAGACCCAACAATATGCTGCCTACAGGAGACGCATTTGATAGGAAAAGACATACATAGGCTGAAGGTGAAAGGTTGGGAAAAATCATATCACTCATATGAACTTCGGAAACAAGCAGGAGTGTCCATACTCATATCAAATAAAATAGATTTCAAGCCAAAGTTAATCAAAAGGGATAAAGAGGGACACTACATACTGCTCAAGGGAACCATACACCAACAAGACATAACAATCATAAATATATATGCCCCAAACAATGGTGCAGCTATGTTCATCAAACAAACTCTTCTCAAGTTCAAGAGTCTAATAGACCACCATACAATAATCATGGGAGACTTCAACACACCTCTCTCGCCACTGGACAGATCTTCCAAACAAAAGTTGAATAAGGAAACTATAGAACTCAATAACACAATTAATAACCTAGACTTAATTGACATATATAGAATATACCACCCAACATCAAGCAGTTACACTTTTTTCTCAGCAGCACATGGATCCTTCTCAAAAATAGATCATATATTATGTCACAGGGCAACTCTTAGACAATATAAAGGAGTAGAGATAATACCATGCATCCTATCTGATCATAATGGAATGAAACTGAAAATCAACGATAAAAGAAGGAAGGAAAAAGCATACATCACTTGGAGAATGAACAATAGGTTACTGAATGATCAATGGGTTATAGAAGACATCAAGGAGGAAATTAAAAAGTTCTTAGAGATTAATGAAAACACAGACACAACATATCGGAATCTATGGGACACATTGAAAGCAGTTCTAAGAGGAAAATTCATTGCTTGGAGTTCATTCCTTAAAAAAAGAAAAAACCAACAAATCAATGATCTCATACTTCATCTCAAAATCCTAGAAAAAGAAGAGCAAAACAACAGCAAAAGAAGTAGAAGGCAAGAAATAATTAAAATCAGAGCTGAAATTAATGAAATCGAAACGAAAGAAACAATTGAAAAAATTGACAAAACTAAAAGTTGGTTCTTTGAAAAAATAAACAAAATCGACAGACCCTTAGCCATGCTAGCGAAGAGAAGAAGAGAGAGAACTCAAATTACTAGCATACGGGATGAAAAAGGCAATATCACAACAGACACTTCAGAAATACAGAAGATAATCAAAAACTATTTTGAATCCTTATACTCCAATAAATTAGAAGATAGTGAAGGCATAGATAAATTTCTTAAGTCATATGATCTGCCCAGATTGAGTCAGGAGGATATAGACAACCTAAACAGACCAATATCAATCGAGGAAATAGAAGAAACCATCAAAAGACTACCAACTAAGAAAAGCCCAGGACCGTATGGGTATACAGCAGAATTTTACAAAACCTTTAAAGAAGAACTAACACCAATACTTTTCAAGCTACTTCAGGAAATAGAAAAAGAGGGAGAACTTCCAAATTCATTCTACGAGGCCAACATCACCATGATACCTAAACCAGACATAGACACTTCAAAGAAAGAAAACTTCAAACCAATATCTCTAATGAACCTAGATGCAAAAATCCTCAATAAAATTCTGGCGAATTGGATACAAAAACATATCAAAAAAATTGTGCACCATGATCAAGTAGGATTCATCCGTGGGATGCAAGGCTGGTTCAATATACGGAAATCAATAAATGTTATTCACCACATCAATAGACTTAAAAATAAGAACCATATGATCATCTCGATAGATGCGGAAAAAGCATTCGACAAAGTACAGCATCCCTTTATGTTCAAAACTCTAGAAAAACTAGGGATAACAGGAACATACCTCAATATTGTAAAAGCAATCTATGCTAAGCCTCAGGCTAGCATCATTCTGAATGGAGAAAAATTGAAGGCATTCCCTCTAAAATGTGGAACAAGACAGGGATGCCCTCTTTCACCACTTCTGTTCAACATAGTTCTCGAAACGCTGGCCAGAGCAATTAGACAGACAAAAGAAATTAAAGGCATAAAAATAGGAAAAGAAGAACTTAAATTATCACTATTTGCAGATGATATGATTCTATACCTAGCAGACCCAAAAGGCTCTACAAAGAAACTATTAGAGCTAATAAATGAATTCAGCAAAGTGGCAGGATATAAAATCAACATGCATAAATCAAAGGCATTCCTGTATATCAGCAACAAATCCTCTGAAATGGAAATGAGGACAACCACTCCATTCACAATATCTTCAAAAAAAATAAAATACTTGGGAATCAACCTAACAAAAGAGGTGAAAGACTTATACAATGAAAACTACAGAACCCTAAGGAGAGAAATAGAAGAAGATCTTAGAAGATGGAAAAATATACCCTGTTCATGGATAGGCAGAACCAACATCATCAAAATGGCGATATTACCAAAAGTTCTCTATAGGTTTAATGCAATGCCAATCAAAATCCCAACGGCATTTCTTGTAGAAATAGAGAAAGCAATCATGAAAATCACATGGAAAAATAAAAGACCCAGAATAGCAAAAACAATGCTAAGCAGGAAGTGTGAATCAGGCGGTATAGCGATACCAGACTTCAAACTATACTACAGAGCAATAGTAACAAAAACAGCATGGTACTGGTACCAAAACAGGCGGGTGGACCAATGGTACAGAATAGAGGACACAGAAACCGATCCACAAAACTACAACTATCTTATATTTGATAAAGGGGCTAAAAGCATGCAATGGAGGAAGGATAGCATCTTCAACAAATGGTGCTGGTAAAACTGGAAATCCATATGCAACAAAATGCAACTGAATCCCTTTCTCTCGCCATGCACAAAAGTTAATTCAAAATGGATCAAGGAACTTGATATCAAATCAGAGACACACCGTCTGATAGAAGAAAAAGTTGGCTACGATCTACATACTGTGGGGTCGGGCTCCAAATTCCTCAATAGAACACCCATAGCACAAAAGTTAATAACTAGAATCAACAAATGGGACTTACTCAAACTAAAAATTTTTTTCTCAGCAAAAAAACCAATAAGAGAGGTAAATAGAGAGCCTACATCCTGGGAACAAATCTTTACTCCTCACACTTCAGATAGAGCCCTAATATCCAGAGTATACAAAGAACTCAAAAAATTAGACAATAAGATAACAAACAACCCAATCAACAAATGGGCCAAGGACCTGAACAGACACTTCTCACAGGAGGACATACAATCAATCAACAAGTACATGAAAAAATGCTCACCATCTCTAGCAGTCAGAGAAATGCAAATCAAAACCACCCTAAGATACCATCTCACTCCAGTAAGATTGGCAGCCATTATGAAGTCAAACAACAACAAGTGCTGGCGAGGATGTGGGGAAAAGGGTACACTTGTACATTGCTGGTGGGACTGCAAATTGGTGCAGCCAATTTGGAAAGCAGTATGGAGATTTCTTGGAAAGCTGGGAATGGAGCCACCATTTGACCCAGCTATTCCCCTTCTCCGTCTATTCCCTAAAGACCTAAAAAGAGCATGCTACAGGGACACTGCTACATCGATGTTCATAGCAGCTCAATTCACAATAGCAAGACTGTGGAACCAACCCAGATGCCCTTCAATAGACGAATGGATTAAAAAAATGTGGCATTTATACACAATGGAGTATTACTCTGCATTAAAAAATGACAAAATCATAGAATTTGCAGGGAAATGGATGGCACTAGAGCAGATTATGCTAAGTGAAGCTAGCCAATCCCTAAAAAACAAATGACAAATGTCTTCTTTGATATAAGGAGAGTAACTAAGAACAGAGTAGGGACGAAGAGCATGAGAAGAAGATTAACATTAAACAGAGATGAGAGGTGGGAGGGAAAGGGAGAGAAAAGGGAAATTGCATGGAAATGGAAGGAGACCCTCAGGGTTATACAAAAGAACATACAAGAGGAAATGAGGGGAAAGGGAAAAATTATACAAGGGGGAGAAATGAAGGTCAGTAGAGGGGGTAGAGAGAGAAGAGGGGAGGGGGGGGAGGGGGGATAGTAGAGGATAGGAAAGGTAGCAGAACACGACAGTCACTAGTATGGCAATATGTAAATCAATGGATGTGTAATTGATGTGATTCTGCAATCTGTATATGGGCTAAAAATGGGAGTTCATAACCCACTTGAAGCAAAGTGTGAAAGATGATATATCAAGAACTATGTAATGTTTTGAACAACCAACAATAAAAAAAATAAAAATAAAAATAAATAAAAAAGCAGTATTGCAATATCTATCATGTGCTCATATCCTTGCACACTTGCATGATTATTTTTATAAGAGAGATGCCAAAGGTAAAATTTATGGGTAAATTGAGTACATTTAATAGGAATTGCTAACTTACATACCTCCCAACAGAAAATTAGAATTCCATTTTCTCTTCTTAAAGACATTAAATGTGAAAAAAAACTTTATATTTTTCTCTATCTGATGGCCCCAAAATAGTGTCTGATAATTAATTTGGTTTGCTTTTTGCTCCACCTGGAGCTAGTCAGGGACAAGGGAGATTGAGATCCTGGAGATGTGGGGGTGAACCATCCATCAGTCTCCTTACGAATCTTCTCCCTGTCTATCTATAGGCTTCCTCTTTTTTTTCTCTATCAACTAACAAGAGACTCATGGGAAGTGAATCAATAGTTCTCACTCTGCATGACATCAAGTTTGGGAAATATATTAGGTTTCTCTAACCCTCACCTTCTGGAAGGATTGGACAGCAATCCCTGAGAATCTCCCAAATGGCATAAACCAAGACTATGGATTTTAGTTAATTAAACCTAAATTCACACAGGATGCAATAGCTCACACCTATAATCCCAGCAGCGCAAGAGGCTGAGGCAGGAGGATCACAAGTTCAAAGCCAGCCTCAGCAACTTAGTGAAGCCCTAAGCAACTCAGCAAGGCCCTGTCTCCAAATAAAATACAAAAAAAAAAAAAAAGGCTCAGTGGTTAAACACCTCTGGGTTCTATCTCAGGTTACCCCCCCCCAAAAAAAAAAAAACCCTAAATTCGCCACAAATACAATTCTAGACTTGATCAAAGTCACCAAATGTTTCTATATTTCTGTTAAGGATGCTCCCAGATTGTGACAAGAATTAAATTGAGTATATGAAATATTAGATACTTGGTAACTGTGAGAGTGCCTTTCCTTTTCTTTATTGCTTCCATCTGGTTCCCTTGAGTAACTGGCACTTCTCCTTGTACCCACAGGCCATCAGTGCCAGCTGGCAAAGTCTTGCCTCTGCTTGATTTGTGGACCAGGACTTGCTTTTTGGTGTCTGTCCAGTCTTCTGTTTTTATGAAGGTTGAATTTTGTCCTTGTTCTCTCTCTACCCTATATTTAGAAAAATCTTCTTGAAGGACACTACTCATCCTAATTGTCCCATCATCTTTTTCCTATAATTTAAAAACCTCATTCTCTTCCTCTAGATGCTAAAGCCTGCCTGACCCTGGACCAGAAATGCCTTTCCCAAGCTTGGATTTGGTTTCAACTTTCTCTTATGCATCATTCCCCAACACCGCCATAACTCAGTGTCCATCTATATTATTGTGTCCCCACCTACCAGTCTGGTCCTCCTGGATCTGCCACAGTTTTCCTTTGCTAGAACAATGAGACACCACAGTGCAGTTTAAATGACACCCAGGGGTTCATGCTAACTGCTCTTCTGGTTCTTGTAAATGATTCCATGAAGAGAAGGGAGTAAAGTTGTTGTCCCTCACTCCTCTTTTTCTTGCCTACTAAACATTCATGGTACAAGGGTTTCCCCAGGTCCCCAAACTAGGACAATAAATCAGTCTACAGGGATAAATCTATGACAAATTCACCTGAACAATGACCATGGTGTATACAATATACCATTCTGGGAGCAAGGGGCAGGAGTGAAAGCAAAAGTCGCCACCCAAACTCCACAAGTCTGACGTTGAGTTTAAACCTTACAGAAACTAACCAAAGCTTTTGCCTTCTTACATTTGCATCCCATCCTTCTGCTTCTTCCATTGTCTAAGTGCTCTCTGAATTGTAAGTACATGTGATTGCCTACCAGCAGAGATATAATGTCCAGCATTCTGCTTTAACATATGTCCTATCAGAACTGGCCCTTTTTGTCTTATTACTAAGACCATTGATGTCTTTAAGTATTAAATAACCATAATGATAAGAAAAGAAAAGCTTTATCAATTTTACACAGTGACTATCTGTATTAGTTAGTTGAGCTGCTTAACCAACCAGAGACCAAATCACAATGGCTGAAAACAAGATAAAGTTATTTCTCTCGTTGAAGTTCTACTGAACAGGTTCAGCAGGTAGACGCTCTATTCCACAGGATCATTCAGGGATCTGGTCTCTTTCTATCTTGTTCTGACATTCCTTTGGGTGTTATTATGATTCTCAGGTAAAAACCAGCTTACACCCTGCCACTTCTACATACCAACCTATAGAAAGGGTATGAAAGTTGCCAACATCATTTCTGCTTACATGCCATTTTCCAGGTCTTGGTTGTGTGGCCACATTTTGTGAGGGGAAACTGGAACATGTAATTTCTAATCAAACAGATATGATTAGAAATTACATGTTCTTTTACTGAAGTCATACCACATGTACAATTTTAGTTTACTTTGCATTTAGTATTTTAGCAATCATTTCCCATGTCATTAATAAATATTCATGAACATCATCTTTAATAACTACATGATGGTTCTATAGATGAAAGTATTTTCCTACTGCCAAACATGATGTAGGTTGTTTCCAATTAGGGATTTCATAAATATTACTGCAATTAACATCTGCAATATTAATCTTTATTTGCTCTTCTGATTATTTCTTTAGGAACTGTCCCTACAGGTGAGATTATTCAATAAGAATTTATACCAATTAACCTTCTCCTCAGAAGCAAGTGAATGGATCAAATTCACATTACTATCAATAATACATTGTTTGTAGCTTTTAATATTTGATCAATTTACAATGTTATCTAATTATAATTTTAAATTCCATTCTTTTAATTAATGTATTTATTTTATTGATTGTGAATTTTAACAAGTTTTAAATATCTATTAACTATATGTATTGCTTCTCTTTGCTCATTTTTTTATTATTGGTTTTTTTTTTTAATCTCTAATTGTCTTATTACTAAGGATGGTAACAGTACCTGCACAATAGAGTATATTGAGGATCAAACAAGAAAGTGAGGAACATCAACTTTGTTTCTTCTGCCCATTTGTTCTGGTGTCTTTGGAACAAGCCCCACCTCCTTGGATCCAATGTATGTCATGGCCATAATGGAGTGGTCTAAGGAGCCCCAGTCACTGTCACACTACCCCATCCTATTTTGGTACTGATGATTACCAAAAATTGTATCTTTCCATGGTATCTCCCTCTCCCACTACAACAAAGTTCTAATCTCTCTCTCTCTCTCTCTCTCTCTCTCTCTCTCTCTCTCTCTCTCTCTCTCTCTCTGACTAATAAGCCACTGCCACATAGTCACCATCTTCAACCACCCCTTCTCCAAAGACAAGCATGACACCCCACACCTCCCTCCCATATCTATGCACACTCACTCACCCAAGCTTCCAGAGTCTTCTCTGCCCCTATGTGTCCCAACTCAAAATGCCATCAATGATTACTCCTTGACATTCCACTGCACTGTATCACAATTTGGCCCAGTTTCTACTAGGATGTGTAGTCTCCAGTGAAGAAAAAAGAGAAGAAAGAAAAGTGGAGGAAATCCCTGATCTGCCTGCCAACAGAATATTGTCCTCTGAAGAAAGGAATGCCTGACTTTCTGGTTGGAATCCTGAGCAAGCAACAGGCTGTGTCGGTAACAGAGAGCTTTTTCATATCTTCGGCTAGATGATGTGTACTTTTCCAAACCAGAGGGTGGAGCAAATAGGGCCTGTGTGCATGACTATGCATCTCAGGCTGCACCACAGATGTGGCAGTTTCTAGAAGTCCTCCCCACCTCTAAGATATAATCTTCCTCTATTATGCTTATCAGAGATGCTGCAATTAAAAAAAAAATTATCATACATTTCAAGAGGAATTTTCATGAACTGTCCAAAGAGAACAGAAGCAGCACTTCCAGCTAGACTGAAAATCTAGCCTAGTGAAAAGTATTGTACATTTTTTCCTATTTTATTTTTTTTATTTCAGAACTATTATGCATGTTTTCAAATGTGTTTTAATATTTTGAAATTAATTCCACTTTAATTTATAACTCTTAGGGTCCATAATATAAGAGTAACTATTTTTGAAATCTAATAAGTAATTAAGTTTCAGAAATTCTTTGACAAATTAAAAAGCAAGGACAACACATGAATAGTTTTTGGAATTTAGGCTGAATATGACCTAGTAAAAATATGAACCATCTTTCTGAAGCTGTCATGGTACTTGAAGTACCCCTAGTTCTTCCAATTCCTGAGCCTCTCAATGTGATTGTCTTCTCATGTCTACTTAGCTCCTTTATGAATTGAATGGAAGTTAACTTCAGTAAACCTACTTCAAAACCATATTCTGCCCACCCTCAGCCTCAGGTCTCTCCATATTGAAATGAGAAAATACCCTCTTTTCTCATTGTTCCATTTAAAAGGCTGTTGGAATTCACAAACAGGCTGCATGTTAGTTTACAGCCACAAACACTGTACTTCTGGCTTAGAGATTGCCCGGTAAGGGAATGAGGTGTTAGGCAGATAGTCAAGTCTCTTTGTGTGTCCCTTCATATCACCACGTCCTGTGCTCATTCAGCAAGGATCTTCTTCATGGCCAACATCCAGAGCACCGACAATTGAGGCACACTTCATTGTGCCTTTCATCTCTCCCAAAGAGTATTTGGGATTGATATCTTGGGAACAAGGATATAGCAGTCTGAGAATAATGATATAGGGAAGGATATTTACTGTGACTAATAAGCCACTGCCACATGCAGTCTAACCCAAACATCCCCAGTGGAGATGTGATGACAAACTGTGGCCCCCTCCGAGCTCTCGAGTGCTACTTTCATTTGTCCACCTCAGTGCTTCAAAACATCCCACAAATTGGTGGCCTAATACTTCATGCCAGGATATTCTTGACTATACCGAGAATCTAAGACATTTTTTGTTATCATCATGCCTTCAAGGATATTGATTTTTACAATACAGAAAATGCTGGAACTTGCATGCCTGTGAAACAGGACTTATAAAGCCCATCTTGCCCTGGGTAGTGCAGAAACCGTCAGTCAAGGGTAAAGAGAAAAACATTTTTTATTAGTGCAGAGACTTTGCAGTGCCTAAATACCGAGGCTCAGAAGAAATAGAATCACATTGATAAACAGCACCCCCAGCATATATATAGAAGCAAAGAAAAATGGCATACAAATACATACCACTATGATATGGCATTCAGGAGGATGTTGAAGAGTTTCCAAGATGCTTGGTTTTAAAAGAAAATTTTTAAGTTTTAGAACATCAACAAAAGTGAGCATTTGTAAGACCCAGCATGTAACTAATGAATCCAAAGAATTCAGTATAGACAGAACCATCTCTTTTTTTCACAGTATTTGAAAAGACATTAAATCTCAGATGTTCTCAGATTATTCTTTAGAAGACTTCAAAGAAATGGCTTTGATAGTGATGGCTTTGAATGTGGGCAGATCTTCATTTCTAAGAGGAAATCTGAAATGAGGTTGAGGCAGTGACCACAAAGGGCAAACGTGGTCCAGAAGCCTGTCAGCAAGTCAGTGTGGGCAGGGCAGACTCAGTCAGCAGTTTTCAGACCTTCTCAGCCACATAGGAATGGATCCTGAGCCTGGAACATTTCCGCACGGAGAGATATAGAGTCCTCACAGCCTGTGCTGGACATGCCACCGATATGGGAATATTTTTTTCCTGTTTCAAACTCAATTTATACCTCTTTGTTCTGCGGGTATAGCACCTAGTCAGCCCCACTACTATATGTGTCCTCTATGGGGAATGGGGTCCTTCTGCTACAGCACAAAAGCTGTGCTTCGAGACCAATTGCCTTGAGTTACCTGCCACCAGTGACCTGCTGGTCTGGGGAACTGACACCCACTGCTGAGGTGGGTCCTGCTCAATCTGTCTCCATGTGAGGAGAGCGCTAATCTATCCAGTACTTGATTGTGTTGTTTTCCTTGGTAAGTTCAGTGCCAAGATGCAGTGGAGAGAAGTGGCTCTGACCTGTGCTCCTGTCACAGATGCCATAGATGCCACAGATGCCATAGATGCCACTTGATGACAGTCATGCTTCAGTTGTGCCCAGAGGCTGCCACATGGGCTCCCTAGAATGAGCACAAGTTGAAAATGCGAGCTAGCTGCACAGGCAGATGAACTTCCAAGTTATCTTGCAAGTCTCCTTGGAAGGAGATTGGTCAGATGAGTTCATCCAGACAAGGTGCAGAAGGGAGACTGAATAGCTCTTCTCTTAAAGAACAAGTTTTAGAAACCTCTGGAAAAGGAAGTGGAGTTAACTAAATTTAATCTGTGAACCCAACCTGTGAACGAACCGAACCATGAACTCACTGAGTTGTAGCCAGCCTTAGCAGCCATGATCTAGATATCCACACTAGTGATTTCAAAGGCTGGTTTTGCCAAACTACTATATCAGAATTCACCTGGGGAAATAATTTTAAAAGATAGATTTCCAGGCCATGCCCTGGGGACTTCTGATTTAGTGAATCTAGAATTAGGCCCAAGCATTTTTATTTTTAACAAACTTCTCTGTGGGAAAAGCAAATTGGAAAGAAAGGGACAGATGAGACTGATCAAACTCAAAACCCCAAAGTCTGGCCCACCTGCTGCCTGCCTGCATGTAATTGATGGGCAATGGGCAATATTCCAGGCAGAAAGCTGGGTCAGAGTCACCAGCCTGGCTGTTATGATTTGGATATGAGGTATCCCCAACAAAGCTCCTATATTAATGTAGGAAAGTTCAAAAGTGAAATGACTTGACTATGAAAGCTGCAACTTAATCAGTCAATCCTGGTTTGAAAGGACTAACTAGGTGGTAACTGTGGCAGGTGGGGCATGGCTGGAGGAGGTGGGTCACTGAGGATGTGACCGGGAAGGGTGCATCTTCCCTGCAGCATCTCTTCTCCCGAAACCCCGGCCCCTTCTCTCCTTCTCTTCTCTTCTCTTCTCTTCTCTTCTCTTCTCTCTTTCTCTCTCTCTCTCTCCCCTTTTCCCTCTCCCTCTCCTTCTCTCTCCTCTACCTCTCTCCCTCTTTCCCTCTCTCCTCTACCTCTCCCTCTCCCTGTCCGCTTCCAGGCTGCCATGACCTTAGCAACTTTCCTCAGCTGGGTCCTTCCACCGTGATGTTCTACCTCACCTTAGGCCCAGAGCAATGGATTCTACTAACCATGGACTAAACCTCTGAAAGAATGAGCCAAAATGAACTTTTCTTTTGCTTAGTTGCTCGTATCTGGTATTTTGGCACAGAAAATAAAAACTGTCTAACACAGTCCCAGGGGCTGGGGCATGGCAGCACGTAGAGCTCCTAGCAGGCAGGCAGGCCAGCAGAGCCTGCAGACTTAAAAGGTGAATATGTGCTAATCTTTACCTTCTTGGGCCACCATGTCATCTTTTAAATGGATGAAAAATTCATCCTCTACAGAGTGTGAAAGTATGGTTCCTGGCACATAGTAATGTCTAAAAGAAAATTTCATAGTTTCTAATAAAAAATTCTAAACTTATGTTTTACTATTTTGCAATCTGATGTGTTTGTTCAAAAACCTGCTGTGGCTTTCTACATCTGGCTAACTTCCCTACCCAGCTTTCTAATCCCTCTGTTACCCATTCACACTCTCCACACCAAATGCAGAGGCCTATACTCCATGCAAATGAACTCAGAGGTGCGCCAGCTCCTTTCCACCATCACCTGTACATCCTTCCCTCCCTCCTTCCTCATATAAATAATTAAAAGTGGGGGCTAGGGTTGTGGCTCAGTGGTAGAGCACTTGCCTAGCACATGCAAGGTGCTGGGTTCAATCCTCAGCACCACGTTTGAAAAAAATATGTAAATAAATAAGTAAATAAGGATATATGACTAAAAAAATTTTTAAAAATTAATAATTAAAACTGTATGCAGCACATACTCTGCACTCAACACTGAACTGGGCATTTTATTGGCATTCTTTCTTTCAAGGATCATGATCACCCTGTGAAGCAGCTACTATTATTTTAGCCCTTTTACTAATCAATAAACTGAGGCTTTAAAAAAGAGAGAGAGCATGCATTAGATGATACATTTAGCAAACGGCAGAACCTTGACTTGGTCTCAGGTTTACCTGTGCCCCAAACCCTCCTTTCTGCCCCACCCCCATGCCATGCTCTCTGCTGCTGACCCAAGCTGCCTGTCATTCAAAGAGGAACTAACCCTCATTCTCTCCATGAGGTAGAGGGCAGCTCTAGGCTCCAACGGATCAAAGGCAACACCACGAAATTTATTTAAGCACATCAAAGTCTGGAAACCAAATACAGAATCAGTGAGAACACTTCATTATCCCTTGCAAAAAGTGCCTTCAGGGCAGACGGGGAAACAGTGAAACTCACTGAATACACAACTTGTCTTTTCCCTGGAAGACATTAGCAAAGCCTTATTTTATTTTTTTTAACAGTTAGTCAGAAGCATGAAAACAAATAGTGATAAATGCTTTGGAAAAATCACTCTAAACTTTGGTTTTAACACCGTTTTAAGTGGAAAGGGTATCTTAGGATGAACAAGTCAAAGTCAGCCCAATTCTCCTCTCTGTATCTGTCTTCTCTTTTTTCCTGCATTCCCAGCCTTGACACCCTTGGGTCTTAGGTGGGAGGCGATTAGGAGCCCTAGCCCACACTCTTGACTGGGGATTGCAGTCATTTGTCATGTTATTACTCGGGCCCTGATCTTATATTCAATTTTAAAAACTAAGAGGTAATAGAAAATTTATATACACATATGCATAGATCTATATATCTGTATCATTCAACAGAGATATCCATCTATCTTGGTATAGCTATATGACAGTCACCTAGTAGGTGATTTGGTACACTTAAACAAATATTTAGCCAGATGCAGTAGCACATGCCTATAATCTCACTGCTCAAGAGTCTGAAGCAGGAGGATAACAAGTTTGAGGCCAGCCCGGGCAACTTAGTGAGCCCCTGCCTCAAAATAAACTAAAAGGGGCTGAGCATGCAGCTCAGTGGTAGAGAACTTGCTACAGTGCTCAAGTCCCTGGGTTTGATCTCCCAACACACACTCACACATACAAACATAGGGCCTTTACATGCCACTTCTTGTAATTAGGCACTAGCAATAAAATCAGAATAGGATCTGGTTCTGCCAGATCCTATTTATATATAGCAAATAATATATAGTTTATAGTAAATAGTATGCCCCTAGTTGTTACCTCATTTAACAATTTAAGTAACTCTGTAATACAGTTATTTTGAACAGAATTTTGAAAGAGACCAAAGACAAGCAGAAAAATTAAATAACCTGTTCAAGGAAAAGAACAGAATAAGTGTTAAATATCTCTGCCCCCAAAATACAAACACTTCTAGACTTGAGGGTATGACAGTGAGTCTTCCTAAGATCTGGTCTCCCACTTTGATCCTGTTTGTAACAATTCAACTAATCACCTTTCCTGATTCCTTTCCCAGTAAACCTTCCAGAATTCATGCTCTCTGCTGTTCACCTAAGCTGTCACTCAAAGATGAACTAACCCCCATTTCCCCATGAGGTAGAGGGCAGCTCTAGGCTTCAGTGAATCAAAGGCTACACCTAAAAATGTATTTTAGCAGTTGAGGGTGGAGGTAGATGGGAATTCTCTAGGGGTTGAAATTGTTCTTTTAAACTCCAGGTGGTGCTCTGCCAATTGAAGCAGTGCTTACCAGGGTCCTGCTGTGGGGTTCTGGGCCCTCCTTTTTTGGGACCCCTTGTTCAAAAAGAAGGCCACAGTGCTGAGATCCACTAGCCTTTAAAGATCCCTATTTTTCCAGTGGTAACCTCCCTAATGCTCCTGGCTTCACCAGATGACTCTAGTCACCTGTCTCCCTGCCCTCTGGATACCAAGCCTTGCCTAACTGTCTATGCACTCTCTCAGGCCTCCTAGGCGCGGTCCAGGTCCTTGCCCCATCCCAGGGTGACAATCAACTCACACCTGGCCACACCCCCAGGTTAACAGGAAGTAACACAAGTTCATTCAATCTTTTGAATAGTCTGTCAATAAATAATTGCAGATATAAAATGTCACACAGGAAAGGGGTGACACACTAGAGGAGGGAGGACTGGCAGGCTGCAGGGAGTGGTCTGAATCAATGTCTCTCTTCTTTTTCACACACTTATATGTACACACATATGCACACTATACCTCCCTTTCTGTCTCTCTCTCCCTGCCTCCCCTTTAAGCCCTCTTCCCCTTTTCTCTGGAACTGAAGACCAGAGTAAGCAATCCTTACCCAAAGCCACAGAGAAGGAGTTGAGTGATGACTCCTAAACTTTAGGACCTTCTATTGGCACTGGCTAAGTATTGGGGGCTGTGGAGTGTTCTATGTGGGGTTAAGAGAAGCCAAACTGCAACATGAAGCATTTCATGTGAGCATTTCTGATAAATCACCTGAAAAGATCTCTGAAGAAATGGAATCTCCAAGGAGCTCTGTTATAGTTTTCTCATTCTAAATAATTATTTACATATGTACCTAAGTTAGTATTGATAATTTTGTGTTATATTCAAAAGGCTTCCCAAATTGAAGAAGCTATTATAGTGGCACCCCCTCCTCCACACACACAAAAAAAAATCTTAACTGGGCTTCTCCAGAAATCTTCACCATGGCTGATTTTAGGACTATCAGCAAAAGAGTCTCTACAAAAGAGTTCAATGTAGATAAACTTCCTATTTTCGTGTTGCCCTATTTTACTTGGCCGCTAGCCTGGAAGAAATCGGCACTCCAGGTGCTGGACACCCCCTTACTAGTTTTTCACACATTTATCCAGTATAGTAGTTTGTAGAAATGTGTAAACAAGGCCTCTGGCCTTGAGTTGGGCTTCACAGGGATGTCTACATTTCTAAGATAAGAGAAGTTACCAACTGGGCTCCATGGTAACAGCTGGCAGGGGGAGGAAAGAAAGGGGAGAAGAAGCTCTCCCCTTCTCAGGTGTTGTCCTTGAGGAGTTAACGTGCCCAGAACAGTGAAAGAAAAAGCTGCTTTTATGTGAACTTCTGCAGACTGTGAACCTCTGAGCCCCTCCCCTTCCATGCTAGGTATAAAATTCTAAAACTACCTGAACTTGGGGTTCAAGGGATTGACTGATTACAGCAAAAGCTTGCCCTCTGAGCCTGGCTGCAACCAAATGTTTCCTTCTATCTTTGGTGCCTTGCCTCGTCTGTCCCTACAACACTGTGGGCACCACAAAGCCTAGATCTGATCCTGAAAAGGACATACTGATACTGAAAAAAGCAAGGAAATTCAAATCATACTGAGATCCAAAACATTTGGGGTGGAATCCAAAGTGTCAGTCCACTGGAAGAAGCAAAGGCAGATAGGAAATTTGCTGTGTGGAGTCTGGGTCTGGGGAGTCCAGTTACAAGCAGACAAATTGGGAAGGATTTAAGAACAGCCTGAGTGACCATGCCTAGCCATGAGGAGATCCCAGTCAGAATAGAGGGCAATGGGAGAGCTGACCAGGGTAGAACAGCTGGGCAAGGTGTAGGATGTTAGGGACCACCAAGAGAAGTAGAATTGTTCTGAGGCTCAAGTCCCAGTGGAGGAAATCAGGACGGGAGTGCCATTGCACAGACTGGGCAGAGATGGTGAGGATAGGTAAGGGAAGCTGATGTCTGGCAGCCACACAGACACCATCACTGACCCCAATACACTGCACCCCAGTAGTGGGGTCAGGCGATTACACTTTTAGGCAGCCTCAGTGCTAAACCTACAAGTTATCAGGACGAGCAACAGAATCTCACCTGTAAAGAGGGAATAAGAATACTACCTATGGGGCTGGGGATGTGGCTCAAGCGGTAGCGCGCTTGCCTGGCATGCGTGCGGTCCGGGTTCGATCCTCAGCACCACATACAAACAAAGATGTTGTGTCCGCAGAAAACTAAAAAAAATAAATATTAAAATTCTCTCTCTCTCTCTTTAAAAAAAAAAATTACCTATCTCTGGACTTCATTGGGATCATTCAGTCCGTGGTGTAGATAAAACACATGGCCTCGTGCTTTCTTCAATCCTAGAGAACCATTTTAGCCTTCTTGAATATGACCCTACCTTGAGTATGGTCAGGGGGAATAAAGGAGTTAAAAATCCCCCAGTATGAGAGTTGGAAATTCTTCCAAAGGAATATGCAGTGAAAAAAGCAGCAACTAGTTTTGCTTTTAAAAAGAAATCACCTACAAGATGAAAAAACGCAGTTTTTGTGTTCCCTTACTAATGTAATGAATTTTTTGGTAAACTTTTGTCTGCTCAGTTGATTAACAATTGTTTCATTTTCCTTTAAAGTAATAGTAAAAGCTTTAGTGCTCCTCATAGTAAAGGCTGCCATTAGCATCGTTTATTTTCTAGATTTCTTTTGGACTCTGGTATCACACTGTGTCCTTGGGTTGTGTAAAAAGATTTAGAAATCTTTTCATTTCATTGCCCTTTACCCTGGAATGTGGAGCCTAGCCTCCTGGAAGTTGACTTGTAGGTAGATGTTCATAGTTCATCTCTCCAGGCCTTGGTCCATCACTGAAAGATCAGCCCTCAGGAGGACACATTGACCACTCATCATTGGGACAGGTCTTCCAAGGTTGGAAGTGACCTTATCCATATCCAAAGAGCTAGATTATAATTCTGTCTGCTCACAGAAGGTCAAGGCTAAGCCTTATAACCAAGCTGCATAGACCAAAACGAGAGACCCATAAATAAGCTAGAATTTTCATTCAGTTTAGATAAAAATAAAAATTAAAAAAAAGTGAACTCTTTTGCTTTCCTCTGAGAAGGAAAATTTCTTTACTACAGAAAAAATTTCCACCTACTTCGGTCGTGTTTAAAGCATCACAAAAAATATTTTGAACACACAGGGTTTTATTCAGGAAAGAATGTTTATCATTTCAGAGGGGAAAGGGGGGCTAATCATAAATTTTCCCCACCCTACCTAAAGTTCACAGTCACAGTCACAGGAATTCATTTGCTTTTGCCTAATCCCCATGACAAAGAAATCCTTGCCTGACCTCTGGAATTCTGCTCAGTTCACAGCTTGTAGAACCAGAAGGTGGGGGTTGTAAATTCTCCACAGACTACAGAGGTGAAGATGGTAAAGTCTGGGATGGGTAGTTACTGCCCAAGTTGTAGGGCTCTGAAGCTCCTTCTTAGACAGAATCCATAAGCCACAGCAAGGTGCTTCAATTGACCCATCCATTTATTTTTTTCATTTTCTTTTTGAAAGACCTCTTATTAGTTAAAAGGAGAGACATCACATACATACAACATTGCAGGTAAAAATAGCCATGACTACTATGTATTATTTTCTAAATTGATTTATAGAACAATACTCAGCATAGATAACGATAAATTTTGAAACAAGATCAGGAAATACAAATGAATCCAACCCAGTAAAGTTAAAACCAAATCATGGTTCTTTAGTAAATGTTGACTAAAAACCCCCAAAACCCTACATGAAGAAATGAAACAGTCACTCAGAACTCAACCCTCTGCTTTGTATTTAGAATGTACCAAGTATTCACAAACTCTAAAATGATAAATATTCTTCCCTGTCACAACAGCTCTGATGACCAGTGCACATTTTTGTGATCTTGGTTGAAGTCTGTGCAGCTTCCACTAAATCAGTTAATTCAGAATCATAACTGCCACTGCTAATCTGCAAAACAATACAGTCAATTCATCTTTATCTATCTCCTTGATTGGCATCATATTCTATTAGATGCTTGACCTCAGACTGACCACTCAAACAAAATGAGAGCGAAAATTTAGGATCGCTGCAGGTGTGGCTCAAAAATCTAACTTCATGAGAATGTGAGCAGCAAGATTAGAAGTCCTCACACCAAGTGGTCCCCAAGGATTAAGGTGACAAGAATCTGTCCCTACAGAAATGCTCTTACCTTTGAAGTAGGAAACTACCACACAGTGATCCCTATGGGCAAATCTTCATTCTGCTGTGGAGAAAATCCAATCAGGGAATTACCTGATTGGTCTCATTGATTTCTTCCCTAATAGGTATTGATTATCTGCCAGAACATGGCCTCCCTCTGGGTACACTGCAGGGAGAAGCCAACAGACATTTTTCTCACTTTAGCTTAGTGGCTTAATCTATTACCTTACATGGTACCTAAGGTAACTCTGATGAATACAGTTCAGCCAGCTTGAGTAGCTACTTGGAAAGGCAGAGGAAATGGTTCCAGTCCTTTACAAATGATTCTGACCATGAGACACTGGGAAAATTTTGCTTTAGAAAACAATAATAGGGGAAGCAAAATTTTACCTCTACTTTCTTGGGGGTTTTCACCTGGGCCTGAGAATTAAACTGACATAAAATGAATTAACTGGGCAGCTGGGGGTAGGGGCATACAAATTTATTTAATGTAAATTTTACATAACACACAAGAGCCTTCATTAAGGATATAAAGACCCAAAGAAATTACAGAACCCAAGTGTTTTTTATACTAATTTGAACAAAGCAGCAGTTGTTGAAAAGTATCTAAACTATGTGAGGAGGCCAAAGAAAGATAAGAATTATTTTAACAAAAATTGTTTTGTACAGATTCTCTCAGTTTCAACTTCCATCCTGATGATAAGAACATTAATTTTCTTCTAACACAGGGGCACATCTTGCATGTGGGGTTTATGTTCTGCTTTCAGGAAGCAAATGGGAAGGGTCAGAACTCCCTTCTTATACCTGCTGTGTTTAAGTTCCTTTCATTTAAAAAATGATCCTTATGTAAAAGGGGCATTTTGGGAGTGGCATATCCTGCCACCAGTATGTACAGAGGAACTCTCAGTAAAGGCGTATGTTCCTAAATGTTCCTATAGTAAGCTGACCTGCCCCTGGCCTGCTCCAGACCTTTTAGTGGCTAGCTTTGAAGTTGGCAAAAGTTTTATCTTGGGTTTCTTAGACTTTCATCAGTAAGACTGGATGCTTTTACCAGAAGAACTGGTCATGCTGCCTTCTTGTGGGTTTAGCCATAATTTTAGGCAACAAGGAACACACATTCCACATGTGATGTGGCTGGGAGAGGACCCTGCTATGAGTCATGAGACCCAGGCTCCACCAGTGAGGATCACCCTCTAGGTCAACTGCTCCATCTTCAAAATGATTGATAGGCTGTTCCCATATCCAAAAGGAGTACAGAGGGCAAATCTTACAAGATAGTTCAAAGAATTCTTAAGAATGGATGGAAACACACGCTGATAAGATAGCCAGGGGGCACAAGTTGTTTGCACACAGAGGCAAAGCAAGGAGGGAATTATCAAACAGTTACCTGCCACAGAGAAGGAAAACAATGCACACACACTTACCAACACATGTTTTTACTAATCTGAGTATTTCACTAATAAGGAGAATTTTGGCTACCTGAATTACCCTTTAGTTCCCTTAAAAATCCCTATTTTATTGTGCAAGGATATCCTCAGTAAGGACAGTATTCTTTTCTTTAGGGAATGAGACAATAGAACTAAAATTGCATCTTGCCCTAGGTATTTAATTTCTGAATGCTACACGTTATCATGCTATGTTCACCCAAATGGACCATCAGAAGGTCACAAGACCCATATGACTGGTTAGTTAAGGAGTGCAGACTCAGTCTTCCAGAAAGTGTCTCTTCACTAGAGCCCAATGTCTCTAGAGTGTCAGACAGAATCCCGGGGATTTTTGGTGACTTTTGCAAAGCATTACAGCTTAGCCCTGTGGCTGCACTGCCAGGATATATACATCAGAATCTTGATAAATTGCAATGTCTCGGACTTAGAGCTTTGGGGAATTTTATTGTGGTTATTATTTTAATTTCTGGAGAGAGATTGTGAAAGTTCTTCTCAAGCCAATAGATAGCATAAGAGGGCGATACATTAGTTTAGCACATAATTTCAATATTATGTAGATGGGGGCAGAAAAGGAAATGATTAACTTGCTATCTCTTCTTGCTCTCTGATTCCAGAAATGAATCTCCATCCCTAGTTTTTCAGACATTTGATGCATCTATCTGAAAGCCTGCACTTCTCAATTCATAAGACTAATTTACCCTCAATTGTTTCTGTAACTCAGGTATGTCATATAGCATGACAACCTCCATATCTCCATAAAGTGAGCCATTTTAATAATGAATAATATTTATTAATTTGAAACCCTTTATCTTACACTTTTACAGTAACATTGAACAGAAGTAATTCAAAGCTCTGTAATTATGACTACAAGATGTTATATGTAATTTCCTGAGTATAACCTAATTGCCTAGAGGAAAAATAATGCTGCTTCTAGAAGCACCTTCTGTTAAGATTTCAGGAGAAAATGAACAAATGTGACAGTGCAAGCTTTATACCTATTTATGATACTATTCCACAAGCCCTGCAATGTTAGAGTCTGTAAACAAGTCTGGATGGCGCCTGGCATTTTGCCAGAGGGAGTGGTTTGTGAAGTAAAACGCCAGCAAGCCATTAAGGGTGGAGATTCCTTATTGGTTGACTGCTGTATGGAGTTTATGTTAATTAAGATAAGCTGTGTGGAATGTATATATACCACTCCTGTCCTACAATAAACGGCTCCCACTCCTGCTGTATCAGTCTTCACAAATTGTTCGTCACCCCCCGGTTATTTTGCTGCAGCCAGACTGCGGCACTGCAAGGCTCCTGGAAGCTGTCACATTTACCACCAAGTCTCACAAACTTGGGAGCTCAAACTTTGTTATAATTTACCACAGTGAGTATTACCCCAAAAATGTGCAGAGATCAAAGTCTTGCTCTCTGGCTTTCAAAGGAAGGCATTTATCTAAGCAGTGGCTTTGCCCTTGTCTTAAGAGACGTGCTCTCCCTTCAGTTGCTCATCTCAGGCCACCCCAGACAATCCGGCCCAACCTCAGGGCAGCCACGCTGCTGCTGGTTTCATGCTGGACCCTGATTCAGAGCAGGAGCAACATGATATTACACAGGAAACCAGTAGCAGCCAGAGAGAGAGAGAGAGAGAGAGAGAGAGAGAACAAAAGCCAAAACCAAAAAATGGTCTCCTGGCCTATCAAGCCTTAATCTTTTTTAATAAGGTTTATGCAAAGATACAGTTTGAATCATACCAAGAACCTAGCATTGTAATTATGTCCAGAATCCAGGTCAATAAACATTGATTTGTTATAGAGATGGACAAGAAAAACATGGTACAGAAAGATAAGGCAAAATCAAGGAACTTGCTCAAAATTTAATTCTGGTGACAAAAAGTAATTCAAAACAATATGACTATATTTCAGATTCCAAATTTTGTGGGAAAATGTCTTCTTAGACCTATATAAGCCTCAGACAACACACATGAGTGCATATATTAACCTCAGTGTTTGTTTATAAGATCCAAGATGGGGGAGGGAATTAAATGCACATGCAATATATATATATATATGATTTTAAGATTGCCCCTATCCTTGCCCCTAAAAGCCTTTATTGGTCCTTTCTAAATTTTTTTTTGTAAAATTATCTCTTCTTTTATGAATTTATAGTCACAGTAGAAAGTAGTTTTGCTTTTTGTTGTTGTTTAGCTTGTTTTATTTTTTAATTTGGTAAAATAAAATGTTGGAAACCTGATCATCTCTAAATTTGGGGGTGGCATGAATTTATTTCCAAACATTGAAATTCATACATTTGGAATGTAAGACCCACAGAGCATGTATCAACTTCTGATAACCAAATGTTTCTTTGCAACTTTTATTCATTAATTCTAGTTCCAAACCCTATAGTCACACAGACTCAGTTTTCTTTTTCCAAATTAGGTCTTTTCTGTAATTGAAAGCAGTGGCTCTGTCCCCACTAAGTCCTTTTCAAAAGTAGAAATCTTACTGTCTTCACCTCTCCTTTTGGAGCAAACCTCAAACAGAGCTTGCTGAGAGGAAAATAAAGCCTGTGAAGAGGAGGGGAAAACTTGAAATTAAATACATATATACTTACACTACTATTATTTAAGGAAATAAATAACATCTCCTCTATGTTTTGTAAACATAAATTCAAGAGGTTTAGAGTTGTAACCAAGACCAGACAGGTTGCTAATGACATTCAGTACTCAACAAGTCAAAGTGCCCTGCCCTTGAAAGAGATATTCAGTAAGTCAAAGGACAGAAAAACAGTAATATATGTGAATGAACTCATCCAACAAGCATTTTCAGTGTCTGATCTATGCCAAGCATTGTGGTAGCTATGAGGAGATAAGGTAGAGTCTCTGCTTTGGAGGAGCTGGGAATCCTGAAATGGGAGCAAAATAGTAAAAGTATGAAAAGTTCGCATCAACCTAACTTCACTCAGGGAAACCAGGGAGGGACAGGAAATGAAGTGAAATTTAGGTTGGGCTATGAGGGATAGAAGGTAAACCATTACCTAACACATTCACTGAGGAGGATCTTGTTTGGAGGGGAAAAGTAATGAGCTCAGCTCCAGAGCACTGAACTTCAGGTAACTTTGAGATGCCCAGAGAAGATAGTCCAGAAGCAATGACACCATGGCGAGGCGAGGGGAGCAGACTTGAGTTACATGGACACAGAAAGTAGGGCAAGATGAAAATTGTTTCACTCTACCAAACTGCAAAATTCTTTATATAAAAGCTCCGAATGAATTTACTTTTAATTCTGATTCAAAAGGGTTTTCTTGTCTGAATCATGGTACAGAAATCCATTTTCATTGATAGTAACGAAATAAGGAATAGGAAATAAGGAATATGAATAGGAAATATATCCTTCAAAGATGTGAGTTTCAACACTGTAAGAACAAAGCAATTCAACTTCAAACTTTCTATCTTAACTCACAGATAGATAGAATTACCCAACAACCAATAGTTTATTACCAGTGTGTTAAAAATATCTACCCTACTCTACCATTACTGGAAAAAAGATTAAAGAATAGTCTTAGCTTTCAGATTCCTTGAGACTGCATGCTTACAATTGTTTTTGGATAAATATTTAAATGTCTTCTTGATGTTTGATAAACACTCTGTGATTCTTTCATCCCAGCAGAGGTAGGTAGTTTGGTTTGGGGTCTGGGCTGATCAGGATTACTCAGTGGTGACAGCAGCTGCTTACAAGCTGTACTTGCACAGGACAGTCCTTGGCATGATTTCATCAACAGCATGCTCCGTGTGCCTACATCAGTCTTCCTCCAGCACCCCAAACCTCCACTCCCTCCAACACCCACAAACCTCCACTCCTGGTGTTTCATGAAACAAACTCAGATCTTGTGTCTGAGCTTCCAGCTACATTTTAACCATGCACATAGTAGCATCTCTACTATTTTTTGTTTGCTAAGTGCAGCCAAAACCAAGTATGTATTTTTTAAATGAATAAATTTAAGTCAACAATACCTAGCAATGCTGCCTGATGACATGTTTGGAGATCTCTAGCAGGTGTGGATCCAGGAGAAAACTTCCTGCAGGTATTGTCTACTCCTTACTCTTTTACCCATATGTTGAAAGTTTCAACTGGGAATTTTAAATAATAGCCTGGATAATCAATTTGGTTCATGTTAACCTCTAGTACTCCATTAAAACACACTGAACAAAATGATCTGTCTCTGTCCTGAGGCTTCTATTTTGAGTTTTCTCTTGGCACCATTTTAGCATGTACTTAAAAACTGGGATTTTTTTAAGCTTGGATGAGATGCAGAATAATTTTCTGTATGCATGACTGAAAGGCAGAAAAAATATTTCAGAGAAAGAAAGCTGTCTCTAAGTGGTTATAAGAATAATGTGAGATAGGACTTATAGGGTATTTAATTTTAGCAGTATTAATGTGTGGAACAAAATACTAAAATGTTGCTTTCATACTTGGTGGTATACTGCTAATCATAGCTAACAGCTATGATTATTACATATTTTGGTTGTATTTTGAAGAATCCTTGTCTATTTGCCTGTATTATTTTGTAAATATAACTCAAATAAGGTATTTTATAATGGTGTTGCTTATTATCACTCAGTCTTAGACAACGCCAAGGAAAGCATCCTTTGAAAATATAATCTAATAATGACCTTAGGGACATTTAATTTATACATAAAAGTTGCTATAATTAGTTCTCTTAGTAGATTGTTTTGCTCCTTGATAGCAAGAAAATTAAGAGTCTCCATGAAAAAAAAATAGAGTTCAAAATTAAAAAATCCAAGACTTAGACACAACTCATTCAAGGATATTGGTCTCCTGGGATGTTGGTCAGCCTCTCTTCAGTTGAATCTGCCTCTCAGCAAAAATGCCAAGATAGTTTCAGAGAATATTACACTCAAAAATATTGCTTCTATATATATTGGCAGGAAGCAGTGTTTGGGAAGGAATATCATCTTGTCCCAGAAGCCTACAGAAATTATTCAATGAAAAATGATGAAATAAACCCAATGTGGCAAACTAAAACAATGAAAGTAATGGCACATGTTACAAAGCCTTTTAAAACTAATTGAAGTTTTATTTTGAAAAATTTTGACTCCTGTAGAAACTCTTCTCCTTACTGCTGGGGCAAGGGGCAGGAAAAGTCTTGCTTTTTTGTAATGAAAGCTCCATGGAAAAACCTGAGCAATAACTTGTGAAACTGTGGAATGATCTATCTTATAGCTAGTTGTAGAAACAAGGCCATTATTTAAAAATTCAATGGACAGTTTTCCAGCCAATCACACAACTGGTGAATTCCTTGATCTCTTTCCTCCTGACTTCCTTGTCCTGCTGAATATGGTTAAAGTCTTTGCCCCCTTAGCTTGGGTCTCAGTACTTGCCTGTCCCTTCCTTCCTCTCCAACCAGGGTTAGTTCCCTCATCACTATGACCTCTAGCCTCCTCTAATCTTAATCCACTATCAAAGACCTAAAAAAAATAAGGCTGTGAGAATTTATTTCCTTAACTTTACAATTTTCTATGTCAAATCTAATACCTAAAACTATACACATCATCTTTCCAAACTCTGATGTCCCTCTTGAGTGTTGTGCTGCTGGCAAAAGGACATGTATGTATTCTTCCTGCCACTTGCACTTGACCCAGGAGATGATCAGCTCACATGTAAGTATCCAGCTGGAACCAGTTCCTCTGGATTTATCCCTCACAATATCTCCTAGCAATCTTTGCTTTCGAGTGATAGGATTCTGTGATAAAGATGTATTAATTACTGAGGCACACACAAAACAACTATGTCTCTAAAACACAGACATCTATACATACATACACAATGCATTTACCTGTCTGTTCATAGATTGCATTATCTTGTTTGCATCTGGGTGATAAGCTTTGTATCCATCTTTACTTGAATCCTTATCTCACCCCCCTCCCCCCCCGGAATCCTTGGTCTCCGTTTCCATACTATCCATTTGCAGCAGATCACTTCACTCCCTACTTGGCTAAGAAGATTGAAGCCTTCCAATGTGGTTTTCCCTACTTCCATTCTTAAAAAATCTCAAAATTTCACAGACTCTTTAGACATTCTTCCTTCATTCATGCTTTTCTCATCACCTGGATTCTTTCTTTGCCTTTATATCTGTTCTGGGATCTTGATTATTAATCAATTATCCTCTCTCCCTCTCTGGCATCATCTGCCTCTTTCTGGGAAAAACAAAAACCTACTTCTTCCTGTCTACCTACAACATGGTCAACAACTTCCTCTGAGAACAAAGGCCTTCTTTTGCCCTCTGACCTCTCAAGCTCTGCTAGGCCTTCTGCCTGTCCCTCACCCACACCACTCCTCTTGAGCAAGCTCTGACTCCCTTCCTGTCTTCTTGACCCTCTATGCTGGTTGCAGTCTTGAGCATTTTACTGAAACAGCAGTCTTGAAGATCATCATTTAACTCCTAAAAACCGAATCCAGTAACCTCAGTACAATTCTTAGCCTTCTTAGCATCTCTGATACATTTAGCACTGCCAACAACCTCCTGATTCTCAAAAGTCTTTCGTCCTCTTGGCTCCTGAGATTCTCCAGTCTCCTGAGTTCCATTCGACTTTTTGGACACCTGTCAGTTTTCTTGTTTTCTCATGCCTTATTCTCTCTATTCCTTAAATAAAGATTTTCCCTAGAGTCCCATTGCTAACCTTCCCTTCTCTCAGTATATTCTCTTTCAGGTCAGTTTCATGGCTCACATACTGCAGGCTAGCAAATTGGTATATCTTGCTTCTCTTTTGAAATGCAGGCCAAATTTCTAGCTACTTCCCAAACAGCTCTGTTTGGTATTTTGCAAGAGCCTCACACTCAACATGTACAAAATGTAGCTTACCACCTTCTCTATAAACTTCCTTTCCTTATCTGGACTTCCCGTTTTATCAGTTTTCTTCCATAGTAAAACAGAATAGAATATAGCAGGATTATTCTGTTTAATGTCCACAAACAGTTCACAATTGCTTCTAAGATATTTTATTTATTTTTCTTATATTGTCTTCATTACGGGAATATATTGCTTCTTTCTTTCCAGCTCTGGAAATGCCAGATAACTTTTCAGATCCAGGAGCCAAGTCCCTATTGTTCCATGACCTCATCGCTTCTCTCCTGACTCCTACCTCACTTATGATCCATAATCCATTCTTTTCGTTTTTATTTTTTTCAGTGTTGAAGATCAAACTCAGGGCCTTTGCATGCTAGGCAAGTGCTGTACTGCCACACTACACCCCCTGCCTTATACATTCTTTCCATTTAGCATTTAACAAACTCTTACTTGTGACTCATTTATTTTTTTGCAAACTATTTTCATTTAATTGCCATGTATTCATATTTTATTTGTTCAATTATATTGTTTTTTCAAAAGCATTGCTCATAGGTTACCTTTCCTCAATCCTTGTCCCTTGTTCATATATTAAAAGCATGTTTATAGGCTATGTCCTTGTCTTGTCTGTCTGTAAAGGCTGTTATGACAGAATATCATATAACAGGTAACTCATAAATAAAAAAATTATTCTCATAGTTCTAGAAGCTTATGAAGTCCAAGACCAAAGTGCTGGTGGATTTGGTATCCAGTGGAAACCCACTTCCTGGTTTGTAGATGGCTATCTTTTTATGTTAACCTTGCATGGCAGAAAGTGTAAGGGAGCTCTCTGGAGTCTCTTTTATAAAGACACTAATCATATTCCTGAATATTTCCCTTATCACCTAGTCACTTCCTAAAGGCCCCCTTCCTAAAACTTTGGAGATAAGAACTTCAACATAGGAATTTTAGGGATATGTAAGCAGTCAGTCCATAGCAATACAGTCATGCAGTGCTTAATGGTGGGAATACATTCTGAGAAATTCATTGTTAGAGGGTTTTGTCCTTATGAGAACATCATAGAGTACAGTTAACACAAAGTAAGGGGTCTGTACCATCACTAAGCCATATAATCTTATGGGACCACCACCCTATAAATACATGGGCCATCATTGACCAAAATGCCATTATGTAGCACCTGACTGTACTAATATGCCCAACACAGTGTTATATAATAGGGAAAGACATATATGACATGTTATAGATCATGGAGGAATTTGCCATCTTACAGAAGAGTCAGAAATAAACCCAGTAGGTACATAAATCTAACAGTGTTGTGTTAGAGGTATGCGCAGTGTGCTTTGGACATACAAGGGGAAAAAAATGCCTTATGGGAATTAAAAGTTGTGCCAAAGATGTCACAGGTTTTTTCTTAAAAGAAGGAATAATAGTTAAAAAAGACGAACAATGATGAAAAGGCTTTCCGGGCAAAGCAAAGGTAGTCCAGAAAAAAAAAAATAGCAAAAATAGTCCACAAAAAAAAATAGTTTATTTGCAGAAGACAAGGTATTATCCATGGGAAGTTAGGGGCAATAACAGGAATTTGGAAACATAGGAGTCCTGACAGGCTTTATGTATTGTGCTAAGAGTTTTGACTCTATCCTGGATACAATGGGAAACTATGGGAGGATTATTAAATATAACCTTTTCATTTAAGTCATATATGCAGAAAGTACATAATTCATATGTTTACAGCTCAATAAATTTTCACAAAGCAAACACAGCTGTGTAATCAACACCTACATTAAGAAAAAGAACGCTACCAGAACCACTGGAAAAATCTTAAGCAATGAAAATACATTATCAGATTTGTGTTTCCAAAGAACTTTCTGGTGCACTAAAGAAAGAAACAGTTGGCAGGGAAATCATTTCAATTGTAAAGGCAAAATAAATCATAAAGGCCTCAAAGTAGTGGCATTATTAATAGATTGGAAGGGTTTTTATTGGTACATTGTAATAACAAATAATAGCAGAATCCATTATGCCATATTCACACATGCACTTAACATAATTTGATCAATCTCATTCCCCAGTACCTTCCTTTTCCCCCTTCCTCCCTTCCTCTGATCCACCTTTTCTACTCTACTGATCTCTCTCCTATTATTATTATTATTTTTATTAGTGCATTATAATTATATATATGTACATTGTGATATATTCATACATGGTCATAGCATAATTTGGTAGATTTCTAACACAAGTACTCCCTATGCCCTCCCCTCCTTCCTGTCTTGCTCACTCTCACTCTTCCCCGCATCCCCTTCCTCTATGCTATTGTTTTCCCTTCTATTATTTTCTATTATTGTGAGATTCCCCCCACAACCTTTATTTTTTCTGAAGAGAAAGAGAGAGAGAGAGAGAGAGAGAGAGAGAAAGAAAATATTTGACTCTTGTCTTTCTAAGTGTGGCTTATTTCACTTAGCAAGATATTCTCCATTTCCATCCATTTACCAGCAAATGACATAATTTCATTCTTTTAAGAAATATTAAGGAGGTGGAATTCACAGACTTCTCAATGGATCAATGCATGAAATGATGAAGAATACTGGGCTAGGGGACCATTCAGAAAGCAGAGTGTGCTCTAATCAAGGGATGTATCTGTCCTGAAACACAGGGAACTGTCAGTGTACCTGGCTAGACTTCAGAATTCCTATATTCTAGTTATTGCTCTGTGTTTCCTGTTTCTCTGCCTTGTGAATCGGAGCATCACTGCAATTTTCTATTTGGGTTGTGAAGTGTAGATAGCTTGGTTTTTTTAATTCACAAATCTCTGGAACAGGATTCATACCCAAGAGTTCGACCAGGGATCCTCATCTACATGTAATCTACATTTAGATGATAATATTTTAAAATTTTGAGACTGAGTCAGAATGGGATGAGGCCTTTTAGGGAAGAGTGAGCATATTTTACATGCAGAAAGAATGTAAATAACTGTGGCCACAGGGTAGGCTATAGCAACTAGAAAGTACTGCCACATGATTGTGTAATTTCTCTCGTCAGATGGTAGAGTCTTTTTCTCCACTCCTTTAGTCTGGGATGACCTTGTAATTTGCTTTGAATAATAAACTGTATCAGCAATGATGTGCAAGTTTTGCAACTTAGATCTGAAGAAGTATTGCAGTTTCCACTCTTGCATCCTTGGGATGGTGCCATACAAGCTGATACAACCTACTAGAAGGAAAAAAGAACACGGTGAGAAAGTGGCATCAACATTTCAAATAAGGCTATGTGGATGCTATGGTTTGGGTAAGAGTCTACCAAAGGTCCACATGTTAAAGGCTTAGTCCCAAGCCCACACGGCTCTATTAGGAGTCATTGTGGGAGTACCCTCAAAGGGGATAGTGTGATCCTGGCCCCTTCCTCTTCCTCTCTTTTGCATTCTGACCATGAGGTGAGAGATTGTTTCTGTTCTAGCAAGTTCTGCCATGATGTGCTGCCTCACTGCAATCCCAAAACAACAGAGCTGATCAGTCGTGGACTGGACCCTCCAAAACAATGACCCCAAATAAAACATTTCTCTTTATAAGTAGATTATCTCAAATATTTATTATAGTAACAGAAAATTGACTAACATAGCTGGCCTGTGCATAATTTCAAAAACAAAGTGTAGATCAGTTTCTGAAGACTAAACTCATATAAGAGTTCAATGTGTAAAACCAGAATGTCAATACATTAATTTGCCTATGAAACATAAATATCACATGGACCGATTTTCTTGAGTTGGTATGATTAGTGCATTCCTTCTTCATAGTCAGATCCATTTAGAATGTCATTTATAATCATATTATGTTAGAGATTATAAAATGAGAACAATGAGTGATGTTTACAAAATTGACACTTTTATTCATGTTTAGCAGCATTGAAGAGAGCTTGAAGCTACCACCCCTACAATTATATAATCTTGGCATATTATGCACAAAGTAATGGGCCTATTGGTATGAAAAATATAATTTACTGAATGCCTCCCAAGTGACATGTATTCTTTTTGTCACTGAGTCTCCAGCATTGAAAATAGCAAACAGGAAGCTCTGCCCACACGGAGCTTACCCTCTGGGTCTTTGGCAAATCCCTCTCATTCGTGCTCATGCTCTTGTGCTCTCTGTCTCTCTCCCTCTCTAGCTCTGTCTCTCTCTCTTTCTAAGTTTGTAGTACTGGGAATTGAACTCAGGGCCTCGAGTACATTAGGGAAGCGCTTTACCACTGAGCTACACCCACTATTCACCCCCTCCCAAAAGGAAGCTCCTACTCAAAGCCTTTCTCCCTTAAAGTGATTTACAGTGGTCCTGTTCTTACCCACTTTTCATAGCATCTCTTTTGAGTTAACTATTTCTACATTGGTTCCCACGATTAGGGGAAGCATTTATTCATCTGACTATACTCCCTTACTACTTCTGTCTGGCATATTGTCCACCAAATGATATCACAGGGGATAATAAGAAAAAGACAAATAGAAAACAGAGGAGGTAGTAATGTGAAGTTCAGAGGTATACTTCCCTAGATGCAAATTGGGTTTTTATTTTTTATTCTTATCAATGCATCTTAATTGTACAGATTCCTGAGTTTCACTGTGATATTTCCATATGTGTATATACTATGCTTTGACCATGTCCAACTTCTCTTCTACACTGTCTTGTCCTCCCCTTTCTCTCCTCTCCTTCTTTCCCCTTCTTTACCCCTAGTAGTTCTACTCTTCTACTTTCAGGTCAGTATTATTATTATTGTTATTATTATTATTATTGCAAATCAGTTTTTAAAATGTTGATTTCTATGAATTTAAATAGGTAAACATATACTTTTACTATTCCTTTTATTTTAATTATTTATCTTGTCTTTAAGTATTAAATTTCTAAAAAGACAAATAATTCTTGACCTCAGCTGTTCTCTTTTTTATCACCATTCTAATTTTAGAACATTTCTTGCTTTTCCTTGTAAATATTTAACTTTTGCTGTGCCTAATCTCTGGAATAAAGTACTCAGTGCTGGCCTGTTCTGGAACATCTCATGTTGATGGACTGCCTACTTATCACTCTTCTTAAGGGATCTGCATGGTACTCTCTTTCCCACCCCACAAGTATTAATGGCCCGTAAGCGTGTCTTTCTAGTTCTTACCTCTTCTCATTCCATGACTCTCCTTAAATGACAATCTACTTCTATGGCTTCGCCAATGTGTTAGTCTACATTCCCTGAGAAGCAGAAGCCAGGACAAGACTGTATGTTCAAGAAATTTATGTAGAGAAATGCCTATGAGAGAAAATGGGAAAGAAGCTTGCAAAGGCTGGGAGGCCCAACAGGTTGCAGTGCCATTCTGACCCCAAGTGGAGGAGAAAAGGAAGGATTAACTGTGGTGATGTTCTAAGGATTGTTCACCAAGGTTCCCAGAGAGTTCTTATGCCAAAGTCTCTTACCATAGAAGTTCCCCGTCTCTCAGCAATGGGCCTTCTCTAGCATACCTTCTACACCAACGCATTGTCTGGGGGTAACCCTTGGGAAGGTTGGCTCCATTTGTAAGCAAGGAAAGGATTGCAAAGTACAGCAGCTGAGGCTGTAGGTTACTTATACTCCCAATAGTCATTGATCTGAGAAGATTTTACAGGCCTACCAGAAGCCACTGCCTGATGATCCCAAAGCCCAAACTTACAGCCCTAGCTTCTGTCTGAGAATTAGATAATAATTTTGATTGCCACCAGCTATTACAGCAGATAACATGCAGGCATTCCATTAGTATATATGATGTGATTATTGAGTTTCTATTATACACCAACATTGTACTATTGTGAAGAAGTTTATAGACTGAACAAGGAGAGAAACATAAATAAACAATTACAAGTCATTTGTTCATTCAACAAGTACTAGTTGTGTATGTGTTAGACACCAAGCCCTGAGACAGTGCTGGAGAAATAACAGTAAATAAACAGGATAATGTCCTCTAGTTGGATAAATAATGCCAGGTGGGTAAGTCAAATAAATAACCTCATAATTATCATACAATAGAATGAGATAGAAACGATGATCTACATTTTTAAAATATAAATAGGAGTTTTCCAAGTGACCAATGGGAAGGACAATTTCTCTAGGTTCTCAGAATGGTAGACGCGTTGGCAGGTGACAGCATGCTGGGGGAGGAACTACATGGGCTTAGTTGTAGCAACTGGCTATTTCAATAATTTAATTAGAAATAACAAAAACTGGAGTTTGCTGTTGTTCAAATAAGTGAAAGTCTGTGAAAGGAGAAAAGCAGTACAGGAACGACATGTAAGAGATACAATTGTGAGGATTTACTGACAGATTGGATTTGGGGTGGTCTAAAAGGAGCATCTTCCCCATCTCAACATGTCCAACACCTGTCTCACTTCCTATATTTTATTTCTCCTTAACTATCACCACTCCTACATTCTCTAATCAGATACCTCAGTGAGACCCTACCTCTGAGCTCAGAATGCATATGATAAGTACATATTGAGTAAATTGATAACTGAGTTAAAAACTTGCGTTGACATCATTGCCTGTGTCATCAGAGTTCTCAACTCAACCACAAAATCCATTCTGGCTAGTTCTAACAGAAAAGGGACTTATTAAAGGGTATTCACTAGCTCACAGAAAATGGGAGAGCCAGAGAAACAGGCTGGAGGTTAGCTCTGAGGAATAATCGCAAACAATAAACCACAGAACTGTGTGACTAGGGAGCTGCCGTTACCATCCCGGGCGCTAAGAATCAAATGCTAGGAACCGGATGAAATGACCAGCACCACGGCCACTTCCACAGCAGGCATTAGTCTTGCCACCACTATCAAAACTGGACATCCTCGCTTACCACCCACTATGGCAGCCACTGACATACCACATGGAGCCTATGTCTGATTTGGTGAAGCCTGGGTCTCTTGCCCAAGTCTCAGCAACAGGAGAAAGTAAGAGCTTTGAGTTTCAGCTTCAACATTAGTGGGACTTTCAATGGGGAAATTCCGTAAATATGGAAAGTATTCAGACTATGATAGTCAGCCATGCAGATAATGTCTATAACTTCAATCATCTTGTCATTTGAGCTAACACTTGATGTAAATACCTGTTTCAAAGAGACCAGGCAGACAATCCAAAATTAAAAAGGGAGGGTCCTTATATTAAAACACACACTTCAGAAGGTAATACTCCTTTTAAAAAGTGTGAAACTTCTCCCTGCTGCAAACAAAGTATTCTCACAAGTTTTGATTTCCACTAATGTGTAGCATTGTTTCAAATGAATGGTTAGGCCCACATTCCACAAAAGGCTTGCTCTCTCTCCAACCTTACTAAGTTGGCTGACAATTTCTTCCATTTAGTGGTTTCCATTATTTATCTTGGATTGAATGATAGTCTGTTTTCCTCTTCCTCCTCCAAATTGAACATTTTGGGAGTGCTGTGTATCATTCTGTCAGCTACCACTGCTAGTTCTTGAATAAAATTTGCTCAAATGTTTTATAGTCTAATCCAGTGCTTCTAGCAGCACTTTCTTAGGATGATAGAAATGTTCTATATTTGTTGTGTCTGATCAGAAGCTGCTAGCTACAGGAAACTATGAAACCCTTAAAGTGTGGCTAGTGCCACTGTAGGAATGAATTTTTCATTTTATTTAATTTTAATTATAATAGCCTAAATTGAAATTTAAATAGTCACATATGGCTAGTGACTTGAATTAGACAGTACAGGTTATGTTCAAAAAATAATCCCAGGCTCTTTAACCTCCAATATTCTTCTCTCTCTCTCTCTCTCTCTTTATTCAAAATATTACTGTCCCCTAACATCTGGATTGGGTCATTTCCTGTTTTTGTTTTGTTTTTTTCTAAAGTCCATTGACAGTCCTTGACAAAGACCTGCATGGCTGTCTCTTTTTTGTTGTTGTTGAAAAACATCCAACAATATAAAGTCAGGATGACCTAGATAACTGACTCTGGGTAACCACCCTGCTCTACCCTAGAAAAGGATGTGGTGTTTAACATTGAAGTGCGATTATACAAGAAAATTGTGGGAGATGATATGTATGTAACCATATTAACAGTACAAGGGTAGAGAATTCACACTGATTGCACGTGAGTCTTTAAAGTTTAGTTGCAGAAAAAAATGGCCACAATACTATTTAAGCAAATACATATCACAAGTATTGTAGGACTGACCACATGATGTTAAATGAGAATAAGTGCATAATAAAGATACTAACCAAATCACAATTTATGATTTTCAAAAAGAACTGGTGATTGAAGACCACACCAATCCTGTGAACATGACAATCCATCTGTAAAACAACTGCCCCTCATTCACATGTCTACAGCAGTCTGCTACTTTGCCAATGTGTGGCAGCCTGACTTCTTGGCAGAACACAGATTCAATTTTAGTTTATAAACACAAAATTTAAGAGGACAGTTAAATCAAATATAAATTTACTGTCCAAATAAATTGTACATCACTTTCCTGGGTGGGAGGAAGAAAAACTATGTATTGACTTAGATCTACAGCTCAAACAAAGGACCCTTACACTTCAAGAATCCCTCTATTGGGAGAAATAGTTGAGTTTGGACTCTGCTGTTATATTCTTCCCATTTGGGTAATGGTTTAGAGACTCTAAATAGGTTAATAAGCAGAATAGATATGCAAAAATCAGATATATATGGAACGAACTTAGATGCCCTTCAATAGATGAATGGATTTAAAAAATGTGGCATATATACACAATGGAATATTACTCAGCAATAAATGAGAATAAAATCATGGCATTTGCAGGTAAATGGATGGAGTTAGAGAAGATAATGCTAATTGAAGTTAGCCAATCCCAAATAACCAAATGCTGAATGTTTTCTTTGATATAAGGAGGCTGATTCATAGTGGGATAGGGAGAAGGAGCATGGGAGAAATAGATGAACTCCAGATAGGGCAGAGAAGTTGGAAGGGAAGGGAAGGAGCATGGGGTTAGAAATGATGGTGGAACGTGATGATCATTATTATCCAAAGTACATGTATAAAGACACAAATTGGTGTGAATATATTTTGTATACAACCAGAGATATGAAAAATTGGGCTCTATATGTATAATAAGAATTGTAATGCATTCTGTTACCATATATAAATAAAAAGATAAAAATAAAGCAGAAAAATAAAATATATTGATCTAAATTCTAAAAAAATGCACTGATGTCTACATTGAGATGAGCTTCCTCATCCTTATAAAATATAATCTTCTACATCATGGAAGCCTTCTTTTTATTAAATGTTTTTATTAGTGCATTATACTTATACAATATAGTGGGCTTCATTTTGACATATTAATATTCATGTAATATTATTTGCTCCATTTCAATCTCTAGTACTTCCTTATTCCCTTCCTATCTCTTTCTTCCTTCCTCTATGGCATTCCTTCTATTTATTTATTGTTTTTAAATTGGTGTTTTATAGATATGCATAAAGATGAAATTCATTATAATATATTCCTATATATACATAGCATAATTTGGTCAGTTTTATTTCACAATTCCACCTTTTCCTGTCCCTCCTCCCTCCCCTCTAACTTATTCCTCTATTCTACTGCTCTCCCTTCTATTTTCATGGAAGCACCCCTTTCTCCCTCTTATTTTGCTGTAGCTTCCACTTTTGAAACACTGGACCCTCAATGTTCTCCAGTTCCATCTACTTACCAGAAAATGCCATAATTTATTTCTTCTTTGTGGCTGACCAAAACTCCATTCTGTTGGATGGACACCTAGGCTGGTTCCATAACTTGGCATTGCCCAATCAATACATGGGCAAAAGAACTAAACAGACATGTCTCAAAAGAAGAAATACAAATGCTCAACAATATATGAAAAAAAAATGTTCAACATTTCTAGCAATCAGGGAAATGTAAATCAAAACTACCCTGAGATTTTATCTCACTCCAATTAGAAGGGCAACCATAAAGAATATAAATAATAATAAATGCTAGTGAGGATGTGAGGGAAAAGGTACATGAATACATTGTTGGTGGGACTGCAAATTGGTACAACAACTTTGGAGATCAGTATGGAGACGACTAGAAATGGACCCACCATATAACGCAGTTCTCCCACTCCCTGTATTTATCTAAAATATCTAAAATCAGCATACTGTAGTGATATAGGTACATCAATGTTTATAGCAGTGTAATTCACATAGCCAAGTCATGAAATCTTTCTTGATCACTACACATGATATCAGGGAGGAAGCAAAGTAGAGGAAACAGGATAAAGGAGGGTGGTCAGCAAGAACGTCACACAGTGCGCAAGAGAAAGACATTTAAGCAGCGTAGCCCTCTCCAAATACACTTAAGCCTAGCTCTGTTTGTGATAGTCTTTAAGAGAATCAGATCTTCCAGTCAGAAAATCATTTACTTATTAATTCATTCAACAATATGCCTCAGGGCCTTCCTTAGCAGCCTCATCAAAAATATATGAATACAGGGCTGGGATTATAGCTCAGTGGGAGAGCACCTGCCTCGCCCGTGTGAGACACTGGGTTTGATCCTCAGCACCACATAAATAAAATAAAATAAAATAAAAGTATTGTTTACATCTACAACTAAAAATATTTAAATATATATGAACACAGACAAGCATAACCACTGCTCTTACCTTCCAGGGATTGCAAGCTACTCAGCAAAACCCTTTCAATAGGACTCTTCTGAGACGAAAGTGACAAAATCAAGTTTATCTTAGCATTGGGTGATACTCTCATTTTTTTAAAGTGGTTCCAGATGTTCTAATTCATCAAACTATTTTTGTATTATTAGAGTGCTGAGAAGAAACAAAATAACTAAAGAATAACTTATCCACAGCAATAATAAATATGATAATGAACTGGACAAAATTGTACTTCTATAATGAAAATTAAATATGTAGAAGTTATTCCTAAATATCTAGAAAATTAAGAAGTCAGGTGGAAAACAAGCATCAGATTCTCTTTCTCTCTTTTGTTTATGGTTTGGAGGAGACCCAGAGTAATAACATCCAATGCATCAAGAATATTTTTCTAGAGATAGTCTCTAGAAAAAAAAATCATTAAACTAGTTTTAATATTTCTGTGTGGAAAAGATAGTGTCCTACATGAAACATGAATGAAAGATTTGTTAAATCTTTCTGACTCTTGCTTCCTCCAGTCTATTCAATAGTGTGAACTATTAGTGGACCTTTTTACAGAGTAGTTCCTTTTCTACCTGGAGGTAGAGAACAGTAAACAAATAATGTTAATGTGTAAATTATCCTTGAGAAAATCTTTAGAATGTTTTCTGCACAACATTTGTGATACATCCCAAAATATAAAACTATGGACAGCCATCTGTGCAGAAGGACCACTTCTGAAATACATACACATTAAATATATAACTCCAACCTTGGAAGCAGACACAGACCAATCTTCCATATATATTGATGTTCTCCAGCAGTAATCTCCACAATAAGGTGCATAAGAGGGGGGATACAAGATAATTTATTAGAATCCAAGAAGAAAATATTAGAACAACTACTTGCACACATATAAAAACTGAGACACAGATTAAGGCTATAGTATTTTCCCCCATCCCTCACATGGCCCACATGTTAGATGGTCACATGTGTATATAACCTAAGAGATCTCCACAGGAAATAAGGGTTCCATGACAGTAGGGCACTGATACCAACTTCACTCAATCTCTTTTTTGTACTGGGAATTGAACTCAGAGGCACTCAACCATTGAGCCACATCCCCAGCCCTATTTTGTGTCTTACTTAGAGACAGGGTCTCACTGAGTTGCTTAGCATTTTGCTTTTGCTGAGGCTGGCTTTGAACTCACAATCCTCCTGTCTCAGCCTCCTGGGCCGCTGGGATTACAGGTGTGTGACAACACACCCAGCTTGCTCAATCTTTGTTTCTGGAATACTGCAATGAATTGTAATTTACATGACCTGGGAAGTAAGTGTAAAGGTTATTTTTTCTTCATCAGTAAAATTCCAGGAACTGGGTCTAGTTGTCAAAAGTGAAGGAGGTAAAGTCAAAATGGCTGGAGCCAAAACTTAAACAACTTTTGAACAAATTTCTTGCTACGTATTTAACATCTCCCTGCCTCAGTTATCTCATCTGTAAAATGAAAATGAAGCCAAATGCAGAATGGTGTTATGAGATTAAATGAATTAACATCTATAAAGTGCTTAACCCAGTGCCTGGCAAAAAGTAAGAAGCATATAAACCTGTTAAATAAAATATGTATTCATGAGGAGTATCTGAAATTATTTTGTACTGTGGAGAGTTTCACTGGTTATCTAGTGGCAAAATATTTCAAACTCTTGTCAAATTAAACATGAATTATATAGTTTTTGTCTACAAAAAAGACATGTGCTCCAAATTCACTGATCTTTTCTGTGATGCAAAATGGCTGCTAAAACTGAGCATCCTAGCAAACATAAAAAAGAAAAAGGAAATTTGCTGGCACTTCCTTTGATAACAAGTTCTGTCAGAAGTAAACCTCCTACAGTTATTAATGAACATACACACACACACACACACACACTAACATGTCCCCTCAAGGTAAAGGTGATACTTCAATAATGAGTTTACAAAAAACAACCTGCTTCTTTTTTTGAGTGCTGTGCGAGCAGTATACTGAAAAAGAATGTTTAGAAATGTTTATATCACTATGTGATTATGTGTGAAAATTATATCACCCATTAACATTTTTAATTCTACATGCAAAAAACTTGGCAATGAAAGTTTCTAATTTTTTTAATACAAAACGTTGCATTAGAGTTTGGAACTGTTAGAAAATTTTTAAATGCAACAGTATTCCATTTTCACTTCATATATTTAAAAAAAATTTAAGTAATGTTTATTTTATTTTTGTTGTATTCTTTTGTAGATTTTTATTTTATGGTGTATGCCCAAGCTTTATAAGTCTAGAAGCAACATGTATAAAGGTATCTAAGAAATACAGTGGTTGAGCACTTATATAGCATGCACAAGGCCCTGGGTTTAATCCCTAGTATCACCAAAATAAATTAACTAGGGATATATGATGAAAATATTTTTACTGATATGGGTGCATGCTTTTGTTAAAAAAAGACCATCATCCTACTCTTAGGAAATAGTAATATTGAGTGCCTTCTATGTTCCAGGAGTTTATCATACAAGATCTGACCTAATAATAACAGTAATTCTATTGATATGATATAATAATATTATTCCTAGTTCCCCAAATAGGAAGCTGAAGTTAAAAGAAGTTAGATTATTTCCCCAGAACCACAGAGCTAAAAAGGTTTGAATAAGAACTGTCTAGGTACAAAGGCATAATCCTGACCGTGCTGAATTGCCACTTTCCTAAATTCAGGACAGAGGGATTGTGGTGATATGTCACTGTAAAACTACTCCAGCAGATAATGGCAAAACATTCAGATTGGTTAATTTATGGAAAAGATGTTTAATTGTATTTTGAACACATATGCACAGTCTTCAACAACCAAAGAGTTTGTGCTTTAAACTTGAACATCACTTCTTAGAAACATAGATTTCATTTTCCTCTGGCACTAGGATTAAAGATAATTATATCTGAATCTCAGGATAATATGAAATCCTATATTTCTTATATCTGAATTATTAGACATTCACAATGAAAAACAGTAAAAAAAAGAACTTCTACAATGTCAATGCATAGAGAGAGTCAGAATATTGGTGCTTAAGAAAACACATGATCTACAGGACTGTAAAAATATATAGGGTAATTCTCTGAGTTTTCAGTGAAATAGCATCTAACTTTCATGAAATTTTTGAAGTTAATGGAATTCGTTCTTCACAATGCCCAATTTAACTTCCAAGTATATAAACTTAGTTTTCTTCATAAGGTATAAAATCAGTGTTCTCTCTTTTTTTTTTATCAGAATTGATTAAGGCTGGTTATTGAGCAATATGAAAAACTGAGGAAGTGGGCTGAGAAAGAGAATGTTTGAGAGTTTGATTTTTAATTTGCCTGATGAATTAGCAAAAGTTAGAACAAAAAAGAAGAGCGTGAGATTAACAATGGCATGTCTGTTCTTGTGAAACAAAAACACTGCCTTCAGTAAAACTGGTTGACACATGGGATGAAGGAAGGAGACAAGAACATGACATTACTTATTCAAACCCATTCATTGTGGTTCTACCAGGTGCCCACTGCTCCTGTGTACTGTAATCTTGTTTAGAGTGTTTGGATGACGTAGTGACCCCTTATCCCCAGGTCTTTAGAAGCCCATTTGGTCCAGGGTGATTTGGTTGCTGGATGGTGGTGTTGGGGGTGGATGGGAGAAAGGTGACCCATGGATGGATGATAGGTATGTCTGATACCAGAGCAGCCTTGAGGTGGCTTTCAGAGCAGTGAATGACCAATGCTCAAATTATGAGTCCAGAGTTTTAAATTCAGGAAGCACTTAAGATGCAGCATTGTTATTTTTGGCAAGAAATTAAATGAACAATTGCCAGTAAGAGAAATTCTTGACTAACTGTCCCTTGAAATTCTGCGAGTTTTCTCTAGCTCCAGAGAAGAATATTAGAACTGGAATGGTTTTTGGAGACCAGATCATTTTCCTCAACTTTTGGAGAAACATTTGATTTATTTTTCATGTCAGCTTCCCCAGATGGCTGAACTAAGAAATATACTACCTATCTCCTTCCTTTTTACAATATACTTTTAAATTTATTGTAATATGACTTCTTTGTCCTCACCCTCACTAACCTTAAGATACAGTCTAAATTGGTATCATCCCCTTCCTTCTTGAAACTCTCTTCTCCCTCTTAACTCTTCTCTCCCCTACTTTTAAAATTGCTGTTTATGTCTTCCTCCTTCTGACTTTATACTTGCAACATGTCTAAATTTAAACATTCTTCACTCAGTTCTTTTTTTCCTTTAAACTTCCATAGGATGTCATCCACACAACTTCAGTAATTACACCACTGAGTCACTCCCTAATGTGTATTTCTATATCTCTCCCATTGATATCTCATGACCCCTAAAACATCAGGAATCTTAATCAACACCCAATAGTAAATCAACTTGATAAATCCAGTAGATTCTATTTCCTCAATGATTTTCCCACCCAATCTCTTTATCTAGTTCTCCTGTTAGGTCAGCGATTTTGGCAATTATTATTTTAATCCAGGGCTGCTGGTTAACAACCGAAATACTCTCCTTGCTTTCAATTTTCCTCTGTAGAATATTTTTGCTCAAGTAGGCTTCTGCAAGCTTTTTCTAAGCATATAAAATATTGGTTTAAATACATACATATAGAATGTAGAAGATAGTTAGTTTCAATTCTCTATTGTGGTCTTCTGTCCACAATAGAGACATAGCCTAAGACTTCAATGGGCCAGTAGGGACTCTGAAGCCTCACTCCTTGGGTTTGAAACCTACTTGAAACTGGTTAGTATCTTTGATAGGTAAAATTATAACATTGCCCAAAGAGTCCTGGCACTTTGGTACAAACACACTTTTCCCATTGATATTTAAGTGAATAATCACATGGTAATCTAGGGTATTGCTGTGCAGGAACTTTTGTAGATGCATTTGAGGTCCCAAATCTGTCAACCTTAAGACAGTGAGATCATCCAGATAAGTCTGATGTATCAATGAACCCTTTAAAAGATGAGCGTCTTCTCTGACTGCAATAGAAGGGCAAGCCTCAGATTGAAAGCATGATAAGACTTTGACTCGCTAGGGTTGCCTTGAGAATGGAGGCCACATGGCAAGGAGTGTGGGTGGGCAGCTTCCAGGAACCAGAGTGACTCCCAGTAGAAATCCAGCAGGGAGCAGGGATCTCAGACTTATAGCTCCAAGGCACTGAATTCCTTCAATACCAAGAATGTGTTTGAAAGCTGTTTTTTTCTAGAGCCCCAGGTATGAGTGCAGCCTTCCTAACATGGGGCTTTCACTCTTCTTGGGGCGGGGGTAACCAGGGATTGAACTCAGGGGCATTCGACCACTGAGTCACATCCCTACCCCTATTTTGTATTTTATTTAGAAACATGGTCTCACTGAGTTGCTTAGCGTATCGCTTTTGCTGAGGCTGGCTTTGAACTCACAATCCTCCTGTCTCAGCCTCCCAAGCAACTGGAATTACAGGTTTGGGCCACTGTACCTGGCTGGGGGTTTCAGTCTTATGATACCCTAAGAATCCAGCCATACTGGGCTGGACTCCTGACCCACAGAACTTTGAGCTAATAAATGGCTGCTGTTTTAAGCTGCTAAATGTGTGGCAATTTGCTAGACAGATATAGATAACAAACACGGTCTTCATTCCATGGCAGCTAACTTCCCTGAGTGAAGAATTCAAGAGGTAGTAAAAGGTGACCATAAAGATTTTTTTTTTTTTGTAGAAAAACAATACCACGTTCAATCTGTTAGAAGCCACCAAGTCTCTAAATCCAGCCCACATGTCCTGGGAGAGAAATTAGGATCACCTCTTAAAGGAAAAAGTATCAAAGAATTTGTGGACTTATTAAGAAAATCATTATAATAGTAATAGTTAATGTTTTCCTATTTTTACTATTGCCAGTTAATACCTTATTTAAACCATGTAACAACCCTCTGAAGTAGGTAGAATTTTTGCACACATTTTATAGATAAGGACACTGAAATTCAGAGAAGGTAAATAATTTGCCCAAGTTCATGACTAGTGGCTAACTTTGAAATGCCAGTCCTAAAATATTTACTCTGAAGCCTGAGCTCCTAGCAACTGTGTTAATTTTAGCAATGCACTGAAAAATATGCTTCATAACAAAATCTGTGGGAAAAATAATAAAATACTGGGTAAATTCATAGTTAGTTCAGATCTAGAGATCCCTGATTAATGAATATTTCAAAGTCTACCTGGAAGGAAAATTCTAGTGTTTGGTTAAAATTCTGTCATCTATGATTTTCTCTAAAACAGTCTACTAATGCTTTGAATATCAACACTAAAGGCATGCGTACCAAATTACTGAGTGGAAAGAAGGTAAAAGAGAAGCTAATATAACAGACGACAAAATCAAGATCTTAAAGGTTCTCAAAGGTTCTCATAGTAAGGTAAATTTAACTAAATTATATTTTATATGGTAAATTTAGAAGTTCAATCCTTGAGGACTAAATTTAAAAGTAATGACTTAATATTTGCACTTATACAAAACAATTCAGGCAAGCATTAGTTAACTCTAAGCTTCATATTTGTTGAGGGTTATGCCTGCCAAACCTTGAATAGAAGACATGACCATATTACAAGCAGAAGTAATGCTACCCAGTCCAAATCTAGAGAAACAAAACTCAGTACTGGGTTGACCCATTGAAATAGGAATGCAGGAAATTAGAGAACAGATTAACCAGAATGGCAGGAGTCTTAGAAAGCATGAAAATAAAAAACAACTTAAGGTGTACTGTACATGTCTATAATCTCAGCTACTCAGAAGGCTGAGGCTGGAGGATCACAAGTTTGAGAGTAGCTGGGGCAAGAGAGGGAAACCCCATCTTAAAAAAATAAAATAAAATAAAGACCCAAGAGTATCTCACTTGAAAAAGGAGAAAAGGAGGCTATATTTCCATATTTCCTGACTAAAATGTTTTCTTTTAATCTTATGTAGTTTTCAAAAGCAGAACTAAAATAAAAGGACAGAAATTGTGGGGTGGCAGATTTTTGATCAATGAAAGAACTCTCACAATGTCAGTCATATACCGGCAATCCAGGCTTTCTTAGAAAATGGTGACTTCTAGGTCACTAGAGGAATTCCAAAAGCAGCTGAATGGCCATTTAGCAGACACAGTAGGGAAGATCCATTTTTGTAGATGGAGACTTGGAATAAATTACTTCTAGATCATCTTCAAACTCTGAATGTCTTCAACTCTATCCTACAATACAAACTCCTAAATCTTCAGCCATTACTTCCACTGTTTGCCTACTAAACTATGCCAGTCAGCCAAGCAAGGATACTTGGTATTCTCTATACCCTTCATTTCTTCGTTCTGTATCTTTTCTCATCTTCTTGCTTTCATTCAGACTGAGCTTTGCCATTTTTATGAGATTTGCAAAAATCATACCCATCCTTGAAGACCAAATGCACTGCAATGTCATCCCTGAGACTTTCTCCAATAATTAATCTAATTACGCTCTTCACTCTCAGCACTGTGTTCATCTCTCCGGTATAGCTTTTATGATATTCCATCTTGTATTACCCATTTTTGATAGTTCTCTTTATTCTCTATGAAATTGAAAGCTACTTGAAGGCAAGGACCATAGATTTCACATTTCAACATTCCTGTGCACATTTAAGTACAGTGGTTGCCTATAACTGCCCTAATAATACATGCTTATTAAATTGGATTTGACACAGTTGCTGCATAAAATCAATGGTGAGACTGGAAGGATAATTTAAATATATTTTCTGATTAAATGCATTTCTGAAGCAGAATACTTATGCCTCTCCTTCATGGACCTTACTAGTTTTTTTTTTTTTCTGCCTGATTTTTTATTGTAGTAAAATGCATAATATTTATCATTTTAAAGTATGTAATAGAGTGGTATTAAGTGCATTCACAATTGTTGTACAACCATCACCATTATGTAGTTCCTAAACTTTTTCATCATCCGAAAGGAAGTCCTAGACCCATTAGGCAGTCACTCCTCATCGCCCCCACCCCCAGTCCCTAGTAACTTCCTCAGCTTTCTGACTCTCCTAGTTCATTTGAAGCTCCAAGACAATGTCTTTACCAAGTGGTTATTTGGTAAACATTTGTTAAACTGAATTTGAATGAAAAGGAACTGTCAGAAAATACACAAGATGAAAAAGGCCAAAAGAGACCAATTATTTAAAGTGTAAGTGATTTTAAAAGGATACTGTTTTTGAGCTTAACTTCATATAGAAAAACATGATTGCCAAGAAAGTACTTTAAAGCATAAAGTTCTACTTAAATCTTTTAAAAAATAGCCATAAAAACAAATCAGAAATTAGCTGTGCAAAGGCATGTTGGTTGAAAGTCTTTTAAAGTCTAATTTTTGCAATCAAAACTTCTAGTTTCCCTCAAAATACACATGAATAGTTAGGTGACAAAGAACATTTTAGGAATTGCTCTTGAAGAAATCTTAGGTTTTCCCTATATTCTTCACTGCAATAGCTTATTTTGTAATATCTAAAATATTATTGTTTCTGATTTGGGCTCCTTAAAATGAAACCGTTCAGGATCTCTTCTGTAGGTATTTTTGTTATCTCTAAAGTTGGGGAACACAGGGATGAGCTTGTTAGCTAGTTCTCACTTTCAAGCAATAATTCTTTTAAAATTCTGCCACTGGTTTGTAATTTAATTTATTAGTGATTAAATTACATTATTACACTATTTCAAAAAGACTGGGTTTTTGAAATTACATTATTTCAAAAAACTGGGTTTGACACATGAAAATATTATTTTATGTTAATTCTTTTACTCTATGGTAGGTGGCGTCAATACTTTTACAATTTTATGATATTTCTCCTGTTGCTAGAATATCCACTGATTTGAGCCCCAGTTTCTCCACCAAAGACATTTTTCCAAGAGGTCTTGTAGCTAAAAGGAACTGTACATTTTTTTTGCATTCTCCTCTGACTAAAGAGAGATCACCAAAGTACTATTGTGTGCAAGTGAGAGTTTAAGTTAATTAAATTCAGTGACATTAAATTAACTATAAAACTCCCAATGTGTACAAAATGACTCATTTCCAACAATCCCTTTTTAATATAATGAAACTGTAAAGGGTTATAATATAGATATTATTCCAAACAATCCTAAAAGCAAAGAGGACTTCTTTTTTTCTGAGAAAGAAGGTGATTTGCTGTTGATTATGACTTCTTTGCTTTCCTTCAAGACATTTCTTGAGTCATGTTTTTGTTTCTTTGTGTATCACAGGAAAAAAATGTAATAAGGGAATCTCTCAAATTGTCATAATGGAAGTAGAGAAGATATTGGAAATATAAAAGGGAACAAGTGAGAAGAGAAAGATTCCTGACAGCAACTGCAAGTTGATTGGAAACTTGAGTTGAAAGTCAATTGCTAGAGGGGATGTAAATGGATCCTACCTCTTTTGACAAAGCTCTCTTTTCTTTTCTTTTTTTTTCCTTTTTAGTATTGGGGATTGAATCCAGGGGTGCTTTACCACTGAGTTACATTCTTGGCCCTTTTTATTTTTTATTTTGAGGCAGGGTCTTGCTGAGGCAGACCTTGAACACATAGTCCTCCTGCCTCAGCCTCCTGAAATAAGAGACAGCCATTAACAATGATTATCTAGTTACATCTTATTGTCATGGAAAAAGGTTGTAACTTAATACTTAGTGATAAAAGTCATTTACAGAATAGTATGCACCATAGGTATTTTTTTTTAATTTTTTTTTATTGGTTGTTCAAAACATTATAAAGCTCTTGACATATCATATTTCATACATTAGATTCAAGTTGGTTAGGAACTCCCAATTTTACCCCAAATACAGATTACAGAATCACATCGGTTACACATCCACATTTTTACATAATGCCCTATTAGTAACTGTTGTATTCTGCTACCTTTCCTATCCTCTACCATCCCCCCTCCCTCCCCTCCCATCTTCTCTCTCTACCCCATCCACTGTAATTCATATCTCTCCTTGTTTATTTTCCCATTCCCCTCACAACCTCTTATATGTAATTTTGTATAACAATGAGGGTCTCCCTCCATTACCATGCAATTTCCCTTTTCTCTCCCTTTCCATCCCACCTCATGTATCTGTTTAATGTTAATCTTTTCTTCCTGCTCTTCCTCCCTGCTCTGTTCTTAGTTGCTCTCATTATATCAAAGAAGACATTTGGTATTTGTTTTTTAGGGATTGGCTAGCTTCACTAAGCATAATCTGCTCTAGTGCCATCCATTTCCCTGCAAATTCTATGATTTTGTCATTTTTTAGTGCTGCGTAATACTCCATGGTGTATAAATGCCACATTTTTTTTATCCATTCATCTATTGAAGGGCATCTGGGTTGGTTCCACAGTCTAGCAATTGTGAATTGTGCTGCTATGAACATCGATGTAGCAGTATCCCTGTAGTACACTCTTTTAAGGTCTTCAGGGAAAAGTCCAAGAAGGGCAATAGCTGGGTCAAATGGTGGTTCCATTCCCAGCTTTCCCAGGAATCTCCATACTGCTTTCCAGATTGGCCGCACCAGTTTGCAGTCCCACCAGCAATGTACAAGAGTACCCTTTTCCCCACATCCTCTCCAGCACTTGTTGTTGTTTGACTTCATAATGGCTGCCAATCTTACTGGAGTGAGATGGTATCTTAGGGTGATTTTGATTTGCATTTCTCTGACTGCTAGAGATGGTGAGCATTTTTTTATGTACTTGTTGATTGATTGTATGTCCTCCTCTGAGAAGTGTCTGTTCAGGTCTTTGGCCCATTTGTTGATTGGGTTATTTGTTTTCTTATTGTTTAATTTTTTGAGTTCTTTGTATACTCTGGATATTAGGGCTCTATCTGAAGTGTGAGGAGTAAAAATTTGTTCCCATGATGTAGGCTCCCTATTTACCTCTTTTATTGTTTCTCTTGCTGAGAGAAAACTTTTCAGTTTAAGTAAGTCCCATTTGTTGATTTTTGTTATCAACTTTTGTGCTATGGGTGTCCTATTAAGGAATTTGGAGCCCGACCCTACAATATGTAGATCGGAGCCAACTTTTTCTTCTATCAGACGCAGAGTCTCTGATTTGATATCTAGCTCCTTGATCCACTTAACCCATAGGTATTTTTGTAAAGATAAATATATAGTGAAATTTTAACAAAGATCATCTCTAGGTGGTGCATTTCTGGAGTCTGTTACCTGCTTGCTTTCTGTGTTCTTTAGTTTTGCTACAATGACTATGGATTTATTATGTAAATTGGATGCACAGTGTTAAATGGTATCTTTCTAATGTTAAATTCTTAAGAGAATTACCTAAAACCTACCACATCATTTCTAGATGACTATATAAACACTAAAAGTAGTAAATGTGGATGGATGGGCCCAGTGGAGAATTGTTCCCAAATAATACCATGTTGCAGCCTTCCTCCTCAGGCAATCCCACTTAAGAACATTTCTGTCTGGGAAACTGTAGTCAGAATATTTGAAAATGACGTGACTATTAATTTTGAATGACCTTATTTTTAAATTCAATGTATTTTTTGTATGTTTATTTCATAAAAGATATATATATATCTTTTATGAAATAAAATATATAAATATATAAAGTGAGACCATATTAGCATTTTAGGGCTGCTATACCAAAAATGCCTTAAATTATAAATCTTATAAACAATGGGAATTTCATTCTCAAGTTCTGGAGCCTGGGAAATCTAAGATCAAAGTGTCAGTAGATTCAGTATCTGGTCATGGCCCATTTCTTGGTTCATAGTTGGTATCTTCTGTGTTTTTCACATTGTAAGAGGGGAAAATGAGCTACCTTGGACCTATTTTATGAGGGCACTAATTCCATTTATGAGGGTCCCATTCTCAAGACCAAACTATCTCCCCAAAGCCTCACATCTGAACATCATCACCTTGGAGGTAAGAATTTCACCAAATGAATTTCAAGGGACACAAACATTTCAACATGACAGCCCTGTTCTTTTTCAACTAAATGACATGTCTTGCTCAATGGTATCCCCTTTAGGGTTTAAACCAGAAAATCACAATGGCTAAAAACACACATAGAAAACACTCATGGATCTGCAGATAATATGGCTTGGTTAATCTGGGCTGGTTTGGCTGGGAATTTCCTCAGGATGCAAGATGGCTGGACTTGGTTCTGGGCTTTGGACAAAGTTCAGGTCTGCTCCATTGATGTTTGTTCTGTGGTCCAGGATGAAGCAGGAACAGCTATCTGGGGATGCTCTTCTCAGGAAGATCACCAGTGTACAAAGCTCAAGCCAAGTTACACAAATGCATTTATAGCTTCTCACTTCCAATGCCAAAGCAACTTACAAGGCCAAACCTAATGTCAGTAGGTCAGGGAAGTGTATCCTGTCCCACAGAGGAAGCAAAGTGAGTGAATACCAGCTAAACAGTATTCTTAACTATCTTAGTAAATGAAGTCAGTGACTGGGAAGTGACTTACAAGCCATTGCATAGCCTCCATGTAAAAGGAGACTTCACTTGGGGGTTGAGAGAAACTTTAAGTCAGTTCTCATGTGAGTGTTTCTACTTTTACTTTTTGCTTTAATTTCCTATCAACCTTCTTTTTCTTTCCTATCCCACTAAATCTTCAAGCAAACCATTTGCCTGTATGTGAAACTAGTACTATAGTGGGGTCATAGGCATTCATTAGTACCAATACAGCTACGAAGGACTGAATGTTTGCATAAACCCAGATTTTACATATCAGAATCCTAATCCCCAACACGAGGGTGCCAAGAGGCAGAGCCTTTGGCAGGTGTTTTTTGTTTGTTTGTTTGTTTTTTCCCCGGCATGTGAGGATACAATGAGAAGACAGCAATCTGTAAGCCAGAAAAAGTCTCTTACCAAAACCTGCCAGGCTAGCACCTGATCCTAGACTTCCAGCCTCCAGAATTATGAGAAATAAATTTCCATTGTTCTTTGTTAATAGCAGCCTAAACTCACTAAGATAGTAGCTCTTGGTAGGATGAAAAATATCTGTTCTGAACATAATTGAACAACTTTGCTGCTGGTCTACCTCCAAGTACAACCAAAATCAGTTGAATACTTCTCTACAAAGAGAAGCTGGTTGATGATAAGAGGTACCATAGAAAGGTGTGTTTTCCCTCTGTGATCTTGGAGAACTCCTCCAGTAGCTGAAAGAACATCAGAAGTTAAACACTGAGTTCTATCTGGGTGAAAATTAAAATCAAATATGCCTCTGGGAAAATGTAATTGTCCCTGCCTATGTGTCTGGCTCAACAAGATTCCTTAATACCGTTATTCCTTAGGGCTGAAAAATGGACCTAATCACTCTAATAGCCACTCATATAATATTAATATATTTTTCAAACAGATCTATTCTCTGAGTGTCCATACTTATATACTAAATATTTGACTGTCTCATTTTTCTCTGACAAAATTTCAACTTTGTGTTTAAAATGTTGTTTTACATTTTCCTTCCTACATTTTGAGCATACCCAAAGTGAAAGACTTCATCATCTACCTATAATTTAAGAATGTAATTTGGAGGGGCTGGGGTTGTAGTGGTAAAGGGCTTGCCTAGCATGCATGCACAAGACCCTGGGTTTCATCCCTAGCACTGGATTAAAAAAAAAGAAAAGAAAAGAAAGGTAGTTTGGAGAGTATAGTTAACGTTTCCATCCCTAGTCCCAAATCAATGAGTAAATTTGAAATTTGACTTTTCCCATCTCCAGGATATAGTTCAGTCTGTGCACTTTCCCTCATTTACCCAGTTTCAAATCTAGTCTAAACCACTTTCACCTGTTTCTCCTCAATTGCTACAATGATCTCCAAAGCGACATCTCTTCCTCTAATCTTGAGTTATTTCAGTCCATTTAACCACATAGCTCAAAAGTGGTCTTCAGATGTAGATCCCTGCCGTTCCTCTGCTCATAAAGCTTCAGTGGCTTCCCATAGGATTAGAATGATAAATCCCGAGGCCTCACGTGATCTGGCCTCTCAGCCTTCACCATTCTCTTCTCCTTGTGCTTCAACCATGCTTGAACTTCCTCATCTGTGATAGTCTCAACTGCTTTTTGTCTTTGTGCTTCTTTTCCTTTGTTTCCATCTAAAACACTTTTTCCCAGTCTTTCCTTGGTTAACTGGTTTTTCCTTCACTTCCTCAGAAAGGTTTCCTTGACAAACACCCCCCCACACACCAACCAGCTTAGTTCCCCTATTATGTATCAACGCCCTTATCTCATAGCATAAGTCACAGTTTATAACTGTATATTCACTTGTTTAATATCTTTCTCCCTCATTAAACTGTGAGGTTCATATGTAAAGAATCACATTCATCTTTTTCACTCTGTATCCCCAGTCCCTAGCACAGTGTCTTGCATACAGTAAATGTTTAATATTGAATACATGATTAGTTGCAATAATACTTTCATATGATTTTATGTTCTGATTTTTATCGATTGAGCTGGTCTCATAAATACTCTCATTAGGTATCCGATTTGTTGTTCCTAAAAGGTACATAATATTCCACTAAGTAAATAATAGCCCACAGTATGTTTACCACCAGAGATCAAGGCCCTAGCAAAAAGAACTTTCATTGTGTTTTTAGAAAACTACCTGCCTTGGGCCACCTCTGCTTGATAAGTATTGTAACAGGGGTGATTTGAATCTGTTCCAATCTAGGGAGTTTCTGGATAGCCCCAGGAGTTCCATGCCACAGTGTATCAGGCTCTTCTGGGATGGACGTAATATGGTTCCCAGAGTCCTGTATCATCCTGGCTCCAGTCCACTGTAGGGCTGAACTAAGTTTTCCAGAACTATTTACTTCATCAATAGAATTTTATCTCCCCAATCTTCCTTCCTTTATTCCAACCTTACCTCCCAAATCCTGTAAAAGATTTAAGGACAGGTCCAGCAAGGCCTCAACAGGACAGATAGCCCCAAGTATGTGTACATGTGCAAGTATAAGTAAAACACAGAATGATACACGGAAAGGAAAGATTGAGGTAAAAGGAGAAGGAGATGCCTCCGGCTGCCACAGTCAGTGCAGATTTCCACAGACTGCAAAGAAAGACAGGGTAGGATTTAGAAATTCAGAGATGGGGTTTGGAGATTAGAGTAAGAAAGGGCATCGGGGCAAAGAAAATTGATTGCACTTCTAAAGTGCTTTTTGTTTTTCCCAGGTTTTTCTTGGCTGGGTGTCCTCAGGCAGTGCTTCTTAAACTTTCATGTGTAAACGAATTACCTGGAGATCTTGTTAAAGTTCGGATTCTGATTCACCAGGTCTGCAAGTGTGGGGTGGGCAGGAGAGTCTGTATTTCTAAACATACTCCCAAGTAATGCTGAAGGGGCTAGTCGGAGAAGTGTGCTTTGAGTAGCAACTCCTAGGGCTTATGTTTCCATGATGAGGCAGGAGCACTGAGAAGTGACAGGACTGAGCAGGTCCTTCAGGCCTGGAGAGCTTCTGGGGACTAAGCAGCAGCAGGAGCTTGTTGTTATCTTTAGTCTCCTGGGCTGTGGTATGGTCAGGGACCATAACAAAAAAGAGAAAGAGCTGCTGTACATAATACAAGAGACCTGTCCATCTCAGGCTGTGGATGGATTGTGTCCTTCTCTCTTCTCTAAAAAAGCAGCTCAGAAATTCTGGGTGAGATAGTAGCTTTGTGTGGTCACTGACTCACTTGTGTCCCGGCAGAATAAGGGATTCTTTGTTAGCTCAAAGCCTAGCAGCTTTTCTGGATCTTGGTGGAGACAGAGTCATTTTAAAACCAAAAATAGGTCTTTCAAAAATATTACTGAAATAAAAGGAAGCAGTGATTAAGATGCTTCAGTCTTCCAAACTTTGAACTTAACAACAAGATACATCCATGTTAAGATGGAGGCTCTGCTGCTGCAGAGGGTGGTTTCAACAACCTTTGTATATTTTTCAACGTTTCTGCTAGATGATATAATACTTTTAATTCTAGTAATTCAAGAAATGAGAAATTAGTTGTATTTCACTCTTTTGGACCGAAATTCATAACTAGTCACTCTAAAAGACTAATATTTGGTATAGAAAGAATTTCTTAGTCTTAATTGAGTCATAAACACAAAGGCTGAAATCTCCAAACTGTTAATTTACATTATCTTGCAACTCTCGTAACAGATGGAAACACAAGGACATCTGGACAGGAGGAGCTGGACATTTTTTAAAAAGCACTTTTTATGTATAGAAAGTTGTTTTTGTAAAAACAGTGATGCTATTTTGCATCTGTGGAGATAAAATACGATTGCCTATGGCAGAGGCAGTGCTTCTAAGCAACAGCTTGGGTTGGAAGTTCAAAACACTTTTGGTTTTCTGATCTCATATTTCTTGGGGTGCCCTAGATTGGTGGTCATGGGCTGAAAATAGCAATATTTATTCAATGTTTTCTGTGGGCCAGGTATTGTGCTAAGTATATTATGTATGTTTTCCCTTTTTTTTAAATATTCTTATTTGTTTTAATTAGTTATACATGACAGTAGAATGCATTTATGCACTTTGATATATCATACATAGATGGGATATAATTTCTCATTTTTCTGAGTGTACATGTTGTAGAATCCCATTGGTTATGCAGTCACATATATACATAAAGTAATAATGTCTGTTTTGTTCTACTATCCTTCTTATCCACTCCCCTCCACTTCCCTCTAACTAATCTAAGGAAACTCTATTCTTCTCTAGTGCCCTGTCTCCCTTATTGAGAATTAGCATCCGCATATTAGAGAAAACATTTAGCCTTTGGTTTTGGGGATTGGCTTATTTCGCTTAGCATGATATACTCTAATTAAAACTATAAATAGATAGTAATATGAATATCTAGAGATAACAAATCTAATGGTTAGATAGGTTGTGGATTTTGCCCAAGATTCTAAAGTAGGAGTTGAAACAGTTTCGGACCAAATCTGTCTAATATGAAATCCATGTTCTTTTTCCCATGGTACGCTGCTTCTTCACACTCGATTGTTTGATGTCTCTTGCTGAGGACAGTGTGCCTCTTTATGGTAGCAGTTCTTATTAGTGTTGAGTTGCATTGGAAAATCTGTGAAGTCAGTAATAGGTTAAATCTAAAGACCTTTGAGATCCCTTTCAACCTTTACATATACCCTTCCAATGCAGCACCCCTTGGACATGCTGTTTTCTCTGCCTAAAATTCTTTCTTGGCTTCTTGTTTGCCTGTATATTTCTCTAATATAACTACTTCAGATTTATTCTGCAGACTTCAGCTTAATCATTATTTCTTCAAAAAAGTCTGTCTTCCTTTGACCACTATTTTTACTCTGAACTTTCAATAGCACAATGTACCTTTTGATTGTAAAACTCATTGCAGATATCTCTAAAATGAACTTTGTCTCCTGTCCCTGATGACTTACCCAAAAGAAGGCAGGTTCTAACTATTATTTTTTTTTGTTGGGCTCCTGCCTCTGTGCTAGGCATTGGGTGAGGGGAGACAGAAGACTCCTAAGACTTTTCCCAGCTCTCAAGGGACTCACCATCTATTTGGAAAGATGTGGTTAAGAATTTTAAAAATATTACAGAATAACCAAATTCGGGATGTAATCAAGTCTTTTTTGCAAGACAAAAATTGTTTTGGTTTTATTTTTATTTTTTTCCTCAAGAAACCATCTCCTTCCTAGTCTTTGTCTTATCAGTATGTTGATATATGAAACCTGAAGCAGCGCAGGGGATAAAGTAATATAATTAGAGAAGTAGGAAGAAGTTGGAGGTCAGTAGAAGACTGTCAGAGGTGAGAGGGAAGAAACAAGATCTGAAATCTGCCATGGCTTTCAGAAATATTCCATTTTCAAGTGTATGGTAGTGGGCTGAGGTAATCAGATTTGATGTCAATAGTCAACACTTATGCTGGCTCTTTTTTTTTTATATTCCTTCAGAATTGGGAGTTGAACTCAGGGGTGCTCAATCACTGAGCGACTCCCCAGCTCTTTAAAAAAATTTTTTTTCAATTTTTTTATTTTTTAGTTGTTGATGGATCTTTAATTTATTTATATGCAGTGCTGAGAATTAAACCCAGTGTCTTGCACATTCTGAGTAGCTGGGATTAGAGGCACAAGCCACAGTGCCTGGCTATGCTGGCTCTCAAAAGCATAGAAGAGAAAGAAATTGTATATTTAGTAAATTAGTGACAGGCTATTTTATGACAATTCAGTCATAAAAAAAGGGTGGGCTCCAGTTATAAACTAGCTAGCATCCTTAAAGTTTTGATGAAACCACAGACCAAGGTTAGCTGTGTGGGGAACAGAATAGGAACTCAAGCACAAGCTCTAGGAGCCCATCTGAATTCTGCAGATCTCCCAGACCTCACCGTATCAATGTCACCAAAAGTGACAGATTTCATTCCCAACTTACAGATGACACATACATTCAACATCTACCACTAGCCTGGGGACGCTTGCTGCTACTGCCAAGGGAGCTACTGTGAAAAGCTAAATAAAACCTAAAGCTTTAAAAGAATCCATAGTTTTGAAGAAGGAGGATGGGAAGAAATTATTAAGAGTAGAATAACAAGGAATCCAATTTCTTCCCTTCCTTAATACATTCTTTCTACTCTTAACTCCAGAGTTCTTTCTTGTTACATTTTTTTTTCTCTGTTTCTTTCTCCATGTGCGTGTGCTGCCGGGCATCAATACCAGGGCCTCATGCATGTTAGGCAATCACTTTACCACTAAGCTATATCCCTAGCCTCAAATTCCTTTAAGACCACAAGATACTTTTATATTGCACATATCTTTGGAAAGGTTGATAACCTTCCACATATGAATGTGAAATAATTTAACTGAGTTAGTTTACTCAGTTCTCACTTGAAGTATACTAAAAGAATGTTGATTCTTTTTTTTTGTTTGTTTGTTTTAGAATTTTTTTTTTAAATATTTATTGTTTAGTTTTCGGCGGACACAACATCTTTGTTTGTATGTGGTGCTGAGGATCGAACCCGGGCCGCACGCATGTCAGGCGAGTGCGCTACCGCTTGAGCCACATCCCCAGCCCAGAATGTTGATTCTTAAAAATAGGAAGTAACAGGCAAGCTGAGATAGGAAAATTAAGGCCAGAATGAAGAGGACAAATACATGGAAAAGGGTTTCAGGAGAATTCTGGGGAAGTAAGGTGCAAAAAGAATAGAAAGAGGCTGACAATATTTGTACCCATTTCAAGACCAATCAAGGCTGGTGCTGTTCTCCTCATGAGAGAGAGAGAGAAATTTCTTCCTCTTTGCTCTGCATAGAATCAGCCCAGCAACCAAGACCTGATCAGGTCCTATTATAAAACCTTAGGAATCAAATAGATTGCTCAGCACTACTTTAGTGACATGGCTTTTGTAGGAAAATGAATGTTATTCCAAGGAATAAGGATTCTTCTGGTTCTAAAAACAAAGACGACTTTGGAAGAATGTAATGAAGGTTGAAACATGAAATTCTAAATATTCAAGATACTGTGACCAACAAAAATGACAGTTTGATATGGTTTAACCTACAAGTTGATAAGTGGATGGATTCCTGATTTTCCTTATCTGAAGTCACATCATAAGAATTAAAAAATTGAAAAGCTACTAGCTATGCTGGGTAGTAGAGGAGTTTAAAAATAATATATAGACTTTGCTAGTCTTGAAGACATACTGTGATTGATGATGTTATATCATAAGTGATGCTGTTAAAAATAGTTATGTTATAATGCCCAGTTCCCTGGTTCAAGCTCTGTGTCCATCTCAATTTATTCCATTTGCTATTTCAACAGCATGTCTGTCCATAGCCCTAGGCAACGTGAGATATCTAAATACATAGGTGTTTTAGGGTGAGGTTCACAGTGGGCATTAGGGAGTTCAGGGTGACTCTAGATGGACTCAATTTTTTCATGCATCACTAAATGCTAACAGGAGGGTTTGCCATGTGGTCCCATGTCCTTACAGCCATGAGTTTACTAGCGCCACAGGGAAGATCACTTTTATATTTTCCTTTTCTTTCTCACAATACAAGGACATTTTGAAAGTCTCTAACTTGGCATCTAGATGAACTAGAAGGTTTTTTTTTTTTTTTATCAATTCTATCATTTCATGATTGTACTTTAAAAATAAAAAGAACAGCTATGCTTGCAGTGACATGCATATGGTATTTCTATAATTGTATGTAAGAAACAGGCAACAATAGTAGTTCTTGGGGAGGGAAATTGTTTTTCTTCTGAACTGAGCTGGTTTTTGTACTGTATTTCCTTTATACCATGTATTATTTATTAATAATAATTAAAAATACAATTAACTTAAAATTTAAGCAGAGAGGGCTGGTGGTGTAACTCAGTCGTAAAACACGTACTTAACATGCATGAGGCCACGGTTTTATCCCCAGCACCCAAACTAAACAAACACATAAAATGTAAGAAAAGTATTTTACTTGTAAAAGCACAGAACCCCTCCCTATATAAATGTTTACATCCTGTTCTTGTTCTTTTTGATGACCTTATCATTATTGTGATTTTTAAAAATAATAATTCTTAGGAACTGTGGGAGGTGGAACAGAGACAAAGAAGATTTTGATGATGGAAACTGCTATTTATTTTGCAAATATTTGTAACTACCTGTTATGTGATAGGTTCTGGGCTAGGTACTTCCTCTTTTCCATAACTTCTGGAAGGATTTTTGTGTAAACACCCAAGCATTCTTTTTTTTTCCCCTTTGAGAGTTTGGCATGCTTAAAATGCTTCCCATAGATAAGTGCCAGTCTGGTCTGTTCCCCATGAATGCAGCAACTGATGTGCTCACCTGCAGGGAAAAATCACTCACAGCACAGCACTGAGGTAGGTCCCAGGTGTCTGGATGAGGCAGACACTACAGTGCTGGCCTGCATTTGAATTAGAAGGCACTTTGTATGGAGGGGGTGATCTTGATGAGACCTTCAATATTGAGAAAGAAAAGATAAAAAAAGAAGACCGTGAGGAAAAAAGAGGTGACTGTCAATGGGAACTAGAATATTATAGGAATGCCTTAAATGACAAAATTGTTCAATTACCCAAAAGCTGATTCCAAAGTATTATAAACAGCATCCCAACACATTAAAATATCTTGTTGAATCAATGAAGCTTGCTTACTTAAAGACAACTTTTGTAAAACAGTAGGAATTTCTCATTTCAATTCAGATTTTATATAGATGATATGTAATTAAAAACAGTAACTTCTATTTGCTTAACTCTCAACATTCTAAAACCCTTAGACATACACTCTTTCTCTAAATCCTCACAGGAACACTGTGAGAATTGTTTTCCATTTCGCAAGGAAGGAAAGCACAGCTTAGAGGTGGAGTCATTCATCCACCTCTAAACATGATAGGGAAATGGTTGAGGTTAGAACAGGATCTGGAAGATCTTCCTGGTTGTTACATTTTTTTTTCTCTTTCTGTTTCTTTCTCAGTGTGCGTGTGTTGCTGGGCATCAATACCAGGAGGGCCTCATGCATGTTAGGCAATCATTCTACCACTAAGCTATATCCCTAGCCCCAAATTCCTTTAAGATCACTTATTCACTTTAAGATCAACTAAGCTAGACCCTGCATGTGTCCTTCAGAGACTTGGCAAAGCCTACATGACTTTATCAGGGAAATCCTCTGATTTTCATGAAACAGTGAAGATACCTTAGGTATCCCCATTTCTCCCATTCTTCCCCTCCAAACCATCTTCCTAGTTCTACTGTTGGGCCCATCTAACCAGAGTTCAGTTTGGATTATGCCACTTTCTTCTCCTACTCTCTTCTCCACAGAGCCTACAAATAAATTGTAGGCTGCACACACTGGCAATCAGGCCCTATGCCTGAGACCCCCGCCATTTCTGCAACCCTCTTTCCTATTTTGGTATGCTAATTCTTGCTCCTTTTACTCAAACCAAGTAGGGCCAGTCCAGGGTGAAGTAGGACCCACAATTTGAAGGTTTGCCAAAGAACTCAGTATTGAATGTTAATATTTTAATGATATGAATTAGAAGGCACTTTGTATGTAGGGGGTGATTTTTTAGAATTAAAAAATTCTAAGCTAGTAAAAAAAGGAATGATGAAAAATATTTCATGAAAAAAATTCAAATAAAGACAGGATTAGTGTTCATGATATTTCCTTTTGCTTCAGACTCCAAAATGCCTCCCATGGGCTTTGTTACCTATCTTGCAGTGACTTTCCACACAGGTACTTTTATCGATGATGCTTTCTTAAACTTAGTACTCACAACCACTTTGTACATTACCTACCTCTCCTTGAATGCTCCAGCATTTATCAGTAGCTCTCTGTCAGGAAAATCCTATTTCCCCTAGTACTTTGAAAGCAGTCTGAATCATCTTGGATCTTTTCCCGAACCTTCCCAACCACAGTGGGCACTCAATACCTCTCCAGTACAAGAATGCAGAATTCATTGGCTCAAACTGGCTGAGCAGGGAAAGGACACAGCTATGATCGGTTTAGTTTTTGAAAACAAAATTGTATTTGTTATCAAGATTTAATAACAAGAATATTTTACATGAAGAAAACTGACATCTCTGCCATTTCTTAAAAAATCAGAAAATCCAGCAAAATTTGGTCTGAATTCTTGCACGACAGCAATGGACATCTAGAGCAGAACAGTGGCCTTGCCCTTAATGATCTCTCAGTTCACCTCTTCCCACTCACTTTACTAATTTATATTGACTGCTAATCAGGTCCCCTTAGCTCTCTGAGTTTGCCACCCTAGGCATGGAGACTGGATAAAAACCTATCTGCAGGGCCCACTCTTTCTTTCCCGGAGAATAAATGTTTTCTGGTTGTTCTTTCGAATATAGTCTTCCAGAGAGGCTCACAGAAGCAATCCATCTTTCTAGCCCACAAACTTCCCACAACCCATGAAACTCACATTGCCTTGTACACACTGACCAGTTTGTTCCAGGTCCTCTGCTGCGAGCCCGCGCTCTTGATCCTCCCTTCCACCCCCTTCCCCCTGTGCTCTGTAGCCTGGGGCGAGTTCCTGGGCCCCTGCCGCTGCACTTTGCCCCGGGCTAGGGCGCTCGGGCTCGCCCACGGCGGCACTGGGCATGCTCAGAGGCGACCGCGGGGGCAGGTTTGCTTTGCAGGCGCTCGCATTCGGCGGCGGGCGGGCGCGCGGCTGCAGCTGGAGCTTCAGAGCCCGGAGTTGGAGTTGCCGGGAGTTTCCCCCGCACCCCTCCCTCTTCGCGCGCGGCAGCAGGAGCCCGCGCTGGAGCCGCGAGCAGCGGCGAGCCAGCGCCAGGGCCGGCCGAGCCTTGTCCGGAGCCCGGAGCCCTGCGCGGGGCAGCCCCTGGGGAGGAGTCTAGCCAGCTGAGACGCGTGCCGCGCGCTGGCACCGGCCAGGGCACTAACCAGGCTGCACGGTAGGGCGAGGTGGAGGCCCGGCCCGGGGGGTATGCGGTTGCAGCTGCAGCTACTGTTGGGGAGCCTGGGGCTCTGTTGGTTGCGGGCGGCCAAGGCAGGGGCTTGGCTACGGGCGGGAGGACTAGGCAGGCACCAGAGAGATGCTTTCAAGTTGGCGGGCATCGGGAGAGGGGCTTTGTGAGCGTGGAAGGGGCTTCGATTCCTGATTCTCTCCCAACCTGGGACTCAGGGTGTGGGCAAGATTGGGCAAATCCCGGAGTGGAGCAGTTCCCTCTGAGAAAGTTGAAGATAGAGCTTTTCTTTCCTTACTATCCCCAAGGTAGTGTGATCCCCGAGCGTGCCGCCTGGAGGATCCCAGTGTGGGGAACTCGGTGGGTCGCTGAGCCCTTCGGGTGAGTCCTCCTACCCCAGGCTAAAATCAGAGAATCACCCCGATCTTTGTGAACGGTGGCGTCTTCTAGGAAAATCATTGCTGCCAAAACTGAGGCGGGCTGCTCTGGCAGGCACAGCTCTCTGCCCCCAGGACGTTTAGTACCAGGTGATGTCCCATCCCCAACCTCAGACCTAGTCAAGGGCGCCGGGTTCGGAATTCGCTCTTGCGGCGCGCGCCGGAATCTAGCCTCACACACATGGCGGGGCAGCGAGGCTGGAGTAGGTGGATGGCCCGAATTTTCCTCCTGCCTTTTTCCTTGGGTTTATAACACCCCACCGCCCCACCCTGTTCATCATCGCAGAGGACAGGACCTGGAGGGCCAGGTAGAGAATTTAGTAAGACATACTGTTCCTTTGGCGAGGGTGTGGGGTGTATCTGCCTTTGATTCTGGCCCAGGACTTCATAACGAACCCCTTCCCGTTTCTATTCTTCCTCCGGGACTGGGTGTGAAAAAAGGGCCAGCGGGTCCACAGAAGGTGTCACTCAACCCATCTTCTCTTAAGGTCCAGTTCTAGGCGACCCCAGGACTCTAGAACTGGCATTGTGTGGATTGCAAGGGTGTGGAAGATGCCCATAATTTCTCCTGGCTCCACTTTTTTCACTTCTTGTTTTTGAGTTTTGGGGTTTTGCCTGCGCACGAGTCAGAGCTGCGCTGTCATAACCCTGGTGGTGGAGGGGGGGGGGGCGGTGGAGGAGCTTCAGCCCAGGCTGTGAGCCGGAGGCTGCTAGTGGGAATACGTCCAGAAATGATTATGCAGGCTAGAAATATGCCTCTTTTTTTTCTTCTTTTTTGGCTGAACACCTTGGCTGTTGGGTTTGTGTGTTAAGTTCTTAAAGGGGCACCCACACAGTGCTCAAGTGCCATGTTTTAGAGACCCCCTATTTCTGCTGAATGATGTTTTCTCTTTTGCTTTTTCCTTGGGGTTAGTCCACTTTGGGGTGAATTTCCAGATGTGGAAATCACATAGGGCGGTTACACTAAACAAATTCTAGAGTGAGATAGACCTGAGGTCAAGTTGCAGCTTTACAGCCGATGACAGGTCTGGTGGACAAATATTACCCACTCTGAACTTGAGTTTTCTCTTCTGTCGAATGGGGATAATCACAGCATTATCCCTCTCCATTGCAGGGTTGTTGTGAGACTTGGATAAGATATGAAAATGAAAAGTGCTAAGAAAACTTCAAAGCACCATTCATGCCAGATATTGTCTCTGAGCTCTTTACTCAGTTTTTAAAAATTAATTAATCCTTAATTATAACAAAACACCTGAGTCTTCTCCCCTCTACCACTCTTTACCAAGGGACTTAGTTGGCCATGTCTTTGGAAGTACCTATTTACCCTCACCTTTCCTCAAATCCACCTCTCTCTTGATTTTAAGGATTAAAACTTCAGTCCTCATATTTCTATGAGGGAGGCAGCATGGTATAGATTAGATTAGGAGACCACCTGGAATGCCTTATCAATGTTCATGGTCCTGAGACCCAGAATTGTCATGTCAGCAAGGCCTTGCTTTGAAATTCAAGGTTGCTGAAGAAGACAGCAGGCCCTGGGGTGGAGCTCTGACTTGGCTTTCACAGTGGCCTGGAACTAAGTATTCAACCCCTCCTTGGTAAAATCAGTCTGTGAGATTAAAAGCCAATGCCAGTTTGAGCAAGGAGGCGAAAAATTGTCCCTCGGTTAATAAGGGTTTAATCAGATTCTTGAGACACCCCAGATGTGCATCTTCCCTGATCCTAGATGAGCATCGGAATATCCAGGATGGCTTGTTAGATTACAGATTATTGTGCTATATACACCCCCACCTCCCGAGTCTTTGATTCTCTAGGTTTGGGATGAAGGTCCGACAGTTTGCATTTTTAACAAGTTTCAGATGATGCTGATGCTGCCAGTGCAGAGACCATGCCTATAGAATCACTTAGAGGGATGAGGATGGTTCTGAAATTCATTATTTTAGTACTTATAGAGACATGTTTTCTTCTAGGTGTTTTAGGAAGTTGCTTTAAGAATGTTATATTCTAATTACCCATGTCATTTACCATTGTCCAGTTTTGATGATTCTGATTGATCTTCAAATAAAATGATTTTCACAAAAAAAGCTAAGATTACACCTTCTTTTCATACTATAAAATACGTAGTCTCTGGTTTCTTGATCACTTTGGGTCAGACTGAATTGGTGACCCTTATATTGATAAATCCAACAATTACTCCCTTTTCTTTGAGACTCTCAGATTTGTGGAGAGGAGGTTGCATACAGTTCTGACAGTTTGAACCTATGGTTGAAGGCCAGGTAAAATCACTTAAGAGCAAATTTAGACAGAATTCTTAGTGGTATCTTTCCTGAATGACGGCCTTCTGGGGAGTGTGAAGTGCACCTTATTGGTTGCCCCATAGTGGCCAAAACTGGCAAAGGCCTTCCATGCCTTCTGAAGGATGGTAGCATTGATTGACAGTAACCGAGGCCCTCCTTCTCTCCAAGGCGGGGGAAGGCAGGCATTCTGGGGCAGCTGTGCAGTATCAGCAGGATGCCGTTGGTAAATTAGCTTATTCTCAAGCACGGTTTGGATTTGGCCCAGTCAAAAGTACATCTTCTTGTCCCCCAAACCATGCAGGGTTGCCATGACTTGCTATGACCTAGATTGTGGCCTTGAGTTTTAACTGCTTTGCTTCAGAGAGGCTTTGGGAGCCTGCTTGAATCAGGATCATTCCTGAGATAACATCCTAAGGAAGAAGTGAGGTTTATGTCATGTGGCACCCAAATGGACTAGGTGAATGGGGAAGTCAGTCAGCACTTTAATATGCTTTATCTCAACTTTCCATTTGTGTTTTGTTTTAGTGTTGGAATGATTAGCACTAGAGAAACCTATCAGTAAATCAAAAATCTATTCAAAAATTCAAGTGTACCACTTAATGTTTTAGTAGATAAAACTGCAAAGCCCAAACATGCCTTCCTGACAGTAATCAGCACTGAGTGAAGGGACAGCCTTTGGGTCATAATTCTTCAGATCTGGTAGCTCATTTAAATAGTTTCTCCCACTTAATCTAAGCAGGGAACATTTCTGTTTTAAAATTCCTTTCCATAACTTGATGTTTATGTTTTGGGTGTTACCCCTAGTTTTTGCTGCTGGGATTTTCCTATCGTGAGAGTAGCCTTTCTCCGTATCACTTTTGTTTACTTTTCTTAGCAGTGGTCCCCTGGTATCTTTGCTCCCTGTAATAAGTCTGTTGTGGGGCAGTCATTACGTTATTTTATTTCTATTCGTTATTTTATTTCTATTGTTACTGGCTCACAGATAGTCAAGGCCCATTCCTGGTACTATTCTCAACCTTCCTAGAGGCTGCTTTTAAACAAAAACTCTGGGTATGCTATACTAGTTTGATTCTAAGATACATCCCACCTCCCACCCATTTCAGTATTTTCCAATTTCAGAATCCAAATGGGTCTTAAACATTATGATCACATTTAATGTACATTTTTTCCCCCTGTAACCTAGGGTGTTAAGAGTGCCTTCCAATTGATGGCATCTCAAAGCAAATTTATTTCCTTACCCCAGTAGAAAATATGGTTTTCTACTCAGTGCTGCCCAGATGATAGAATTGAGCAGCAATTGAATTAGCTCAGCAATTCCAAGAGTATGTTGGAAGAATGCTGTTGGGATGTGTGCTAATAGGTGTGCTTTTTTTTTTTTTTTTTTTTTTCACACCAAATCTCACACGAGATTTATTGTTAGTCTCAGAGCAAACCAGCAAGACTGTCCCTCCACGGAGAGCAGCAGTGTCAGCACTCAGAGGGCTTTATAGGCTGCAAGAGGAATTTCACATGCACGCTTAGGGGTTGCAACATGGGCTGGGGTGGGGCTGACCTTTTAGCAGTTACATGTTTTACAAGAAGCTGGTCGACATTGCCTCAGAATTAAAATTTAGGAGTTCCTAGATAAAATGGCTCCTGAGCTAAAATGGCAGATCTGATGCCAACATTCCTCCCTTTTTATTTTTACAGATACCAGGAGTGGGGATAAAGGTCTTTCTTCTGCAGCTTTTTCCTGCTGATTAGAGGCGAAGAGTCTTATTCCTGTAACAGGGGTCAGGGAAGGTTTTAGGTGGGGGCAGAGTCTCTGGAGTCTGAGGATTTGACAAAGAGTTCTAGATCTCGTCTTGGGTGTCAGGGGTGGGTAGTCTTGGAGGAGAAGTAGTTGACTGACTGGTTGGTGAATTTGTGTATCTAATCTTGCATCTGAACTTCTGTAGGCAATTTAACAGGCATGGTCCTATTAGGAGAAACATATAGAGGACTAATAGGGGTCCTGCAGGGTGGGGAAGCCAAGGCCACACTAGATTGAGCATTCCCCAGGGGAACTGTTGGCCTAGTTGTTCTCTCCTCTTTTCTACCTGCTCTTCTTGTCCTTCACTACCCCTGACTGGTTGACTAAAAACATTCCTCTTGTAGGTATAGGCAGAGGCCTCCTTGTTCTGCTGTTAGTATGTCCAGTCCACAGCAGTTTTATAGGACCACAGCGGCAAAGGAGTCCAGTTGATTCTGAAGGGTTAGTATAGACGTGGCTTCCTGTTGGATATCCCCTATCTGCTGATCTGCAGAGCTGATGATAATAAGTAATGGATGAGGTTATTCCTGTGGCTAGGCCTGCTGTAGCCCCCAGGGTGGCTAGTATGGGAACAAATTGAATTGCCCATTTGTGTCAAGGGCTCATATGAGTCATGAGAGAGGGACTTCCTCATGCCCTGAGATGACCTCTGTAGGTGGAAATAAGAGGACTAAAGCACATATACCCTTCCATCTGGAGGGTAGGCAATGATATATACTTGTCCTGCACAAGGAGGAAGCCTTGGAGACTGGTGAGTGGGAGTTTTGAGATACTGTGTATGGGATGATCTGTCTACACTGACTATCCTGCAAGTCCCCACCTGATGTAATCCTTGATGAGTTAAAACACATTGGAGCACAAGCTTAGATGAAATGTCGGCAGAGTCTGGGGAGATCTCATTGAATACCAATGAGTTGTTTAGGTCTAAAGGAGTTGCTATTATATGGGAGAAGCCAGTCTTTAGGCACATCCAACATCATTGAGCCAAAGAAGGATTAGCAAGATTTAGCAGATAGTGAGTAGTATTAATTATCTAAATTAAGACAGGGTCCTTAGGTATGGTTCCCCATCTGACTGGGTCGCCTTGTGGGAAAGAAAATATTATGGAGGTAGTACTTGGGGCAACTCAGTAAAAATGTGTTCTTTGCGGGCCTGATCCTGCACCCCACCCCCATCCGACATTCCCATGTGGGTCTGGAAAGTCCAGCAGTAAGTCTTGAGAGTGGCTTGATCTGGCCAGGGACATTGATTTAGTCTAGCTTTGAAATTTGATTGACCTGTCCAATACCTAGTCTGACCCGTTTGCAGAGGGTTGCTCGACCATAGCATTCTTTGGGGACATGGGTATAGGCCACAAAGTAACCCTGGGAAATGCAGGCCTTAGGACACTCCAGGACATTAGCTAGATTTGGTTTAGGAGAGGTTGGGTTTGGCAAGAGGGTAAGTATGAAGGTTAGTGCCATGGAGGTAAAAAGGGAATAGACATTCAGGTTACTCATTCTTTGTAGCAGCCTCCTCTGGCAGAGAAGAGTCTTCTTTCAGGAATCAGTGGGAGTTCCATAGAGTTGAAAGTCGAAGTTTTGGAGATGCGCAAAGACAGAGATCCTGCACTTTAGAACTGAGATCACTCTGTCTTCGAGACGTCAGAGACAACGTCCCAGGGTCCAAGGTCAGCCCAGGTCGGGGTTCCTGCAGCGGCGGTAGAGGCCCTGCCCGCCACTCACTACAAAGTAGCAGCGGATCCGCCGACCAACTCCGTGGGACAAAAAGGCCGCAGTTCCGCGCCAGGCGCAGAGACCCGGAGGGCGGAGAAGGCGGAAAGGAGCAATAGGTGTGCTCTTGTAAAGGGCAAATCAATTTGAGAAGCACTGCCTATTATTTTTTCCTCTTACAGAGATTCGCAACATGTGCATCATCGTATAAAAGACTGAGAAGTACCACACTTAACAGTATCAACAACAAAAATTGGTTGTATTTATTTAAGTCCATGTTTCCCAGAACACAGAACATTTTTGAGGTTATGTGTATTTTGGAACTTCATCATTGAATTAGCACATTCCAACAATTCTAATATGTTAATAACCAGCTATGGGTGAGGTAGTTTTACTTAGTACATCCTTCAAATATAGGGACATTTTATAGATAGTAGTTGATTAATGATCTCTATAGAATTTTTTTTTTAAGTATAGAGAAAAACAAACTGTCGTGGCTAAGAAAGTCTCCGTGAAGGAACTGGACTCTGATAACATAAATGATGGGGTCTCACTTTTCTAGAGAGAAAGAACATTTTAGGTTGGTGATTTCATGGGGCAGGAGTGTGCATGCTTGTAGTTTTGATTGCATGTAAATAATTTTCAGAGCATACAAGACAAAGGATTGTGCCTAGCACGCTGTCTTAGTGACTCTCTGGTGGTGGTCAGATTTCTTATTGTTAAGTTCTTTCTGGATTCTCTGCAGTAGCAGGGGAGTGCTAGTGATGACAGGACAGCCATTTGTGGATAAGCAGGGGTGGAGCCACAACGCTCTGATGACAGCAGCAGATGCCTGGTTCAGAAAGGGAGAGTGCCAGTTTTCCTGGCCCTTTGGATGACAGGGTTCTTGTAAAGAGGGATTCCTTACAAGGAAGGCTCAGTTGAAGAATATTGGATGATGAGGGAAGAGCTTTCCAAGATGAGCGCTCTTGACTGGGGTTTCAAAAAAGAGCAAAAAGAAAGAACTCTTACGACTCAGCAATAAAAAGGCAAATAACCCGATTTTAAAGTAGGCAAAGGATTTGCATAGATATTTCTTTGAAGAAGATGTGAAAATATGCTCAGCACCATTAGTCATCAGGGAAATGCAAATCAAAACTACAATGAGATACCATATAATATCCACCAGGAGGGTTATGAGCTTAAAACACCCAGGAGCAACAAGGCGCATGATGACACACGGAGGCTCAGGATAGTGTCCTGGCTACTTTTTGAGAATGAGGAAAGAGGTAGCAAATTTGAGGCCTGCCTGGGCAACTTAGCTAGACCCTGTCTCAAAATAAAAAGTTCTGGGGATGTAGCTCAGTGGTAGAGTATGTGCCTATCATAGGTGAGGCTCCTTGGATCAACCCCTAGTACTGGGGAAAAAAGATATAGGAAAAATTGGAACCCCCATATAGTATGTTGATGTTGTGAATGTAAAATGTGTAGCCACTTTAGAAAACAGTTTGGCAGTTCCTCAAAATGTTAAAGCGTTTGCCTCACCAACACAAATTCCACTCCTGGGTGTATACTCAAGAGAACTGAAAACATGTTCATATTGAACACTTGTAAATGAATACTCACAGGAGCATTGGTCATATTAGGCCAAAGATAGAAACAACCCAAATGTTCATCAACCAACGAATAAGCAAAATGTGGTATATCCATACAATGGAAAACCAATTAGCCATAAAAAGAAATGAAGTTTGGATTGATGCTATAATATGCTTTCACATGTTGTATGATTCCATTATGAAATGCCCAGAATGGGAAATCCATAGGGTTGGTTGCCAGGAGTTGAGGAGAAGGAGAAATATAAAGTGACCATTGATGGGAATGGGATTTCATTTTGGGTGATGAAAATGTTCTAGAATTAGATGGTCATGATTTCACAATTTTGTGAATATGCTAAAAACTATTGAGTTGCACACTTTAAAAAAGATGAGAAGTCCATGGACATGGTGTCAGTTTGGGGTTGGTTTCTGCTCCCTGGGAGGGGTTATCTGGTTTACTTCTTTCTCCTTGTTTGTCTTTGGGAGCTCCAGGGTTATCCTGTTAGTCTCTAATCCAAGTTTTCTCTCTGAATTAAAAGAGTTTTGTTCCTGTTTGCTTCTGAGTCATTGGGATAGTTTTCATGGCAAATGCCTTGTGATCTCCAGATTCGTGTGTTTCTGGATTTCCCTCCGGAAACTAATTCCATATTTAGGCTTCCTTGTTATGAGCCACCAGAGGGCATGCTGACTGGGCAGTTTATGCTTAGCTTCTCTCGTAAGATTTGACTGTGGTAGACAGTTTAGTGTCATTTACTAAATTTGTTTATGGAACTCTGTCAAGATTACCCTCCTTCTGATTTTTTTTTAAATGTTTATTTTTTAGGTGTAGATGGACACAACACAATGCCTTTATTTTTATGTGGTGCTGAGGATGGAACCCAGGCCTCGCCCGGGCTAAGCATGCACTCTACCTCTGAGCCACAATCCCAGCCCGCCTCCTGGTTTTTTAAATCTTGGACTGCATTCACACAGGGTCCACGGGGTCCTTGGCACTATATGAGCATCATTATATTGGGGGTAAGAGTCAGGATGCTGAATGAGGCACAGCCCTAGGGTGGAGGCCCTTTCTTCTCATGTAGCAGTGCTTCTCCAGCCCATCATAGAAAGCATGGAGAATCTTGTTAGAATATGGATTCCCTTTCAGTAGGCTGGGATGGGTGCTGAGTGCCTGCAGTTCCAACAAGCTCCCATCAACGCTGATACTGCCATCCCTTGGGTCAAGCTTTTGAGTGGAGGCTAATCCAGCATAGAGAAGAAGGCTTTGTAGCAGGACAGAGCTGAGTAGGCTTCACCATTAATTTGCTTTGGTTTTCTTTCTTTCTTTTATCTATCTATCTATCTATCTATCTATCTATCTATCTACATATCTACCTACCTACCTACCTATGTATCTATCTATTTTACCAGGGACTGAACCCAGGGGTGCTTATCTGCAGAGCCACATCCCCAGCCCTTTTTATTTTTTATTTTGAGGCAGGGTCTCACTACTAAGATGCTTAGAGCCACTAAGTTGCTGAGGCTGGTCTTGAACTTGTGATCCTCCTGCTTCAGCCTTCCAGGTTGTGGGATTATAAGCATGTGCCACCATGCCTGGTGAATTAATTTGCTGTGGGATCTTAGCAAGTTAATATCAGGGCCACAGTTTTCTCTTTTGGAGGATTAGAAGAAGCCTGAGTTTATAGACATATTCCTAGCATGATATGCCTGGAATGGCCATGCTATCTCCCTTTTCCTTGCCACAAGGGCCCAGAATTTCATAGTGAGAGCTAAGGAACAGTATATATGGAAGACTGCCAAGGGCTTTTAGTTTGTGTGGATGGTGTTGGTATGGGGAGAGGTACAGAAGAGGGGATATGAATACTAGCCCTTAGGTAAAAATTAATTTGCTTATTGGTCCTCGAAATACCAGGGCTTGATGATTGGTGAAGTCTTGGTGCTAGTCTCAGCTGAGTTGGCACCATTTTTAGCCAAGGTGTTATGTCTCCGGTCTGCTTTCATGGAGTGGTTTCTTTGGACCAGAGGCCATCCATGAGTGGCTCAGTTGGTGCCACAGCTGCTGGTGTGGTGGTGTCTGCTTATCCTTGCCTGTGTGGCCCACACTCACTGACATTTATCTCTGACCAGGATGAGAGGAAATAAAGGGAGCTAAAATGCAAACCATTGAGTTTCATTAGCAGCTCCAGTGAAAGTTGCTGGAATTGAGTTTGCATATATTTTATTAAGTTGTTGTCTTCCCAAAGTCTGGAATCTTTTTTTAATTTACCTTCTTCCTTGAATCCATTAACTCTGAGAAAGTTAAATTGAATTAAGTTGATGGGGAGCAATTGAAGAGGAAGACCTGGGAAATAATACTTGGCATTGTGTGTGAGTCTCCTACTTGGAACCTGTGCTACTTGTCCTCAGGAGCCTCAGCTTTCTCTATGGCTATTTGGGACTAGTAATGCTGCCTCCCAGCTGGCCATCCAGCCTCATGGGGTTAGCTCCAGAGCATTACTGCCATTAAGAGGATGCACTATGACTCCATAGTACTGGGTAAGATAATTGTGCCCTCATGGGGTTACACAAGGTGAGTTGGTGGCTTGATAACGTTCCATTTCTCTGTTTTGCCTTGTAATTTGCAGTGGGAGGAGGTAAAAGATTGTGTTTACATTTCAATTAAGTTGACAGATCTTTTCACTTTCTTCTGGGAACCAATATGTATAAATAGTTTTTTAGACTTAAACTAATAAAGCCACAAATGCAGTAAATACAACTAGTTTCCAATCTTCACAGCCTGAAATTCATTGCTTTCCTAAGGATGTAAGTCCCTGTACCACACTCTTATCCAGCTATCCCATCCTAATGTGGTACTAGGGATTGATTTGGGACTTCATGTATGTTAGGCAAGCCCTCTAACACCCATCAAGCTGTACTCCCAGCCCTCTTTATTTTATTTTGAGACATGGTCTCACTAAACTGCCCAGGCTGGCCTTGAACTTGCAATCCCCTTTCCTCAGCCTCCCAAGTACCTGGTATGTACCAGCATGCTCAGCCATTCCAGGTTCTTGCTTGACTCTGTCAAGGATTGGTAGATTTGGTTTAGGAATTTGGTCTTTAATGCCTGATGACTTGAAGAAAAGGGTTGTTCCCTGTGTTGCCATGCCAGGGCTGAGCATTTAAACTGATATTACATTCGTATCAGATAATTGAAGATATGGTATTTGAGGTGAGGCATAATGTACCAGGACTCACTGGAACTTCCAGTCCTCCAGAAGGTGAAGGGGATGAGTCCTTTGGAGGTGGGAATTCCTAATTCTGAGTGGATGGTAATATGTGCTTTAGTCTATTCAACTTCCATAACTGCTAGGGACTGCACTTGGTCAGACCAGTGTATGTTGGTGAGATGCCTTTGATTTTAGACTGATTGGGAGTTTGTTGCCTAACAAGCTAAGGTGAAAGCCAGCAGAACCTAGTGGTTGTGAAGTTAATATTATTCTTGAAGAATTTAATCTACCCTATCATTACATAGCAATAAGGAAGCTATCCTGCTGCTGTCAAGGGGCCAGGAGTATAAAACTGGGTGTTCCTGAATTAAGTCCTTTAAAAATTAAATCCTTATACAACTATAACAATAACTAAAAAAATACTCTACCTTGAGGGTAGACTGGTACTTTTATAAGGAGCTCGAAGCTACTAATGTAGACATTTCTCCCAATTTCATTTACTGAAAAATGAGAAATGAGACTTTAAGATCCTATTATGACATTGCTAGCCATGTACTGGTCTAATACTTGATTTTTAAGAAATGAAGCAAGGAATCCTCAACTCAGAACCCTCTACACCTTTTTTTGTAGGGGTTGAATCCAGGGGCACTCAGCCACTAGGCTGCACCCCTAGCTCTCCTACCTCCACTTTTGGGTATTTTATTTAGAGACATGGTCTCACTGAGGGCCTTGTTGAGTTGCTGAGGCTAGCTTTGAACTTGTGATCCTCCTGCTTCAGCCTCCTGAGCCACTGGGATTACAGGTGTGCACCACCATACCTGGTGTCAGACACCTTCTTTAGGAACAGCCCTTGTTCTCCAACACCACTGAACTGTGAATTCCTTCAAAAAGAGGGGTCTTCAGGTTTTTGGTTTTTTTTTTTTTTTAAATCTCTTGAGTATATAAGCTGTGTACTTCTGGCATACGGTAGAGAATCAATAAAAGTATGTTGAGCTAGAGAGTCTTTGTTTCCTGGGATTCCTCTTCTCCATCTAGTCTTTTGATCTTTCAATCAGAATATTGTTTAACATTTAGATTATAGATTATATGCTAACATGGTACATGCTAAGCACCTCAGGACTATTGATTCTGTGATCTAAGTTCCCAGGGCACTGTGTAGCAGCCTCAGTAGATTCTCATTTTTCCCTTTCAGCTCTCAAATATTATCCACCTTGCTTCCTGAGAGTCACAAAAGAAATAAGATCAAATATGCCTTTCCATCTTCCCTTCTGTCTACCTCTCTTGCCCCCTGCCTGCTTTCTGCCCACACCCAAGTTCCAGAAAAATGTAACTTGAGTTTTCAAAACAGAATAACAATTCATATGGGCCCAGATTTGGGTGAGGACATTCATGCAGGGGCTTTTAGAATAAATTCCATTACCTGGGCAAGGCTGTGACCTCTAGCCCTAGGCCTCTGAGTTTCTTAGGTAACTGGCTATAAGGGCCATGGTCTGTGCCTCTCAAATCTTTATATATCTACGAATCACCTGGATAACCTGTTCAGATGCAGATTCTGATTCCCTAGATCTGGAGTGGGGCCTGGGATTTTGTGTTTTAAAAGGCATCCAGTAAATGTAAAGTGCTAGTTGTTAGCACCTAAGGTTGGAGGAGTCCTGAGTCTGTGGAGAGACAGGCCTGGTATTCCAAGTTCCTGGAATCCCGGAAGAAACATAAAACATCCGGAAAGACATACACCAAGAAAGTGGAAATTGCATGGAGACCATAAGAAAGAAGCCAAAGACTGAATGAGAGAGACCTGCAACTAAAGGAAATTGGGTACTTCCAAGATAAGGAGTGTTTCTGAAAGGCTTGCTCCTTATGATGGAGAAGCTTATTATAGGATGGCTCTGGTGTTAGAATTGTTAAGATCAAAAAGTGTTACAATTTTCGGTTGGAGTTTAAATGAAATTTCACAAAGAACTTGTGCTACTGACCGGCAGGTCCTTGGCAGTTACCCCCAGAACTCCAACTCTCCTGGGTCTCCTCAGGTTCTTCCTGCTCTTCACCCCATCTGCTGTGCTTTCTGTCGACCTTACAGAATGAATGCTGGGATACAATTCATGGTTTACAGAGAACTCTCCCAGCACCTCATTTGATTTGTATAATTGCCCAGGCATTTTTTTTTTTAATAGATGTGTCAGTCAGATTCTCTCAGAATCAAGCCTGCAAGTGACAGAGTTGAGATCAGGCCCAAGGGTTGGACTTGGTATCTTCTGCTCTTTGTATGAGTTCCACTTGTTTAAATAAATGTATGCCTGAGGGCAATTTAAATAGTGTGCTAAGTTGGCACTTGAAAGGCACCTAAATGAGTATGCCTTAAAAAAGTTTGTTTTTTTTTTAATTAAAGTATACATACAGAAATAAGTACAAATTATGTAGGTACAGTTCAGTGAGTTTCCATTCAATAGGCACAGCTATTTAATCTTAATACACATCAAGCGATAAGGCAGCAGAACTTTCCCTTGTGCCTGCCCCCTGTTAGTCACTTCCTCTTCTATTCAGGCCACTGTACTGGCTTCTCATTGCCACTGATCACTTTAGATAATATGGAACATTTATTTACTCTTGTATCCTTTATGTCTGACTTCTTAATTTTGTGTTTATTTTAATTGACAAATGGAAATAGCATATATTTATTGTATGCCTGACATTTTGATATACATTGTATACATTGAGGAATGGCTAAATCAAGCTAATTAACATATATTACCTCACATCTATTTGTGGTGTGAACAGTTAGCATCTACTCAGTAGCAGTTTTCAGGTATAAAATAAATTGTTAGTAACTATAATCACCATATGGTACATAAAATAAATCTTTTTAAAATATTTTTTTAGTTGTTGATGGACCTTTAATTTTTTAAAATTTATTTGTATGTGGTACTGAGAATTGAACCCAGTGCCTTAGGCATGCTAGTCAAGCGCTCTGCAATAAATCTTCTAAACTTATTTCTTGTGTCTAACTGAAATTTTGTTTCCCTTGGCCACCAGCTCCCTCATTCCCCACCCCACGCCTTCCTACCCTCCGAGTTACTTTACCCATCGCATTACTTTCTGCTTCTTTGCATTTGAATGTCTGACTCCCTCCCTGATTTTGTCTGTGAGTTCCATCTACATTGTGCAGGCAGCAGTTTATGCATTTTCCTTGTCAGATAATATTACTGTGTTTGAACATAACACAATTGCTGATAGTAGATGTTTGAATTATTTCCAAGTTCAGCAGAATAATGCTGTTGTGAAGTTGTGTGTGGGTAGCTGTTTGAGATGTGAACATGTTCAGCTTTAGTAGCTCCAGCCCGTTTTCCCGTGTGGTCACTTATATTCCCACCAGGTTTCTATTAGAAGGTCCATTTCTCCACATTCTTGCCAGCACTTAGTTTGATAAGCCTTTTTAGTCATTCCCATGTTTGGTACAGGGGCGTGTCATTATGGTTTTGATGCACATTTCTCTTATCATCAATTGAAGTTTAGCATCTTGGCATGTGTAATGGCAATTTGGATCTCTTTTGTGACATGTCTGCTTGGAGTCTCTTGTTTACTTTCCAGTCTTCTGTCCTTCCTTCCTTCCTTCCTTCCTTCCTTGGTACTACTTTTTTTTTTTTTTTTTTTTAAATGAGAGTGACTTGGGACATTTGTGAAAAATGTTAAAATCTACCATCAAAGGAGTTACCTGTCACCCAAACCTGATTGTAGTCCCAAATGTTCTGGGGGAGGAGGACAGGGAGTGATATGTAGCATCATAAAACCCTTTAGCAAGGAAACTTCCAGAAGAGTTGGAGCTAGGGTATGTGGCCTGGGAAATTGTCAAGTTATGAGACAGCTCAAAAGCTTGAAATCTTTTAACCTATAGATGAGTTTGCTTTTTGTAGAAGTTATTCTGGAAAATAGCAAAAATATTACTTAAAACATGTTTGGAATCACTTTGGGTATATATTCTTTTGAATGTTTTTAGTTGGTTCCAAAATGACTTTTGAGCACATATATGATTTAGGGAAATAGAAAAACACCTCTCAGAGCCCAGCCCTGTGAAAAATGCTTCATAAGTGACTTTAAAAAAATAGAGCATTATTTATAAGACTTGTCAATAAAGAGAGAGAACTTTCCTTTTTGGGTGAAGACATTAGACATTAACAGGGCAGAAGAAGGCACCATTTCATGGTCTCTTCTAATCTTTACAATAACCTTTAATGTGTTTTCTTTTTTAAAAAATATTTTTTTAGTTGTAGGTGGACACAATATCTTTATTTTTATTTATTTATTTTTAATGTGGTGCTGAGGATCTAACCCGGGGCCTCATGCATGTGAGGTGAGCCCTCTAGCACTGAGCCACAACCCCAGCCCAATGTGTTTACTACTTTGAGTATTCTTGTTTTATGATGAAAAGTTAGAAGTTCATAAAAAGAAAGAGAACATGATTAAGGAATCGGACCTAGAAGTTACCACCTGTTGCTTTTCCCCATTCTTGCCTTTGTTAGCACTCATTCCATCAATGTGACAAAATACCTGTGATAAATGACTTTACAGGAGGAAAGATTTATTTTGGCCCATGGTTTCAGAGATTTCAGTCCATGGCTGCTTCGCTCCATTGCTTTGGGCCAGAACAACATGGCGGAGAGGTCCTGGTGGAGCAAAGCTGCTCATGTCCTGAGGGCCAAGAAGACAAAAAGAGAAAGGAAGAGCCTGGGATCCTACTGGACCCTTCCACAGCATTACTCCAGTAACCTAATTTGCTCCAACTAGGCCCTGTGTCCTAAAATTTCTCAATAGTGTCATCAGTGGGGTACCAACCCTTCAACACATGAGCTTTTGGGGAACACTTAAGATCCAAACTCTAACACTGTCTCTCTGAAAAATGTTAAAGGAGTTGCCAAACTCTGTGGCAGTCAGAAGTGAAGTCTGGTTTCCACCCTGTCCTGCTGCAGAGCTCCAGAACTCTCCAGACCAGTGCTGGCTGGGGCTCCCAGTGGAACAGTCCTCCATGGCCTGCGTCCAGCTTCAGGAAACACTCCTTCTTCCCAGACACGATTCCTGGGCCCTGTTGTTTGTGGGTGCTCCTTACAGTCTTTCAACATCCCGCCAATTCATGGGCTGACTTGTTAGTCTTGCTGCATTTGCTTCTTTTTGTTCCTGACTGGCAGATAGCCACCCAGAAAATCCTTCAGGTGATGTTGATGAATAATGTCACTGTTGGAAATTGTATTCTGTGTAGAAAATCGTCTTTTTCTAAATGGGTAGTTATATAAAATCTGATGATAGAGGCAGAGCATTGCTGTTCCTATCTTCAAAGCAAATCACCCATTACTCTTCCCTGAGACACAGGGGGTTAATGTCACTGGTATGTAGTAAAGACTTGCAGAAATTATTCATGAAAAGAATGCCATGGACAGATTGCTTTCACATAGCTATGGACCTTGTGCTTCTAAGATGGGAAGGGACCAGGAGAGACAAGTAAGGACCCTTGACCAATCCCGAGCTCTTCTCTCCCTGCCTGGATCAGGACTCCAGGGGGCTGACCTTCTTCACTGAGTCTGGGAATATTGTCTAAATGCCAAGTCCATAGGGCGCAGAGCTACAGCCTGTTTTTCTAGCTGAAAGTGGTAGCTAAGGAGTCTCTGAACGTTTCTCGAGGCTCTGCAATAGAAGAGCCTAGTCAAACGGTGGTTCCTCTATTATTAGCACCTTTAATCCTAAACAGCATTGGTGGTCAGAGCAGAGTACTGGGTGCTGGGTGCCAGATACCCCCATTTCCTGTGCAGATTAGCTGTTGTTTTTTTTTAACTTTTAAAAATTTATTTCTTACATACATGGCAATAGTGGAATGCATTACAATCAGATTAGCTTTTTATTTCATTCATTTTCCACTGGATAAAGTAAGACACCTAGAAAAGAAAAAAAATGCAAGGACACTTTTATGGAAACTTCCCCTGATAAGATAGTCATTTTCACGCCACATTTAATTCCTGTGCAAGATTCCAGAACAGGTGTGAAGAGCTGGGGGTTACTTAGGAGGAGCAGTCCCCATGGCTGTGAATACCTGGTGAGGTCATCTAAACTCTTTGCCCTATCAGTTATATTATCCTATACATGAGCGCTGACTGTGCCTGTCAGGTTGGACTTGGCTGGTGGACATTCTGACTTATTACTCACCTCCTGCCAAAAGAAAGTTACGTGTAAATAGCACTTGGTGTTTTGAATTTTACGGTGCCCTGAGTAAACACAGGCCATGCATTGTGTTGGAAGTAGTAAAGGACCGCCCCTGTCCTTATTTTTTGAGTAGGTGTAACTAATGACTAGTTCCTGAACAGGTAACCAGGATGTAGGTCAGGTCCCTCCGGCGGCTTTGGCAGAGGTACGGTACACACACTGTCTCCCTGTAGATCGGCCGTGCTACCTTACAGGTACTCTGTCTATGGTTCTTTTTCCTGAGAAGTTTTCTAAACTTTTGATAAGCCTCTTGGTTTGGGAATAAGGAACTCAGTCTAGTCAATGCCGGAGTTTTCCTCAATGTAGTATTAATCATGTTAATAGGAAATAGTTGCACACATATGGTATGCTTGGCACTGTGCTAAGAACACTTTGTGGGTTCTTTTGATTCTCTCATTTATGTGCTCTAATTAGCCTCTTTTTACAGAATCAGAAGTCAAGGCTCAGAGGGGTTGTTCCTTGGTCCTAGGGTGACACAGACCATCATGTGACTCCCAAATTCAAGTTCCTGACTACTACACTGTGCTCCGTGGAAGCAGTGAGCAAGTGGAGAGTGTTCTCAGAATCTGGAGCTATCCCTGACAAATTGGATATCAAAAGAGGGAAGATCAGACACTTACTAATAGGAAGTATGTCAATATGAGTAACTCTTGCATTTAGAATATACTCAGCAAGGAATAGGGAAATTAATCATGGTAGATTTTGAGAAGAAACAAGCTTTTGAAGAAGAAAGACTTCCGTTGACATTTAAAAGGGGGGAGGGAAAGATAATTTCCTATATCCTGGTAAGGCTTTCATGGAGAGAGATGGTATTATGAAATTCTAGAAGGTTCTAAGCAGCAATTTTAATTGTAACAACTCTCTTAGTAGGTTTGTGAGTATTCCCAGGACTTCTTCCTCCTGCCTTTATCAAATGTAAACATAGGGTCAATCCCATATGAATAGCCCCACTTCTTTTCTAGTCTATTTCACGTCCCAGCTTGGAAGAGGAGGAAGGACAGTTAAGGATATTATAGTTCTCCTCACCTTGTGCACTTGGTGCCATGTCACAGTGCCAGGCTGGGGGAGGAGCCCCAGGAAGCACCTCATGTATAAGGCAAGAAGTCTGGTTTAAAATCCTGTAGGGGGCTGGGGATATAACTCAGTGGAAGAGGCCCTGGGTTCAATCCCTAGAACTTCAGTCAATCAGTCAATCAATCAAAATCAAATCCTGTAGGGGTATTTAATCTGCATCTTTCTTGAGGTACTTTTAAATTTCTTTGTATTAAATTTTTGTCTGTCATTTAATTCACTCAGCAAAAATGCCTATTGTGTATGACCAATTTCCACAGTGAGCAAAGCCAGGCCAGATTTTTGTTTTTATAGCTCCTTTTAAAAAGGAACTGTATACAGATATACAGAAATAGTTACACAGAATGTTACATGATCGTTGTTGTAAGTGCTCCTTGTCAGTGCATATTTGAGGAACTTTGGCCTAGTCAGGGAAATATAGGTGGCTTTCCTAGAGGTGATAGTGAGCTGATATCTGAAAGAAAAGTAGGAGTTCAAGAGGAAGGAGATGACTTAACAGAAGTGGCAGAATATGCAAAGGCCCTGTGGTGGAAGGGACCTTGGTATGAATGAAAGAACATGAGCAGGCCCCTGTGGCTGGGAATGGAGGATAATGGGTATGAAGGAGAGTCTTTTCTTGAGAGTCATAAGCGTTCCTGTCATAATTTGAAGTGGTCAAATTGACACGTTTCACTTTGGTTGCAATACAATGAATGAATGCATGGATTGTAGGGAGTCCGAGAAGAGATATGAATGGGTCAGTTTAGAAATTTGTCGAGTAGTTTAGGAAAAAATGATGATAGCCTGATCAGGATGGTAAAATGGAGAGAAAGAGCGACTGGATGTGGTGGTGGGTTGGAAATCAGGGGTGAGAGGGAGGGAGGCACCAGAGATGGCTCTCTGGTTTCTAGCTTGTGTGATTGCATGATGTGGTGCTGTTCCATGGATGTTGGTGTGTCTCCCCAGGTTGACCAGAGGCTGTTTGATTTTGATAGGGTACTTTTCTCATTTAAGTGTATACCCTCACAGGGAAATCTATGGTAGTACTGTTGTTGAATGTTTTGAGCAGGAGGGGTTTCTATAGAAAGATACCCCGTGGGCTTGGGGGCAAAGCAGTTGTGTGCCAGTTAGTGTAGTTGGAGAAAAACGCCAAGGTGGGTGTCTAGTCCCAAAGGCAATTAGCCATAGAGAGATGTGCCTTCCATTTCAGGGAGCATTTCCAAGTCAGTTTGAACCTCTCAGCACTTGGAATCTTTATTTTTTCACTCATAGTAGACTCAGTCTTTTTGGTCCTTAGTGTCTCCATCTGTAGACCGACCTTCTGGGGTGGCTTGGAGGGTTCCCTTTGGTAACTTTATGAAATGTGAAGGGTTTTACTTGGAGTCTGTCAGTCTGTGCTTCCTTGCCCCTGTAGTCCTACCCACCACTAGTGGGCGCTGTTGCTCAGAGGGCCCAGGCCACAGGATGACAGTTGGCTCTTGGCAGATGAGGTAGCTCTCCTGCACAGGTAAATGCATACATACATAAGTAAATGTCTGTATTCCCTTTTTTGCCCAAATGCAGTAAAGATCATTATTTATTTTACATTTATAAATATTTGTTGTTTCTTACTTTTAATCCTTCTGTAAATGAGCCAGTTGGGTGAGTTTTAGCTGATATCACTCTGAAGGCTGAGAGAGAGGTGAGTGAAAGAGAAGTGAGATCCAGTTTTTTGTTTTTTGTTTTTTAATCAAGATTATTTTAGATTTCAGGTCCTGGAGTGTTCAGATTTTAGGTCCCCAAGGTTAGAGTGTGCTGAGAACAAAGGGTTCCCTAGCCTTGGTCTGCTCCCACAGCGCTGCCAGAATGCTTTCATGTGGTAGGGACCTTGTTCAAAATGATTTGCCTGTGGTTGGTCTGTTTTCCTCTAATTCGCCTTTATTGCCTTCACAGTTTCTACATATCAGTCCTGTTTATTTTTCTCCATCTCCATCATTTCTCTGTCACTTCAGATATCCTGGAATGATAGTGCATTTCTGTCTTTAGCACTGTATTTATTCTAAGCTGGGTGTGGTGGTGTAACTGTAATTCCAGCTACTCAGGAGGCAGAGACAAGAGGGTGGCAAGTTCAAGGCCAGCCTGGGCAACTTAGCGAAGGCCTGTCTCAAAAGAACAAAACAAAATGACAACAACAAGCGTGCATTGTATTTATTGTTTCTTTTCCATTCTTCACATTCTCTTGAACTCAGTGATACATACCATTGTCCATTTCATTACTTAGTTGGAAGCTGGTTCTTTGTTAGGGTCCAGAGTGACCTTGAGATATTTCACTCTATTGTGCTGCTCTGTTGGCCTAAGCATGTTAATGATAAATAGGTTATTCTCTAAAAGTGACTAGAGATGATGGGAAATAATAGCACATGCCAAATATCCTTGTATGTCCTGTATATTAAGATGTATAGAGCTAAGTAAAAAAACGGCTTGGGAGATACACATAGGTATGTTTCAAAATATTTTGTATCACTTAGTCATTTTTATTTAATGAACTGACATTTGCATAAAGATAGAAGCTTGTCCTAAGATGACTAAAGCAGATTTATTGCCCTCTATCCTTTTTTTCCCCCCTTTGGTTTTAAAAAAGCTTTTTTTTTTTAACTGAAAAAAGTAATTTGTCTCTTTTTGGAAAGGATTTATTTGGTGTGTGAAGCCTGATGTTTTTGAGCAGGAAAGGCTTTATATATCCCTTTTATATTTATATATTTTAACCCTTTTGTTTCTCTTTCTCCAGCCTCCCTTCTTTCTGCCCATCTCTATTTCAGAGAGGAGGAAACCAAGGCTAGACAGTTCTACCAGGACTCATTAGTAAACTAAAGACTCAACTGCTGTCTTTTCATTCTTCAGCTCATTGTGATTTTCTAGAATTTTTAAAATGTTTATAAGACTCTTCATTATAAAATCCAATCAATTTCAGGTCACTCTCTCTGAGATGTTGTTTCCTTGCTTTATGATAAACAGAGCTTTAATTAGTTCAGTACAAGAGGAAAACTAAACAATTGTTTTATCTTGTTCTGAATGTAATATAAAAATTTATAGCTCTATAAATAATATTTATTGATCCTGGCAGTGTTATTTGTGTGTATGACTAAATAATATTGACGTGTACCAATATTTTATGTCTGGTTTGGCTAATCTTCCAACAGGAGGAGATTGAATTTGTGTTGAAATGTACTGTTCTTTCTCTGTCAGCTTCGTGTTTATGAGGGGTGAGTCCTTGAACTTGTAATTTTTCATTCTGAATTTGTGTAGGAAATCAGGATGTGTCTAATTAATTGTCATCTAGGGTGTCAGGAAATTCTCGTAACAGTTAATTTCAATCCTCCTTAATTAAAAGTAAAGAGCATGTTAGGCAGCAACAGGATTTTTCTTTCTTATAAGGAGGAGGTGGGAGTTTGTGAGTCAGCTGCACTTAGACCATAGCCTAGCGGGAGCGAGGAGGCCCCAGCAGCTGTGTGGGTCTTGATTCCGCTGGTGTTTAGGTGGCTATGGAGCTGTATGTAATGTGATCTGTGATCTAGCTCTCTCCTGTGAAAAGCAGTATGCTTAAAATCAGTTCTCCTGCTCCCTTGCCAAGCTTAGCAAGTGTGTTGTTTTCTATACCACGCTTTAGGATGAAGAACCCTTGGGAATGGTGTTTTGTCCTCAAATGTAGGTCTTAGAGCCACAATTGGTTTGGTAGATATCAGCTTCCTAAAAAGAATAAGAGTGGTAAGAATAAGAGTCCCAGGAGCAGAGTTAAGCTGTGCTGGAAAGGCAGTAACTAGACTTTCCTTGTGAGTTCAGGAGCACCTTGGCAGCCCATCTGGCTTTTCCCCATCCAGTAGAGCAGGATGCTTTCCTGGGTACTGTGATCAGATAGGCAGGGAGGACTGGATATTGGGGATTGGGGCTTTTCACCTTTCCTATTCCAGTTACGGACAGGCTCCTTTCTTCTTTCTCAGCTTCATCTCCCCATGGCCATTTGACAGGATTCTGGAAGCCTTAAAGTAACCTCCTCATCTACCTTACTACTGTTTTATCATTTTTCAGACCCAGCCAAGGGTCGCCACTCTTTGGTCATTGTGATCATTGAACTTCCGCCCAGGACAGAATTGAACAGTGCTAATCCTGTGGCGTACATACTTTATTCTCAAGTATGATTATTGGCTTACATGTCCAAACTGAAAATCTGGGGAATGAGACTGTGACTTGCACATCCTGGATCCTCTGCACGGTGCCTGGTATGTGCTTTAGTATCCGAAAAGGGATGGATGGGTGAGACCCACTCAAGGATTAGTGATGGGGGTGGAGAACACATGTAGCTAGGTTACAGGGGGAGACTTTAAGTGTGGACAAGAGAGTTGCTTCTGCTACGTGCTTACTGAAGAAGATGTATAACAGGATGAAAGTTTGTATTATGGAGAATGAGCATGAGCCAAGCTGTTTCCTTTTTCTTTTTTCCCCAGAGTAGAAACCAAGTAAATGGCAAGAGATGTTTTTTTTTTTTTAATGTTTTAATGATATATTTTTTATTTTATTTTATTTTATTTTTTTTATTGGTTGTTCAAAACATTATAAAGCTCTTGACATATCATATTTCATACATTAGATTCAAGTTGGTTATGAACTCCCAATTTTACCCCAAATACAGATTACAGAATCACATCGGTTACACATCCACATTTTTACATAATGCCCTATTAGTAACTGTTGTATTCTGCTACCTTTCCTATCCTCTACCATCCCCCCTCCCTCCCCTCCCATCTTCTCTCTCTACCCCATCCACTGTAATTCATTTCTCTCCTTGTTTATTTTCCCATTCCCCTCACAACCTCTTATATGTAATTTTGTATAACAATGAGGGTCTCCCTCCATTACCATGCAATTTCCCTTTTCTCTCCCTTTCCATCCCACCTCATGTATCTGTTTAATGTTAATCTTTTCTTCCTGCTCTTCCTCCCTGCTCTGTTCTTAGTTGCTCTCATTATATCAAAGAAGACATTTGGTATTTGTTTTTTAGGGATTGGCTAGCTTCACTAAGCATAATCTGCTCTAGTGCCATCCATTTCCCTGCAAATTCTATGATTTTGTCATTTTTTAGTGCTGCATAATACTCCATGGTGTATAAATGCCACATTTTTTTTTATCCATTCATCTATTGAAGGGCATCTGGGTTGGTTCCACAGTCTAGCAATTGTGAATTGTGCTGCTATGAACATCGATGTAGCAGTATCCCTGTAGTACACTCTTTTAAGGTCTTCAGGGAATAGTCCAAGAAGGGCAATAGCTGGGTCAAATGGTGGTTCCATTCCCAGCTTTCCCAGGAATATCCATACTGCTTTCCAGATTGGCCGCACCAGTTTTCAGTCCCACCAGCAATGTACAAAAGTACCCTTTTCCCCACATCCTCTCCAGCACTTGTTGTTGTTTGACTTCATAATGGCTGCCAATCTTACTGGAGTGAGATGGTATCTTAGGGTGGTTTTGATTTGCATTTCTCTGACTGCTAGAGGTAAATAGGGAGCCTACATCATGGGAACAAATTTTTACTCCTCACACTTCAGATAGAGCCCTAATATCCAGAGTATACAAAGAACTCAAAAAATTAAACAATAAGAAAACAAATAATCCAATCAACAAATGGGCCAAAGACCTGAACAGACACTTCTCAGAGGAGGACATACAATCAATCAACAAGTATATGAAAAAAGGCAAGAGATGTTTTAGTCATTTGACTTTCCTGTTAAAAGTTCTGGTTCTTAATGGAAAGATCCATTCCTTATATATAAATTAGGATGATAACCTTATGAGGTAGGTTCTGTTATTAATGTGAGGATACGTTAAGACTTTCAAAGCACTTAGCTCCCTTATTTGTATGCAGTGAGGGTTCAGTAGAGTGAATGGTAGCTATTGATGTTATTGGCTTGTAGTGTGTGATAGAACCATGTAATGCCTATCATACATGTTCAGAGACAGAATTCTCCCATGTGATTCATGAAAAGCCATGAATGGGGTGTCCAGGTGTTGAGATTCATTGGAAGTAGAATTTTGTATTCTCTTTCCTCTTCCTAGTTAGGTAGTGCTATGCTTGTTTTCAGAAAGGAGAACACCTACCAGTTTCTTAGGAAAAATTTTCAATCTGCTAGAACATAATTTTAAAATAAATTTTTCACATGAGGCATAACACAGGAATCTTTCTGGCTGTTTAAAATAATATATTTGTATATCTTTGCATTGCTGGTTCTATTTTAATTATTTATTTATTTATTTTAATTAGGTATATATGACAGCAGAATGCATTTTGATTCATTGTACACAACTGCAGCACAACTTTCCATTTCTCTAGTTGTGCACAATGTAGCATCACACCATATGTGCGATCATACACAGGGTAATGATGTTCATCTCATTCCACCATCTTTCCTGTCTCCATACCCCCTCCCCTCCTGCTAGTTCTATTTTGATATGGAAGCAAGTCAGGTTGGTCTGTGATAGCTCATTTTAGTTTATGAGTGCCCTTATTTGTATGTGCCATTTAGATAACGGTGACAGGAGTTAGTTCTAATAATATTTTTGTATACATGCATGTAGTCATTCATTCTTCATTTATTCATTCTTTTCTGCTCTGTGTCTCACTTCTTTTCTCACCTGGTTCTTCAGTACTAAGTCCTATAAATTTTATAAACTATTTTGTTTTAATGTTCCAAGAGGTTACTGTAATTGCCAATGTTGGTGACCATTTCTCTGTGCTTCTGAACCCCATCTTCTTGGAGTACTTTATAACCTATTGCTTTTGGAGTGTGTGATTACTTTTTATTTGCTGCCTAAACATGAGTCAGTCCTGCTGTAGTGACTTCCTCAGCAAAAAAAGAAAAGGGGTGTGAAAGAGCTGTGTACTTATCTCATTTAGAGGTATTATTTTTAAGTTTGCCTGTAGCATTATCACTGTGTTTGAGAATGGGGTGCTGACCTAGACGTTACTAAGAGCAAAAGGTATATGTACCATATTACCTTTCTAAAATGGTAAAAATTCTGGCTCTAAGGGACTTGGATAAGTGATGCAGACCAATGGTATATTTGGTAGGGCCTCTAAGCCTTTTTTCATTTGAAAGCTTTTCCTTCGGATTTTCTGCTTGGCACCATTACCTAGTGGTGTGCAAATAAAGCCCGCCCTTGCCTGCCACTCCAGGAACATTTATTGAATTGCTGTAGATTGGGCTTTACACTAGTGATGAGACTAAGACATGGCTCTGCTTTCCCTGCAGAAGTTCAGAGCCTTTTGATAATATTGAAGTGCTTTAATAGCAGACTGAGGCATCCTGAGTGTGGTAGGATAACCACAGCCATAAACTCTGTAAAAAAGAAAAAAAAATGCAGGGGCAAAGAAGTGTGGAAGAGAATGGGATCAGAGTGCAGCTGTATATTTGCAATGGTTTTTGAAAAGTGAAGCTGGAGAGGAGGCTGCAGAGGAGCCAGTTTCTCAGGTAATTATCTACCAACCTAACTGTTGAGGATTAATCCTAGCAGTAAGGAGTCTTAGCCTGGGAATGGAGCGATTGGATTTGCATTTTGGAAAGAGTCCTGTGGCTTCATCTTAAGGAACCCCAAAAGGAAGTTATTTCGATATTCTAAGCCACAGGGCTTTTGGCTAGTAGTCCTAATGATTCATTACTTTGTGTAGGGCTTTGGGGTTTACAAATGATTTTCTTTGGCCTTAATTTATTTTGTGGGAGGTAGCCCTGGGTAGACAACAAGTAAGGAAACAAGTTCAGAGATGTGACTTGATCAAGGTCATATTGAGAAACTGGCTGTAGTAGGTCTCTTAATTCTACATCCAATGCTGCTTGGACATGATGTCAAAACATTTTAATAAGTTGCTCAGTTACTAAGAATACTTATAAGTAAACTACCACCTGCACATCTTTCACCTGTATACCCATTGATTACACAGACTGCCAGCATCATGAGGACTTACAATATTACATTTGATGTGCCTTTGACAAAGGCAGACCCAACAGGAGATACCACTGAGAATTTGCTGGATTGTTTCTCCTCCAGTGCCAGCTATGAAGGACTAGGAAAAAGGAACATTTGAAAAAACAAAGGGAATATTATTTTCATTATTAAATATCTCACATGTACTTATTATCAATTAGTTTTAAATAAAAAGAGCCTTGTTGTGAATTAGGCCTATCAGTCTGGTTCAGATTCCATACAGCAAATTTCTTGGCTTTTGCAACAGATTTTCTTTTTAATGAATGTTGGATGTTGAACTCAAAAGGCCTTCTGCATAGACTGATGAGAACTATTAGCTTTATGCATTTGCTTTGCATTAATTTATGTAGTAATTAGGTATAACATAGCACCTTTCCAAATGGGTATTTTTGAAACAAAGAAACAAAAAAAAATCATTAAATGGACATTGTTTATTGCAGAAGATACTTGTCACTTGACAAGAGGCCTGGTAATGGCACTTCATAAGTACAAATCATCTTGTGACTCACATTCAGAATTAATAGTCAACTCTGTAAGTTTTTGTGTCAACCCTCCCCCTACTGAATTAGCAGTGAACTTAATGATACTTTTCTTACACACCTGGTGGAGTATTTGTGCTAGTGATATTTCTAGTCCATCTAGGAGTTAGAGAAAAGTCAAGTTCTAAATTATCGTAGCCTTAAAATCCATGACAGTTTAAAAGCATTTATCGAATTGACTCAGTTATGATTTTTCTTTCCCACCTTTGTATCAGAAAAGCTTCTGGGGCCCAGAAGGCACTCTAGAAACCATGCAGTCCTTGGAGCTGGACTGGGGTGAGATGGATTAGAATGCAGATTCCATAGATTCAAATCTATTCTTCAAATTTATTCACTTTAACTTTGGGTAAAAGGGTGAGCCTCTGGTTCCTTTTCTGTGAAGGGAGGCTTTGGATAATGTTTTTCACAGATTCTGAGACATTGATATTTTTGTTTGTTTTACATTTTAACATATCTGAAAATAAGACTTTTTTGTTTGTTTGTTTTTTAATTTCAAAACAGAGTCTCCTTAATTGCCAAGGCTGGACTTGAACTTGTGATCCTCCTTCTTAGCTTCCTCATTAACCAGGAAGGATTACAGGTGTGTGCCAACAGTATGTGTTTCACAGTGCATTGCTTGTTTTGTTTTAATTTGTGATGGTTTTCTCCCCTAATGTAGTGGTGCATAAAATAATGGTGCATCTTACAGCAAGTGATTTCTTAGGTTTGCTGAAATATGGTAAGGTTTGCCAATCTCCCAGGTTGTTGTCAGTATTAAATGATATAATATGTTTGCTAGTAAACTGTTGCTCTTTGGACAAACAAGCAAAAGTACCTTTGCACATCTCTTGACAATCTTCCTCTCATTTGAATTTGTCATGGTGAAACTTTATGTATCTTAAAAATAAATTGGAAAGAAATGGAAAATGGAAATCACAAAGTTACATGAATTAAGATTCCAAATACCTTTCTTGAATATTTAAAGTAGCAAAAGAATTTCGATGGAGTTTTACAAATGACTTTCTGAAAGATTTTTTTTATTTTCTTTTTAAACAATACCTGAGTAGTATAGGTCCTATTCCAAAGGGTAGAAAAAAAATCCTGTCTATGGATCATGATACAGTCATAGTAAAATGCCTCCTCATTTCATATTACACTCGGTAGGATGTAATTTCACCAAGTTTAAACCATAGTTAATAATTATAGAAGCGAATATCTTGATGGTCCCCACTTGTTTATAAGGGAAATAGTTATTTGCCTCCTTGGTATTCTGTCAAAAGTTTCCAGTTTCCTTGCTGAAGTCTTAAAATACTTTTTGGCCACAGGTAGTGCCAGTGTTCAGGTTAGGATTTTGTTTTGTGACTCCTGATTTAAACTGCTTTTCCAGAGAGAATTTAACGTAGAGAGAATTTAATCCCCTCTTTCCCTCTCCCCTTGCAATAAGAACACTGAGGAAGGCCAGCTTAGGGTAGGAGGTGGGAGGATGGGAAGATCTGAATTTTATTTTGGACAATTTGAATTTGAGATGAGTTTGAAGCATCCAAGCGAAGATGTTGAGGAGGCAGTTGAATTTGTGAGTCAGAGATAAAAATGTGGCATATTTGGTGTAGAGATGATAGATGAAAGTCCGATCTTGGGTGGGATCACCTAGGAAACAAGGAGGCTTGGAACTAGAGGTTGACAAGCCACCTTCAGCCAGAAAACCTGTTTTATTTGGCCTGTGTAATGTTTTAAAAATATTTGAATGAGTTGCTGTAGCTTATGTTTATGGCTTTTTGGCTGCCCAGAATATATTTTCTCTTTTGGTAGCAGCACCCTAGTTTTCTTTTGAGAAATTCTTTCTCCTCCAGTCTCAGACCTTATGCCTCAGGCAAAGTTCCACCTCTGGTTGCAAATAAAGTAGGTGACCCAGGGTTGCCTGATCACCCCCACCCCAAGTCACTGGGTTCAACAGTGGGCTTATAATCAATGTTGGCCCAATGAGAATTTTGAGAGGATGGGGAGCTCCAGGAAGAGAAAATTTGTTGGTTTCTGCTTAAAGCTATCAGGATGTGGACTGGAGGAACAGCAACTGTCACAACATGGGAGATAGAACTTATCTGAGAATGGGGACAAGGAAGTAGAACCCAGATAGAGAACTGGTCCTGATCACCTTGATTAAACTCTGTGCTGAGCTGCAACTCTAGGCCCTTCAGTTAAAGAAGCCAGTAAATTCCCCTTTTGGTGTAACCCAGTTTGAACCAGAAGTTCTTTTACTTGCACTAGAAAGAATTTTAATGAATGCAATTGCCAACAGTTACCAATTGTAAGTTTTCACATAAAAATGAGGATTTTTTGGCTAGAGCTAACTCATTAATTGTTGTTCTAGTAGGAGTGTTGATGCCTTTCTATTGTAGCTCATACTACCCTCTTTTGTCACCTTACCTGATGCCCGGGTTCTGTTGTCAATAATCCTGCTGATTCTGTTATTTTAAATTGTGGATTTGAGAGGAAAATGAGAGTCAACTTTGTGTCATTTAATTGTATTATTTGCTTGCCCCTACAGATAATTGGGCTTTTGATCCCCTGTCTAGAGTGAAAAGGTAAGGGAACCTAAGCTCAGGTATAGAGGAGACTGACTCCCAAAGAATAGGGAGGAGGACAAGTTTATAAAGACAAGGGAGCTGTGGCCACAGGAAGGAAAATGTTGGTGGAGGCTAAGGTAAGGGTTGTTTCAGGGAGGAATTGAAAATATTGCTTGTACTTTTAAGGTAGAAAATATTTGAAAGATGGGAAAAAAATCTTTTTAATTTGGCAACAAAGAGGTCATTATTGACCAGAACTGGAGCTGTTTCAGAGAGTGATGGGGCCATGCCAGGTTAGGATCAGTCAAAAATGAATAGGAGGGGGAAAAATGGAGACACCCAAGGAGAACAAAATCGTTTTATTTTTTTCCTCTGAAGAGAAGAAGAAATACAGGGAGGTAGCTAGACACATGTGAGGTAGAGCCGGAGTGCTTTGAAGCAGGACTTGAATATTAGAAGTGCCCATGGGAAGGATCTGGTTGAAAAGAAGAAGTTAATTAAATAAGGGACAAAAGGGACATTTGTTCCTGTGAACCAGAGAAGGTATGATGCAGTGGAATCTCAAGGCCGAGTGGAGCTGTTCAGATGCGAGGAGGGAACACGATGCAACAGGAGGGAAGAGGATGAAGGCTGGCACAGATGCCAGGCAGTTGACAACAGGAAGTTGCTCTGCATGATGGCTTCCACTTCTCTTTTAGGTGGCAAAGTCATCTGAGAGTGTGGGTGGCAGCATGGATGTCAGCTGGGCTGTAGAGGCTTGAACATGAAATAACAGTGGAGGAGGGTGAGGGAATGTGTTGGTGAGAGAAATGTGGTGGGACCGCCTGCATTACTGAGCACTCGTTTGCAGTTGGTACTCAGGAGTGTTGAATGACACTCGCTGCCTGTGTGTGACTTCCTCCAGTGTCCAGGTGCTCTACTGTGGATACAGACAGCCTCAGAAGGCAAAACCTAAGGCTGGGGTTTGGGTGGAAGTGGAAGGACAAAAGGAGGGTGAGAACATAAGTCTAGAGCACAGTGTCATGGAAAGTGTATTATCACAATAATGGCCTTTGGAAATTCAGAAGGTAAGGAAGTGGGGACATGAGATGGAACTTCTGATGAAGCCCAAATGGTTGATCACAATGAAAGAGATTTCAAGAAGGAAACTGAAGCTGAGCATATGGTAGTAGAGGGTTGGAATGTTTGGCTGGGTGGTGGGTGGCTCCGGTGAAATAGAGGGGAGGGTCCTTGCATATGAGGTAGTAGAGACTAGAGAGCACAGTGTTAATGGGTCTAGTTATTGAGATCATCTGTGCTGATTGCAGGATTAGGGAGAGAGGAAGATTTTGGCCAGGATTCAGTGAGGTGATCAGGTTGGCTGTTGTCTGAGAACAGATTTTCCATTTCCTCTAAACCTCCTTGCCTTTGGTTTGAATGGAAATTCACTTGGAAGAGTACATGTAAATGGCTTCAGGCCCACCTCTCTGTTTCTGAAATATATAATGGGTGTAATAATTTTTTTAATCTGGAAAAATATGTGTTTAATCACTTTATGTTATTGCAGAAAATGTAATTCATTTAAGCTTCTTGAGTTCATAGAATCTTCAGTTGCTAGAATAAGTTGGGCCTCATTTTTGCCTTACATGGGCATGTTGCTTGTGAAGGTGGCTGACAGTGTAATCAAAACCCTCAAGAACAGGCCAAGTTTAACTGACTCCCTAGTGGCTCTCACTGTGATGAGCTTTGGAAGGAGTGTAAGTAGGAAGCTATGTTAGAGACATCTGTCGTCATGTGCAGTGTGTATTGGGCTTGGCAGTAACTGCAGCCAAACAATCCCTTACCAGTCTGTAGTTTATATGCAATAATCTGGGCTCAAAAAATACTTCTCTGAATGGCAAGGCATTCGAGCCAGCATTCCTTAATACTTGTGAGGAAGATTCACCAAGGGGAAAAAAAAGCACTTAGTTTTTATAATAAGATACTAAATCTGATCATCTCAAAACATCTGAAGGTTGTGATAAAAATCCTCACTGAGAATCTGGAGGCAGAACTCTATAATCAAAAAGAAGAAGAAAAAAAGGAATTCAAGTATGTAGTCTTTTAGATACAGCTCTACTTGTTACTGATTTTGAGAAAGATTAGTGAATGACAGAGCACAGAGCAGGAGTGCATGTTCTTCCAGGCTGAGGATGACAGGAAAGATTGTACGTCCCTCAGGACCCAGGATACAATGCAATGAAGTGTTTTATGGCCTAGAGATGCTTCGCTGCCAACCAGGTAGTTCCCTCTGCTTTCTCTAGGGCTTTCTCCTTATTCTGTCCCAGGAACCTGTTCATCATCCTGATTTTGCCTTTGCTTTTTCCAATACTAACACCTTTCTTCCTCTTTCTCCTTATCTCATCTATCTCATCCATTTTTCCATGCTCCATGGAGCCAAAACCAAATCTAATGTGGTGCTAAATTTTCCCTTTCTCCAATTCCTTTGCATTTATTGTTCATCTTTGTAACTTACTAAGTTAGGTCATTGATAGTTTCATAGATTGCTAGGTTGTGAGAAAACTTAGATTTTTTTTCTTCTTCTTCTCAAACTAGTCTCAAGTTAAGAATCACTTCTCTACTAAACTCAAGGCAGCAGTTCCTTTAGACCCCGGGGAGTTCAGGAGTCCTGAGACTTGGGTTTTTCTGTCTGGGGCTTTAGGTCATTAAGGATTGCTTCTGTTTTCTTTAACAAGGGGAAGAAAACATTGTTTGTGAGCATTGGATCTTCTTGGCTTCTACTTTTTTTATACTATTTACCCAAGTAATAGTTTTTTTTTCTTGCTCTCCAAATAGGGAAACCAACTGCTTGTTATTAGCATTTTTCCTTAGAAAAATGGTCACAAGTTCATTTGGTCACAAGTCTTCCTGTGGCTGTTTATTCTCCTGTGCTTTTCTGTACATTTTTACTAAGCATTTTAAAGCCTGTAATGTGGGAGGTGAGGTACAAAATCACCAAGCATTCCTTCTTTGGCTCAAGCAGCAGAGGGGATCAAGTGGCATTGTAACCAAGGAGCCCTGGCCTCCTTCAGATTCCCTCAGTCCAGTTGGGATTGCAAACTGTCAGAAATAATGCCTAGCACATGGTAGGATATTAATTTATGGTAGATATTCTTTTGTAATTGTTGTTTTTGGTACTTGGGATTGGACCCAAGGGCACTTAACCACTGATCCACATCCCCAGCCCTTTTTTGTATTTTATTTGAGACAGGATCTTGCTGAGTTGTGTAGGGCCTCACTAAATTGTTGAGCCTGGCTTTGAACTTGTGATCCTCAGCCTCCTGATCTGCTGGGATTACAGGCATGCACCACCATGCCTGGATACAGTAGATATTCTTATTGAGGGTTTTTTTTTTTTTTTAGCTGATCAATAAGATCTTACATTGAGGAATTTTATAAATTAAGAATTCATTATCTTTAGGGTTGGAAACATCTCTAAAATGTTACATGGAAGGAAGCTGTGGCCTAAGAGGTTTGTGACTGTACTTGGGCCATGCCATTTATATTGGCAGATTGGGACCAGGACTCAGCTCTCTGGGTTCTGGATCCAAGATTTTCCTACTACACAGTGTGCAAGTCTCTGAAAAGTCACTCCCAAGAAAGGAGTGTGGGAAACTAGGAGGAAAGCATATCGGGAGGCTGGACTAACCTTGACTAGTAATTCCAAAGAATAGCATTAAGCATAGAAGTTTGGCCTCCTGTTATTTTTTCACATCACTTCGATTGTTGCTTCTACATCCTGTATACTTTAGTACATTCTGGTTCATTACCTTGGAAAACCAGGGGAGTTTTGGGTCTTCAGGATAATTATAGCCTTTCATAATGTCAAAGTTCATTGATTTAACAGCATCTAACAAAGAGTGAGAGAAGTTGCTAGGCCTGGAGAGGCCTCTGGGCTCTGGGAGGAACTGTGGGGGTTCTAGTGCATTGCTGCCTATGCCTTAGGTAGGTGCTCAGTATTTTACTGCATAAGGAGTAAGTGACACACAAGTCAGAAATTATGGGAAGTGCCTAAGGTCAGCGAGATATTAAAAATTTCTGGCAGTCCTGTTTGTTTACATTGTAGAAAGAATGGGAAAATAAAGAAGTGATATAGCAAAGTGACGATAGAACAGATAGGAGGACATGAAGATCAAGTTAAGAGTGTTTTCTGGGTGTGCTGAGTTGAAGGTAGTGTATGAGTTGGAGGTAGTGTACAGTTGTGCCGTGTGATATAGAGAAGTTCTGTGTTTCTTTGCTCTGGGGAGAAGATCTGTGGATGATCCACAACAAAGAGCCTTTGGACAGAGAGATAATTTGGGATGGATACGTGAGCACAGAGAACAAGTCTGAATTTGAGCTAGAGATGGCAAGCTGGGATTCGAACCTTGACAGGTTCAAGTCAGGCTGGAGAGCTCAACCATGGTGCTGTCTATCTGCTCTGCTGAGATGCCTACCATGATACACAGCCCGGGAGAAGCAACCAGTCCAGTGAATCCTTGCTGTTCCAGGTACTGTCTTCTACCCATGTGTGCTAGATCTGAGAGTTAACAGCAAACTTTTGTGGAAGTACTCTGTTCTCTGATGTCCTTCTGGAATTTCTTAGAGCAAAATAAGCCTTGGGATGCATTTGGCCCTAAGCCACCCTTAATCAAATGATTATGATTTGCTGGTTTCCATGGGTTTTCTAATCTTTGAATACATTGCATCCTTACTTTCAACTGACAATGTGTTGTCTTGGTAAATGAGTATCAACAGATATTCCCTGCCCTTTGGATCAACCCAAAGTCTCTGGTTCTTCTACATGTTCTTGTGTCTTACTTCCTTATGTTCCTCTGGCCTCTGAGATTCAGCCTCCTGGATCCCTCACATGGATTCTGAATGCAGTTCTTCTCCCACGATGATCTTCTTAGGGAATCTAGTCTCCTCTTATAGGCTTTAGTGAAGACATGAAGGGTGTGTTCTTTACTGTCTATGCTGATTCTATTTATGCTTCATATTCTTTCTCCCTTGAATATCCATCAAAGTTGTACCCAAATTGGGGCAACTACAAGACAGAAAGGGTTCCTTGCTTTTGTATCTTAACAATCACCCAAATAAATACTGCCTATTTTCCTAGAATTCTGGTGAATAAAATTTGTCTCATTATATGTACTTTTGTTTGGTGCAAATATATAAAGCCAGAGATACTACTTTGTACATACTATCTAATTACCAAAGTCATTGATTATACTATTGAATCATTTGTATTAACTCCTAATAAAAATTTTACTGCAGATTCAGCACCATACTTTATATATTTCAACAACATTCCTCTCACATTTCTTTCATCTCTTCTGTCTGCCGACTTCTTTTCTTCAATGTAAGCCTTATAACTTTGCTTTTAGTTCTCATGCCAGTTCCTATATTATCCGAGTCTGAAGTATTGAGCAAATCTCATTCCTTCTCTCCTAGCTCCTTGCAGCATGAAGTATATTGATTAAGAAAGAAAAAAAAATGCTTTATGCCTTTCTTGGCTTGTTTTATGTCTTCAGCAGTTTTTTTCTTGACCTGATAATAAGTTCACAAACCAGGAGTCTATCTGATAGTACAAACATGCATGACATTTTCTTTTGAGTTATATTTGGTATACGGGTATTTTTAAAACTTAGGCTTCTTTAGGATATCATAAACATCTCCTGATAATCCTTTTTGGCATGGAGTTTTTGAGTTTCTTTTCTTTAGAAAGGGTCATGGAGAATTTGGCATTATTGGAAAATATATTCCCAGTATAAAGGATCTGAGAGAGAGGGTCAGGAGGTCACTTAGTCTCCAATCCTCAGAATTTTCTAGAACCTTAGAGTTGGTATGATTCTCCGTATGTTCAAAAAGTTGCGAATCTGCTGCCATTCATGATCAAAAGTAAAGGGGAATCTAACTCTCTCTTTATTAGTTAGTTTCTATGAACACAAGAGTCAAGGTTTAATAGAATACAGTACTCACTTTTATGATTAGAACTTCATAAAATTGTTGTTCCTTGGATTAAAAAAAAGACAAAAGTAGAGTAAGAAATGTAATATGTCATAAAAGTAGGTAGGATTTATTGAGCATGCATATGTTAGGCACTGTCTGTTTTCCATTTTTCCTTTCAATTATTATAACAACCCTATTGTACTCCCACTCTTATTTTTATTTTATGGATGAGGAACCCATGATAACCAGAGAAGTTCAACAGTTTCCCCAAGGTCACACAGCTAACAAATGACAGATCAGCAATCTTAGCATTGATGAGCTAATCTAGAGCTCACACTTTAACTTCAAGGTCACATTGCCATTTATTGAGTCATTTTGACTTTTTCCCCCTGCAACCTCCCACCGTATAGCTAATGCACAGGAAAAGTGGCAGTTACATGTTTTTTTAAAATTTTTTTCTTTTGTTGTTGTTTGTTTATTTAATAGCAGGGTTAACAAAGAAGGCACTATGTAGTCTAAATCAAGTTTAATTAGACCCATGTGAAAAACATAATAATTATCCATGCCAAATTTCTAACATTTTTATTTTTGCATGTTCAATTATTAATAGTCATGGTCGTACGGATTCTTTCATTTATTTTCTAAGTGGCAAAATTGAAGTGGCATGGAGTCGACTAGTTCTTTCAGAATGTTTATCTAGAAGGAATATTTTATCGAAAAACAGTAAATCCATTCCTGTTTATGGGACACATCTTCCTTTGGAGAATAGGATGTTGTCAGGTGTGGAGTCTGGCATTAAACTAAACTATCCTTTTCCTTCCTCCTTCTTGAGCTGGTAGAAGGGGCAAGTGGAGGTGGACAGAGTGTCTATCTGGAAGAGTGGGTGCAGAGGAGGGCACAGCAGGAAGCACAGCATGAGACCCTTCCATTAGTCCCCGGATAGCCCTGCTTGCCCCCAGCTTCTTGTGCAACTGAGGCTTAAAGGAACCCAAAGAAGTCTCCTGCTCCAAGTTATCCAAATGTGATTTTTTTTTTTTTTAAATAGCAATTCTCTTTGGTCTTGTAGAGGACAAGATAATGGATATCCTCCCCTTCCCAGATACAAATGAGGATGTTCTTACATTGTTTTTGTAGTTAAATTTAAAAATCTCCCATGACAGTTTTTAATATTTTCTTCATTATTACTGTTTTATTTGTCTAAGCTGTAGAAAGGGTCTTAGAAATAGAGCAGAATAGGGTCTTAGAGATAGAACAGAATAGGGTCTTAGAAATATGTAAAAAGAGCCATTACTAGAACTTTGATATTGTCAGTGATTTAAAAGTAAGATTTACTAGTTTCCTCCAACATTAAACATAATGTGGTAATTATAGAAAGTTTGAGAAATTCAGAGAAATAGAAGCAAAGAAGAACAAATTTCTAGAACCAAGAAGAACAAACAGAAACAATGTTTCTTTTTTCTTTTCTATTTTATATATGTGTGTGTGTGTGATCACATTATAAATACAACTTTATTTTCCCATCATGTTGGAAGGCTAAGGTGCAGAGACCACTGGCTCAGAACATTTTTACTGAACATACTCTGTGAAAATTCAACTTTGCAGATCTGTGGTGGGAGCCTAGTTCATCAAGTCTTCCATGAATTCCTACTGTGTACCCTGCACAGTGCTGAGGCTGAGCAGGCAGGGCATGCAGTCCGGGCTCTGGGAAGCTCACAGGATAGCTGGAGAAGTAAAGCAGGTCCTTTCAGGGTTACTTTTCATTTTTTAAAACTTTTATTTATTTATTTTTGTATGGGAAGTTTTAAACATGTACACAATAGCGAGAATATAATACTATTCCCAGTGTGCCTTTCTCCCAATTTTAGTAATTCTCAATTTGTTGCCAGTTCTGTTTCATCTAGATTTCAGGCTCCTCTTCCTATTCCAGATTACTTTGAAGCAAATCCCTAACATCTTATTTTTTCGTTAGTAAGCGTTTTCTTTACAAATATTTTAGATAAGACTCGTTTTTCTTTTAATACTGTAGTATAGTTATCATATTTTAAAAAACCAGCAATTGATATGGAATTCTGTCAGTATTCAATTTTATCTGTTTTTTTTTCATTATATTTCTTTTCTATTTGTTTATATTAGTGGCCAGAGAAGGTCCATAATTGTAATTGGTTAGCATGACCCTTTGGGCCTTTTTAATCTACAGATTCACTTTTCACCATCTTATCCTTGTGGTTATATTGTTTTTCTAAACTAGACTATTCTATTAATTTTCCCATATTCTGGATTTTGCTGATAACATCCCTAGGAGTTAAATGTGAAATGTTCTATTTTGCATAGCTCTTTCACCATTGTATTTCTTATGAACTGGCAGTTATTTCCAGAGGCTGGATTGAATGCTATTTTAATTTTTTTGGCAAAACAGCATGTGAGTGGTTTTGTGTATCCCCATCAGGACACCCTTAACATCAGTTGCGTGTTTCTCTCTCTCTCTCTCTCTCTCTCTCTCTCTCTCCCCCTCCCTCCCTCCCTCCCTGTGTGTGTGTGTGTGTGTGTGTGTGTGTGAGTGTGTGAGGGAGAGAGAGAGAGAGAGAGAGAGAGGGAGGGAGAGAGAGTGTATTCACAAGATGATCATTGACAACTAGTAGTGATTGTTGCTGCTTAAATCTATGAATTCTTAGGGGTTTCAAAATGTTATGTCATGTCAATCTTATTTATTTATTTATTAACTAGACTAATTATTTAAAGAGAAACTCCTGCTAATCAGCTATTTGGCTATCCTCAGTTATAGTTTGTATAGAATGGCCAGAAAAATGTCTTGATTCTTCCTTCCCTTTACCAGTTTTCAAAATAGTTGGCTCCGTGTCATTCAAAGATAACTGGTTGGCAGGATGGTTTATTGAGAATTTGTAGATTTAAACTATTATATTAATCCATCACATTTGTTCTTATTAAGTTGTCCCATTTTTGACCAGCAGGAGTCCCTGTGTTGGCTCCTGAATCTTTTTGATATAACCCTGGTAGTCTTGGACAGCTTCACTGCTCTCTGTATGCTAGGCCACATGTTCTCAAAGTGTGATCTGAGAATTCAGGGGTTCCCAACACCTTATCAGGGAGCCTTTAAAGTCAAAACAGTTTTCATGATTCTGAGACATAATTTATCTCTTTTATTCTCATCTTTTTACATGCCTATAGAGGATTTTATCTAGAGGCCACACATTAGTCACTCAAATGTATGCATATGTATTCTTGTGTTTTCTAGAATTTTCTAAGGTACACTCTTTGAATGCTTGGACAATTTCTGAGACTACAGGGGTCTTAGGACCAAAAATCTTGAGAAATGCTGTTGTAGGCTCATCTTTCATGTGTCCTGCCACATATACATAATCATGGCCTTACACATTGGCTCCTTATTTTTTCCAACTCCTTTTTGTGTGTATGAGTGATCTGTTCCAAGTCTCACAGCTAGTAAGTGGCAAAACCAGAATTTGAAGCTAGATGTTTATGCAGTATTTTTTTTCCTCATAAAACAGAATCACTGCTGTCCAAAGTTTATGATTAATTAAGGCGTAGAGGATGTAAACACTGCCCACTATGCCAGACATGAACATTTTAGGGGCCACCAAGTAAAATTAGATGTTCTTTTTCTCAAATGGAATGTCCCTCAAAAAGGGAAGAACAAATATAGAGGCAGAATGAGTGTTTGCTCTAGCTTCATGCTGTGATAAAAACAATACTCTGAATATGTTGTTTTTCTAGTTACAGCAGGGAAATTCAGCATGCAGTAATACCTCATTAGAGTGTTAACTTCTGAAGATTTCAGTCATCCAGAGAAAAGCCTGCTTTGGCTGTGGAATTTGGTAATGACTCATGGATTCTCCACTAATTTTTGAATCCAGGTTCCAATTGATTGCTCAACCATATAGCTTAGAAACACTTTTTTTTTTTTTTTAAATTGTTAGTTGAACAAAATTTTGCAAGAAAATATTCTGCAATTTGATGCAGTTTGAAAAGCTGAATAATTATGCCTTAAACCTTGGACTCTTATTTTTCCATCACTGAATAGTATACAAGTCTCTAAAATATGGAAACTTAAAACTGTTTTTTTTGTAGTCCCTGGGGCCTCAGAGGAATCTTTGTTTTATTCTGTTGGAATGAACTCAGTAACTTGTCATTTTATCACCATTCCCAATAACTGTAGCTTCTCTTGGCTAACATACAACATTAACTCTCATTTCCTAGATACAAGGAAGAGTCTTTCTTATAAGAACAGTAAGTGTCTTCCAGAATAGCTGGCTGTGACTTTCTGAGAGGACAGTCTTATGTAATGACCTTGGGTATTTTTTCAATGTTAAGAAATAACTGACTACACCTGGTAGCCATCTGGAAAAGTGTCACATAGGAAGCTTGGATCAGAGCCCACATTACCTTACCAGTGATTCATAATTAGTTTGTGGTTTAGGTGGGGAGTTAAGCAAGGACCATGGCAAAGATTGCAGAACTTTTAGTGGAATATAGAGTTCTTTGTTGGAAAGATTTTAAATACTAATTGTATTCTTATTTTTATGAATAAATCTACTTTTCACTGGAGCCTCAATTGTTATTTTTTTCTTTCTTTCTTTGTTGCTGTGTTGGGGAATCAAACCCAGGGCCTTGAGCATGCGAGGCAATCACTCTATCACTGAGCTACACACTCAGTCCTATTATTTTTTTACATTAAATGTGAAATAATTGAAATATCTGCTCTAAGCGACCTGTTGTGGTTTAGATGTTTGCACTTGGAATGTCACCTGCCTGGGCTTCTCTAGCAAGTCTTCTCACTAACTTTACTAAAGGTAGTTTTAGAATATGTAAAAGAATATAAAGTGGGAAGGTTGTCTTTTGTAGGGAAGGATTGTGAATTTCCATACCACTATGATCGGTCTTGTCAAAATTTTATTTTGTATTTGTCACTTTGACCAAATTGCAAAAAAAAAAAAAAAAAAAAAAAAAAAGAAAGAAAAGGTTTTCAGCTTTATGTTATACTCAGACCTGACTCCACATGGAAAGCATGTGCTGTGTGACAATGGGAGCCTTGAACTTATAGCCTGGGAATGCCAGGAATTTGGGGCTCTGGTGTCACCCAGAAAAATGGCCCCACCTTTCTGCAGTTTTGTTTCCTGTTTAGAAAGTTCTTTTTCTTAAGGACCTTGATATACTGGGAGGAAAGGTGCTTCTGGTGTGGAGTTTTCCGTGAAGTGCAGTCCTAACTAGAAAGCTGGGCTAAAGGTAGGTAAGTGCTTTTCAAACATATGTTTTGAGTATACATGAAACACTTTCTTAGTTTAGGTCACACATTTGTTTACTGAAGTAGGAAGTAGCCCCAGTCAGTTTGAATTCAGATTTAAAACTCGGGTTTTGCTTACTTTTTATCTTTCTCTTAAAAGCAAAGAATATAAAGGCTTGGCAAGTAGAAATTGGAACTAATTTCGATTGCTTTAATAGGTTTTCTGGAGAAAAAGTTTTATTGACGGGGGAATGAGGGCCAGATTATTTTTGTTCTTGCTATGTGTCTAATTGGAGACAATTTTGGAGTAGTCCAAAAGTCTCTTTTTGAGTGGGAGAATCCATCATAAAATGAGCCATAAATTAACAGCTCTTCGTGACAATGGCCTTGGCTGAGTCTCTATGGTGAGAACTCAGAATTCCAGGAATGTGTCTGGAGGTGGAATCTATTACAGCAGTGATTCCCAAGAGGGAAGGAGGCCATGTCAGAATCTCCAAGTGTGCTTTTGAGGCTCTGAAGACCATTCCCCTTTATCCCAAATCTCAGTGAGCCCTGTTGGCAGCAGTTGTGTTTAGTGTCTTCCAGGTGTTTCAGAGTTAAGGAATATCTGAATAGTGCTCCTGGGGAACCCCGTGGGGAGAGACAGTGGGAATGACAGCTGGTACTTATGGAGCTTCTCAGCGGATGAAAACATCCTAAAATTGACTGTGGCGATGGTTGCCTGTGAACATACTAAAAACCATTAGATTGTATACTGTAAATGGGCAAATTATGTGATACATGAATTATGTCTTAATAAAGCTGGTAAGGATGGGAGAGGAGGGGAGGAGTAGGGAGGATAGGAAGGGCAGCAGAATAGAATAGACAATATGATTAACGTATGTACATTCCATGTATGTATTATAAACAAAATGCATTCTACTGTCATGTATGACTAAAAATAAATAAATAAAAAAAATAAAGCTGGTAGAATAGCACTACTCTGTATAGATGGAGTGCCATTTGTTCCAGAAAAGATGACTAATTGCTCTGAATGATTTTCAGTTCACATGGTGGTTGTAACTGTTGCTGATAATTTGGCAACATGTCCTGTACAAATTTGTGGTATTTGGGGTTGATTCTAAATAAGTTTTTGTATTTTGTGATTTTGTTTGAAGAAGCTATGTGTTAGTGCTTTTAAGTCTACTAACAGCACCAATGGGACGAGAAAACTGTACCTTCTAGAAAGGGGTCGGCAATAAGTTGGAGTGTGATCTTGGAGGGTGGCCAACACTGTGGCCCTTCCATAGTCCTCAGTTCGTTGGATTAGGCCAGATGGATTTTTGTGTTACTAAGGGAGGAAAGCTTTTCATTATATTTGATTATGTTAAATGATACTGTTAACCCCAACATTTTAAGGTTTAGGCTTGGGAAGGAAATGTGTAAAGTTTATTGTATAGTTTTTTGTTTTTTTTAACAATTTGTATTCTTTTTACATCTTTCATTTTGAGAGGCAAGTAAGAAAGTGGGAAACAGTAGAAGGAAGGAACCAGGAGGAAGGAAGAAGGGAGAGGAGAGATAGTGGGGAGTGATATTGGCCAAATTATATTGTCATATTGTGTGCATGTATGGATATATAACAACAAATACCACCATCATGTATAACCATGATTAAGAACATGGGAAAAAAGTTTTAAAAATAAGAACAAAATACTTTTAAGCCTAAGAAAGAAAGAGGGAAAGCAAAGAATCAGGTAATCAGCAAATGAGATTAAGAGATGAAAAGTCCCTAGGAAATGAGATAAGATCTGAAGCTTTATGTTTAAGTCTTAGAACATAAAATATTAAAAGTTATAAGGATTCTCCACTTATCAAACTCTTTTGAAATTTTATTTTTAAAATTTTTGCCTTTACTTCATGTTTTGTAATATACTTTAGAAGTTGTGTAGACTCTTCTAAAGTGAAAGCAAACCAAATCAACTAGAAATGATCTTAGCTATCATCCAGTCTCTTCCTTTAATTTTACTAATAAATCCAGTCACTTGTGAAAAAAGCTAGTCTGGGGACATCTTATTCTGGGCATTCTCTGTGCCTTCTCTGGGTTTAGCACATAATCCACACTGGCAGGCTGGTGGACTGGATCAGGTGTTTTGGGTGGTTAGTACTAACAAATAAAACTTGAAACAACCTTTTGATCAGAGTATAGTTGAAGAAAGTGTTGTTGAAAATTTGAGAAATATGGTGGAAGATGTTAGAGCAATTCTTTCTGGGATTTAAAAACTTAGCCATTCTTTTGTGAATTGCTAGATGCTAATGTTTACTCTTCTAAAGAATACTTCTAAAGTGTAAAATGTTTTGGGTGTATCAAAACTTTTGATGTGTACAATGCCTTTGTGTTACACATTCTCAAGCTGATAGTGTCTTTTCTCATTTCTTTGGGAGTATTATTTAATTACTCTCAGAGAGTCAACAGAAGAGTGAATTAAATAAGGATTATTGTTTCTAAAAAATACTCTTCTCCATATGCCAAAAAACTCAGTAAAACTGGATAGAGCTCCATCAAGCAACAGCTTGTTGAATTAATTATAACATCTTGTGATTCCTTAACGGCCTAAAACCATTTATATTACCAGGTACAAGTCCATGTTTGGAAAGCTGAACTTTGTTTTTCTTCTTTAAATGAATTCTGGCTACTTTCCATGAATTGAGCTGAGTCTGAGGTCTGACATCTTTGTTCATGTGGGGCTCAGGCGGATTTTTCTGAGGTGCAGGAATTTCCCATTCCTGTCTGGCTTCTTACAGAGGGTTCTGGGTGTGGGCTCAGAGTGCCAGGCACCAACCTCTGGAGAGGAGCGGGAGCCAGCTGGGAAGTGAGCCAGTCCTGCACATGTGATTATTATTTGGGGAAAAACTACCCAAAGTATGTCCAAGCTGATATTATAATCATCCTTGGCTTATTTGAGGACCTTGAGATGGCAGGACAATAACTTGGGTTTCTAGAAACCTAGTTTGATGGTACAAAAAGTGACTTTGTCTGCAGATCTCCTTTTGAGGTATTAGAAGAATGTGAATATGCTGGAGCATTGCAGGGATCATTTCTTTGTGACTAAAATCTTCAGAGTTGGGAGGAAAAAAAGTCCACATTTCTTATTTATTTCATCCATTATTTTCAAAAATATTTATTGAGTATTTCTCATGTGCCTGGTACTGTTTTGGGTGCTATAAAACATGGACAGAGTTTTGAGTGGGAGAGAGAGACACACTAAATTAAACGTGTCAGAGGGTGATATGAGCTGTGGGTCAGTGACCATAGGGAATGGAATAGGAATTGCTGAGGAGTGAGGGAACCATATTCGAATCTGGAGTCTTATACTACTCAAGGTGACTGATTGGACTCACAGGCATGAAGCAGCACAGTCCTTTGCATATCATGACTAATTTGCTGTCCCAGTCACCACTACTGTTGTCACAGTTGCAACTGGAAAGCATTTCCTCCACACCAAGTGGTGTACAGAATGAGACATACGGCTACGTGTTTGTCCTCAAGACTGGCGGTCCTCATGTGGACACGTGTGAGGACTTACTAATAATGAATAGACATCACCTGACTATATTCATTCAGCACACCTTTCCTGAATGATGGCAGATACAAGGTGTTGTGGAGGATAGCAAGGTAAATCATATTCATACCTTGCCCGAGGGGCATGTAGTCTAGTGTATTCATCACGTAGATCATTTGCTTGTCTTGATTTGACATTTGAGATAGACTATGAGAGTCCATGACATACGCTGATTTCTCATTTAGCTGGTTTTAAGTCAGGAGCTTGGGGAGGCTGGTGTGGGGCACCTCATCTAGGAGTGCCTTTCACCAGTTGCCTCCCATCCACATTTCAGTGCAGCGTTGTTTCTACCCATATTTAAGATGTAAAATGTCTTCAAAGTAAAATATGCTTTCTTTGTAAAAACCTGCTCTGAGAAGAAAGCAAGCATCTAGTGTTGGTGAGGAAAGAGCTGAGTCTAAGATGTGATGGTTCTTGAGCAGATAGTGGAACCACTGAAGGTTGCAGGGCATCATTTAACACACTGCTGCCTTTATTTCAGGTTCTCCAGCTGGGATCTGAAACCCTCAAGAGTGTTGCACGTCGGTGCATCCTGATGAGGGCTTTAAGGCAGCTGTAGAAGCAGGTGAATTTGTCTCCCTTGCTTGCTTGAAAGAGAGCTTTTTAATGAACTGCTTCCTCCGTCCCTAATTTCAGCTCATTCCTTTTCCTTCAGAGGTAGAACACCAGCCATATTTGTGTGAGGTTCCTTGTTATTTATTATATAGATGGAATCGAAACAGAAGTATGCTTTTTTGTATGTATATTTTTACACACACCAACATACACATATTCTTACACACAGGAACAGGGCAAAGGAAAGCTTGGAAGGGGAAGGAAAAGCCATAAAGTACAGTGGCAAAGGCTGTTGACATCTGACCAGAAAACGTGTTTTCCTCTTCCTGAGCCCCCAGCAAGAATGCACTTGGCCTTCTGTTATGGATGTGGTGTCCCCCAAAAGCTCACCACTGTGAGACAATGGAAGAAAGTTTGGAGGAGGAATGATTGGGCTGTATCCTTAACCTAATCAGTGAGCTAACCATCTGATGGTATTAACTGAGTGGTAATTGGAGGCAGGTGGGGTGTGGCTGGAGGAGTGGCTCATTAGGGGCGTGGCTATGGGTATATATTTTGTATCTGGAGCAGGATTTTCTGATCTTTACGTGAGCTGCTTCCCTGTGCCACGCTCTTCTGCCATGATGTTCACCTTAAGCTTCACCTTAAGCCCCAAGGGAGGGAGATTGCTGTCTGTGGATTGAGACCTCTGAAACTGTGAGCCCCCAAATAAACTTTTCTTCCAAAATTGTTCTAGTCAGATCTTTTAGTCATAGCAGCAAAAAAGCTGACTAAAACACCTCCCTTGCAGCTAGTTGCAGCCACTTAACTGAGTGACATGAGCTGCCAGTGAATGAGCAGTAGATGATGGTAATGGAGACAGAGGAGCCTGTCAGCCCAAATCCCTGGTTCAGTGTGAAAAAGAGGAACAACTCATAATTAGGTCCCTGCCATAGGAGTAGAACACACAGTTCTGAAGTGTTTCTGGATTTCTTTACACAATGACTAGGTTTTCCTAAGGACTTTTGTGACTATGGGTGGTCACTGAGAGGCACCTTCCTCAGGTTAAGTTGATTCCACTAAATGGTGTCCTCAGGGCTGGTGGGTGAGGGTGGTTATGGTGGTGCTAGGCTCTGGCTGTGTGTTTGCCAGCACTCACTATTAGTTGCTTATAAATACCTCTGCTCCTCACTGTACTCCTCCTCTGCCTGCTCTCACCCCTAGGCGGTAGGGAGAATGTAAGGAATGCGAACCTATCCATTTTGTTTTTGCCCCTCTCAATTATTTTAGTGCTTACCTTGTTCTAGATGCTATTGGGGATACCTAGAAATTAGAGAAACATGGTTTCTGCCTGCAAAGAGCTGACAACTGTGGTTGACCAGACCACTGTAAGTGGGCCACTCAGCTGGAGGAAACACATTCAGATTGCTTCAAAAAATTAGTGATTTTTAAATCAAGAGCTGAGAGGCAAATTAGCTTGAGGTGCTGTTTCTCTGCGGTTCCTAATCCAATCATGTTAGCCCCTGAAACTTTTTTTTTTCTTGTGGTCAGCCACAAAGTCCAGTATACAACTCTGTTCAGTATTGCCTTCTCTGCCCATGTTTACAGTTCTCATATGGACCATTTAGCAGGTGTGGCATTGTCCAGAGTTGATTAAGTGCCGTTTTATCCTTTGAATTCCATGGAGCTGGACCCACAGTAAAATGATCTAAGTTGTTACTTTGCTGAGAATTGTGAATGGTGGACAGTGAGATAAGAGAATTAGCATGTGTAGGGTGAGAAAATCCCACTCAACCATGTTTTAATGGTTAATTTCATCAGGTTCGGTGGCTCCTTTCATTTGGCTTGCTCACCAACTCTCGGCTGCTTTCTTCTTCATCCCTTATGAATTTTCTTTTTCAATTTGCTGATACTCCTATTTGTCCTTGTTACTGTTGGCCTGCCTGCCTTCTGAGATGATATGTTGCTTGGAGGTACACACCAGATCTTGGTTATCTTTGTATGCTTTTCCCTAGCCCTTTACTCCAGAGTATAGCAGTGTTTTATATATTATGTATGAGTCAGGAAATGATGAATTAATTGATGACTGAAATTTCTTACAGTGGTAGGACTTCTTGAGCTAGTTCCATTCTTGGTGTTGTTTTTTTCTGTGTTGAACATTACTTCCTGCTGCCATTGTGTGCTGTCAATTCATGTGATGTCTTCTCTTTTACCTTTGTGACACTGACCTGGCCTCATCCAGAATGAGAATTGCCTAGCACAGGGTTATGAAAGGAGAGTGGTGATACGCTAAAGGGTTTTTGTATGAGTGTAGTGGCATGTGTCTTCATCTTGTCCAGCATGTGATACTATGGCTCATATCTGGTGGATGAGACTGATCCACATTCCTGTGTTCTTTTTGGCAAAAGAATCATTTCATATTACATGTGCTATATTGTTCAATCTCATAAAGGAACGACAGATTTATCTTTTTTCTGCTTGGTAGCTAGGTTTGTATCTTAAGTCCTGCTTGACTCACTGAAGGTTCCGGAAAATTCTCTGAAAAGGGATGCATGCACATCCATAATTAGGCTTGTTTTCCTAATAAAATTACATCTGAAATCCTTCCCTTGGGAACTTATTATGTTCCTTCCTAAAAGCACATTTTAATAGTGATAACAGAACAGAATGGTGAAATAACAGGCTTGAAGACACCAAAGGCAAGGAAAGAAAATATTTTACAGAGGAGCTGCCACACTCCTTTGTGAGTAGGGGTTCCTCTGTGCAACAGTGGGGCTGTCACCCACCCCACATGTTCCTTCTTTTTCAGGTTTCACAACTGGTGTTCCCCTCCCCTCCAATTGAGAGCTGACTTTGAAGGAAGCTGGTCAGACCTTTTCTCTGATCTTGTTCTTCTTGCTTCTTTTGTCAGTTTAAGGTTCTTTTGGCAAAAGTCAGTGAAGTGGAAGATCATCTTCACATCTTTGATTCCTTGACCTTCACATGTAAGAATCTGATGGACATTTCAGGGCTGACTTGTTGCTCTGACAAGCTCTGTGAAGACAGGCCAGTTTCTACAGCAGGAGTTAGAATGCCATTAAGAATTTAATAATATGGGATTGCCTGTTGTGAATTAACTTCATTAACAAATGAGCATAAGCATTTCTGCTGGAGATAGGGAGCTTATTGACATCTCTTAAAATAGTCTATGATGATTAATAGTGATGGAGTTAAGTTTTTCCTGCATCTCAGTTCACTGTACTAAATGATATTATAGAAACCAGGCAGTATTGGTGCAGCCTTGTCCACTTTCAGGAAGTTGTTTTAAGAATGTCCTCTTGAAATATGTTGGGTGCTGTCTCTGACACTGATGAGTGGTTTGAATCTACCTTTCATAGTGGCTTCCATGATGTTATTGTAGATGATAACCTGAGAAACTAGCCTAGTGATCACATGTGCCTTTTAGACCAAAGACCTAATAGAGGGTGCATGTTTGAACAGAGAATGTCAACATGTAAGTCCAAATATACTTTCTTGTGGAAAATAATTCTACCCTTTGCCTTGATTATAGTTTTCTTGATTGGAAAAAATGAATTATCACACTAGAGGCCTCATTTACCTTACTTTATATTAACAGATAGATGTCCCACATTCATCAAAAGAATTTTAAGATGGTCCCAAAGGCAAGAAAAACATACAAAATAATAACCAAAACACAGATTCTGTTATGATATAGATGTTGAAATTATCAGACAAGGAATTTCAAAGGACTGTGATATATTAAGGGCTCTACTGGAAAAAGTAGACAGTGTGCAAGTACAGATGGAAAATGTAAGCAGAGAGATTAAAATTTAAACAACCAAAGAAAAATACTAGAAAGCAAAATTGTAGCAGAAATGGAGACAATCTGGCTGTGGGGCTGAACTTTCCAACCCTTCACTCATGCCTTGGTCTTCCAGGGGCCAGCTCCCATCCTGAAGCTATCTAACTCCATCCCAAAGAGTCATCCTAGTAGCATAAACTTAAGTGAGGCTGTGGCAGTTCATGGTCTGTGATATCACCACTAGGAAGAATGTGAAGGCAGAGGCTCTTTTTCTGTCTTGTCACAACTACTACTTGAATATCCATCTCTGCTTCTGCATTTGATGACTAGATCCATCTCAAGAAGGACTTACTGAATGATTAGTTAATATACTAGGTAATTCACCCCCGGTACATTAGATTAAAAAGATTCACACTTACAGTGTGTGTGTGTGTGTGTGTGTGTGTGTATACACACACATTTTTTTAACAGTAGAATGCATTTTGACATATTGTAAACAAATGGAGCACAACTTCTCATTCCTGACTGTACACTGTGCAGAGTCACTCCAGTAGTGTAATCATACATGTATATAGGGTAATAATGTCTGCCTCTGTCCTTCCCATCCCACAGTTCCACCCCTCCCCTCATTCCCCTCTACACAAACCAAAGTTCCTTCTTTCTGCCCTCCCCTCTACTTCCCACCACTCCACTATGGATCAGCATCCATTTATCAGAGAAAACATTTGGCTTTTGGGTTTTTGGAATTGGCTTATTTCACTTAGCATGATATTCTCTAGTTCCTTCCATATATATATATATATATATATATATATATATATATATATATATATACACATATATGTATGTATTACTCAAAGAAGAATGAAATTATGGCATTTGTGGTATATATATATCACATTTTCTTTATCCATTCATCTGTTGAAGGACATCTAGGTTGGTTCCATAGTTTAGCTATTATGAATTGAACTTCTGTAAACATTGATGTGGCTGCATTATTGTAGTATGCTGATTTTAAATTCTCTGGGTATAAACCGAGGTGTGGGATAGCTGGGTCAAATGGTGGTTCCATTCCAAGTTTGCTGAGGAATCTCCATACTACTTTCCAGAGTGGTTGCACCAATTTGCAGTGCCACCAGCAATGTATGAATGTACCTTTCCCCCCACATCCTTGCCAACATTAATTATTGCCATACAAATTAGGGAGTATATTAATTGCAAAAATAATCAGCCTGTCTCAAATAATAAAGGTGTGTATGTTCATTAATATAAGAGCAAGGAGCAAATGCAACCAAGATTGAAACTTTTTATGTTTTCTCCTTTTGTCAGTTATGTTTTTTTTTTTGTTTGTTTGTTTGTTTTTTTTGATTGTTTTTTCAAGTTGGGGAAGTAGCCAAATAATTGAGTTTTTTATCTCTTTTATTACTAGTGCATAATAACTATACATAATAATGGGATTCATTATGCCATATTTGTATATGCATTGATTAAATATAATTTGATCAATCTCATCCCTCAGAATGGGAAGGTACTAGAATTTTCTCTCTTAAATATAGGAGGGAGAATATTGGTATTCTTAAAGACCATTTGTAATATATTATATGATATTAACCCCAAATGATTTTCTATTCAACAACAACAACAAAGTAACTCTTCCAGGTCAGGGCCTAGGTCTTAGCAATATTTATATCTTTGGTATTTGCCAAGCCTGTAGTAGATTGGGGATACAAATACACATAAATTCGGATTGATTTATACAAATATGTGAGAATTAACAGATGAACTAAAGTTGCTGAGCTTTGATTATTTTTCAGTCTTCAACAAAAGTTCACAGCCTCTGTTTGAAGTAGTAGTCATTCTCTAGTAATATATAACTTGGTTGAAAAAAAAATTTTTTTTCCTTAAACAATCTGGAACTGAAATTTGTACAGCAATCAGGGAGCTTTCTTTTTATTCCTATTTATGTGATCTTCAACCACTAAACAAAAATACATCCATTTCACTTTTCATCTCCAGCTCATGCATAAGAAGATACTAGTAGGAAAAAGACATTACTGGAAACGAATTTAGTTTTTGCTTAAAAGAACCCCCTCTTTACTTCCTGGACAACAATATACAAAGCTAATCAGTTTCTTATAAATCAAGATATGGCAATTTGGTACCATGCCATTTTAGCAAAGTCTGTAACTGGTAATATTCAGCATTAAAGTGGAAAAGGGAGATCTAGAGGCATAAGGGGCAAAAGGTTAATTAAAATTTGTACAATATTTTGGAAACAGTGGCCGTAACTATCAACATTTTAAATATCTATCAATTTCTACATAAATATTTGTACAAATATAGAATGGATGTCAGTTGTATTTTTGTCATTGGAAAAGTAGAAAAAGTGTGAATATCTATTAGTGGGAAAGTGGGAAGATAAAATAACATTTGTATAAAGAAGTAATATATTACATTTTAAAAAACTGCTTAGGTTCTCTCCCCATGCTCAGACATTGTATATTTGTTTTTCAGTGATAAAAGTATGTGTGGGACTTCATAGTATCCCACTGAAAATAATTATTTGTGTGTGTGTGTATGTGTGTGTGTGAATTTTTATTCATAGAAGTCTAGAAGATTGTGCAGTGTGCTGCTGAAAGTATGTATGAAGGCTAATTTACAGTAGCCTTTTATTTTCTTCTCTGCATTTTTGTAAAGCTTTTGTAATCAAAATAATTATAAAAATGTAGAAACATGGCATTTCTTCCTAGGAGTGGGGTATTATGGATTGGGGATACAAATACACATAATAATAGAACTTGATACTTATCACAAGGAGTTTATGGTCTAGTTAGTGGATATAAGAAAACAAATACATACAGTAAAATTTTGTGGTTACTCTGATAGAATTCAGTAGTATTAGGTGTTCGTTTAAACACAGAGATTATAAATTGGTTTGAAAGAGAAGAAGAAAGCAGTCATAGAAGGAATTTGAACTGAATCTTGGCAGATGTGATATTTGATAGATAAACAGATAACAGAGGGATCACGAGAGTCAAGGCATGGACGAGGGTGTTCAGTTTGAGTCTAGGAAGTATGGGAAGGCTGGCCTGGCTGTTGTGCATGAGCACTGGGACCTGTGAGTGTCATGGGGGAGGTGGGAGGACCAAGCACACAGAGAAGGGTGGCCTATGAATAGGAAAAGTGCTCCAGAGGTTGGACTGCTAGGAGGCCTCCTGTGCTTTTATGTTTCCCTTTCCTTCTTTAGAAATAGAAGCTTTTAATCAAAAGAATTAAACCTAGCATGGGGAACAAACAGAGCAGATGGAATGGAACTGTTGTACTTGAGCTCTTCCAGATGACAGGTGGGAGGGGATGGTGAGACAGTCCCCTCCCTGCGGCTTTGTGGGTGCACTAGTAGAAAACCCTGGCCTGGTAGAACAGGAGAGTCCTTTCAGGCCCGGAGATTCTATGCTGTGCTACTGAGCTGTTTTGATGACCATACTTCCTTCACGTTTAGATTTGTCCCATTTTGCCCTTTTATTCCCTTCCTAGGGTTCCGCTGCACCTCCCTTCAGTGTTATTTCTCATTATACCAGAAGTGGTCCTGTACTTTATACATGTCTTTTTGACAGTTTTATTCTTTCATATGTCATTTCTTATTAATTTTCCCACATTAATCTGTGTGAACAGACTAGCCTTTTTAGGATAGAATAGGAAATTGTAATAGGTAACACATTGAGAGCCCACCTGGTTACCATTCTAAACATTTATATAAATCATCACATGCCACCCTCATGACAGTTGCATGAGATAGTGTTATCATCATTATTACTTTATAGATGAGGAAACTGAGGCAGGCACCACAGGCAGATGCTGTGATTGAACTCCAAGATTAACAATTATCAGAACAGTGATTCAAACATAGGCCAGCCAGCTCTAGAGAGGTGCCACTCAACTGCAGCCTGACCTTTTTGACTTTGACTCTCAGTTGTCGCTTTTTCACTCTTCAGTTCTCAGTTTTTTTTTTTAAATTTTTTATTGTTGATTGTTCAAAACATTACATAGTTCTTGATATATCATATTTCACACTTTGACTCAAGTGGGTTATGAACTCCCATTTTTACCCCGTGTACAGATTGCAGAATCACATCAGTTACACATCCATTGATTTACATATTGCCATACTAGTGTCTGTTGTATTCTGCTGCCTTTCCTATCCTCTACTATCCCCCCTCCCCTCCCCTCCCCTCCCCTCTTCTCTCTCTACCCCCTCTACTGTAATTCATTTCTCCCTCTTGTATTTTTTTCCCTTTCCCCTCACTTCCTCTTGTATGTAATTTTGTATAACCCTGAGGGTCTCCTTCCATTTCCATGCAATTTCCCTTCTCTCTCCCTTTCCCTCCCACCTATCATCCCTGTTTAATATTATCTTCTTCTCATGCTCTTCGTCCCTATTCTGTTCTTAGTTACTCTCCTTATATCAAAGAAGACATTTGGCATTTGTTTTTTAGGGATTGGCTAGCTTCACTTAGCATAATCTGCTCTAATGCCATCCATTTCCCTGCAAATTCTATGATTTTGTCATTTTTTAATGCAGAGTAATACTCCATTGTGTATAAATGCCACATTTTTTTTATCCATTCGTCTATTGAAGGGCATCTGGGTTGGTTCCACAGTCTTGCTATTGTGAATTGTGCTGCTATGAACATCGATGTAGCAGTGTCCCTGTAGCATGCTCTTTTTAGGTCTTTAGGGCATAGACCGAGAAGGGGAATAGCTGGGTCAAATAGTGGTTCCATTCCCAGCTTTCCAAGAAATCTCCATACTGCTTTCCAAATTGGCTGCACCAATTTGCAGTCCCACCAGCAATGTACAAGTGTACCCTTTTCCCCACATCCTCGCCAGCACTTGTTGTTGTTTGACTTCATAATGGCTGCCAATCTTACTGGAGTGAGATGGTATCTTAGGGTGGTTTTGATTTGCATTTCTCTGACTGCTAGAGATGGTGAGCATTTTTTCATGTACTTGTTGATTGATTGTATGTCCTCCTCTGAGAAGTGTCTGTTCAGGTCCTTGGCCCATTTGTTGATTGGGTTATTTGTTATCTTATTGTCTAATTTTTGGAGTTCTTTGTATACTCTGGATATTAGGGCTCTATCTGAAGTGTGAGGAGTAAAGATTTGTTCCCAGGATGTAGGCTCCCTATTTACCTCTCTTATTGTTTCTTTTGCTGAGAAAAACTTTTTAGTTTGAGTAAGTCCCATTTGTTGATTCTAGTTATTAACTTTTGTGCTATGGGTGTCCTATTGAGGAATTTGGAGCCCAACCCCACAGTATGTAGATTGTAGCCAACTTTTTCTTCTATCAGACGCTGTGTCTCTGATTTGATATCAAGCTCCTTGATCCATTTTGATTAACTTTTGTGCATGGCGAGAGAAAGGGATTCAGTTTCATTTTGTTGCATATGGATTTCCAGTTTTCCCAGCACCATTTGTTGATGATGCTATCCTTCCTCCATTGCATGCTTTTAGCCCCTTTATCAAATATAAGATAGTTGTAGTTTTGTGGATTGGTTTCTGTGTCCTCTATTCTGTACCATTGGTCCACCCGCCTGTTTTGGTACCAGTACCATGCTGTTTTGTTACTATTGCTCTGTAGTATAGTTTGAAGTCTGGTATCGCTATACCGCCTGATTCACACTTCCTGCTTAGCATTGTTTTTGCTATTCTGGGTATTTTATTTTTCCATATGATTTTCATGATTGCTTTCTCTATTTCTACAAGAAATGCCGTTGGGATTTTGATTGGCATTGCATTAAACCTATAGAGAACTTTTGGTAATATCGCCATTTTGATGATGATAGTTCTGCCTATCCATGAACAGGGTATATTTTTCCATCTTCTAAGATCTTCTTCTATTTCTCTCTTTAGGGTTCTGTAGTTTTCATTGTATAAGTCTTTCACCTCTTTTGTTAGGTTGATTCCCAAGTATTTTATTTTTTTTGAGGATATTGTGAATGGAGTGGTTGTCCTCATTTCCATTTCAGAGGATTTGTCGCTTTTATACAGGAATGCCTTTGATTTATGCGTGTTGATTTTATATCTCTAAGGTAAGTTTTAAGAAATAAAATTTATGTAAGTTTGTTACTTTTGCCCTCAAAATTAAACTACAGAAAAACTTAGCTATTTCTTTTATTATTTCAACTATTTGAAGTAAGGGGAAGAATATATAGTAATTCTCTAAATAAAGATCAATAGAAAGCTTTTAACCTCATCGAAGAACTTTTCTCTCCATTTATTGAGTTGAAAATAATGTTCAGATTTATAACATACTGGTTTAAAACAGTTTTTAATCTCTAGTGTGTAAAGTTCAGGAAAGGAAAATAAAAAAGTTTACTGGGATCTCAGTACACATTTTACTTTTAGAATAGAAGTTGGAATCAGACCAGTTCTCTAAAAAGAAAAGTATGGACTTACAAACATCCAAGGGAGTTCAGTTACTATACTTGCAAGGTAGTTTATGTGGTTGGTCAGTTAATAATTCCTAAAGAGACAAGTTTCCCCCCCACCTCATTTTCTAAGAGCTACTTTATCATTGAGATACTTCAAAAGGAAATGAAATCTTTAACCTATTTTAAAGAAATGGATAGAAACCGAAGATAATGTCATTTTCTTAAAAATTTCCATAGTGCTAGAGATTGGGTCGAGTAACCAACTGTAAAAGCCTATTTCTTTAGAAAGTATTTCCAAATGTCCATTGTAGGTATTAATCTATACTTACCCATTTGTGGATTTCTGCATTCACCCCCCCACCCCAAATTCATATGCTGCAGTTGGAAACTAATTGGAAACCAATCATTATTGTGATGGTCTTAAGTGCTGAGGCCTTTGGGAGGCAGTTAGTACCCTTATAAAAGATGCCCCAAAGACCTGCTCTGTTCCTTCCGCTATGTAAGAACATACCCAGAAGTTGCCACCTTTGAATGAGGGAATCAGCACACACCAGACATGGGATATGCTGGTGCCTTGGTCTTGTACTTCCTAGTGAGAAATAATTTTATGATTTTTATAAGCCACCCATTCCATGGCATCTTATTGTAGGAGCCCAAATAGACTAAGACATCTGCCTTCAAGAGTGCATGGTTTCATGGGGAGAATACAGAGTAAGTACACAGAGTTAACAGGAAATGTCATTACTGCAATAATGGATCTGCACGTAGATCTGGAAAGACTTCTTGGAGAAAGTGCTAGCTAAGGTAAGTAGAGCCATTGAGGTGATTACAGACTTCTAGAAAAATCAAAGGAGATGCCATGTGGGAAATGTATTGTAGGAAGGCAAGAAAGGGTCATTACTGTTAAAAGTCAAAGGTTAAAAAATCAACCCCAGAATCCCATTTTTAAAGATTATTTCCTGGAAACCATTCCTGGTACCAAGTGCTACATTAGCAAGGCTCTAGTTAGAAAATAGATGCAAAGTTAGTATTTTAGATAGAGGTGATTTAATATAGGGAATTGGGATAATTCACCAATGAAAGAATAACTTCAGGAAGTAGCTACCATCCCTGGGGTTGGGGGACACAGAGTTGGGACTACCTCAGGGCTGATATGCTGACTTCTAAGAAGGCGCTTGGATCTCTGAAGATGGATTGCCTTCTGGCCAGTACTCAGACCATCCAGGGAGGGGCTGTGGCTGGTATCTTGAATGCTAAATGCATTGGGATCTGGAGCTGTTCCTTTCTGTAGAGGCTGAAAGGAACTGGAAAACGGGAAGAAAATTTATTCTTTCCACTCTTGCCTTCCAGTTTCCTGCCAGTGGCTCCCACTGACAGAGTCTAATAGGAATCCAGTTGCAAGAGAGTCTGGGAAATGTGGTTTGCAGACTCTAGATCCAGCATTACAGAGAATAAAAAGTGGAGGGGTTGGGCTGAGACACGGATGGTAAATGATTTACTCCATACATTTTAGAAAGTGACTCCAGCTCTATACTGTGTGGACTAGGTTAGAGGAAAGGTCAAGTAGGTATACTGGTCAATAAGTTCAGAGGATGTTGGAAGAAATCTAAGCAAGAAATGATATGGAGAAATTACAAGAGAAGTGAGTAGATGTTGAGAGATTTAGAAAATAGAGTTAAACAGAATTTGGTAGTTGGGAACTGCAAGAATAAAGGAGAGAAAGGAATTAAGGGGGACATTTTCATTTCTGACTAAGGTAGATAAGGTGTTGTTTATTCAGATAGGAACACAGGACTAGAAACTGTTCAGGGGAAGATGATTTATTCAGTTTTGAACTTGCAGAGTCAATGTACCTATGGTTTATCTAGGTAGAAATTCATTGTGGATACATGGGCAGAATATGCAGTTGTGTATATTCAGCCTTATAGGTGGTACTTGAAGTCTTAGAAATAAATAAGGTCACCAAGAGTAACTCTTATGAGAACAAAGAGAACATAAGACAGAACATGGAAGAATAACATTTTTAGGAAAAGGACACAAAGTATGGAGAAAATTTGCGAAGGAGACTGAAAGAGTGGTCTGAGAGGTTGGGCAAAGACCCAAGTGTATGGTGTCTTGGAAGCCAAGAAAGAACGTTAGGAGGCATGACTCACAGATGCTCTGAGGCTGACTGTTCCATGTTGTTTGTGGTTCTGTCAGACTCATTAGTGTGCCTATTTTTTCACTGTTGCTTATGAGTGATTTTCCTTTGCTTTTATATTAAATTAATCAATGGGCAGTGCACTCAAGCTTGTAGGTCAGTCACTTGTTTTTTATAAATAAAGTTTTATTAGAACACAGTTGTGTCCATTTTTATGTTGTCTGTCACTGCTTTCCAACTGCAGCAGTAGAGTCAGGTGTTTACGCCAGAAACCAAATGATCTGCAAGGTTTAAAATATCTATGATGTGGCCCTGTGTGTTCCCTCACCCAGGATTATGGTTTTGTATTAGTGTTTTGTGTAAGCTGGTAAGGTTGTGACTTTGACTTTTTTCTTATTCTTTCGTTCCTTATTTTTAAAAATTTTGTTCAACATTTCTAGTGGAGATATGGGGTGTAGACTGTACCTTCCTAGGCTTGGTCATGGTCTTGCATTTGGGCAGAGGCAACAGAGCTAAGGGAAAGAGAAGCTAGTGAATGGTCACAGCAGCCATTTCTCAGGACTGTGTGGCTATGTAGTAAGGACAAATCCCAGGGCCAGGAAGGTGGCATAAGACAGGGAGGATGGATACGTGGGTTTAGGGTGTGCTTTTCCAGCTCTTATATGCCAGGTACGTTGCTACCTGCTGGGATTTCTTCAGTAGCTCAGAATCTAGTTGGAAACGAAAAACCTTAAGCAGAAAGTTTCATGTCCTGCAACTTGCTTGGCACTGGGTTAGAGCTACGAGCATGTGGTACAGGAGAGTGGCATCTAGCCTAGCCTGGGGAGGAGTGGGAGAGTGAGGGGAGGGCCACCAGGGGACCCAGGTCCAGAAGGTGTGAGGTGAAGTGGGGCATCTGCAGCTCTGTAATCAGATGTCCTGGTGAAAAGTAGAGCCCTTGAGGTTGTGCAGCCATGGATAAAAAGAGCAATTCTGAAAGATTTCTCTGTCACTGAAGTTTATTTTCCAGGCATTCTTTCTCTCCTTCCTTCCATCATTCTGTCCTCCCCCACTCCCCGCCATATATAAAGTGTGTTTTGAGTTTGTGGGAATCATAACCCTGAATTGGTTGATTTTCCCCTTATGTAAAGTACAAAAGTCATCTTGCATTAATATGTCTTTTGACTGGATTTATTTTGCCTTTGGGGATGATAAAAGCTCAGTGAGCTGAGCATCCATCATCGACTCATCGGCAGTGAAAGTTCTCTGTGTATTTACAACTCTGAGATGGCTGTCATTTTACTGTCCACACCCCTTAATCATAACAAACTATACCTTCGCATCACTCTCTGTCCTCCCAGTGGCCTGTGGGAGCTGATCTTAGCAGCTTTTAGGCCTCTTCTTTACGAATAAAGACAATGAGACTTATAATACAGATTTGAATTTCTTTTTGTTGACATTTATGGTTTTTGTTAGGTTTTGTTGGGTTCTGTCTTTACCTTGCAAGTAACAGCAGTTCATTCCAATTGCTTTGGGAAAAAGGGAGTTTTTCATAAGTTTGCATGTGAACTGCAAGTGCCAGGAAGTTTTGTGTGCTTTCCTTTCTTCTTTCTGCTTTCCTCTTTTGTTTCTCTCCCCTCTATCTCCTTCTCTCCATATCTGTATCACCCTTTTTGCAGTCTACAGATCAGCTTTCTCTGTAGTTTTGCTTGTGTGTGATCAGTCTTCTCAGCGCCTCTGCATCATACATAGCTCACCTTAAAGCTTCAGCTTCCTCTGCGTATTGGGTATTAATGCTATTTTTTATAGTCTATCTTTAGAATCTGATTGGCCCAGTTTCTCTTTCCAGGTGTGGCCATATTGTAGCTGGTTGAGTCTTCATGGATTAGGAGCCCTCACCTGTTCCATCCACCTGTACAGGGAGGCATATCCATTTGGCTCTGAAAACCAGGAAGTTGGGAAACTTCCCTTAGAAGCACAAAGTGAGAAGCACAGCAGCCCTGAGAGTGACTCTTCTCTGCCTAGTCCATAACTTAGTTTCTATACACAGTTCCAAAGATCCCCTTTTCTAATATAATCTAATCCTCATAGGCAACATCACACATTGACTTACTCTTTCCCCAGAAGAAAGCATCTGAAAGTCATAGTTAGCTGTTACATTAAGAAGCAGCCACTCAGAAAGCATCATCTCAGGCTGAATCCAGTTTTCAGTGATATTTGTTACAACTCTAGGTCTCTCATGATCTGGTCTAGCCATTCTGCAATCTGAGGACTAAATACTAACCACTGTACATGCCCAGGTATGCTGGTAATGGTGAAGACTCTCTTAATGCTCATTTAACAAAGTGGAGAAGAAATCTCCACCTCTAGCTGTGAAAGGACCATCATACATTAGTCACTAGCTCAGCTTATGCTCTGCCTAGAAGAATAGAGCCCACATCTAGTGATGAGCAGCCACCTTGCTGGCATACTGGGAACAAATGCTTGGAAATGGCAAGTTGTATTTTGAGAAGCCTAGCTCTTAGGCCCTTGGCTTGTTGCCTTGTCTTTTCTCCCATGAAATGAGTTCCCTGATCTGTAAATGGCTACTTTAGAATTATTATCTCTAGATTGTTGATTGGACTGGATCCTTGAAAATACCATGGAATCTTTTCTTTTTTTTTTTTTTTTTTTTTTTTTTTTTTTTTGTGAATATTTGATTTTTTTTTTTTTTTTTTTTTTTTTTTAATTTTTTATTGTGGGTTGTTCAAAACATTACAAATTTCTTGACATATCATATTCCACACTTTGATTCTAGTGGGTTATGAACTCCCACCTTCACCCCATACACAGATTGCAGATTCACATCAGTTACACCTCCATTGATTTACAAATTGCCATACTAGTGTCTGTTGTGCTCCGCTGCCTTTCCCATCATCCACCCTCCCCCCTCCCCACCTCTCCCCTCCCCTCCCCTCCTCTCTCTCTACCCCCTCCACTGTATAACCCTGAGGGTCTCCTTCCATTACCGTGCAATTTACCTTCTCTCTCCCTTTCCCTCCCACCTCTCATCCCTGTTAAATGTTAATCTTCTTCTCCTGTTCTTCGTCCCTACTCTGTTCTTAGTTACTTTCCTTATATCAAAGAAGACATTTGGCATTTGTTTTTTAGGGATTGGCTAGCTTCACTTAGCATAATCTGCTCTAATGCCATCCATTATATTGTCCTCGGATAGAGAACGTATCAGATATTAAACTGATAAGAACAGATACTACACTTGATCTTAGCCAAAAGGCCGAGAAGCGATAACATGGAATCTTTTCTTCCTGTCCCTTTTTCTTCTTTGTGCCTTTCCTAAAATCCAGTTTAGAGGGTTTTTTTTTTTTTTTTTTTTTTTTTTTTTTTTTTAATGAGCTCTTCAGTGGTTAACAACATGGCATAGAGTAATAGAGTAGAAAGATCAGCAGTTGTGTCTCAAATCACTTCTTTGGAATTTTTCCCTTCAATTCCTGTTAAGAAATTAGAGCATCCTAATTTTGTAATAGATAGAGTAGGTATCTATGAGACTTGGATTCTGTAATCAAGGTTGTTTATTTCTGAGCATTCTTTCTTGGCTAATTTCCATGTGATTTCTAAGTTAATTGCATAGAGAAAAAATGAAAAATTTAGCACTGTATTGACATGACTTTTGCATTTGCATTTAATCATTTGCTTTCTTTATCTCATGAAGTACAGTGAGCTGCTTTTATATTTACATACCATTGAGAAGTATATGATAAATGAGGGGTAGAACTGCAATAGTGGAAATTAGAATAGTCATTTCGTAAATAAATACTCATCAAGGAACACTGCAGCCAAGAAGCTCCCAAGTCATCAGCCAGTACTAACTTCAAACTAATTAAGGCATTGGTACTTTAAAAAAAAAAGGTATGCTACTTATCTGTCTTAATTTGTTTTAGTTTATTTATCTTAATCTGGCTAATGAAAGTTCCTGATTTGTTACCCTGTACCATTTCTTTTTAGGTCTTCCCACTCTGACTAGGTTGAATTAGGCCTACCTTATGAGAAACTGTTCCATGAACTGTCCCATTGATATGCTTACCCAGAATCATAGGGGAATTTCTGTGGTGCAGAAAGACATACAGAATTATCAGAGCAGGTATGTAATAATGTGTAGTATAAGGTGCTTTGTATAGGGAGTAAAGTGTATTGTGCAGTTTATTGCTCTGAAGTCATTTTTAAAAAAAATTATTAGAGCTTTATAGTTATTTATAGTAGCTGGGATTCAACCTGACAAATTCATACATGCAAGGAAGCCAGTTTCAGTTCATGATACTACTCCCTTTTCCTTCTCTCTTGTCTCTCCTGTCCTCCCTTCCTCTTCCATTCTCCTTCCTCTACTCTACTGGACTTCCTTTTACTTGTCTGTTAATTTATATTTAATTGGTTCTTTATATTTTTCTATCCTTCCCTTCCCCTTTCCTTTATTTTACAATAGCTTCCATATATGAGAGAGAATATTTGACCTTTGAGTTTCTGAGTATCACAGTTTCTTAATCCATTCATCTATTGACTGGCATCTGGTTTGATTCTGTAATTTAGCTATTGTGAATTGTGCTGCTATAAACGTTGATTGTGGCTGCATTGCTGTAGTATGCTGCTTTTAGATATTTTGAGAAAATAACAAGGAGTGACACTTGCTGGGTCATATGATGGTTCCATCCCTAGTTTTTTGAGGAATCTCCATACTGTTTCCCAGAGTGTTTATACTAGTCTGCAGCCCCACCAACAGTGTACAGGTGTACCTTTCCCCCACAACCTTGTCAGCATGTATTGTTCTTATTCTTGATCATTGACATTCTGACTAGAATAAGATGGAATCTTGGTTTACTTTTGATTTGCATTTCCCTGACTGCTAGAGAAGTTGAACATTTTTTCATATATGTGTTAGTAATTTTTTCTGCTTTTGAGAAGTTTCTGTTTAGTTCTTTTGCCCACTTATTGATTGGTTATTATTATAATTTTTGGTGTTTTATGAAGTTCATTGTATATTCTGGATATTAATCCCCTATCAGAGGAGTAGCTGGCCAAGATTTTCTCCCATTCTGTAGGCTTTTTCATTTCGTTTTCTGTGCAGAAGCTTTTTAGTTTGACGGCATCCCACTTATTGATTCTTGATTTTACTTTTTGTACTTTGTGGGTCTTGTTAAGGAATTTGTTGCTGGGAACTATATGATGGAGTATTGATCCTATGCTTTCTTCTAGAAGTTTTAAAGTTTCTGGTCTAATTTCTTTGATCAATTTCAATTTGATTTTGTTCAGGGTGAAAGAGAGGGGGTCTAATTTCATTTTTCTACATGTAGTAGTCCAGTTTTCCCAGAACCATTTGTTTAAAAGGTTGTCTTTTCTCCAAGAGATAGATATGTGTGTGTGTGTATGTGTGTGTGTAAGTGTGTATATATGTGTGTGTGTCTGTGTGTGTATGTGTATAATATAAAATCTATGTGCTTTTGTCAAATATCAGAGAACTATAGGTATATGGATGTGTCTCTGTGTGTTCTGTTCTGTTCCATAGGTCTTCATGTCTGTTTTGATGCTAATACCATGCTGTTTTTGTTACTACATCTCTGTAGTACTCTTCTTGCTTAGTATTGTTTTGGGTATTCTGGGTCTCTGATTCTTCCAAATGAATTTAAGAATTGTTTTTTCTAATTCTGTGAAAAATGTCACTGGTATTTTGATAGGGATTGCTTCGACTCTGTATAGTGCTTTGGTAGTATAGCATTTTGACAGTATTGATTCTGGCAATCCAAGAAGATGGAATGTTTAACTTCTCAGGTCCTCCTCTTCAATTTCTTTCTTCAGTTTTCTATAATTTTCATCATAGAGATCTTTTATCTCCTTGGTTAGATTAATTCTCAAGTATTTAATTTTTTTTTGAGTTTATTGTGAATGGGGTGGTTTTCCTGATTTCTTCCTCAGCTCAATTACTGTTAGAGTAGAGGAAAACTGTTGATTTGTGGGTGTTGATTTTGTATCCTGCTGCTTTGCTTGAGAAGTCTTCTAATGGAGTTTTTGGATCTTTTCATATTCCTCTTTTCCTATTTGTATTCCTTTGATTTCCTTTTCTTCATTTATTGTTCTGGCTAATATTTTGAGGATTATATTGAATAGGAGCAGTGAGACAAGGACAGCCTTGTCTTGTTCCTGATTTTCAAGGAAATGCTTTTAATTTTTCTCCACTTAGTATGATGTTTGTTTTGGGTTTGTCATAATGGCCTTTATGATGTTGAGGTAAGTTTCTTCAATCTCTAGCTTCTCCAGCATTTTTAACATGAATGGGTGTTGGATTTTATCAAAGGCCTTTTCTGAGTCTATTGAGATGATCATGCAGTTTTTGTCCTTAATTCTATTTAGGTGATGAATTACATTTTATTTTATTGATTTGTACATGTTGAACCAACCTTGCATCCCTGTAATGAAACCCACTCTATTGTCTTTTTTTTTTTTTGAGAGAGAGAGAGAGAGAGAGAGAGAGAGAGAGAGAGAATGAGAGAATTTTTTAGTATTTTTCAGTTTTCAGTGGACACAACATCTTTATTTTTATGTGGTGCTGAGGATTGAACCCAGCGCCCCGTGCATGCCAGGCGAGCGCGTTACCACTTGAGCCACATCCCCAGCCCTTCTATTATCTTTTTGATGTGCTTTTGAATGTTATTTGCTAATATTTATTTCATTAAGGATTTTTGTATCTGTGTTCATCAGGGATATTGGTCTTTAGTTTTCTTTTCTTGGTATGTTTTTGTCTGATTTTGTTATCAGAGTTATGCTGGCTTCATTAATAGTATTTGGGGGGCGGGCTGGGGATGTGGCTCAAGCGGTAGCACCCTTGCCTGACATGCGCAGGGCGCTGGGTTCAATCCTCAGCACCACATAAAAATAAAATAAAGATGTTGTGTCCACCGAAAACTAAAAAATAATAAATATTAAAAAAATTCTCTCTCTTTCTCTCTCTCTAAAAACAAAAATATTTGGGGGTGTTTCCTCTCTTATAATTTCATGAAATAATTTTTTTAGACCTCTCTGGATCATGAAAATTAAATTGATTTTTATTGTATTTATTATAATTTTATTTATTTTACAGGCCCTTTGAGTCATTAGGTTTTACAATCTGAAAAGAAATGTACTAAAATTAAATAAAAATATAAATTTGTGATATATTTTCTTCATACATCATTTATCTTCTGTTTACTCTCATCCCTACTGGTATGAATTATTTGGAAAAATAGCAAATGGTGAATTCAGATAATGATCTATTTTGATGTTTATATCACAACTAATTTTATTTTTTAAAATATATTTTTAGTTGTAGTTGGACACAATATTTATTTTATTTATTGTTATGTGGTGCTGAGGATCGAACCCAGTATTATAATAAGTGAAATCTGTGTTTTGTGGAAATGTGGCATTTTCTTAGTTAGACCTGGAAAATAATAATTAAATACTTTCATTTGATAAAGACCCATGCATGGTTCATGATAGAGTCTCTTTTTCAAGCATAACTGAAAGCATAAGTTCAAAATTTTAAAAAAATAATAAAATAGGGCCTGGGGTTGTGGCTCAGTGGTAGTAGCACTTGCCTAGCTCATGAAATAATTTTTAAAAGACTGGTTAGTTCTTCTGTAAAGGTGTGGTAGAACTCAGAATCCATCAGGTCTTATATATGTCTTTTTTGGAAAGCTTTTAATTGCTTTTTCAATTTCATCACTTGGTATTGGTCTGTTTAGGTTTTCTGTATCTTCCTGATCCAATTTGGGTAGGTCATATGTGTCTAGAAGTATTTCAGTGTCTTCCAGATTTTCCCGTTTATTATAGTATAAATTTTCAAAATAGGTTTGGATAATCCTCTGGATTTCAGAAGGATCTGTGGTGGTGACTCCTTTTTCATCTCTGATTTTGCTGATTTGCTCCTTCTCACGTTTTCTTTTGGTTTCATTGCATTGTTTCTGTGTTATGTTTTCTTATTCTCAATGTCATTGATTTCAACTTTGAATTTAATTGTTCCCTATCTTCTAGTTGTTTGGGGGTTGGTTTTTCTAAGGCATCGAGGTGGAGCATAAGCTTATTTATTTGGGATCTCTCCAATTTTTTTAATGTAGGCACTAGTACTATAATATTTTCTCTTAGAACTGCTTTATATTGTCTCAGATATTTTAATATGTTTATCTCTGTTCATTTCTAAGAATTTCTTGATTTCTATTCTCATTTCTTCTTTGATCCATTTTTCATCTAAGAGTACTTTTTCAATCTCCATGTGTTTATGTGGTTTCTCTTATTTTTCTTGCTATTGATTTCTAGTTCTATCCATTAGGATCTAATAGGATACATGGGATTATATTGGTTTTCTTATATCTGCTAATATTTGCTTTGTGTCCTAGAATATGATTACTTTTGGAATAAGTTTCATGAGCAGCTGAGAAGAGCATAAATTCAGCTGTTTTGGGGTGGACTATTCTGTAGATGTCCATTAGGTCCATTTGATTTATAGTTGTTTAGGTTGGAAATCTCTTTATTGATTGTTTTGATGACCTGTCTATTGGTGATAAGGGTGTATTGAAATCACCAAGTATTATCGTGTTGGGATCTTTGTGGGATTTATTATCATGGAATATTTTTTTTCATGTAATTGGGTTCTGCAGTCATTTTTGAAGTGAACAAAGAAATCCAAGAAGTTTCCTGCATGGGGCTATGGGAGAAGGGTTAGATACAAAAGTTCATTTGAAAAACAAAATGCAGATGTTACACAGGTAAGCCCTCAGTTTGAAGCAGCAGTTATGCAGAACCCCCATGTGAACTTGGAGCTCTATCGGTATCTTGACAAGGTCAGCCCTGCTGTGCTTACCCTCCTGACTTGTCTTATTTATCTCTGAGACTCTTTGTACAGATTTGGAAGTTGGTAAAAACATGAGTAGAATCAAGTAGAAATTTGATTCTCAAGTTTCCATGGAATATTGATTGTTTACATTTATGAGAATAAATTAAATATGATATCAGTGGAAGAGTCTGGTACTTTTAAGAATACCAATTAAGTAGATAGACCTCCTTGAATATGCATCTTTGCCCATTTGTTCAATGATTTCTTTTGGAAAATTTTATAGAATTAGAATTGTTGCTGTTTTCTGCTGTATTTTCAGAGGATTTTTAAAAAAATTTATATATGACAGCAGAATGCATTACAATTCTTATTACATACAGGACAATTTTTCATATCTCTGGTTGTATACAAAATATATTCACACCAATTTGTGTCTTCAAACATGTACCTTGGATAATAATGATCATCACATTCCACCATCATTAATCCCCTCCCACCCCTCTGCCCTATTTTGAGTCCATTTATTCCTCCCATTCTCTTGCTCCCTATCTCACTATGAATCAGCCTCCTTATATCAAAGAAAACATTTGGCATTTGTTTTTTTGGATTGGCTAACTTCACTTAGCAATATCTTCTCTAAACTGCATCCATTTACCTGCAAATGCCATGATTTTATTCTCTTTTATTGCTGAGTAATATTCCATTGTGTATATATGCCGTATTTTTTTTATACATTCATCTATTGAAGGGCATCTAGGTTGGTTCCACAGTTTAGCTATTGTAAATTGTGCTGCTATAAATATTGATATGGCTATGTCACTGTAGTATGCTGTTCCTTTGGGTATTGGCCAAGGAGAGGGCTAGCTGGGTCAAATGGTGGTTCCATTCCCAATTTTCCAAGAAATCTCCATACTGCTTTCCATATTGGCTACACCAATTTGCAGTCCCATCAGCAGTGTATGAGTGTGCCTTTTTCCTCACATCCTTGCCAACACTTATTGTTGTTTGTCTTCATAATAGCTGCCATTCTTACTGTAGTGAGATGAAATCTTAGAGTGGTTTTGGCTTGCATTTCTCTATCTGCTAGTGATGATGAACATTTTTTCATGTGTTTGTTGATTGATTGTGTGTCATCTTCTGAGAAGTCTCTCTTCAGGTCCTTGGCCCATTTATTGATTGGGTTATTTGGTTTTTTGGTGTTTAGCTTTTTGAGTTCTTTATATACCCTAGAGATATGGTGCTCTATCTGATGTGTGAGGGGTAAAGATTTGCTCCCAAGATGTAGGTTCTCTATTCACCTCCCAGATTGTTTCTTTTGCTGAGAAGAAACTTTTTAGTTTGAGTCCATCCCATTTATTGATTCTTGATTTTAATTCTTGCACCACAGGAATCTTATTAAGGAAGTTGGTGGAATGTGATAATCATTATTATCCAAAGTACATGTATGAAGACACGAATTGGTGTCTTCCTACTTCCTTAATAAGACTTCACATGATGGAGATCCTCTTTATTAGAGCCTAGTTTTTCTTCTATTAGACGTAGGGTGTCTGGTTGTATTCTTGAGTCCTTGATCCATTTTGAGTTGAGTTTTGTGCATGGTGAGAGAGAGGGGTTTAATTTCATTTTGTTGCATATGGATTTCCAGTTTTCCCAGCACCATTTGTTGAAAAGGCTATCTTTTCTCCAATGCATGTTCTTGGCACCTTTGTCTAATATAAGATAATTATAGTTTTGTGGGTTAGTCTCTGTGTCCTCTATTCTTTCAGAGGATTTTTTGTTTGTTTGTGTTGTTATCAAGAATTGACCGTAGGGGTTCTTTACCACTGAGCTATATCTCTGTCTTCTTTTTTTTTCTTTTTTTTTTTTTCTTTTTGGTACCAGGGATTGAACTGAGCCACATCTCTAACCCTATTTTGTATTTTATTTAGAGAGATGGTCTCATTGAGTTGCGTAGCACCTTACTTTTGCTGGGCTGGGTTTGAACTCCTGATCCTCCTGCCTCAGCCTCCTGAGCAGTTGGAATTACAGTTGCACCACCGCGCCCAGCAGTCCTTTTATTATTATTTTGACACAAAATCTCACTAAATTGCTGAGGCTGTTCTTAAAGTTACAATCCTCCTTCCTTAGCCTTCCAAATTGCTGGGATTACAGGTGTACACCAATGCACCCAGCTTTTGATAAATATGATTGATGTGTCCTTTAGAATTTGATACCAGTTGGCTTTAGATGAGAGTACTGGCATTCCACCCCTGGACCCTCAATAATTTCATTGTATGTGTCTCTCCAGACCCTCTCTGTGGCACTTTATTAGAGCAGTTGGCATGCTGGAAGAAAAAGAGACTGTAAAGTTTTTATCAAAATTCAAAGATAACTCTAAGATAAAAATGTTTGGCTTGTTTTTTGTTTGTTTATTTTGATTCTTTTTGTTCAGTTCCCCCAAATTGATGCAGTGGTTTCTTTTTATTTATTTATTTTTCTTTTTGCAGTACTAGGGATTTAACTCAGGAGTGCTTTTATACTGACTCACACCCCCAGGGTCTCATCAAGTTGTCCAGACTGATCTTGAACTGATCCCCCTGCCTCAGCTGCTTAAGTGCCTCTGGATATCTGGGATTATAGGGGTGTACCACCATGCCTGGCTCCATAAAATGATTTCTTGACCCCGTTTTGCTCTCCCATTTGACAGTACTTTTGTTGTTGTTGTTGTTAAACTCTGCTCTACCTTTGTGAACATGTATTCTTAGAACTTCCCCAATTGAGTTAATTATTTATGCCAGGTTCTGCATCCTCAGTATCTAGACAGGAATGAACTCATGGATAGGCAGTTAGAAAAGCACAGCAAATTGGATGAGGAAGGTCAATTGACATTAATGCCTCAGTTTGAACAAAAAGACGGGGAGTGGTGGGGACTTGTAAATTTGAGATTGTAGAAGTGTTGAGGGCACAGGTATAGTGTTTTCAGGTTCTCCCAACTTTCAAGAAAAGCTATAAATCTATCTTACATAAAATATATGCATTTTAATATGTGCATGAACCAAGAAAACTTATTCTTGCAAAACTACCCATTTTTGACCTTGGGTCTTTCCTGACCCACTTCAATGAATTTCTCTCTGCAGATTGAGATAAGGTATGTATGTATGTATATTATGTTATTTATTTACTTATTTGTGCTGGGATTTGAATACAGAGTCTTGTGCACAGTACAGAATGAACATTTTAAAGTAGTTTTCCTTCCATTTCCCTTCCCCCAGTACTTAGTACAAAATGGACAGGGTTCACTTACTTGTCTCAGGCATCCTTTTCCTATGGCTGCTTCTCCATCATCATTTCTTTTATTTTTTTTTTTTCTTGCAGATCTAAAAGTGTGTGAATTTTGTGTAGAAATGGTATCCTGCAGAGTATTCTTTGCATTCCACATTAGCCTGGATCAGTCTCTCGGGGTGCACCCATTATGCAGATTCCAGGTGGAAGCAGAGGGTGGAGCAGGCATATGTTGTAGGTCACTCAGAGCTAAAGGCTCCCCAAAACACTCCCCATGGCTTCCCACTGAGGTGGATCTACCTGCATAGTCCGGACAGGCTGGCCTAATTAAATTCTTTAATTACATTTCAAGGATAGGCTTAATAGAATAAGTATCTCCTGATCACCAGTCTCTGAAGAATTAAGTTATACTCTTCTGCTGTGTAGCAGCAACTTTACATTCTTAATTAAGTATGTGGCCTGTTTGCTTTGTCTTTCTCCTCTGCTAAAAAGCTGCCCCCACCCTCCCAGCACCAAGGATAACTGTGATCTCCAATCCTCGTGTAGAACCCAGGTCATAATAATCACTTAGTAAATGCTGAATGAAGAAAGAAAGGGCCTGTCCCTAGATGAAATTTGTTTGTTACCTCTGTTATAGAGGACTACCATGTGCTAGGAACAGAAATATTCATCAAGGCCAGGTGCATGTCCTCTTAGAAGGTTGGAAGCTCTTGACTCCATATTATTTGATTTCCCTGTCAGGTGGTTAGTGGTGGTTTATATCTTTGTCTAATTGATAAACCCCCAAGACTTCTATATTGATTTGTTCTCATTGCTTCATTGATTGCTAACTTGTTGATTGTTCTTCTTCCCCACTAAAATGCAAGCTGCATGGGGGAAAGGACTTTGTTTATCTTGGTCTTCTCAGTATCCTGAATGTCTAGGACTGGGCTGCCATATTGAATGAACGAGTATGTGTCTTATCCCAGATTTGCTCTACTCTTTTATATGTGTTTTCTGTTTTATCTTCTTTCTTTCCTTTCCACACCACTCTGCATCTTTTTGGAATGTAACATTTCATTCACAGTGGAGTAGACAGCACTTGGGTCCTGTCATTATTGTCTTGTTTAGCCTGGCAGTTCCACATGCTGAAGCACAGGGGAGCAATGGATGTAGGACAGAATCACAAGAGGAAGATCCATCTCATCTCTTTTCCTGTCCAGGAGAGTTCACAATACCTCCCTATCTCTCTCACAAGTTTGAGAGATGAAATAGGATGCCATTCGAGAAAAGGCTTTGAAAAATCTATTGTGATATATATGCTTTTGCGAACATAATCTGAAACATAATGCAATTTATTTGTTACCTCTGTTATAGAGATATGTGCTTATCTACCTTTCAAGGACTGGGCACCTCAGGTGGGAGCAGTCAGACCCAGGGAGCAAATTTCCATTCTTCTTCATCCTTCATGAAAGCCCTGTGAAGCAGGTGGCACTATTCCATTTTAAAGATGAAGATGCATATCTCAGAGATGAGGAATTTTGCCCAAGTATTTGTTCACTAAGTAAAGGCAAAGACAGGCTCAGATCTAGATCCTCTGATGACAAATGCAGACTTCTTTTCATCATCTATCATCTCTCTGGTTGGGGCAGAGGAGAAGTCACCATTGTGCCTTGGTCCCTAGCTTCTGGATGTTGCTCTTGATTACATAGGCTTGAATGTCTTTGTAAATTGGTAATGTGTGATGCCATTAAAATCTGTACTAGTGTTAATTGAGTTCATATTAGAGTTGTTCATTTGATAGTTTTTTCCCTTCCCTATCAAACACTGCACAGCTAGTTAGGTCAGAAGTTAGTTATTTTCTGGAACATACTGATTAAAAAGGGGTTGACATTGAATGGCAGAAGAACTGATTGAATGAGGCAGAGACTGCATTCACATATGGACCTTGAATCTGACCTGGATTTGTAGGTTATTTTGTGACATCCCAAGACGATTAGGGATGCCCGCCCACCACTCACTCCACTCACATGGAGATTTCACCATTATCAGATGCTGGATCTTAACCAAGGTATTCTGGTCTTTTGCTTGTGGGGAGTCTCAAGTCAACCTGTAAAGACTGTTCAGTTACCCAGCAGGACCTCATGCAGCTGCCTGTGGAAATCAGAATAATTCTGGCATTTCTGAGGGCATTTTAATAGAGCACTGATTACAGATTGCAGGCACCTGGTGCTGTTTTTGTATTGAGGCTGAAGAGTGCAGTTCCAAAGACAAGAACTGGCCTTGACACATTCCTATTTTTCTACTGTTGTTTGCCAGACCTGGAATAGGTACTTAAAAACCCTTTTAACAGCTGATTCAGCCCCTGAGTGGTTAGCATGTGCTTTCAGGAGACCACCAGTGCCAGAGTACTCCTTCCTAGGCTGATGATGTATGTGTGACTTTGTCCAGGATGAGTTTTCCTGCCAGTGCTCAGAGCACCAAATGAGCTTCTCTTAATTTGGGTTATCATTGAGGTCTATGGGTTGAGAAGGCCAAAGTTATTTCTGTGCTTCTTAGACTACCCAAGACTGTTCTACTTGGGCAGACCATCATTTCTTTTGGCCTCAATAGCCATATGAGAAAACAAGCTGTGAAAATTCAAAGGAAAAGAAGGTGAAAGCCAAAAATGAAGGTTTAGAAATCTAGGGGCTAGATGTATTCCAGTCCAGGGCTTAATTTTGTGCCAATTCTAAGGGGAAAAAAATGAATATGAGAAGAATCCTTACTGTGATTAGTCATGTTTTCTCTTTGTCTTTTCTCCCTGCTCTCCCAATTTACCACCTCTTCTCACTTATACAGACTTGAAACTGTTGTAATATTTTACATTATCATTTCATGCTTGATTAATTTTTACTTGAAAAAAGCATTGTAGTGAAGTGGAGTGCAATGTCTAGTTCCAAGATTGGTTCTGCTACTCTTTAGTGGTATGACTTTGGAATTACCCTTGGACTTCAGCTTCTTTATGAGTTAAGTGAGAGACAATCACCGAGATCTCTTGCATGCATTAAATTTTTAGGCTTAAGAATGCCTGTCTGTGCTTTTTCACTGGGTTATAAGCTGCTGGTAGGTAGGACCCAAAAAGGTGTTGGAATTGTTTTTTGTTGACTCATTTGTGAAGGTCTTGCTGAGCTCCTTCTCAGTAAAATGGAATGGGTGAAATTCCCTGTGGAGATCCTGTTAACTGTATGAGGCTTGGGGGCACAGCTATGAGGCAATCTGAGGTTGCCAGAAGCACTGGCAGTGAAAGATAGAAGGTACTGAAAGTGTAGGGCGGGGGAGGGGGGACAAAGACGGGTAATACAGTAAAGGAAGTGGAAAGAGGAGTTTCCCTTGAGAACTAGCAGAAACCTTTGAAATAAGTGCCTTTCATATTTAAGCCTTTTTCCGGTTGGGAAAATAGCCTACAGGGTTCATAAAACTGCCTCATGGCAGCCATCCAAGATCTCAGGAGTTGACTCCTGTTGCAAACTTCTGGGATGGAAAGGAGGGTGGTGAGCCTCTGTGATGAGACTTCAGTGGTCTCTGGTCTCATGGAAGCAGAGGTCCACTGTAGAATCTCTCTGCTAATGTATTGTCAACTCTGCACTTTAATTTGTGGAATCAAAACAAGCTCTGTCCTAAAAAGAATGTGTGAACCACTTTGCCAAGTAAACAGCAAGCCATACACACCAGGAGAAACAGATAATGCAGAAAGAATGAGTTCAGATATAGCCCAGTCCATTATCTTTGTAGCTGCTGGGCAAGGATGATAATGGTATCAGGTCCACCAGAAAGCAGGGCTGATCAGAGGCAAAATTGTGAGTCAGTTGAGTTTGTGTTGGTTTACCTAAAATGCATTTCTGTCTCATTTCTTTCTTTACCTTTTTCATTTCTTCCATACAAAATAGTAAGGAAGAGCTGAGACTTCTGGTGTCATACTTCCTAGGTTCAAATCTTTACTGTGCCCATCAAAAGCTGTGTGGCTTATTTAACCACTCTCAGCTTTAGTTTCATCATCTGTAAAACAGTTTCTTCTTCTAGGACATAAATGTATTAATCAAGATTTTTGAATATCAGAGTCATATGTCTAAATATATGCCTTTTTAAAATATACTTTTTGTTGTAGATGGACACAATACATTTATTTATTTATTTTTATGTGGTGCTGAGATTGAATCCAAGGCCTCAAGCATGCAAGATGAGGGCTCTACCACTGAGCCCCAGCCCAGCATATGCATTTCTTGTATCACATTGTGAGGTAGTGGATAGATAGGGAAAGGTGCTTTTGGAGGCTGGGAACAAGGCTTTCTGTCACCATTCTGATTATATTACATAGGCATAAATTAAATTCATGAAATTGATCACTGGGGAAAACAATTATAGTTGGAATTATAGTCCTGGGCTAGATGTTCTATGAGAAGTGCCAGTGAACCCACAGGCAGTTTCAATTGTGAAATTGAGACATTGAGGGACAAAGTCTTTCTTTTTAAACTAACAAGGTAAGGATGAGCAACATGGACCCTGGAAGTATCACATTTCTTCTGAGTTGTGAGAGGCTTCATGGTGAAGTGTCACACTGAAGATGCGTTGATTATACAAAACTCTTTACAGCTCTCCCAAGAAGCTGTGAAATGGTGACATTCTTCAAATCGGGGATTCAGGCCGAGAATGTTGTTTTAAAATTGATGTTAGATTTAGAGAATATTTTAAAAAGTTTCTCTCTGACTTGAAATTTTAGAAAATGCTTGTTTCAATCATAATTTAGATTTTTTAATAGGTTTTGTATACTTAAAAATTGGAGGTTCTCTCTGAAGCCTCATTATCTTTTTAGTGTTATATTCCCGGTCTGCTCCAAAAGCAAATTTGCACCATCAAGAATGCTTAAATTTCACCTGAGATTTGACTCAATAAATATCCACTATGAAAAGTTGACCCTAAACTTGCTGGAGCATTTATTCTTTTATTTTTTCCTTTATTTTTAGTGGTAGATTATAGCTTCTGTTATATGTCAAACCATCTTCTAAGAGAAAACATCAGAACCATTACCTAAGCCTCTGTTTCTCTTAGTATGGGTTCAGTGCTTTTCCCCTCTTCTGTGTTCTCTGTGGTGTAAGTAAAACAAGCACACTAATTCAGCAAGTAGCACAACACCTAGCACATAATTGAAGTGTTTGTTTTCATTGAAGTCAATCCTCATGTGGCTTTTGTCTGTATTTGAACATGGCTGAAATCATCTGTTCCCACTGCTTTCTACTAAGTGACGCTTTCAGGCTGATGCACTGTTTTCTTGATTTGCCAGCCAGATGTTGGATACCATAAGTACATGAATACCCAGTATAGGTAGGCTGCCAAAAATTTGAGCTCTTTTTGGTATAACTTATTACCCTTTGTTCATTTTTAAAAAATATGGTTAAATTCACTTTATAAGGCCTATCTTGCCTTTTATTTTGCTAAAATCGTGTCACAATTCAGTAAGCGTTTTCCCTGCTGGTCTTTTCGTTGGCACTTTATTTCCATTCTTTGTTGAAGAATGGGTACATGGGTACCGGAGAACCTGCTCATCTGGTCCTTAGAATTTAAACTCGTGAGTGTGGAGATTCTAGTATCATAATGAAGGATGCTTATGAAATCTTTATCTCACCTTAAAAAAAAAGCCTTTAAATGATATAGCCTATGTGTTATGGTTTGAATTTCAAGTGTCCCTCAAAAGCCATGTATTGAGGGTGTGGCTTCCATCCTGTGGTGCTTATGGGAAGTGGTGGGACCTTTAAGAGGTGGGACCTGGTTGGAGGAAGTGGATTATGGGGGTGTGCCATTGGAGGGGATTTTGGGACCCTAGTCCCATCCTTCCTTGTTTTTGCTTCCTGTTGACCATTAGGCAAGCAGTTTCTTCTGCTATGTGCTCCCCATCATGATGTACTGCTTTACTACAGGCCCAAAGGCAACAGCACCAAGAAATATGGACTAAAATCTCGTAAACTGAGATGTGATCCAGATAGACATTTCCTCTGAGTTGTTTATCTTGTATTTGTAAAAGCAACAATAAGCTAACACCTTAAAAAAATCATCCAAATGGCACATCCTGTATGTGTAGCTTTGTTAGTTGTGTTATTTTAAATTTTTTTGGCTTCCTCATATCATTTGTTAAAGTTAGGATGATTGACGAGTTTAAAAAGTACAGCCATATTGCAAATAAACATGTGTAAACCCAGATCTTGTGGTCTGGGTGTATAGAACAGTGTTTGTTCTTCGAATATTAAACCTACAAGAAGAATGTGCTTACTGAACGCATAAACAAGGAAAGAAGAGATGAAAATAGTCTAGGTTTATAATTGAAGCAGACATGAGTCACTGGCTCAGAGAATCCTGTGAACATAATGTCTCCTATACAAGAAGAGTTTGTGTACATAGGGAGAAGAAAGCCAACCATGTTTCATAGTACATAGTAGCCTGATGATAGAAAAGAGGTTCTTCCTTCTCCTCTGTAAAGAATTAAATATGATCAGGGCTTTTGTGTATGGTGGTGGTGTTTTTGCATATACACAGGTGTGCAAAAACACTGTGGAAGAAAGTGTAGACTAACACATAGCTGGCAATCTGTTCACCAAGCTGTGGATCATGGCATGGGGCTACAGTTTGCTCAGAGGAAGGGTGCCATTTTCTTCTCACAAAAAATTTCTTCTAGGCCTTGTGATCATTCATAGTAGCATTTGTTCTTCTTTCTCACAACTTTTTGAGGGTGGGAATTTCTAATCTTACCTTTGGGGCTCCCCAAACCATGCCTGGACTGGAGTCAGAAAGAAGCTAGAAAATAATGATTATAGGATGTCAATAAAATGTATTATATTTAGCTTCTAGGTTTTGGGGGAAAAAATTGTATCTCAAAACCAAAATGTTTGAAGGAGTACTCTACTGTGGTTATGGTGGAATAAGGAGTGCAGATTCTCTGACCTCTCGTTTCAAAATTGAGAGATAGTCATATTAACGTGGAGGCAAGCATTTTTCTAGACATCTGCTTATGCATATAATTGTATAGATAGTTTTACTTTCTATAAAATGAATGAGCTCGTTTTCTGTTCTGTAACCTCCTTGTTTTCACTCTGTATTATTTCATAGTTTATATTTTTCCAAGTCAGTGTCTACAGTCTTTGATCTGGGTGTGGAACAGGGATTTTTCTGGCATGATTTTAGAAGGATATGAACATTCCATCACAACCATGGGCTATACTATATCCATCTATTAAAGGAGGATGGGTATTTAGGTTACTTATAATGTTTTCTCTTAAAAGTGGATCTGTGATAAGCATGTGTCTATGCAGTACACACGTGTGCTTGTTCACACATTTTTCTGTAATAGTAGTGTTACTGGTTCAAAGGGTTTCAACTCAAATTTTAATCTCTGAGAGATGAATTATAACACTTTTTCATAATACTTAGACTAATAGGGGTACTGTTCGTTAAAACATACTGAAAGATTCTAATTCACAGTCTTGAAGCAAACTTTGGAAGATATATTTAGCAACTATCGTGATCCTACATTTGGAATACTTTGTAAATTTATGGGCGCCTAGTGATTCATTACTAGGGCTTTTACAGAGTTTCTGCTGTGTATACTTATTTATTGAATCTTTAAATTTTTTAATAAATAATTCATGAAATACTAGGGGGGAAATCCCCAAGACAATGGTTCTGAACCTAGTTGAACAACAGAACAAACAGAAGAGGTCATCAGGAAAATAAGTTTCAGGTCCTGGGCCCCTGGTCCCCTAAATTTCTGTGATGAGGATCTGGGCACTGCAGGTGATGTTAATGTGCAATCTTTGTTTAGAGTTCCTCCTCTATGACATGTCTTTGCCTTTCTTCAAATATTTTTCTATAGAATAGAGAATATTTTTAGCTTTTACTTATATCCCTATAACTTTTTTTATTTTCCCTGTTTAGAAGTTTCTGTCTCCTTTAAGAATGTTGTTAAAGAGTGTCTGTATGCCTTATGAACTGAGTCTTGATTCTGTAAGGCTCATTAAGCCTTAAGCGTAGGTTCTTAATCCACTGTTCTATGCTGTCCCACATAGCAAGGCCACTTGACAGCCCTTGTGGTTTGTCTTGGACTTGGAGTGATTGTGTCAAATGGTATCACCCCATAACATTATCTGTCTGTTCTAGTGACTTATGTGACTCTCCTTTTAATTTCTATGAGTTGAGAGTCCTGGTGGAAACACATGGAAAAATTGTCTAGTAGAACTAAAATTCTTATTGTGTAAGTAGCTAACGTTGCCTCAGATTATCTCCTTGATATGAAATATAAAATAGTAAAATTTTCTTTTCATAAAAAGCTGCATATTTTCTTTCTTTCTTTTTTTTAACTGGTGGGATTTCTTTTTTATTTTTATTTTTATTTATTTTTTAATTTCTTACATACATGACAATAGTGGAGTGCATTACATTCACAGCACAATTTTTCATAATTCTGTATATAAAGTATGTTCATGCCAAATTATGCCATTATACATGAGCTCTCTTATTTTTTTTGCATACAATTCTTAATACACCTTTATACCACAATTTATCATTATCTCTGTTTGTATAGAAGGTATGTTGACACCAAATTCACATCTTCATACATGTATTTTGTATAATCATGACCGTCTCCTTCCACCATCCTTGCTATTCCCATTCTCCCTCCCTTTCCCTCCCACCCCTATCCCTATCTAGAGGTAATTTTCTTCCCATGTTCTCCCTTCCTACCCCACTTTGAGTCACCCCCCTTATATCAGAGAAAACATTCGGCATTTGTTTTTTGGGGATTGGCTAACTTCACTTAGCATAATCTTCTCTAATGCCATCCATTTCCCTAAAAGTTGCATATTTTCTGATTACCAGGTGATATTTATGGACTTTGGAGCAAAATTAACATTTTTAGGTTTAATGATTGTATGACAACATCTAACTTGTAACACTTAGTATTTATACACCCTATGTACTGTGGTGTTTAAGGAAAATAATTTAACATTATTTCGGTTTCAACATTTACAACATTGACCCTTTCCTTGACAAGGTCAAGATCTGAGGCATGGAGAAGAAAAAATTAAATACAATTATGCTTCAATCATATTCATCTTGTAGAATGACATTGGACAATGTAGAGGGTTGATTGCATTGAAGTTGGAGCAAAATGGGAGTCCCTTTAGAGGAGCCATGAAAATCATTCAGGCCCAGGATGGTGAAGACTGCAACTTAGGCAGAAGAAGTTAGAATGAAAAAAACTGGAGTCCAGAAATATTAAATCAAATGCATAGGAGGCTTGGCAATTGAATGGTTGTTATGGGGAACTGAAGGATTTGAGGGAAAAGGAAGAATCATTGTTAGGTATTGGTGGAAATGTTCAGTCTACAGATAGATGCACATCTTTAAAGTTAAGAAGGCAATTAAACTGGAGGCATGACTAGTCTCACAGGTTATTGGTGAGGGGTTGAAGTTACAATTCAAAATCTGTTTTAAAAACAAAGTGGCAATGTAGAGAAATCCAATTTTAGACAGTAATCTTATTTCTCTCATTTCTAAATTGTTTAGGTTCATCTCACTGGTGTTCCCATGCACTAGGGAAGACCAGCTGATTTTCTCCCAAAGTCTTCCAGGATGACATCACCTTGGCTCTGAGCTTCAGAGACACTGACATATGCTCTCAGCATATCAAGTACATCTGCCTCAGAGTTGAATCACATTAACTGCCTCATGAGGCTGATGTGTAAAACCAGGAATTGTGGTTACTCATTTACAGCACAGAGTTTAGCTGGCACACAGTCCATCATACCTGTGTTGGCACAACCAGGGCCAAAACATGATGGAAAGGCTGTATGTTAAACATGGGATTAGAAGAGAGAAGTTAATAATCTTAGATAAAGAGAAGAGTTAGTGATGTTAGATAAATCAAGGATCTGATAGTATTAAGCTGAATGGATGGCACTTCTCTTTCCTCTCAGATGAGAAATATTTAAGGCTCTGCTCCCCTAGAATCCCCTGCATGATAATGAATGCCTTGTCAGTGGTGGTTTTTGGTTGGCTGAAGGTCCCTACTCCTTCCTAGTCTCTTGCCAGTAGAGGACAAATATCAGTTCTACTGAAAACCAACAGTGTTATCATCTGAATACAAAACCTTACACCTGTATGCCCTGAATTATGCATTTCACCTGCCCTGCCCCTGAGTTTTCTTCAGTTTCTAATACTTGCCTAAATAGTTATATTATTTTCTGGTTACTTGAGTGGTGGAAAACCATCCCACTACAGTAGACATGCACCAGTTAAGTGGGTATGTATTAAATAGATGGCTTAAAGTAAGAAAAGCATGAATGAAGAAGACCTTGAAGAAGATCAGAACTGTGATTAGTTTCTGCAACTACCACTCAAGGCAGCCAGTTGCTTTGACTTGCAAATCAATACTAGGTTGGCTTCTTGGATGAAAAAGCTTTGTAATTGTGTCCTATAGAAGCTATGGACCTGGGAAAGAAAAAGCTTCCGTGGGTCATGTAGATTGGAGTAACAAGTGGTCATTGGTGCATGATTGCTTTTGTATTTATCTTGCTTCCTTAAAATGGGGCCCTGGTCTTGGACTGGACATTGAATTACCAACAAAGATTTAAGAACTCATTACAGCTGCTTGGTGAAATGAAGAGGAAAAAAAAAATCCTGTGCATTGTCTGCCTGTATTCTCTCATGAATTGATTCTTCGTTTTCATTCCTATTTCCACCTTGCTAGTCCAGACCCAAAGTTTCTCTTTAGGGTAATGGATTTTAAATTAGGTGGCAGGATGACTGCATGGAAGAGTATGAATCAGAGAGTTGTTTGAAATATAGATTTTAAGATTCTGATTTGGTGGTTATGAAAGATGGTGCAGGAGTCTGTGCATTTTAAAAGCCCTCCATGCTGGACTCACAAACACAACCTGATTTGGGATTCTTGTAGAGACACTCTTCAAAGTTATTGTCACACAACTACAAGAGTCACCCTTTTACTTTCTTATTCTTTCCCTTCTTATCAATGCTACATTACATTCCCAGTGTGACACTGAAAACATACTCAACATGTATGTGCTCTACATAGGCTCATTAGTATCATTGCCCTAACAAAAGCTTTTGATGATTTTTCATAGAATGAATCTGATAATCTACTAGTGAATTTCCTGTTGAAGTCTATAAATTCTTCATTCTCATAACATTTAGTGCACAGCTTGCCATCTAAGAGACCATTTATCATACATAGAGAATTTCATGCTCATGAGTGAGAAAAGTGAGGCTTTAGTGAATAAAGTTGGGTTTCACTTTTATAAATACCTTCTGGTGTGAGTGGTTACATTTGTTCAGTTTATACAAGTTCAGAGGCTCTTTTATTATTCTATTATAGTAGGAAAGTTAATAAAAATCACCACAACTAAGCATTTTTTTAAAAATTATTCAGGTACTGGAATCAATGATCTGCACACATTGTTTCATTTTAGTTCTTTAATTCTAGGAAGTAGGTGAAGATATCTTCATGTTGTAGTAAGTAAACTTAGGTTCAGGGATTTTGAGATTTACACAAATCACACAGGTTTTATGTGTTGCAGTTAAAATTTGAACCTGAGTTTGTTGATTTCAAAACTCAGTGAAGTTACTGATTTTTTCTCTCTCACCCTTTCCCCCCCTATTTGTTATTGGCCATTGAATATCAGTATGATAAAAACAACAAAAGGTCATTTTCATTTCTCAAAAGTTTTTCCAAAAGAAAAAAAAGGATTTCCTAAGAATTTGGTAAAATTATGCATCTCTTTTCTTATTTTTCTGATTTTTTGCACAATAAAGTGATCTTTTTATTTCTTTTTAACTAGTTTTAGAAAAATGCGAACTAAGGTGGAAAAGCAATAAGCCATGCCAGTTGGGAGGCACTGGTCAGGGAGTACCTGATGTGTTGGGGAATGTCTTTCTTCCTTGCTTACAGAATGGTTTGAAGCCACTGCATGAATACTGCGCTCTCTCTCTTTTTAAACATGTCCTTAAATGGTGAGAAGTGAGAGGCCTTGGAGGTAGAGTGTATCTTTAAAAAAAAAATCCTCATTAAAAAAAATCATAGTTAAAAAATTGTAACCAGTTGCAGTGGCACAGCAGCTTGGGAGGCTGAGGCAGGAGGATCTCGAGTTCAAAGCCAGCCTCAGCAACTTGTTGAGGCACCTAGCAACTAAGCCAGACCCTGTCTCTAAATAAAATATTAAATAAAGGCTGGGGGTATAGCTCAGTGGTTAGGCATCGCTGGGTTCAATCCTTAGTACCAAAAAGAAAAAAAAATGTAATAACCCCCTAAGAACATATAAATCATGGGGGATGTTCTGTTTGCTAACCTGTAGGAAATGACAGTATGTCAGTTTAGTGGTCAGTACATCGTCATTTTCTTGGCCAGCATGAAGAACCTGGTGATAATGATAAAAATGTTGTGCGCCAAGCACAAGGAGATCTGGGTAGATCTCTAATGTCTACATCTTTAGGTATGTATTTTTGGTGTTATAAGTTGATATAGTTTCTTGGAGTCATTAGGGAAACATGCTTCATTATGGAATTAAGACTAGGAGAAATTTCTTTAACTAGAGGGACTTTCTGTTTTTAATATATATTTTCCCACCAAGAAGGTATAGGAGTGGACAAGTTACAGGAGGCCGGCTGTGTTGGTAGCATTTGTGAATCTTGTACTGGGAAAAATCCTCTCATCTATTCCTCAGATAAATCATTGGTATTTAAGTGAAACCTTCTATATGGTCAGCAGTCAACTCTTGGAAGACATAGATGGTAGTTTAATTTTTTCTTATATCTTTAATATTAAGCATAAAGTGCATGTAGTAGATGTTTGTTCACTGATTGGCTCAATTTTACAGCTTTCTGATCAACTCTTCGAGCTGCTGTTACTATGTATAGCTGTGCTACTGATCCATGTGCAGGATCTCTGAGTTCTCAATATAACCTGCATGACAAACCCAAAGGCTCTCTCTGCACCTTTAATTCTGATTTTCTAATTGTCCAAACACATGCTGGGTGGTGAGTGATTAAATAGATCATTTATGGATAGAGTGATGGAATAGAGAACGTTTTCTAAGTTGCTCGAGTAAGAATTAGTGTTCAAATTGACCTTGAATACAATAGACACAAGCAGAATTGAGATCATCAGGGAAGTACAACTACTGGAAAACTAAATATAACTGTGCATGTAAGTTGGGCAGTGGGGGGCGGGGTTATGTGAGTCAGCAACATACTGCTATATTTTCTTAATTATTGGGCGCCCACTGCCAGTTAACCATAAGAGTAGAACATGTGGGAACTGCCTGGTAACATTTCCAAAATACTTTGGGTTAGTCAGATAGTTTTAAAGAATTCTGTGTCCACTTTGGCTGAAGAAAAATGTGGAGAACTTGGCAAGACTCCAGAGCATGGCAACAAGATGCAGAGGAGGGCTGGAAACTAGGGCCTGGTGCATGAGGCGAATAAATAAATTCCTTACTTGGCTTGATCAAAAACAGCTGAAGAGTGATTAAATTAATGATCTTTTGTTGCATATATAATTATTATGTAGAAGATGATATAATTATTTCCACTATAAGTGGAATTAGGGAAATAGATTTACATTATTGGAGTTAAAGGAGCTGTAGAAGGGACATAAAGAACTTTTACGGATTGTTGGTTGGTGGAAAGCCTTCTCAACTGGAAATGTGAAATCGCATTCCTTACAGAATGCGTGTAAAGTGGGTGCCTACTGCCAGTTAGAGTGAGATACAATTGGGGTAGAAATCAACTAGCTGCTCAGATCTCATTCCGTGTGGCTCCACTCACATTGTGTTTGACATTTTCAGGGAGTAAAGAGCCATCCTCATTTTGTTTGTATTTTTCCATGGCTAACACATATACGAAGACCTTGCTTTTAATGTTTCTGAAATGCATTTCAAGCAAGTAAGAAGTTAAACTGCATATTGAAAAGTACTCCTGTGAATCAGTGTGGTGCTCATTATTTTATGAGCCCCTACAATATTGTCAATTCCAACTTTTCCTTTTCTTTTCCTTCTTTAGAACATTGACTCCCTTTCCTCCTCACTTGTTCTACGATGAGTGCCAAATCTGCCATCAGCAAGGAAATTTTTGCACCTCTTGATGAAAGGATGCTGGGAGCTGTCCAAGTCAAGAGGAGGACAAAGAAAAAGATTCCTTTTTTGGCAACTGGAGGTCAAGGCGAATATTTAACTTATATCTGCCTGTCAGGTAACGAAAACCAAATATTCGTGTTATTATTACAACTACCATTTTAAACAGTTGATTCTCGGGTTCCAGGAGGGTCATAATCATTTTGTAGATGTCTGCTCTTCCATTCTTCTTTTCTGATTCCTCTGTTGTCACCTTCTGATTCTTATTAACTTGAGGTGCCTCTGTTTTTCTGGTTGCCTTCTGGTGGAAGGGCAGTGAGGTTCAATCTTAATGTATTTCCAGATCATTAGGAGTTTCTGCAGAGGGTCTGGCAGACACATTTGATTGTTCATGCCTTCCTTGGTAGGAAGGCTCTGTCCTCTGCGGATTTTTTTTTTTTTTTTCAGAACAATTCTTAGTATTTGCATAATTGTCATTACTAGCAGCTTGAGTTTCATTGACTTGCTTTTTCTAGACCGTTGCCAATAATTAGTAACAGTTTGTCTTGAGATAAATATTGGCACGTTCTGTAACATGAGAAAGATTTGGTTCACAAATCATTGCTTTGCTTGACAGCCATCGCTTGTCAGAAAGAGGCATCTGTTTTATTAAGCTTAGATTTTGTTGGATTATTTTTCTTTCTGTTTGTGATTATGGGAGATCTGTGGGATTTCTTGTGGATTCATACTGAGATTTCTGAGATAAAATTTGGATAAATTTCCAGGGGTGGGTGATACTGATCTGAGCACCAGAGGCATTTGTAATTTTCCTAATATTTATTGTAGAAGAGTAATGGGATAATTAAGCTTACCTTAATTCATTTTTTTAAAATTCCTTTCTGTTGTGGTTTGGTAATAAACCTATTTTGGCCCCCTTTTTAATTTTTTTAAAAAACTAAGCCTCAGATTATTTATCAGAATTCATTTCAAGATGGAAGTAACTTTTTATCAGAATATATAAATTTGTAAGGTTAAAATAAGAACACAGCACTTTGGTAAGAACAATTTTTCAGTATTTAGAGCAAAGCTTTTATTTAAATGAATGTGAGGAAATGAACCTTGGAATATCTCCTCAAATAAACAGTAGGCTAATAAAATTTGGTTATTTTAAGGAGATATTTGTATTTCTTTAGTGTGCTAAGCAGTGCCTGACATACAGTAGGGTCTCAATTTGTATATAATGACTAAGTGAAAGAAAGTAGTAGCCCTTCCCAAGACCTTTCTAGTATTTTGTTAATGATTCAAACCTTAAAATACTTTCATATTCTTGAATTTTGATCCTATTGTTTATACCATTAATGTATAGAATACATTCCAGTATATTTTGTTTTATGTGTAATCTGAATGGAACATCAGGGGTCCAGTGCATAATGATTCTAATTTTGTTAAGCTGTATTTGCTCAATATTTCATTGAGATTTCCAGTAGGCAGGTAGTTGAAGGAAAGGTGGGTGGTCCAGGAGCCACTTGAGTTGTATGTAATATATACTTATAAACTGAGAAGAGAATAGCTTTGTTTGGATTTTAGGTGTACGCAATTGTCTGCCTATTTCTGACCATAAAGTCCATGAGCGTGACATGAGGACTATGAAAACCTCATCTCAGTGAAATAGCATAACCATTTCTTCTGCCATAGAAGATGATGACCTGGGACTTACTGGATAACTGTGTTTCCCTTACAAATTGCCAAGTCCTTCAGGCTAAAGTCTGAAATGATGTGGATTGCTTATTTGTTGCATTCTAATGGAGGAAAATCTCTTGTTCTGCAAAACTTCATATTTTTCATGGTTTCTGAATTTAGAGAGTATAGATAGATAAAATAGATCAGACCCTGCAGAGAACAGTCTGATGGAATTTGGGGCAGGAAAAGGCCAAGCAACCATGACACCATTATTTGCAGTGTGATTTTTTCCTAATAAATGATGAAGAAGTAACCACCTTTATTTTCCAATTTATGTAAAGCCTAGAGGCATGTCAGTCCTGATAATGTAGTATTACCAGAAAAGGTAATGCTTTAGTTAACTATAAATTAGTCATTCAAATAATTTTAAGTGCTTCTTATGTGCTGAGCATTCTAGGTGCCAAGTGTATAGTTATAAGAAAAATTCATGCAATTAACCTAGTTTGTGGGGGAAAAAGCGGTAGATGTTAATAAGTTACACATTAAAATAAACATAATTATAAACTGTGAAAAGGCCAAAAAGGAAAAATACAAATAAGCATTATGAAGAGAATTTGGCCTAGTTGGAGGAACCAAGAGCTTCTGGAAAATTTTAGTAGGACTTTAATAGTTTTAAAGGGGGCTGTGTGGGTGAGTAGCATTTGAGGCAGAAGAAATGGCAGCTTCATTAGCCAACCAAGCAGGATTCTGCACTTCTCCTTCTCTCCTGTTGAGCCAAGGGATGTAAATTTACCTCCCTCATACAGGAGGTTGTGAAGTTCCAGCTGAGCTCTGCAATGACAGTCTCCTTGCTGCTGTTAGTGTGAACGACTTATCTGCCTACGCTTTCTGGGAGTCAGGGCCCTTCAACTCTTGTGGTTTGGTTGATGAAAACCAGCTATTCATTTTGAACAGGCAGACTTTGTCCAATTAGGTCAAGGTCTGTAAATAATGTTTCATGCTGCTTGGAGAATGGTTAAAATTAAGTTAAAGAAAAAGCTGGGGGTGATATAACTTTAAAAGTTTGTCAAAATATGCATGAGTGTGATACATATATATTTCAACAATCTTTTGCTTATATTTCTTTGTGTGAAATTTTTTCCAGTGTCTGGTATAATCTGTAACTTGAGAGAGAGAGAGGATTGTAATCTTAAAATTTACTATTCTCAGAGTGGGTTATGTATCCTCTGGAGATATCCAAAAAGGTGCTGGAGTGGGGGAAATGAGATGATCTATTTGGGTTTTTCAGCTGTAATTCTGTGAAGAGAAAAAATGATCTTTCTAGTTCATTCACATTGCCTTGGAATAGGATTTGAGTATCTCTCATTGGATTCCCCAATTGACTTCTCAAATAGTCTGTCAGTTCTTGTGTACCGAGTTCCCTCTGTGATTAACATTTTTAAAGCATTGGTTTCCAATTTTTCCTTTGAACAAGGATAAAAATTAAAAACACTGACAATACCAAGAGCTGGCAAGCCATATGGAGCAAAGAGCTCTTGTACTGTTGGGAATATAAAAATTTCATAACTACATTAGTAAAAAAAAAAAAATTGGCAGCATTTTTTAATAAAGTCAAGTATACACTCCATTCCTAGTTATATACACAAGAGAAATAAAAACTTGTACATAGGTGTTCCTAAGTTTTACTTATAATAACATCAGAAATAAATTTTCATCTATGTGTGATTGATTAAAAAAAATTTTACCTATGTAGTAGAATACTACCTAATAATGAAATAATTACCAGCACATACAGCAATATAGATAAATCTCAACAGCATTATGTTGTCTGCAAGAAACGTAATTAGGTTGCTTGAAGACCAGAGTTGATGTGTTCTTGGTATCTATAGCACCTGGCATATTGCTAGGTATGAATAGAGGCTTAATGGAGGATGCTGTTTGGATTTATGGCTTACCACATACCTGATTATATGCTTTTACTATATACCTGATTATAGTGTAATCTTTATTTTACAACTTAGCACTGTTAATGCATTCAAAGTGTAAAGCAAACACCCACAACAGCCACTTGTCCCCTCCCATGATTATTTGGGTCTATAAAATCAAATTAGAAACATGCTAAGTTAAAAATAGTTTATTATTAGAATAAATTACCTACTGAGCATTTTGTCATTTTGGTTTTCATACCAAAAATTATACATATTCCAAGCATATAATATTAGGGAGGAAATTTAGGTTGTTAATATAAAAACGGTCACTTAGACATTTATGAGGGTTTGAGAAAATTCTTTATAGGTTGCTAGTGGAATGAAGGTAGTCAAATTTAATTGTCAGCAATCAGGCATAAGAAAGAAAATCCTTTTATCTACTTTCTAATTCAGGCTATTTCTCTTCTCAAAAGTTTATAAATATTAGAAGGGAGAGAAGGGAAGAATACAAGACTGATGGAATTTGGCCTTGATAAAAATGGTTTATTCAGTAGTGGTGAGTTGACATCTAAGCATTTTATCCAGGAAAAAAAAAATAAAGAAATTCACTGAAATCAGAGGTTTGTAAAGGTATTAGCAGCAAAGAAGAAATGCAAAACAAGCATAGTAATGACATATATTATTCTTTTTATAGAAGTGGTAAACATTGCTGGAAATATGAACTGTTTAGAAAATTATATGGAAGAAAATAAGCTTTCATCTTGCATTTGGCACGGTTCTATAACATTTGCAAATATTCATATAAACCTTGAAATAATACTATGAAGTAGATACTATTACTGTTCTCACTTTGTAGAGGAGGAAACTGAGCACAAGTGTGAATTCCTCAGATCTAGCGCTGACAATACCAAGAGCTGGCAAGCCACGTGCAGCAGTGATCCAATGCCCAAGATCATCAGTTGTAACAAAACAGAAATTTGAACCCATGTAGTCAAGATTCTGGGTCCTGTTCCCTTAGCCACAGTTCCTGCTCTTCCCCTGTAGGCACAGGAGTTCTGTGAGAGAAGACTTCTCAGACCAGAGTCTTTGCTCAGCACCTCACACAGCTATAGTGATAATCAGGTCTGGGTGTGACTTTGGTCTCCTGAAGTTTGAAGCTTTGGTTGCTTTTGATTGGGTGGTGATTAATTTAACCAGGCTATTAAATCTACATATTAGGAGACAGTATTAGTGAATGTATTTGAGGCTTAGAAAACTCATTCCCCAGGGAGAGTCATGGTGTCTTCTGACAATGACCTGCCACACCTGGCCACATATGAACTTTTTTTCTTTAGGGTACCCAGGATTGAACCCATGGGCACTTAACCACTAAGCCACATATCCAGCCCTTTTTTATATTTTATTTAAAGACAGACTTGTTGAGTTGCTTAGGGCCTCACTAAGTTGCTGAGATTTGTTTTTGAACTCTCGATCCTCCTGCCTCAGCCTCCCAAGCTGTTGGGATTGCAGGCTTGCACCACTGTGCTTGTACATATAACTTTCTGTTCAGTTGTGTAGTAGAAAAAGTAAATGGCTAATTTTTTTTTAAATTTTCCTTGTTCTAGAACTCTTCCTGTGAAAACTGGTATTAATAATATTTATCTTTTTAAAGCCTTGTGAGTAGAAGTCTGACATCAGATAACTAGGCAGTTACCATATATCATCTCATTTCCTCCTCATGGGCCTTGGTGACTGTTTCTGCTTTACAGATGAAATCGCTGAGGCTTCCACTCAGTGAGTTCCCTGCCTGAACAAGGTGGCTGGAGAGCAGCAGAGCTGACCCACACCCAGGCCCCTCTCCCTCCAAAATATATACACTTTTCTTTTCTTTAACTAGGTATTAAACCTCAGGGGACTTTACCACTGAGCCACATTTCCAACCCTTTTAATTTTTTTATTTTGAGACAGGGCCTCACTAAGTTGCTTAGGGCTTCACCAAGTTGCTGAGGCTGGCTTTGACTTGTGATCCTCCTGTCTCACCTACCCAAATCACTGGGATTACATCACCATGCCTGGTTAGTATACAGGCTTTGTGATATTTTTTCCAGGACAGGGCTAGATCTGAGGAACAGAAAGCTCACTTCCCTAAAGCAATGTGACCATATTTCTTGAGCAGCGAGTGTCCTCATCTGCAAGGATTCCAAGACTGTTCTGTGGGCCACCTCAGCTTTTCTAGTGGTTTAGCACGCCAACTGAGTTTTCTTTTTCCATTCTCTCATGTATGCATTCCAGTGCTAAAACCAGATGGAAACAAGGGAAAGCTCTTGACAGAGGCTGGTGCCAAAACATTTCATTTAAAAAGGAGACTCCATCTGTGCGCTGTGCCTCCACACAGCCCGCTGTTCAGAGTAGGAGTCTCAGGGCTGACTCACCGTCTTCCTCTTCATGGGTTCTGACCAACTGCAAAGGCAGAGCCGGTGGTGGTTGGGGAGATGTCAGACTTAGGCAGTGCTCCTGCTGGAATGTGGCTGACGAGGTACTAAGCACCTAGCACACATCCTGACAGCCGCTGGCCAAGAGGGTACTTACTGTGTGACACCTACAGGCCATTCTTTGTTTTGGGTGATTTTTTTTTTTCTTCCTGTTTTCTTTTTCTGGGACTGTTGTCCAGGCTGGCCTCAAACTCAGGATCCTCCAGCTGTAGCCCCTTAGTAGCAGGTTTACAGGTGTATGCCACCTTACCCTGCTCTTGAGTTTCTAAGTTAGTGTGATACTGGGAGTTTGAAATCGTCCTCTTGTTTACCAGTGGGTCACAGTCAGAGGCACCTGGGGATATTGAGTCCCTATGCTCCCTGTGTTCTTCCCCTGCTATTGCAGAACACAGATTTAGACATAAGACTGATTTATGGTAAAATACTGACTACTGGGACTGTCAGGACTTTGAGGCTGTTTTCTCATCTTTAAAACAGGAATAGTATCTATATCCCAAGGGTATTTTGAACTGAACTATACACGTCTATAAAATGCCTGATTCACAGAAGGTGCTCAGCTCTATGAGCAATGTTATTATCTTGTCACTAGTGGAACACCCACTGCCACACATAGCTAATTCATCTGCAGTGGTTTACAAACACACTGATTTATATGTGACAGACACCTGTGACCCATTACCTGTGACACATCATCACACAGAGCCCAGGCTTGGTCTTGTGAGTTTGCTGCCTCCCATTCCATACTTCTTTCCTCTCTCCTTTTCATGTTTACTGCTGCTTCTTACCGTGTCCCATCCCTGACAGTAATCTTGAGGTTCTGCCGATCTCAGTTTCTAATTCAGGCTTCTCTTAATTATCTTTGCTCCAAAATGTTTTCCCCTCCCAGTATCCTTGCAGGTGTTCAGTTCTGTTGTGGAGAGTTTGAGCCGGAAACCGCTGCCCTGGCCTCCTGAGTATTGCATGTTGCTAGGTATATCGGGCATGGAAGTGCTGAGTTCAGGCCTCTTTATCCAACTTCACGGGGAGTAAGAACTGGCTTAGTCAATCAGGTTCCTGTCCCTGAAATGGGAGATGTTATTTTCCTACACCTATCTTTGCTGGATCAAAGGAAACATTAAAACAAAATAAAACAAAACATTCTCTGGGGTCAGTCCAGTGCACAGTTAAGCAAACAGCAGAAGTGGGAGAGGCCGACACAGATGCCTGTGGACCCAGCTTTCAGCCCAGCTCAGGTTCTTGTTTTTGTTTCCCCAACTCTTTCCTGTTACCCTTCCTCCATGTGTGCACGTGACTGTGTGTGTGTGTGTGTGTGTACTAGAATATGAGTGACATTTTTATTCCAGTTAGCCATGCGAAACCATATACAGAGTTTTCCAGAAGCAAGTACAAATAACCATGAGTGCAACGAAGTCATCAGGTTTTCCAGGACCCTTAAGAATAGACAGCCATTTGGTTGGTGCTCTGGGTGTGGACGTTCTTGCAGCTTCTCTCATCATCTCTGTCAGCACGTGGCCTGTCTGGGTTTGTCCATCAGCTTCCGTTTCCTGCCTAGATAGTCTGTCTAGAGGTAGGGCCTGTGAGGTAGACACCTCCCAGTCCCCAGGACCCTGAACACAGATTCCCCTGAGGAACAGATGCACTGGGAGGGAACAGACATAATCCCACTCTTGTTGGGTCTTTGTGTCCCTATAAGGGGTGAGAAGGCTTGAACCCCAGCTCACTTTCTGGGGAGAGCTCTGGGCTGTGATCTCACTCCTTCAATTTGGATCTACCAGCTGGTACTTGATTTGGCCTTTTAAAAACTTGCTGTCATTCACACTGTCCTGCTGCTGGGTGGTCTTCTAATTCCCTTAAAATTCATCAGATTACTGAGCAGGAGATTTTATTCTACCTAATGGTAGCCCAATTAGCAAGAAGAAAATGCAGAGTTCTCTGATGCACTCAGTAAATCTAAAATGAGCAATTTATAAATGCTTCCATTGTGGCCTACAGTAGGAAGCTGTTATCTCAAAATTTTGAAGTACCTAAGTGTTTTTCCTGAAGAAAGAGTTCATATTATAGAAGAATAAATGATCATTTAATGGCATTCAATACATCAAAACTTCCCCAAATGGTCTTTCCTCACAGTCATCATTTGCAATTCTACATTGCCTTAAGGAGATCTTTCAAAGGAAAAATGGAAATTCCATTTTTTTTGTTTTAGTACTATCCTCTCTGAGAATATTAGTGCTATCTCTCCCACCCGACCTTTTCATACAAATGATTTTTCATCCAATATATGAGGATCCCATGCGGCTTAGGTTATAGACCTCGTACAAGACTGCATTTTGATGTTTATATCAGTTTAACAAAGTGCATAGCTTTGAGAAGCCTAAAGGGACTTGGCAGGTGAATTTGAGATGGTGAGATTATACCTAGCCTTAATTCTTTGAGAACAAAGTTTCTATTTTCATAAAAGGAAGCATTGGAACTGAAAGCAGCCCTCCTCTACTTTCTGGCACATAAGCATCAGTTATAAAGGTTTTATCTCTGCTCAGAATTATTTCCCTCTTATGGATAGGTAAGAGTTGACTATGTTTTTGGATCCATCAATTTTTAAGCATATTTTCCCACATATATGTATACATTCTTTATTTTAAAAATGTAGAAAGTACTTCCAAGAAAAAGGAAAGGAAAATCATGGCTTTGGATTACCAGGCTCCATGATTTTTAATGCTCCTTCCCCATTAGAGTATTCTAGGTTTAATTTTGTCCTCCTTTATTCATTAAACATGGTAATAATTTATTTTATACATTTTTTATGAAGATATTTTAATGGTTTCTTGAGTACTGTCAAATATTTAGCCATTTATCTATTGCTTGATTTTTTTCCAGCTTTTTTTCCACATGAAATAATGATCTTGGTCTTTTTTTTTCCTAACAAAACTTTCTTATAGAGGAATAAACTAAGGAGCACATGGATTATTCATTAGAAGAAACATCTACACTGCCAGAGTACTAGGGTGAGACTGGAAACTTAGTCCTCTGTGCTTTCTTGGTGTTCTGCCATGGACCAAAATGAGTATTTCAAAATCTTAAGTCTGCCAGAATCCCTTAGAAGTAAAATATTCTATCACACTCTGTGTGTTTAACAACCAGTTGGCAATTCCCATGGTATTTGATATTGTTCTACACCATGTTCTCTTTGGTATGCATTTGATGCCTGCTCCCTTTATGTCATGCCATTCTTTGATTTTCATGCACATTTGCAGGTGTATGTAAGTGTGCTGTGCATGTGTGGTGGTATCTGTTTTGGCAGAGAAAGAGAAGAATGTGTCTTCCCTAGAGTTAGCCTCAACATGCCTCAGAAAAGGTAGTGCTTTACCTCACCTTCCTGGTCTGGTTCAGCTATGAGCTCATTAGACATCTTCTGTTGTATCATTAGATGGAGTTTGGGGGAAGTGGTAAATGTTGGCCAAACATATTCATGCTTTTTTCCTAGGTCAGTACATTTAATTAATGATTCACATTTAATATGATATCAGATCCACTATCTGAACCTTTTTTTTCCAAATCTAGATTTTTATGTGTAGAAGAATCCATAGTCATTCTCAAAGCTAACAGCAATATTTATATGAAAAATAAAGCTCCCAAAGATTGAGCAGCTTGCTTAACATCATAGAACCACTATAGTCAGGCAAAAGAAGAAAAAAGTGTGTTTTTATTTTCCTGCCAACTTGGTTTCTGACTCTGGTTAACTCTGGTTAGGTGAGGAAGAGTTAGGTTAGTAGCTCAGGTGAGTTTATTTCTCTGTAACATTCCTTCTCATACCAGCATGCAACAGCAGTGTGTACCTCTTTGCTTGGGAAGACCATGTTGGTTGCTGTTCCAAGCTGTCTCTTGAAAGGTTTAATTATTATAAGGATATGAGTTTAGCCATAAAGGCCAGGTGTGAGGGCCTATTCCTCTTCTTATTGCTTTCTCTTAGACTTAGGGATGCACGAAGTGGGAATTATCCAGTTTTAGAGGGAAAGACAAAAATGATGTGGTTATACTACCTCCCTGATCCACTGAGTTAAAGGAAGAAAACATTACAACTTCAATTTAAAATTTAAAATTTAATTAAAAATTTTTAAATTAGTTTTAATTAGTTATACATGCTAGTAGAATGCATTATGATACATCATACATAATGGTGTATAATTTCTCATTTTTCTGGTTGTACATGATGCAGAATACTACCGGTTGTGTAGTCATACATGTACATAGGGTAATATTGTCTGATTCATCCTACTATCATTCCTATTCCCATATGCCCTCCCCTCCCTTCATTCCCCTCTACCTAATATAAAGTAACTTTATTCTTCCCTAGCATCCCCCCACCCTTATTGTGAGTTAACATCCACATATTAGAGAAAACATTCTTTCTTTAGTTTTTTGGAATTGGCTTATTTCACTTAATATGATATTCTACAGCTCCATCCATTTACCAGTAAATGACATAATTTCATTCTTTTATAAGGCTGAGTAATATTTCATATGTGTTTTATAATCAGCGTAATGTATTAGAACACTAAGCCATGCATGTAATTTATAAACATGTAATTTATAAACATGTATATTGGAGATTAGTACTCAAACTTTTTAAATGAGGAAAAAGTTTGAGTACTAATGCACAGTCAAAATTAATAGAGATCCCTGGAATAGAACCTAGAGAAGTGAAAGTCTTTGCCAGAGTACTAATAACTTTCAGCCAGTGGATAGTAGTTGACTAGTAAAATCTCTGGCTTACAAGTCAGTTGCCACCTATAATATATCCAAGTGGCTTTGGAGGCTGAGGCAGGAGGATTGCAAGTTCAAAACCAGCTTCAGCAACTAGCGAGGCCCTAAACAACTTAATGAGACTCCCATCTCAAAATTTAAAAAGTAGAATAAAAAGGGCTGGGAATGTGGCTCAGTGGTTAAGTGCTCCTGGGTTCAATCCCTGGTACCAATAAAATAAAATTTAAAAATGCAGTTGCAATGAACATATAACTGCCCCTGGAATTGGCCTCAATTCTACTCCCTGCCTCAAAGCCTTCCCCCAAACCCCATGGCTTTCTGGAAGGTGGAGAGCCAGCTGCTTGTGGGCTAGGTATCCTAATACAGGTGAGGGGCCTGTCCCAGTGCTTAGCATTTAGTAGTTGCAACTGATTTGTCAATTGCTATACTTTATATCTCTCTATTCAAGGCTTGTCTCCTCTCCTTTTGGAGCCTGAAATGTGGCTGGGACAGTCATTTGTTCCATTTCTAATTTTAGGTTTGACTTGGACTGCATGTAAACATCGGTGACTTTGCTTAGTACCCATCATCAGGCCGGGCCTCATTTATTTAGTTCTGAAGCTTAGTCTTTTGTACTGTTTAAGAAAGGGAAACCTACATTTTCTTTTTGGACCTGACATTTATTGATTCATCCAAGGGAGCCTCATTCTTGCTGATACAGTAAAGTCCTTGGTTCCTGCATGAGCAGTTCTGTTTGAGTTAGTGCCTTTCCTTTCTGTACATAGTTATTTCTCTTCATTGGTCAGTTGTTATACTTTTATGTATGGACTTGGTAGACCACTTGCTTACAGTACTGCTATGCCAACCTGTTTCAGGAAGGAAATAATTTGAATTTAAATTCAAATAAAGTTGGTCCCTGTATGCATGAGGGATATGGTCCAAGATGCCTTATTGATGCCTGAAAGGGGATAGTACTGAACCCATACATATTAAAATTTAATTTATAACTTAGGCACAGTAAGAGATTCATATCAATGATGAATAATGATTAGAACAATTATAACAACAAGTTATTTAATACCTATAAATCATGTAATTCTGGAATTACCATTTAGTATTTTCAGACTTCAGATATCCAACCATAAATAAATGAAACCAAGTGAAGCTAAAATGTAGATGAGGGGAGACTGCTGTGCTGTCTCCAAAAGACATTCAAATACCACAACTTACATAAAGACAGACAAAAGTCACCATATTCCCTTTTCCATGGAAATTGAAGCTGCTAAAAATATTCTCCCCCTTTTTATTCAGAAATTATATGGCTCTGAGATTGAACTTGGTTTCTAATTATCTATTTCAGAGGTGGAAAGAGGGACTACCCTCTCATGCCTGTCTGTCTTCTCACTCTAGGTGACCTCGCCAACCCCCACCAGCTATGGATACCCTCTGCTTGCCAAGGCACTCCACCTGCCATCATGGCCAAACACTGTCCCCTCACTAGGAAAGCCCTCTTTTTCTTTCCTCTCCAACAATCTTCAAAAGAATTCCTCAGAGTGACTGATCTGAGATGATATTAAAGAAATAATAATTTACAAAAACTCTTTAAAGCCTGATGTGTCATTTGAACATCTGTGCTGGGGGATGTGTACTTGGAGGAAGTGTCAGCCCCTATAAAACCAGTGGTGGTGGTAACGCTGAGAGCATTTATTGTACAACTGTCATCACCCATTTTGTGCCCTCCCAGATAAGTATATCTGGGGTTGGCATACACATTATAGCAAATGTCTGGATTTCCTGTTTTGATCATTGTTCTTTGTGTTGATTTCCTTATGAATCTGTTAGATAGATTTACGTGCTCATCATTGATACTTAAGAACTCCTGCTTGAAACTACTTTGAATGGTGCTATTTTTTTAAACCTGGAATTTAAGAGAATAGCTTATTAAATGGACTTTGATTCCATTTAATTTGACATCTGATTGTTTTTGTACTTTAATAAAGAGTGTTGCTGAAAAAAATGCATTTCTCACTTTCATAAATTGATTTACTAACACCAAGGGCACTTAACATTATAAATCATCCTTCACTATTAAAATATATGTGGTTTTTAAAAAAATCACAATGTAAGCCAGCCTCCCAGATAAAAGGCTTTAAGGTAGGAATCTTATTGCCAAGACTTTTCAATATAATATTTCAAACTCTTTTCCCTCTAAAATCTGATTTTATTTTCAGCTACATTATAGTGCTGTGAATGTTGAGGTCAAAGGAAGCAAGGTACCTTCTACCCCATAAAATGAGCTTTTTAAATCTGTACTGGAAATAACTTGTAGGTCACAAGCAAGGGGAGAGTTTTGTAGGAATGAGTTTAAATTTCCCTGTGACTAACTATTGTCTAGAGGGAGGAACAGAATGATGGTACTTAAAACCTTTCAAGAATGCAGCACCTGGTGTTACACAATGTAGTTAGCATTATAAATACTTCAGTCTATTCAGTATTAAAAATGAGATTTGGCTTGAAATAATTTACTTAGATTTATGATTTGGATTACTGTTTTTAACATAAGCATATCGAATCCAATTAGAATTTTCAAGTTTTGTTTTTATGAATGATAAAACATCATTTTCCTAAGGTTTGAATGTCTTGACAAACTGGTTTGAAACACTTTTTGTACACTGGCAAATCAGGTGTGCTATATTGGTGCAGAAGCCCCTTCTGATGTGAGGCCCTATTTTGTCATCTTGGGGTACCAAGTGGGGGAAATCTTTGGCCCAGTAATGGCTCTCAGGTAATAGTTCTGTGTGCACATTCTGTATGTCTTCAATTTTTAGGCTTAAGGTAACTCGGCAGAAGTACTTTTGTGTAAGAGCAAAAGCTTTGGAGAGAGAAAAACATGGGTGTGGATCCCAATTCTGTTTCTACTATATGTGTGATCTGTGTAGCCCACAGATAGTCACTTGGCCTTTTCAAGCCACAATTTCCACTTACATAAAATGCTGTTTTAAAATTGCTATCTTGGAGAACTATTTCGAGGGCTTAAAAGAATTGTATCAGAAAGGATGTACATAAACTGCCTTGTTGGCTCCAGAATAAAACAAATGCTTATTAATTCATGGTAGTTTCTTCATCATCCTCATGAAGCATTTGATAGCATTCTTCTCTTGGTGGTAGTCCCCAGTCTGTCAGAGAGGGAAAAGGCAAGAGAGTATTTTGGCCACTGTACAGTCCATCAAACAGAAACCCAAATCTGTCAGGGTACCAAAGAGGGTTTCTAGTCCTAGGAGCTGGGCATATATGAGGCTCCTAATCACACTTTTGTCTCTGCCATGTTGGCCTAGACTTAGGCCATGTCTATGTTCTGAAGATGGAAATTATTCAGCTTTCCTGAGGAGTGAATCAGTGACAAACTGGTGGAGTTTTAATTTAAAGCAGAGCCGGGTGCTTACGGATGTTACTAGTTATGTTGGAAGGTTGTGTGTGCTGAGAGAGCGAGACTAGAGTCCCACGTGGCTCTGCTCACATCTCAGCCATGGACTGTGCCTTACCTCCTGAACTGCTTTCCCTACCTTAGTATGAAGCCAGTCAGACTCTTGGGTTTAGTGTGGAAGCTAAAGGAGGCCATCAGCACTTTGCTGATGGTTTGGGTTTGAAGTCACTGTCAGTCAGTGTTTCAGAAACAAAACAACCATAGAAATGCCTGCCTTGTTATTGAGTATATTTTTGTCTTCTTCCTTTAAAAGATGATATACCGTCACTTCTTGCTTATAAAATGTCTTTGTGGAATGGGGAGTGGTAGGTGCCTGTGGCAGTGGGCAGCTTTCACCAGTGTATACGCAGGATTATTAGGCCTACGCCAGTCTCCAAAGAGCTTGAGTTCCTTATAGTTTGATAACATGCTTTGGGGATATAAAAGAAACTTATGAAAACAAATTTTTGGTTTATCATTTTATTTTCTCCAAGTTCTTCTTTATGTAAGCTAATGCCAGGCATTTGGATTTTCTTCTAACATTAAAAGCTTCACAAGGCAGAACCTTCATCTGAGGGCTTACCCTATAGCGTCTAAGCCATGTCCCTGACTGGATACCCATCCCTGCATTGCCTTAATCAGTGGTGAAGCCTTCTGCAGTGGGTATACCTGCTTCTGTAACTTGGTGTTGAATTCCTGACAGAGGGCCTATTTTTTTTCTGTGGAACTCCAGTCTATTCAAAGGTGCAGTGATATTTTCCCCTTTAATTCCATTTACCCACATACCACATACATAGTAGGCAATGTTGTCTTCATGTTCCACTACCCAGTTGTCTGCCAGTTGATCATTAAGCTCTCTTGTGCTTTGGTTATGTGTGGGGACCAGTAGTCAGTAGCTGTGCCCTGCAATAGGGAAAAGAGTTGGGGCTTCTGGGTCAAACAGACTTGGATTAGAATCTTACATGGACATAAGATATGTGATCTTGGGCAAGTTACTTCTCCTCTTTCTGTACTGGTTTCCTCAGCTCTGAAGCTCATTGTTTGGTGTGGTGGTAAAGATGAGAAGTGACCTAGGTGACTCATCTGGCTTATTTCATGGTACATAGGCACTGTTGAAGAGAAGCTACCCTCTTTTTAGGGGGGGGGGGTACGGGGATTGAACTCAGGGGCACTTGACCACTGAGCCACATTCAGCCCTATTTTGTATTTTATTTAGAGACAGGGTCTCACTGAATTGCTTAGAGCCTTGCTAAATTGCTGAGGTTGGCTTTGAACTCAAAATTCCTCCTGCCTCAGCCTCTCAAGCTGCTGCGGTTATAGGCATGTGCTACTGTGCCCAGCTAGAAGCTGTCACTCTTGTGGCTGTCTGCCCAGTTGGTTCAATGCCCTGGCACTGGTCTCTATGGAGAGCTTGCTGAGGGAAGCAGGCCCTATCCCTAACCACCCATAGGCTGAAACACTCTGTGCCCCGAGGGCACCTTCACCTTCTCCCCACAGCTGCCAACGGCTCATCACTGGCCTTATGCTCAGGGTAGTTTCACTGAGGGCTTTAGCTACAACCTTACTTTGCCACTTGAGTTTGAATATCCCTAATCATTGCTGGTGAGGCAATTCCCTGCCACCAGTTCACCCTGCAGTGATGCCTAGAGCACACAGTGGGCAGGGCATTTACATTTCAGGCTCTCTGTCCTTTCCAGCAAGGAGAGCAGACAGGACCCCATGGGCCAGAACAAAAAAGATGAGCTCTTTTGAGCTGTCTCCTTCCATACAGAGTGAAGATGAAGAAGCTGCAGCAGGTTAGGGGCTCAATGGCAATGAAGTGGAGGACTGAGGTGAGAGGCTTGTGTATGCTTAGGCAGGAGACGTGGGTCTGCCTGCTCAAGTGGACAGCCTGTAAGAAGGTGGTCACTTTAACATCTGTCTACATCACATCCCACTGGCACTTTGGCTCTTTGAGAGGTGGTGACCCTCTCAGGCATCCTCCCTAAGGAAGTTACTCTCTTCCTGCTATGTTCCACATAATTTCTACAGTCCAATAGCTGAGGAATGAAGACCTTACAGATGAGAATAAGAGTAAAAATTGCCAATGTTAATTGAACACCTCTTATATGCCCGTAACTGAACTAAGCAGCTTACATGCACGATCTCATTTAATCTTGATATAGATCCTCCCAGAGAGGCATGTATGCTTATTACCCCCTTTCTTCATGAGGAAAGACTAGTAGGGAGGCTCATTAACTTGCCTAGTGTCAGACAACCACTAAATATAGGAGAGGGATTAAAACCAGATCTTTCTGGTCTCTAAAACCTTAACTCTGTGCTATGGAAACAGGAGCTTCCTAAAGCTACTTCATCCTCTGTTAGGTTATGTCCTGCTCCTCAGAAAATCATCCTCTGTCAACAGGAGCTGATTTATCTCGGCATCACTGTGGTACTGCCTTAGAGAACCTTGCTTTACAGGGAAGATGGTCTGTGTCCTCCCTGGTGCTGGGTTGTGGTGGGATCCAGACTCCTTGCCTCTTCTCACTAGCTCTTGCTGCCTGTCCCATATCCATGTGTTATAGTTTAGATATGAGATGTCCTCCAGAAGCTCATGTGTGAAATAATACAAGAAGGTTTAGAGGAGAAATGATTGGGTTATGAGAGCCTTAACTCAATCAGTTAATTAATCTCCTGATGGGGATTAACTGAGTGGTAACTAAAGGTGGGTAGGATGTGGCTGGGGGAGGTGGATCATTGGCAGCATGGCTTTGGGGGTATATATTTTGTATCTGTAGAGTGGAAAATCTCTCCCTCCCTCCCTCTCTCTCTCTCTCTCTCTCTCTCTCTCTCTCTCTCTCTCTCTCTCTCTCTCTCTCTCTCCTTCCTGATCATCATGTGAGCCGCTTCCCTCAGCCACATTCTTCTGCCATGATGTTCTGCCTCACCTCAAGCCCCAAGGAATGGAGCCAGCTGTCTATGGACTGAAACCTCTGAAACCATGAGCCCCTAAATAAACTTTTCCTCCCCTGAAATTGTTCTGGGTGGGTATTCTAGTGCCAGCAGTGAAAAAAGCTGACTAAAACACCATGTTTGTACTAAGCTCAGCGCACATACCCATCTGTGCTGCTGTGCCTGCTGCTCAGGGTTGTTCTCTTGCAAGCTGGGTAGACAGAGTGAAGGTTACTTTATGGAGGTGGAAGTGAGTATTTACACCACATAAGGCAGCAAAGAATGTAGCACCTATTCCTTAATTCCTGCTGTGCTACCTCAAGAGACTTTTCTTTGAAAAACATTTTTTTTTTTTTTAAGTAGATTCTCACTGTGTTGCCCAGGCTAGTCTCAAACATCTGGGATCCAGCAAGTCTCCTGCATCATCCTGCTGAGTAGCTGGGACTGTAGGCATGCACCACTGTGGCAACAGAGCCTTCTTTTTAACAGTATCTACAGCTCTGCTTAATTGAGTTATCTTTTCCCCTTCAGTCAGCTTTCTGTTCCACCATGCAGAGCAATTCATGACTTCTTAAGTGCCCCCCCACACTCTTTGCTTATCCTAATCTATTTTAACATGGGGCACAAAAGAAATAAAGCAACCCTAGTCATTAGGACCACCCTTTTTAGAAAGCAGTTAGGGTTTGAAACAAGTTTATTCGTGCTGTTTTTACCTTAGTTAAGGATCTGTGATCCTTTTTCATGCCTAGGGTTAGTAACCCTGAAACATGCCAAAGATGATAGATGAGTCTGTTTTCCTTGGAAAAGTACTGGCCATTTTCATCTCCAAGAGCCAGTGACCAACTCCCTGTTCTCTTTCTTCCTATAAATTAGTGACCCTTACAGGGATCGCAGCCCATCCTGGGAGCTCATTCTCTTCTTCCAACCCTCTTCACTGTCACCTCCACAAAGGTGGAGTGACAGCAAATAATATTCCAGGTGTGCTGCATACTTTTTTGCCCTTGGTCCCATCTATGTTCATTTTGAAGGAGATGCTGACCTCGGCTATTAGTATCAACAGTTCAAAACTTTGGACAAAATAAGCATGATCAATTATTTTCATGGAATTTCAAGGGGAAGAGAGACATAAGTGATGAAATATAAAGTGCTGAATTGATTTCCGTGAAGGAAAACAGACCAGAAGAACGTGATGTTGTCAGTAGAAAGTGAGTGATCAATTGGGATATGAAGGTTGAAAATGAGTTGCAAGGGGTACTGGGAAGGGTTGGAGCCGCAGGAAGGTGTATCCCAGGTGGAGCCACAAGCGAAGCTTGACAGGTTGAGATCACAAAGAATATACAGTGGACAAAGAGGAAGTGATGGACGCTGTGGGAGGTGATGTCACCCCCCCCCCCAGTTACGTTCACATCCTTGTCCCAAGAACCTGTGATTTTTATAATTTTTTGAAAAGTGACTTTTGCAGATATAGTTAAGGATTTTGAAATAAAAGGTTTTTCAGGGCTGGATCATCAGGGCTTTAAATGCCATCACGTGTTTTTATAATAGAAGGGCAAAGGGAGAGGAGATGCACACACAGAGATGTGAAGTTGAAGGCAGAGGCTGGGGTGATGTAGCCACAGGTCAGTGAGTGTTGGCAGCTGTCAGAAGCTGGAAGGGCAAGGAACAAATTCCCTGCTAGAGCCTCTGGAGGGAGTATGGCCTGCTGACACCTCGGTTTTTGACTTCTGGCCTCCGAGACTGTGAGAAAACAAACTTCTTTTAAGCCACCCAGTCTGTGGTACTTTGTTCTAGCAGCCACAGGCTGCTTCCTACTCTGGGCCCTACATTACCAATGCCCAGGATTTTGACATTCATACCAGGTCCATTGCTTTATGCACCATGGAAGGCTGTGAGAGGCACAGAAGATGGTATTCCCATCCTCCTGCTCTCCACCACAAATGCAACAGAAATTTAAGCAGGAATATGTCTGTGTACTAAGCATTTGCATATGCTCATAATGCCTGGAGAAGGACTGTGTCCTGGGGCATCTCCTTATTCTCAGAACTTCCCAATGTGGTTTCCTTCTCTGGGCTGGAATGCCCTTTGGTCAAATCTTTTTCAATTTTGCGTGTTGGAAAACATTTACTGACAGCATTAAACAAACCAAGAGGGAAAACAGAACTATTTTTTCTCCTGTGCTTAGTGAAATAAGGTATTTATCTGCTACTTAGTGTATTATTTTTTCCATAAATAACAATAGTTTAAAATCTTTCAATCCAGAATTTTTGTTCTGATGATAGTTTTAATTGTGGAGTTGGAATTAAATTTTCATGATTTAAAGCATTAAATACTGGTTGCAAAGCATGAAAAATTATAATCCTGTCACTTCAAAAATGTGGTTTGATCTAGAAGAACTTAAAAGAGAAATATGAAATGATATGTTGAATTAACAGTCTTCAGGTTTTTTCTTTGGGCAAAATATTAGCATTGAATTTTATGGAGGTTTAGAGGGAAATCTATGCTATTAGTAGGTGAATATATGCTTAAGTATGTACATGGTGACATAAAATTATTTATGTGTGTTTATTTAAATAGGCCCCTTCAAACTCTACAAGCCTGAAATAAGCTTATTGTTTGTTTTGGTGGGATTTTCTAAGTGATTATTTTAAAATTTTTTTTATTAAAAATCGCAAATGTGCAATGGTAGAATGTAGCATGATGAATGCCATGTACTTATCCTGTTCTTTCTCTGGTTAACTCTACTGGCCAGGCACATTGCATTTATTTTCCATCCACTTTCCAACACTGGATTTTTTTGGTCTAAATCATATTACTTTATTTTTTATATTTCCATCTGTATTTAAAAGACAAGACTTTAAAAATACTGTTAAAATACCAACATCTAATTCCTTGATGACATATACTAAATCAGTGTTAAACTTTCCAAACTTCCCCCATATGTCTCATGTGTATAAATTCAAAAGAAGTATAAAAAGTTTTTTTCCAGATAAAGTGTATTTTATTTCCAAAGAATGAAACCCACTTAATAACAGCCAAGAATTAAGATATAGAAAATAAGTTATGGCCCCATCAATCTGGCAATTAGACAAAAAGAAATAGAAAAATATATATTTCTATCAGATAATGACAAAATATTTTAAAGATGGGTGAGAAAAAATTGCAGAGTAAAGCAATGTGATATAATAGATAATGAACACTTAGGGCTATATAAGAGAATATGTTTTTCAAACCAAATTCCACTAAAAAACTTGCATATCTAGAAAAATTCAACATGTCCTAATCTGGAGGATAAAGATACACAAAATATCCACTGGTTTCACATCTACAGATTCAATCTGAGGTTGAAAATGTTCAGGCAAAAAAATTACATCTGTATTAAGCATGTAGAGTTTTTTTTCCATGTCATTATCATTCCCTGAACAATACACTATCACAACTATTTATATGGCATTTACATTATATTAGGTAATATAAGTAATATATAGATGATTTGAAATAGAATGTACATGAATTATATGCAAATAATGTGCCATTTTATATTAGGGACTTGAGCATTCCTGGATTTTGGTATCATCAGGGGGTCCTGAAACTAATCCTCTGATGATACTGAGGGAAACTGTACCCAGTCAATGTATATTGACAAAGGATACCATTATTTCGATTTCTAGCACCATACTTTAAATTTGCTTGTTCATGAACTTTCCATAATGGAATCCTAGATATATATGATGTAGTGCTTGTCTTCTTTCTCTCAGCTTTGTTTACGAGATTCATTCACCCATGATGTTGCATATTGCTATTGTTTATCATTCTCATTGCAGAATGGGATTCCATTGTAAAAAGGTACCACTGATTTCATTCCAATGTTGATTGACACTTACACTTTTTCTAGGGTTTAGTCATTACAAAGAGTTCTGCTATGAACATTCTGGGACATACATGTCTTTTGGTGATTATACCTACATATTTCTGTTAGGTCTATGTTAGGAATGGAATAGTTAAGGTTGAAGAGTATGTGCCTGTCTCTTCAGCTTCAGTATATGCTACCAAACAGATTTCCAAAAGGTGGTACCAATTTTCTGTCTTACCAGCGTTGTATGGAGTGCCAGGGCTCCACACATGTGGCCATTTGTGATTTAAAATTTAGTAGGTAGGGTTGCGGAATGAATATTTGCAATTGAAATTTGACAGTTGTTACTCTATTAATATGAAATGCTAGTGAAAATATTTGGGCCAGACTAAAGGCAATTTTCTCATTCATTTTATATCTGAGAAATATTTATAAACTATCTGCCTCTGTTAGTAACTATCTTCTGTGTGCACCTGTCTCTCACCATGAAGAATATTGCAATGGTTTACCCTGACTCCCATGGGAAGAACTCTTAGCCATCTAGAGCATCACTGTTAAGGTGCCTCCTTTCTTTTCAAGGCCAATTAATGTTTAACTCAAGTACCCACTCTCTATCTCTTTAGTTGTCTTTGGTATTCTTCCATGAAAACCTCTTTAGTTTCTGTGTGTCCAAGAAACTATGAAGACTAAAGAAAACTTTAAACATTTGAAGAGATAATCGTTGCTCAAATAAGAGAAAAAGCTTACCTCTAACCCATGCATTTTACACGCCTTTTAGTGTTTTTAAATATAATATATTAGATAATAAAATGATGCCATTGTGTGATGAGATATGTAGCTGTAACCAGCTTTTTTTGAAGGATAAAATACCTTTACCCTAATCATGCTTACTCTAGTCTCTTTCCTGTTGAATTTAGTCCCAGTTAAGTTGGATTCATGCCTCTTCCCTCAACATTACTTTTATTCTTTCTTCATCTTTCCTGTGTGCCCTCCAGTCCCCCACTGATCTCATCAGCTGTAGACACCGAGTGTCAAAACATGCACCAAGAAACTGGGATCCTTTTAGATGACTGCTAGATCTTATTCTCCATTTCATAGTGTGGAATACGATTCTGTAAAATGGGAAAAACCCCACTCCTTTAGTATGTGTGTTGTTTAGATGTAATTAATAACCAACTAGCTCTTTCTTAATTCGATATGACAAATCAGTGATTCTTTTTGTTTTATTATACTCTGAGACAAGATAGTCTCCTTTCCTCTAACACCTGCTGTTAATTTTTGACACTTGTTAAGGATAAGTGCTATAGTTTATTGGCTTTGCATTAATCCAAGAGAGCCCTTATGAAGGTATTAGGTTAAAAATCAGTAAAGATGTTGTCTCCTGTTTCTAATCAATAAAGTTCTCACTTGGTTTTTCCATTTCAAGAGACTTCCTGTTATCGTTTAGATGTCGTGTGCCCCAAAAGCTTACATGTGAGACAATGCAAGAGGGTTTGGAGAATAAATGATTGGATTATAGTTTCAACCTAATCAGTGAATTGATCCCTGATGGGATTAATTGAGTGGTGACTGGAGGCGGGGGGTGTGTGGCTGGAGGAAGTGGTTCATTGGTGGTATAGCTATGGGGTGTATATTTTTGTATCTAGAGAGTGGAGTCTCTCTTTTTTTTTCGATTTTTAAAATTTGTTTTAATTAGTTATTCATGACAGTAAAATGCATTTATGCACTTTGATATATCATACATTGATGGGATATAATTTCTCATTTTTCTCTGTGTACATGTTGCAGAATCATATTGGTCATGTAGTCACATATATACATACAGTAATAATGTCTGTTTCATTCTACTGTCTTTCCTATCCCCACATCCCCTCCCCTCCCCTCCCATCACTTCCTTCTACCTAATCTAAGGTAACTCTTCTTCCCTAATGCCCCCGACCTTATTGTGGATTAGCATCTGCATATTAGAGAAAAACATTCTGCATTTGGTTTTGTGGGATTGGCTTATTTCGCTTAGCATGATATTCTCTAACTCCAGCCATTTACTGGCAAATGCCATAATTTTACTCTTTTTAAATCTGAGTAATAGTTCATTGAGTATATATATCACATTTTCTTATCCATTCATCTATTAAGAGACACCTAGGTTGGTTCCATAGTCTAGCTATTATGAATTGAGCTGCTAAAAACATTGAGGTGGCTGTGTCACTATAATATGCTATGTTTATCAGGGATATTGGTCTGAGGTTTTCTTTCTTGACGTGTCTTTATCTTGTTTTGGTTTCAGGGTGATATTAGCCCATAGAATGAGTTTGGAAGGGTTCCCTCCTTTTCTATTTCTTGGAATACTTTGAGGAGTATTGGTGTTAATTCTTCCTTGAAAGTCTTGTAGAACTCAGCTGAGAATCCATCTTGTCCTGGGCTTTTCTTGATTGTTTATAGGCTTTTGATGGCATAATTTCTTTTTCATTACTTGAAATTGATCTGTTGAAATCATGTAAGACTTCCTCATTCAGTTTGGGTAGGTCATATGTCTCTAGAAATTTGTTGATGTCTGATATTTTCTATTTTATTAGAGTATAAATTTTCAAAATAGTTTCTAATTATCTTCCGTATTTCAGACGTGTCAATTGTGATATTTCCTTCTTGTATTTTAGTAATTTGAGTTTTCTCTCAAAAATATGGAATGCTTCACAAATTTGCATGTCATCCTTGCACAGGGCCATACTAATCTTCTCTGTATCATTCCAATTTTAGTATGTGTGCTGCCAAAGTGAGCACTCTCTCTGCTTTCTGATCATCATGTGGCTGCTTCTCTTTGCCACACTCTTCCACCATGATGGTCTGCCTCACTTCGAGCCCCAAGGAATGGAGCCAGCCTTCTGTGGACTAAGACCTCCGAAATCACAAGCCCCCAAATAAACTTTTCCTCCCTAAAATTGTTCTGGTCAGATATTTTGTCATAACAGTGAAAAAACTGACTGAAATACTTCCCTAAGCTCAGAAAATCACATATGTGAGTTTAATGTCAGGTGGTCCCTTTTGGACTGGGACCAGAGACTGTTTCTGAGTGTGACACCCCCATACCACAGGGCTACTGAATGCTGCCTTACAGCCTGAGCTTCTGGCACTTTCCAGAGATTCTTTGCGTCAAGTATCAGATCCCTGGTCTTTGAAAGGTAGGTGAAAAATAAGGTCAAGGCCTTTCATAGCAGTATTATGTGCCTTGGAGGTTCTTTAGGTCCAGGTGCTAAGTAATGCCAGTGTCTAGGAATTTCAACAAAGCCCTGACTCTGACTTTTTTTTTTTTTTTGGTACCAGGGATTGAACCCACATTACCATCCCTTTTTAATATGTATTTTTAAATTTAGAGACAGGGTCTCACTAAGTTGCCAAGGCTGGTTTTGAACTTAGGATCCTCCTGCCTCAGATTCCCAAGCCATGGGATTACAGGTGCATGTGCCATGGTGCCTGGCTAAAGACCTTACTTTTTAACAGTCTCCACTATGAGTTGAAAAATGAATCTTTCCAGGCACACTGACACATCTCTTTAGTCCCAGTGACTTGGGAGGCTGAGACAGGATGATCACAAGTTCAAGGCCAGCCTCAGCAATTTAGCAATACTCTATCTCAAAGAAAAAAAAAAGAAAAAGAAAAAAAAATTGGGATGTAGATCAGTGGTAAAGGGCCTCTGGGTTCAATCCCTAGTACCAAAAACAAACACTTTATAAATGTTATGGCTATTTCAAAGAGTGACTCCTTTATAGGTATTTTGCTTTCTCCACAGAGAATTAGGATCTGACACATTTTCTCACTCTAATTTTCATGGGTATAGTTCTTGGTGCTACCCAAGTGAATTCTAGGACAAAGTTGATTTCATATGGAAATTTAATTTTTGTATTAATGTTTGTTTTCATATTAGAAACTAATCTGCTTAAGAAGCCATTTATTAGTAGTGAAAATCTGAGTGATCTTCTTGAAGGCAGATCTGTGAACAAGTTGCTACTTCTGAGTATGGATTCTTAAAAACTAAAAGTACATCTTGAGAAGGGGCATGGGTGAAAAGGTGTTTTCTTAGACTGGAATTGGTGATGGAAGATGTGTGGATTTGGCCTCTTTTTTGGCATTAAACTCTATAATATTTTACATTCTTATCCAATCAGTGCCTATTAATCATTCAGTTGAACGCCCATTCCCCAGCCTTTGCAGTCAGTTTCCCCCAGATGTAAAGAATGCTCAGTGTCTGAGAATGGAAGTGTTGTTTGTAGAAATGTCTCTTTTGTGTGGCTAATGTGTGAATGATGGTCTTCTTCCCATTCTGGGCTTCCTCCACTGTCATTGGCTGTGACTCTTCTTGCTGGTAATTGGTCTTTGCCTGTCATCTTGGGAATATGTATGCTATGCCTCCTGGCATTCTGTTGGAATTGTTCTGGATTTTCTCATTGACTTCTCCATTGCTGTCTCTGTCACCACATTGTGCTCCTTGGTCCTTGTTTTCTTCAAAAAGCCATCTGTGTCCCCTTCTGTGGGCTGTTCCCATTGTGGCTGTCAGTGCTGTTTGAGCATAAGCCACAGCTTTTATTCTAACCAGTTTGGTCCCAGCAAAGCAGAAAACTGCAAATCACATATGGATCTCTTTATTAGTATTATTTCTCTCCTTTGTTTTCTGTTTCAGAAGACCTCTGTCTCACCTTGTCAATCAAGATTGATTTATTTGGGGAGATTTTTACTGATAGATGGGCCCCCTGCCAACTTCTCTCCATAGCCTGCCTTCTTTGGGGAGATGCCTATGCTTGCTGTGGGTATCACTAGTCCCTCCTTCACCTGTAGGCTCACTTCAGTCTGGCTGGGACCCCCCACCACCACTCAACTCCTGCTTCTGAAGTGGTCCCAGGGAGCTTCCGTGCTATGTGACCAAAGGCTGCCTTTCCCATCCTCCTTCGCTCCATCTTCAGGAGCACTCAACACAGTTGGCACTCTCTGCTTTAAGTCATTTCTCCTGTGGCATCAGACATACCATATTCTCTCCCAGTTATATTTTCCCCTGTCACTTGCTTTTGTTTTTATTTTGTTGCAGAGCTCTGGTGCCTTAATTCTTACTGTTGGAGACTCTTAGGACTCTGTCCTGGGACTTCTTTCACACTTTCTCTTTTTTCTACATTCTTTCTGCTTACATAAAAAAGTGCTTGGGGATGATTATTTCTAGTACTATTATATTTACATTGTATGGCACTATGTTAATTTTTTTGTTGCTGTGACCAAAATACCAGACAAGAACAATTTAGAGGAGGAAAAGTTTATTTTGGCTTATGGGTTCAGAGGTTTAATCCTTGGTTGGCTGTCTCCAAGGCAAGAACATGATGGTAGAAGGGCAGGGTAGAGGAAAGCAGCTCAATTCATGACAGTCAGGGAGCAGATAAAGGAAGAGAAAGGGACCAAGGACAAGATAAACCCTTCCAAGGCACACTCCCTGTGACCTATTTCTTCCAACTAGGTTCCACCTTCCAGTAGTCCATTTAGCTATCAATGGATTAATCCATTAAGTGGATTAATTCACTAATGAGGTCAGAGCTCTCACGATCCAATCATTGCCTGACTCTTGCTGCATTGAGGACCATGCTTTCAATTCATGAGTTTATGGGGACATTCTAGATCAAGAACTCACACAAACTTCCCAGAATACCATAATATTCCACAAATGGTGCAAATGCTTTATATTATCTGTTTTTCTCATAAATTTGTATAAAATTCGACTCAGATATTTATTGAGAGAAAGAACAGTTGAATTTATTTTTCTTTGGTTTCAAACATTAAACATCTTGGTTTTCTACTAAATATTAATTGCCATATGCTCCCTCTAAGAAGGTGTCTCAACCTACCTGACATTGGTATAAATACTTTAAGATCATATTCTTTGACCCATCTACATCATTTTTGTACTCTTTTCATTTCAGCTATTTTAATTATTTCAAAATCCAGTTTGTGTGTCTGAAAATCACCTAGTTATTAATTGTAGGGAGAAGTTTTTGTATTATGCTTCTAATTAAGTTGCTTTTGTGAAGGATTAAGTGAGTTAGTATGTTTTTTTTTTTTTTAAAGAGAGAGGGGGGGAGAGAGAGAATTTTAATATTTATTTTTTAGTATTTGGTGGACACAACATCTTTGTATGTGGTGCTGAGGATCGAACCTGGGCCGCACGGATGCCAGGCGAGCGCACTACCGCTTAAGCCACATCCCCAGGCCAGTATGTTTTTAATATATATAAAGCTCTTAGAATAACACCTAGCTCATAGCTAATGTTTGACAAATGTCGATTATTGCCTTTGTGTTTTAAATGATCATTTTACAACATAGGAAACTCCTTCAAGGAAGGGTCTATTTATCTGTTTATGGGCATAGCAGCAGTGATAACCTGACCTGCCCTCACTATAGGATCATGTTTTAAGGTGTGATTCACAGGCTGACCAGTAAGAAAAATGTGAGGTGTTCAGAAAATAGCAGATACTTCAGATCCACCACAAAACTTGCCAAGCTACCATCTGTGGGAATAGGAGCCAGGAATCTGATTTTATTTTAAACAATTTTTCTGGTTGGTTCCTGTATATGCTAAAGTTTGAGGATTATTTTGGCCCTCAATATTTTGTGAGCCTTTGGAGGCATATCTTTCATACATGAAGTAGTTGCTTAATAAGTGGTTCATTGAATTACAGACCTTAGAGAGCACTGAGTCTACTGTCCTCATGTTTCCTGTAGGAGATGGGAGCCCAGCTAGAAGAGCCTCCTTCTCCAAGGCTATATCCTTTACTTGTGGCTTTGTCAGGGCTAAGATACACGCCTTCTGGCTCCCAGTTCTCTTTCCACACTCTCAACTTCCTGTGCCCATATAATGGCCCAGAAGGCTTTCCAGTTTGCCTCCATGAAGCATGGAGGGCTGTCCTAATGCAAAACAGATGGAGAAGAGAGTGAAAGGAAACCATGATTAAAGAATGGAAAAGATCACCCAAGAGGAAGACAATCTAGATGTAGTAAGAAGAGAAGCATAGGCTTCAAGATTGGAAGCCATGGGAAAGCAAGAGAGGAGGTTGATTTTAAATAGAGAAAAGCAAAAGAGGAAAAACAAAGCAAAGAACATAATAGATAAGTGTTTTTTTTTTTTTAATGCTCTAAGTGTTCATAGTCTGATGTAACAAAGAGAGTCTTGGATTAAAGGACTTGGTTTAAAACTGTTTAACAACTTACCTAGGTAAACATATAATCATACACAAAAAAATCCCAAAGCCCCTGCTAGTCCCAGTGTCTTCCATTTAGATTTGAATGTGACAAAGCACCCAGTGCAGTGAGGTCTGTTCAAGGCATTCTTGTTTTCACTGGGGAGCACTGTGGGCTTCAAAGGAAACCCTCCTCCTGCTTCCCATGTGCTCCCAACAAAGTGCTGGCTGTGTGTGCACATGCTGATGGGTGAGGGCTGTGCAACCCTGATGTGGCTAAAATAACTTTAATTCGAGCTTTATTCCTTGGAGATTTTTAAAACATGAAGAATATTCACTGTGTTTCTCTACCTCTGCCTTTCCTGCCTCAGTTGGAGATTATTTTAGTATTTACTGCTCTCCTTGATTCCTGCATGCCCATGCTGGAGGAAGCCTGTGTCATGGTAGAGCTTAACAGAATTCCTCAATTTTGCATGTCAAAAAATAAATCATCAACCTATTTTCACACCCTGGTTTCTTGAATCAATAGCCTCTTGCTATTGCTTACTCTGGGCATCTCGAGAATGAAACTAATTTTTTACTGGAAAAAGAAAGATGGAGAACCCCAGGGCATAAAACCCCCCAAAACAACAACAGAATACCTCCCAAGCCCTAATTTCTTTTTCTATTCTGATCGGGAGGGAAAGGAAGGCATTAAGCAACATTCCTTGCTTAACACAAAAAAGCAACAGATGAATTTTAATGACTGTATAAATAAGAAACTATTTTGAATAATCAAAATACCCTCTTTAAATTAGAAAATATGTATTCATTTCTAGTTCTTTGGTACTTTAGAGTCAAAGCTAGAGCTCCTACTGTTAGAGATTTGTAATGATTTATTTAAAGGTTAGGATGTAGACATTTTTCTAACCATTGAGACCAATTTTTATTCCTTTTTGAACGTTATAATCCAATTACATAGTAGTACACTTTATTAGATATATTCGGTTCAGAACTGAAGAAAAACTAATTTGTATTATCACTACGTTTTTAAATGTCCTTCTTTACTTCAGTACTAAACCTGGCAGTTTCCATTGAGTATACTTTTTAAAGAAGAATTCAGAATTTAATTACTGAATGTCATGAAGAATATAAAACTGAAAGATGTAAAAATTTAAGGATTTGATTCTCATGGAACATTTAGAATAAATCATTTATCAGCTAGGGTTCAGCTGCACCTAATGGAAAACCTGAATTAATGGTGGCTTAAATAAATCAGGAGTATGTCTGCGCCACCTGCCCGCCCCCGCCCCCATAGGAGTCCAGGATGGTTTCTCCTCTGCCTTGCTGTTCTGTGTACCTTACTGACTCTGATTACCTGTGGTAGTAAGAGTAATAGGCCACCTGAGGTCACACCTGTTATTCAGGAAGAGGAGATGGGCAGAGGGCTAAAGAGGCAGCCTGCTCCCAGTGAGTTCTCCTAGAAATCCAGAGAATTCCAAGTCATTTCATGGCCCATACTCTGTCACACAGCCACCCCTAGCTGTGATTGAGTTGAGGTTCCCCACTGCCACAAAAATCAAGGTTCTGCTAAGAGGAGAATGAATATTGGGTAAGATGCACATTACTAACCCTGCCAGCCCATGGAGAGTGAGCATACAAGTTTTCTGAAAGGAGATTCACCTTCAAGAACTGATTCTAATTTACTTGAGTTTTTTTTATGACTCTTCTTTTCATTTATTTTCTCCTCTGGGCTCTGGTACATTTCTGCCTACCAGTAAGTGTACCTATCTTGATTTTTCTGCTACATTGCAATCAATTTGGAAATCAATATGCACTTAGATATTGGTCTGAGGCATGGGGAATGGGCCCAAGGGCATGAATCACCCCATTATCTTTTGTGAGGATGCCTGCCACTTGTGAGTAATTGATTTGCTCTTTTTGTGGTCTTCACAGCACTACCTGCCCTCAGATCAAAGGTGGTTGTGTTCAATAAATGCTGAATACAAAATCAAACTGTCAGTGGGCAAAGCATAGAGACAAGAGAATTGGCCATTTGATTGTGGCCATTTCATTATCCTTGAGAGGAACACGAGAGATTGCCATTTATGCTTCATGTTGACAGTTTTCTGAACAATACACTGTCTCCCTCCAAGAGTGGCCCCAGAAGTTGTGAAGGTGGTGAGGACAAATGTGGTGAACCATACCACAAACCTCCTTCCCATTTTCCCCATTGTGTGTGAACCTTGTCCAGCTATTCTGACCTCGGTGTTCTCTGCCACCTCAAGATGGGAATTGTTGTCAGTGTGGATTTGGAAATTCAGTCTGCTTTGAAATATGGTTCTGATTTTCCCAGATAAAAATTAAGCTCAAATGTCACCACTTTTATGCTTTTGTTCTGTCTGTCTGTCTGTCTCTCTCTACTGGGAACTTAACCCAGTGGTGTTCTACCTCTGAGCTAGATTCCTAGCCTGTTGAAATTTTTGAGACAGGGTCTTGCTAAATTGCCTAGGCTTGCCTCAAATTTGTGATCCTCTTGTCACAGCCTCCCAAATAGCTCAGATAATAGGCACATTGCAACAGCACCTGACCTTTGTTCTCATTTCTAATGCTCGTGTAGAGACCTCCATGGATGGGCTCAAAAATGATATAAGCTCACTGGATAAGGTGGCGCCCACCTGTAATCCCAGTGGCTCAGGAGGCTAAGGCAGAAGGATGGCAAGTTCAAAGCTAGCCTCAGCAAAAGTGACTCGGTGAGACCCTGTCTCTAAATAAAATACAGAATAGGGCTGTGGATGTGACTCAGTGATTGAGTGCCCTGAGTTCAATCCCTGGTACCCCCCACCTTCCAAAAAAAAAAAAAAAAAGGCATAAGCTCTATTTAGTAAAGAGTTGATTTCTAATTTTCTTCTTTTTATTCTTTCCCTTCATTTTTTCTCAAACTCCATCCAGCATTCTCATTAAATCATTGCTCTTTACAAGTTGAATGTGTCCCCAGCAATAGATTCTCAGTAGGTAATCTCTTCACAATCTCAGTTTCTCAAACACAAAATGGATTGAAGCAAACATATTAGCCAGAGAGACTTGCCAGGAAGGAACTTGTACAGATGCACCTCACGGCATCCTGTGGGCATTCAGCTAGCCACTCCTGTGTACGTCCCTGTACCAGTTACTCATAGGCCCTCAGAAACTGAAGGAAGCTTCACTTGTACGAGTCCCTGGGACACTCTCTTACTGTTGGTCCTGGAGTTAAATACATGTGGAGGTACTCTCTCAAGTAGAGGGAGTTGAGGAAGAGGGGAGATTGAGCAGAAAAGGGCAGATACCTAGGAGTAGCTGTTGGGGGTGGGCCAGGTGGAGGACTACCTGACACAACCCTGAGAGCTAGGAGGAGCCTAAGTGAGAACAGATGCTGGGCTTTGCGGCTAGATAATGTGTGCCAGTGAATCTGATATAGCTAGTTAGATACAGGGTCTGCTGCTTCTTGGCCCCAGGACAGAAGTCAATATTCTTTGGCTAGACTTTTAAACCCCTAATGATCTGGTTTCTTCCTACTGCTTTTTTATTCATCCTCCAAACCCACATTTCTAGGCATTCTCTCTCGGATCCCCACACACAGTGTCAGCCATATTGATTAATGAACTTTCATATTCTTTCATTTTTTTTTTAATTACATTTTCTTTTTCTTTACCCTGCTGAATTTTTTGGAGAGGGGTATTTCGAATTGACACAGGGGCACTCTACCACTGAGCTACATCCTTAGTCCTTTTTGTTTTTTATTCTGAGAAAGGACCTTTCTAATTTGCTTAGGCTGACCTCAACTTTGTGATCCCCCTGCCTCAGTCACTTGAGTATCTGGGATTATAGGTGTGAGGAACCATAACCGGCTTCACCCTGCTGAATTTGATGTCCATTTCCAACCTCATTTCACATGTTGTTTTTTCCAGGTGCCTGCATGAGGCCCTCAGTCTGAAGTGATGTCCCTCCTCTGTACTCCCAAGGTGTCCTATGCCTCCTGACCATTGCCCTTATCACATGTTCTGCAGTTTAGGCTTGCCTTTTGTCCTACTGGATGGCAGGACTTTGAAGTTAGTGACCATATCTTCTTTTAAGAAAATTTTTTTAATATCTTTATTTTATTTGTTTATTTTTTTATGTGATGCTTAGGATCGAGCCCAGGGCCTCGTATGTGCTAGGCAGTGCTCTACCATTGAGCCACAACCCCAGTCCCCATATATTACCTTCTTAAACACATATCTAGCATGGGGTTGGGCACAGTGTAGTTGCTCAGTAATATCAGATGAAATAATGGATGAAACCAAAAGAAACTAGCTGTGTTGTCAAATTTCATAGCTGAATTTTTCATCTTCTCAATTGCCATAGTAGACCCCCTATTCAAAGGTCTGTTTGGGTTGACAATGGGTGAATTAGAGAGGAGAGGGAAAGTTGCTTTGGCAAGAGGAAGGAAGAATGATTTTTGAAAGGTTTGCATTCAGGTCAGCAGGTCTCTAACGTGCACCAGCATATAAATGGACCTGAAGCTCTTACCAATCTGCAGTGAGTGTATTTACTGGTCAAAGAAGGTTCTTCCGGCATCAAGCAGGCTGAGTAATAATGAAGATCTTCAGATGATAGACTGATGATAAAGAGAAGCTGAAGACCATGCACTCATTTCCTGGTTTTCTTGCCTGTGGAACCGCCATCTGGCAGAGTGCTTTCAGTAGGAGTGTGGACTTTGCATAATCACAGTTTAGAGCTGCAGTTTTTGCCTTGTCCCTTTCAGTAATTATATTCCTAACTACAGTTCCTGCACCCATAGAAAAGTAAGAGTTTGGGAACTGAAACTATCTTTCTTCATTCTCTCAGATTATCAGATCTGTTGGTATATTGTATACCGGGAACCATCCTAGTAAAAGTCATCCTTTCTACCTCAGTTGGGAGTTCTGCTTTAGGCACCAACAGGATGGAGAGGCAGTCCACTTTCTAGAGTCGATCTGTAGAGCTTTCATCTTTTTTTCAGCTTTATACAAATGTGAATATATTTTTTTCTTTAAAAAGAATTGGGGAGTTGAGAACAGGAGGTCAGTGATGAAACATTGTAATAAGATACTGGGCAAATAGGCAATGGAACCCCTCTTGCTAAAGATGTAGACTAGATCTCTTTTTGTTATTTTCTATGAAGGTCTAGAACTGTGCTATTCTTATGATAGCCATTAGCTATATGTGGTTATTGAGCACTTGTAATTAAAACTAATCCCAATTAAATCGTGCTGTAAGTCTAGAATATATACCAGATATTGAAGCTTTTCTACAATAAAAAATGTAAAATAATGCAATCACCTTTTATGTTTATTACATATTGGGATAAATAAAATACATGATTATGTCATCTGTCTCTTTCTAGTTATTAATATGGCTGTTATAAAATGAGTGTTGTCCACATTTCTGTTGGAAAGTAACAGTCTGAAATCTCCAAGTGTTTCAATGTATGCATGAAATACACATAGTAGCAATTAATAACCATATCATGATAGCTCAATTTAGAGATGATGACCATCACCATTAATAGAACATCAAAAAATCCCCAGTTTTTACCTCTCAGATTAGTCCAACAAAACTAGAAGTCCAAGGGAAAAAGCAACCCAGTGTAGATATTCTTGGGAAAATATTATGTAACCACATCTAATCGAATCTTTTGCTTAACTCTTTCATTTATCTCTGTTGTTTTCAGAGGAACTCACTGCCTTTCAGCTTGCCTAACTGATCATCTAGGGTTGGAGTCAAGACTCTCCCAATGAGAATAGAAGCCAGCAAGGCACCAAGAGCCGCTGTTACTCCATAAGCCTATCTGGTCTGTGGCTGCGGTGTCTGTTGCCTCCACCACCAGAGCACCCCAAGAGGATGTAAATGTTATTCAGTAACTGCAGCTAAACTTCTTGGTATTTGGCTTGATAAAAACCAACTGTACCCACTTAGATAAAGGCCAATAAAGGCAATACAATTAGTTTCTATTCATGGAATATCAAGATGTAGTTAGAATTTCTTTTCTGCTTTTTGATCCCTTGTATTGATGTAATTTCTTTTTTAGTTCTGGATTTTGGTAACCTTTTGGCTCCTAGAATTGGCCACTTAAGCGGTCTTTTTCCCCCATGGATATCAACCCTTCTTCTTTGATCCACACTGACAGGGCTTATTTGAGCATGTTGAACATGTGTTAAGTGCCTTAAACCAGCAAAGTGACTTTTCAGATGAGAACATCTAGCCAGTGGGAACAGGACTTGATGTTTAGGATCCTTGGGAAAGCTTCAGGGGTGGGTCATCATGGAGACACTTTCTGCTCTATTCCAGCATGAACAGACCAGACTTGCCCCCATTAGAACAAATAAACAGTATTTTAAAATTCAAACATCATTCCTTATAATGCAGTCTAGTCTTGTGTTATTAAAATTCAAAAGAACGTCTTTCCCTGGTCCTCAGATATGGACAGGGATTTGGTTTAGATACTGATTTATAAGCTCAGAATTGATTAGAGGAGCAGTGGCTACCTGTATAATATACAGGACCTTAGAGTTGGTTTTATTTTTTTAGCATGAATAAAGTATTAAGTATAGCCAAGTATTATAAATTATTGAAGAAGGGAGAAGTAGAATCTCATGAAAAGCTGAATCTTTGCATGAATGTAGGTTAGTCATTAAGGAAATATCAGGAGATAAACAATACTAAGCTTAAGTGGGCCAGAAGACAGCATCTGATGGGGCATCTGTCCTGGAATTCATCTGCTCATCCATTTTGGCTAATACTGCTCCTATATTAAAAAAAAAAAAAAAAAAAAAAAAAAAAAAACACTGGTAGGCTGGACACAGTGGCACATGCTGTAATCCCAGCAGCCTGAGAGACTGAGGCAGTAGGAGGATAACAAGTTTGATGCCAGCTTCATCAACTTAGAAAGACACTGTCTCAAAAAAAAAAAAAAAAAAAAAAAAAAGGATGTGGATGTAGCTTAGTGGTAGAATGCCCCTGGGTTCAATCCCCAGAACCACAGAAAAACAAACCAATGTAATAATGGAATTACTGTGATCCTGGCATATTCTACATTTTCACTTCAAATAGCCAAATACCAGGTTCTGTTTAATTTTTTTCTTATGTTTTATGTGATTTCTATTGTCTTGTACAATATATACAGTGATAGATAAATAAGATCAATTGTTTTCTTCCTCACATAAAGCCAAGCAGAACTTATGTGTATAATTTTGCACCTAATTAGCATGTTGCTTGCTGCATTTGCAAAGTGGCAAAGTATTAAGTGACTTTTGATTGGCAGTTCTAAAATTCTTTCTACACATAATGCTTAAGATGGAAAGATCTACCTTGCTCTTGGATAGGCAGAATTAATATTATCAAAATGACCATCGTACCAAAAGCAATATACAGATTTAATGCAATTCTGATCAAAATCCCAATAGCATTCCTCATAGAAATAGAAAAAGCAGTCATGAAATCCATCTGGAAAAATAAGAGACCCAGAATAGCTAAAGCAATCCTTAGCAGGAAAAGCGAAACAGGTGACATCACTATACCAGACCTTAAACTATACTACAGAGCAATAGTAACAAAAACAGCATTGGCACCAAAATAGACTGGTAAACCAATGGTACAGAATAGAGGACACAGAGACTAACCCACAAAATTACAATTATCTTATATTAGACAAAGGTGCCAAAAAACATGCATTGGAGAAAAGATAGCCTCTTCAACAAATGGTGCTGGGAAAACTGAAAATCCATATTTGACAAAATGAAATTAAACCCTTATCTCTCACCATGCACAAAACTCAACTCAAGATGGGTCAAGGACTTAGGAATAAAACCAGAGACCCTGCGTCTAATCTCCATCATGTGGGATTAGGCCCCAACTTCCTTAATAAGACTCCTGTGGCACAAGAATTAAAATCAAGAATCAATACATGGAATGGATTCAAACTAAAAAGCTGCTTCACAGCAGCAGAAACAATAAGGTGAATAGAGAACCTACAGAAGAGGAGCAATTTTTTTCCCCTCTCACATCAGATAGAGCACTAGTCTCTATGGTATATAAAGAACTCAAAAAGCTAAGCACCAATAAAACAAATAACCCAATCAATAAATGGACCTGAACAGACAGTTCTCAGAAGATGATATACAATCAATCAACAAATATATGAAAAAATGCTCATTATTGCTAGCAATTAGAGAAATGCAAACCAAAACCACTCTGTCACCTCACTCCAGTCAGAATGGCAGCTATTATATAAACAACAATAAGTGTTGGCGAGGATGTGGGGGAAAAGGCACACTCATACATTGCTGGTGGGACTAAAAATTGGTGCAGCCAATATAGAAAGCAGTATGGAGATTTCTTGGAAAATTGGGAATGGAACCACCATTCGACCCAATTCTCCCTCTCCTTGGTCTATACCCAAAGTACTTAAAAACAGCATACTGCTGGGACCCAGCCACATCAATGTTTATAGCAGCACAATTACCAAAATCTGTGAAAATCTCAGTGTACTAGATAATTTTCTTTTATTTCAACCAAATGGTTCCATTCATGTGCACACATAGACCATAAAGCTTAATGTCAGAAGCAGTAATATTTAAAATTAGCGTAGTCAAGAAATTATTTGCTTAAGGTTCTTCATGTTTCTAAGTGTGCACAACACATTAAAAATGTGTATCAGCTGTGATTAAAAAATACTTCACTATATTTCAAAGTTTTGTTCTTACATTTTACTACCTCTGAAATTGGGATGCATCTTAGCATCTGTGGCATCTTTAAATTCTTATTAGCCAGGTGGTGGTCATGACATAATTGTGATTGCCTGTGCAGATTGTCCATAACTGCTCCTCTTATCATCACTTCAACTGAAATAGGTTGAGTGTAATTGCACTGTAAACTGTCTTCAAAAAGATTATGCTGTTCAGTGTATGTAAAAAGGCTTAGAAACAGAGCAACATGATCTACAAGTCTAAGTCTAAAAGAGCTCTTTCAGTAAGTATAAAATGAAAATGTGTGATTAAAAAAAAAGGATTGCGTCACAGTTGGTAGTCTCTTTACTTACATAGTGTTACATAAATAATAGTACATCTTAATAATCAATGGTGACTTGAGTATGATGAAATCTAATCTATAAGATCAGGCCCTTCCCAAAGTGAGTAGACTATTTTTTCCTTCATACTCTCCCTGTGGATATATTTTTACATTTCTTCATCTTCCTACAAGCTAAGTTGTGATCTCTTCTATCAGAAAGTAGCACTGGTGACTTATCATACAAAGAACTTGCCACTCTGGTCTTTATGTGGATCCCCTCAGACCTAAATACCAATCCACCCATGTTCTTTTGCCTGTGAGCCACATTTGATGGGTGGTGTGGGGGGGACGGAAGAACAATAGTGTTGAAATGACAAATGGTCAGTATTGAGGCGGAGTTGGGGCTCTAGGCAGTGGAGCTCCCCAGCTTCACACACAGAAGTTAAGCGAAGTTCAAAGACATTTGTTCTTAGCCAACTTAAAGTTATACTTTTAAACCAAACGAAGGTTTGTGATTCTATGCACTTTCTCATATTTCTCCTGTTTGTTCTGGACTCTCAGGCTAGATCTCTCCTGTGAAAGCAGATAGAATGAGAGTTGCCAAATCATTTCTGTCTGCTCTGTGTATGGATGTTAAGTTGTTTGGGGTGTGTGTTCATCAGGAAAAGATGGCCATTTCCAAGAACAATACTACATCTGAGAAGAAAAATTTTTGAGGCTAATCTCTGGTTTCAAGAAAAGACATCAAAGCAAAAGCAATCTAGTATCTATTTTAGTTTATTATAATTCTTCAATTACAAGTTAATTGTACACTCTGAAAGTAGAAATTTTATACTCTTTGTGAACACTTTTACTCACATCATATTTTTAGAAAGTATGTTTATTTTATACGCAAAGCCCTTTCATCCTGATTTTATGAATTTCACTTCATCGCCCAACTCTTTCTTCACACATGTTGCCACACTTTTATTTTTCAGTTTAAATTCATGTTATTTTGCCTCAGTTTGACTTAATTTTTGTTGAGGTTTTTCACACTAACCATATATATGAATTTATTTTTTCCTGGATTTTGCTTTTCATCTGTTTCTGTTTGTTTTGACAGCTCATCTTTCAGTTCATTTCTACCTCTATTTTCTACATTTTCTACTTTTTTTCTCCATTACTCTAAATTCATTTCTTTGTACTTTGGAGAGTCCTATATTATAAATGTTGTGCAACAAAATCCTTCTCCAATTAGAAGGCCCTGCAGGATTCCTTGTGGTAAAATGGTTTGTTGCTGTGAGAAGCTGAGTATGCTTAATGATCCTACATCTGGCCTTTCAGTTTCTCATTTACTAATTCAGTGCTATATTAGAATAATACCAGCTTTTGTAATAGACATCTCTAGATGGTGCCAGCTTCTCTGTGGGAAAATCAGTTTCCTGTAGAGGTTTTCTGTACCCTTTTCCCACCCATCCTATTGCCCTGAGAGAGCTAAGAACTGTGTGAAATGTATTAATTTTATATTTCAAAAATATTTTTTGATTTTTGTTTTTTTTTTAAAAAGGAGTATCTCAGTATTGATTAAGATTCTTAAAAGCAACTTTTGGTGTTCTTTATCAAGATTTAGAAAGCCTGCCTTAGGAATTTTGTCTTACAGAATGACTTTATTGATTTTGTAAACAAATAATTACACTTCTTCCTGCTTTTCCTCCTATACCTCTTGGCTTTTATTACTTGTATTATTTGTAATTTGTCAGGCACTATAATATGTGCATTCTGTTCTTCAAACATGCTTCCTCCAATTGTTAGATCTTAGTTCCGAATGTTAATGGATTTGATGCTTGTTCCAGATCCTTTAACCACAGCCTCTCCAATTGGAATCTTTAGTCTTTGTGCTAGGCTGGATTGCATTCTGGAATTTCCAGTGCCATTGTCAAGAAGTGACGAGGGTGCTCCACTTAATCCCTGTGTTCTCTCACGTATGAAACTGTCAGTGACTTAAGTCTGAACTTTCTTCCTCCTGCATTGTTATAGTTGTTTCATTGGCTTCTGTCACTGAACTCTCAGAGAGAAGCTTGGAGCCAGTCTGGTTTTTCCCCCAGTGATAAATGACTCACTTTTATTCATTCAGAATGTTGGAAAATTATTTCTTTACACTTTAGGTTCAACAGCTTAACCAGAATATGTCTTTATATTAACCTATATACTCTATCAAATGTGTAAGTTTACTTTTTTTTTTTATTTCAGTGACGTTTTCTCCTATCATATATCTTATTCTTTTATGTTTCCATTGGGTTCTTTTCTTTAGACATCAACTGTCTTTTTTGTGATTGTGTTTGTATTCCATTGCTATTGTCTGTCTCATGGCTTCAGTTTTGGTCTCTTTCCCCCTTGCATTTACTATTATCCTAGTTTCTTTGTGTTTGCTTCATCTAGGTGTTCAATAGTTATTAAATTTCTTGTTCCTAAATCTTGGGAGGATCACTTAATTTCCCTCAAAATATAAGTTTCAACATAGAACTGAGGATTTTCTTTTAATTGGACTCTGTACATTTTGTTTTATATGAATAATTTTATTAAAAGAATATGACCAATTTTGATAAAATAAGACACAATTGCAAATTTCTAAGTAAATGAATAATTTTTTTTCATATGAGCATATATTCTACAGTATTCAATGAAACTAAATATTCTAGTAGAGATAGCCCATTGAGGTGAGGCTAGATGAACATTGTTCTTAGATTGACAAAGAATTCCCAATTCCCAAGCATGAAAATGGATGGCCTGAAGAAAATAAATAAATAAAAATAAAGCATAATAATATTAGCAACAAAATTAGTCCTGAAAATACCAAAGCTTTTTGGTGAGAGATTAGCATCTCAGTATATGCATATACTGTTGTCTGAATTGGCCATTCCTTCTGTCTTCTTTGTTCTTATTCCTCTTGAACTTTGAACTTGTTTTTTGGCACCTAGGCCTTTTGTGTGCTCCTTAGGAAGTTTCCAGTGGTGGGACTTTCAGAATCTTCTGCGTCTCAGACTTCTTTGTTCCTGCTCAGCTCCACTCTAGAATCTGAAACACAGTAGTTGCTTTCTAAATATGAAGAAATGAATTTAGGAATGAATGAATCTTTTAAAACATGTTTTTTGTTTTCTAAAAACGAAGACTAACTCTATCAGGGAGGTTTGTGGAAGCTCAGAGGAACAAGGAAGAAAATGGGAAATAACCCTTAATATTTAACTTTTTAATCTTGGTAGGGTTAGGCTAAAGATACAGTACATGCTTAACAAGAAGGTATTAATTTTTATACTTCCAGATAATTCCTTGAGTTACTTTTATTAAAAAATTATTTTTAAAATATAGTGGAATAACTGTTTTAAATTTTTCTCATGAAAGAACCAACTTCTATGGTCTTATTACCTGCATACACATGTCTCAACTCTTGCCCATGTACTTCAATACTGTTGTAATTTTATAAATTCTTCTGTACTCTGTATCCCAGTAAAACATTGCAGGAAGTTTCTGGTTAGTGTTTTCAGTCCACCATCATGAACTGATATTAGTTCTTATTTAGTGAATTAATTAGTTCATAGAGGAAAAAAAAGCACAGAGCATTTTTCTCCCTAACAGATCATCATGAAAAAGTTTTCAGAATATGGTGGGTAGTTAAACCTTCTGTTCATAAAGGCTTTGCTGGAACTAGCACAATGCAATGGTCACAGAAATGTGTGGTGAAGACTGTTGTAAGAGATAGGCTTTATTTTTTGTAGGGAAATGTGACTTTTCTTCTAAAACTAAAAAGTTCAGTGAACAAATTAAAAGTGTACTAAAATCCTCTATTCATTTTTAGGAAAATGCAGACACAGTGAGATCCAACAAGTTATCTCTGTGTAATTTGTCATGTGTGATTTTTCAGAATGGTGTGATTAGCCATCTGAGGAATACGTCACAGCTTAAAGTGGATTTCACTTCCCAAAGTGAATTAGTTCTGTGCTCACAGAAGCACAGCAAGTCTTGGAGAAATCTAATGAAATAAAACATTTCTCTACCTATGGCCTGGGGAATATTTGTCTGCTGAAGTACCTGTAAAAGTCTCTGCCTGGCATCTAGGAGACACCTCCATGTTCTTTCTTCAATACAATGAAGTGCTCCTTTGTGATCAAGAGGCTACATATTTTCTAGATTCTCTAGAAGGCTAGTTATTTGTCACTGCTACCTCTTCTACCAGACTACCATTTTCAAAGAGCCAGGATCATAGGGCAGGAAGGGAAAGAAGTTAAATAGAACATGTTTTCCTGAGAGTGGTCACTCCAGTCCATTGAACGATGCCCAGGGTGAAGTAGAGGTCACTTGCCCATGCTTGGAAGAACGTCATTTCTCTACTTAGGCCCTTTAAAGCTGATTCAGTCTATAAAATTTTGTGGCCGATATAAATATCTAATTTGGAGAAATTCCGTTTGTGCTGTGTATTCTTTTGGTACTGAAAATATAAATGGGAATCCAGACAAATGTTTATTAGCTTCTTTGGAAGTTTGACAATAAAACATCCTGAAACTGCCGACGTGGGCATGAATGCTTTTTAGAACTGCAAACTACTACTTTAAATGTCTGCAGTCTGTAGTGAAAGACAAAATAATTTACTTTATCAGAAAGGGAATGGTTTGGACTGTATATTGCCCTAAGCTTACAGAGACTTTCAGAAATCTGGCCTTTTGCTGGAGTGTTTCATACCTTGAAGCAATTTAGGAGTGAAGCAGCTCCAGCTCTGTGTTGTGTGTGGGAAGATGGAATGGAAAGTGCTTGCCATCCCAGTGTTAAGTGTCAGTGGCACTGGAAGATTGAAAGGCTCCTGAGAACTCCGCTATTTGAGAGCTAATTCCTTTTTTCCCTTGGGTTCAGCTATGAGGTTTGAAGCATAAGGGGTGTGTTTCCCTTAGTTGTTCTCCTGAACTTTGAACTAATATCTCCTGTCATCTCTTGGTCTTGTGCAATGTCATACTGTTCTTTTTTTTTTTTTTTTTTAAGTTTAATGCTTTTTGAATTTTAATGGAAATTTCCAACCCAAGGGACCCACCTGGATTGATATTCAGAATTGTTTTTATTTTTCAGTGAATTTTAATAAACTAAAAACAATCTTTTCTTCTTAATACCCATGTACTAGAATACTAGAAATATTTAAATTCTGGGGTGCATGTCTCATGTACCTTTGGAATGAATAAATCAAAATAAACAATGATCAGATGTGACAGCTGCGAGGCTGGCTCAGAGGCTCTGAGCTAGTGATTGCATGCTTTTGCTTTAATCACTGAGATACTAAATTATTTTAGCTATGTGTTTCTTGCTTCTATATTTAGGTTTATCAGTATCTGAAGCGATTGCTAAAGAGCTGGAAAGTGGTGTCAAAAACTGGGTAGGTTATCCAATTCTAATTTGTTTTCACAGCGTGAAGTTGTTAATAGACTAATAAGCTAGTAGGAGAAGAAATAATGGGTTTATGATCTAGAGACACTATTAAAATTGTAAATGAATAGCTTAGCATATGTCTGTGATGAGAATAAAAACAAAAATTAAAAGAAAAAAAACAACAAAGCAAATGGGGAGGATGCCTGCTTAGAAACATTGACAGGAAGTAAGGTTAATGAGAGCTAAGTTGAAATCTTTCTATATTCTAGAATATTCTCTCCCTGCTTTCCAGTTCTTTCCATGGCAGTGCTGCAGGCTGGACTCTCTTGGTCCTCTATATAACTGTACAGTTTTTTTCTATTTCCAGTTTTTAATAATGTAAACAGATAGATTGATTGATTAGGCTTGGTTTCCTAAGGAAAGTAAAAAGATGAAGTCTGACAGATCAATTTAATTAGGGATTTATTATTCTCAATTCTGGAGGACTATTTTGTGATAGGGTATCTGAGGGCACCTCTGTTTCAATTTCCTATTGTCTCCTCTTCCTTCCCCCAACTCACTTGCCTCTGTGTGCAGAGGTATAACACCACCAGAAAGTAATTCAAAGGCTGTCTGTGCAGTAAACTAAGATTAATGAGAATTAAATCCCTGAATGATTGTATGCTCTCCAAAACCGAGAAGAACACCTTTTCATTAAAGTTGCAGACACAAAGGTTTGGAAATATTTTCCTTCAAATGTTAACATAGCCCACTGAAGAGAGGGGAGAACTATAATAAAGAAAAATAAGCACCAGACATATCTGGTTGACATTTCTGCTAATGTCACCCAAAGGAACACAGCTGCAATCCATTCCTTGGACGAAGGACATGGAGACCAGGAGTCTGTTGCAGCACAAAAACAGGGAAAAGGACAGCGTCAGAGGTGATTTAGAAAATAAATAAACTGCTTTTTGAAGATGTCTTTAGAGAAAAGGTTATTTCAAAGTATGATAGTTACAAAAACTCTCTCAGCAAATCAAGATTTGGGCAATATCACTCCTAGGGTTCTTAAAGGATTTTGAGCATAAATATGTTCTGCCTTTGGCAATTATAGATAACATGAAAAAATAGCGTTGCTTGTTCCACTTGACTCTGTTTCAAAAGGATGTTAACCCAGCCCAGAGGCCAAGGAGGAAACAGCCTCAGCCACTGAGAGCTCAGGATTAATATTTGAGGGAAAGGTGGATCACTTGGCCAGGAGGGTGGGACAGGGTGGGCCAGTGTGGAAGCTACAGAAAATCCTCCCTCCCTCACAACACAAGAGTACTGCATTCAGAAACGTCCTCCTTTGACAAGTAAGTTACAATTGCCTAATTGAATAGCTATGACAGCATACCCTACTTGTAGTATAAGAACAACACTATGTGGTCATCCATTATGGTCTCTTCACATCTCTGATTTTTTTTTTTTTTTTGTACCAGGGATTGAACTCGAGGGCACTCAATAACTGAGTCACATCCCCAGACCATTTTTGTATTTTATTTAGAGACAGGGTCTCACTCAGTTGTTTTGTGCTGCACTGTTGCTGGCTTTGAGCTCTCAATCCTCCTACCTCAGCCTCTGGAGCCACTGGGATTACAGGAGTGCCCCACCATACCCGGTCACACCTCTGAATTTTAATGAGAATATTCTGTATACATGGTTCTACTTGTTTTTGTCCACCAAAAGATTTGAAGTCCATTTCATTATTTTGAAATTAGGGTGCTAACCTTGGCTAGTAGCAATTGGAAATTTTATTTAAAATAAAGACCCGTAGGGGCTAAAATTTATATTGCACCCCTCGTCCTTTTCAGGGTACTATTCTCAGTGTTGCCTGTATCTCAATTCATTTGATCCTTAGGACATCCCACTCACACAGGTATTGTTGCTGCTTCTCTTTCACAGATGAGCAGCCAGGCTCACAGAGGGTAAGGAACTGGCCCACATGCACATAGGCAGGAGCTGCAGGCTGGCATGGGTCCTGAGCAACCTGGCTTCACAATTGTTCTTAACCACTATACTGAACTCTCTTAGTTGAAAAATTACCAACTTCTGCATTAGAAATATTTTAAGTTCATAATTCCTGACTTTTATTTACAAATTTACTGTCCAGCTATAGATGCAAATGTTTTCCACAAACGCAAAACAATGATAGCAGTGTACTGATGGAGTTGATAGGACTATGTTTTTCCTCAGTTCTCACAGGGAATAAATATATGAAATAAATATATGAAATATATATGAATAAGTATATGAAATAAACATACATATAAAAATTCATTCATTTATGTGCTGATAGGGTTTGGCTACTTATACTCCCAAGAAACTGACTCCTTATTATGAATTATTGTTTGGCCAAAATGAAAGACCTGATTAACGACTAACTTTATGCCATTCCCCCATAGAACAAAACTCTCCATATGATTAGTCGGAGCGATGTGGCAAGTCCAGAGATTTCCAGAGAAGCAGTTTGGGAAAGTGTTTTCATCTCTCCTAATAGCCCCATACTTCTCATCCTGATTTTTATTGCCTTCCTGTGATTCCTATAGTGTTCTGCTCCTTTTAGCAAGATCCTTCCCCTTTTCCACCAGAACTTTGCTAGACTGGTTGGAAATTAGATAAATGCTTGTTTGTTTATACAAAGAAGAAAAGTTGACTGAAGCATGAATCCCCTGGCCAAAAATTAAATAAAACTAGGCAGCCAGTAGAGGAGAGGTATTTGGAAACATGTCAGAGTCCTCACTGCATAAATATTTCCGTTTCAACAATACCATCCCATCTTTGTTTTACAGTTACAAACCACTCAAACACTTACCCCTTTCCAGTTTTTTAGGTAATATATTTTAGGGAATTTTCGGCAGTCAATGTGAAATGCCTTTTTCTTTGTGCTGTGAAATAAGTTCCAAGCAAATCAGAAAATTTGGCTGTAGTTGAATTTTTCTCCCTTCTTATGTTAATGTGGGGGAGGGGTGGAGATTTTAAAATTTATTTCTAGAGGATATTTGCATATTATAAAATACTTCAAAAGCCTATTATGCAAGCTTATTCAGTAGTTTTCCAAAGTCAATTAATTAAGCAATTGCTACTCTTTTGATTGATCCATATTTATGCTCTTATTAATCCTTAAAAGTGGAGTTGCTGGTTTTTGAGAATGACTCAGCCCTCGGAGTTGAGAAGTATCTGACTGGAGAGATGCCAAGGCCCCTTATGTAGGTACCTCTCTGGACAGGGCAACTGCAGGACTGGACAAGTTGGAACTTCCCTTCCCCCACCATGACTGGAGGTATCTTCATGAATGCCTGTGACATTCTCTTACATGTGTTTTCTGGCCATTATTAAGTTGGTTGTTTTTGCCTCTGTGCCTTAAATGGAATTACTCTTTTTTAATTTCCCTAGCAATGGCAGGAAATATTCTGATCCTCAGTACCTAGAATCTGTGAGTTCACTTATTTGCAATGTGCTTTGAAGAACTATTTGTCAACAGCATCTAATGTCCAAGATGTGCTGATAGAGTTTGGCTACTTACTTAGACTCCAGAAAAACTGACATGCTCTTAAGGAAACATGAAAAAGAGTGTTCAGGACACTATTATTTGTAATATTGAAAACTTGAACTTAATTATCTATCAATAGTAAAATAATAACATGATATTGTATTAATTAAAATTTTACAAATATTTCTCTGAATCTTCACTACATCCCTGGGAGGTAAGGTGTTATTTCTGTTTAGATGACATAAACAAGACTTGAAGAGATTGCACAACTTGCTTTACTAAGTAGCTGTTACTAAAGTTCACACCTAACTCTAAAGCCTAACTTAGGGAATATCAAACCCTTGTGGATGGTGCCTGTGTCTGTTACAGAGTCAGCCATCCAGGCACACACAGATCTTGTTTGCATCATGTCATGTGGTGCCATTAGCTGACCTTGTCTTCCTGTTTCCCAAAAAAACAAGTGAAACACATTCATAGGGAAGAACAGTCTCTAGTTGGGAACAGGAGTTGCTTGGCAAACCGTTCATCATACATTGGGGAAGGTTAGATGTATGGACATGGATATGAAAGACAAGAGACTGAAAAGTTGGTTTAGGGGCTTGAAGAATGTGAACTTGAAGAGATGCTGGAGATGGAAGCAGATGAACATGGAAACCAGACTTGTTAAGGTCTGCTGGGGGGGTCCTGAGGCTCCACAGGGCGGAGGCCTTGCCAGCTAGCAGAATTTTTCCCATTCAAGTAAAGTGTTCTGAGTCTTGTTGAGTTGCTCATGAGCCTTGAGTCTCATTCTCATCAAACTAGAAGGATAGTTAAATCATCTCCAGCAGGAGGCCCACAAGGCCTTCTGAGGAATACCCTCAACTTGTAGGAAGTGAGAAAGAGAAAATGTTAAGTAGTATTGATCAGACGTTAAAATGGTTGAGAATTTTTGTTTTAAACCAACAGAAAAGAATGATTAAAAAAATTATGAATGATATTCTTGTTATTTTTGAAAATGGCCACATCTTAGACATCTTAGAGTGATTTCATATACAAATATAAGTACATTCACACACCTTCCTCCAAATGGGTTTTGAGGGTTTTTTTAAAATTAATTTTTTAAAATTTAGATATGACAGTGGAATGCATTACAATTCGTATGACACATACAGAGCCCAATTTTTCATATCTCTGATTGTATACAAAATATATTCACACCAATTCGCGTCTTTATACGTGTACTTTGGATAATGATGACCATCACATTCCACCATCATTTCTAATCCCCTCCGCACTCCCTTCCTTTCCCACCCCTCTGCCCTATCTAGGATTCCTCTATTCCTCCCATGCTCCCCCTCCCTATCCCACTATGAATCAGCCTCCTTATATCAGAGAAAACATTCAGCATTTGATTTTTTGGGATTGGCTAACTTCACTTAGCATTATGTCCTCCAACTCCATCCATTTACCTGCAAATGCCATGATTTTATTTTCTTTTATTGCTGAGTAATATTCTGTTGTGTATAAATGCCACATTTTTTAATCCATTCATCTACTGAAGGGCATCTAGGTTGATTCCACAGTTTAGCTATTGTGAATTTTCTGCTATAAACATTGATGTGGCTGTGTCCTTGTAGTATGTTGTTTTGAAGTTCTTTGGGTATAGACTGAGGAGAGGGATAGCTGGGTCAAATGGTGGTTCCATTCCCAGTTTTCCAAGAAATCTCCATACTGCTTTCTATATTGGCTGCACCAATTTTCAGTCCCACCAGCAATGTATGAGTGTGCCTTTTTCCCCACATCCTCGCCAACACTTATTGTTGAAATAAAAACAAGCTTTATCTGTTAAAAAAAAATATATAGAACCCTAAAGAAAGAAATCAAAGAAGACCTTAGAAGTTGGAAAGATCTACTTTGCTGTTGGATAGGCAGAATTAATATTATCAAAATGACCATAGTACCAAAAACACTGTACAGATTTAATGCAATTCTGATCAAAATCCCAATAGCATTCCTCATAGAAATAGAAAAATACAGTCAGGAAATTCATCTGGAAAAATAAGAGACCCAGAATAGCTAAAGTAATCCTTAGCAGGAAGATTGAAGCAGGTGGCATCACTATAGCAGACCTTAAACTATACTACAGGGTTTTGAGTTTTGAGCTCCAATTCTTGCTTTGTGTTCTGAATGACAGGACCAAATACCCTGGTGAGCTTCAAGACCATTTTATGAATAAAGAGAGGTAAAGAAGCTTCCTAGTGTCTGAGAGAGTTTAAACATAATAAAAATGAAAAGGAAGGGAAAAAGATCAATCTGTTTGATGGTGCATTGACACACTAGATACTGTTTGATGTTCTTTTCCTTTAATTAGAAAGACTGAAAGCTACATATAGGAATCACAATAGCATTTTAAGGTTTCTAGATATTAAAAATTCTGGAAAACTAAACTTTTCCTCTTATTTGACTTTAAATTCTTTGGTAGGGTACAAATGAAGCTTCTGTAGTTTTCAATTTGACCTAACTTTCTTCTCTTAGATCCTGCCATCTAGGCAGCTATTTCTCTCTTATTGTTAACATTTTGTCAAAGTACTCTTGGGTATTGTAAGCAATAAAATTGTATAAGAAATTAACTCCTGTCGGCCACCCACATCATCCATAGGTAAGTACACATGGGAATATGCTTACCCATGCACCTTACCTTCTCCCAGTGATGTTTCTGCTAACAAGTAAGTATTTATTTAATTAACAAAATCAGTATTTTCACAAAAGAAAATTAAGAGTATGAGGCAGAATCACAGGTGTGAAGTATACTCAAAGATATGTTAAAATTGTAAATTGAATGAAATCATTCCTGCTGGATCCAAAGATCCCAAGTGCAAGAATTAAATCTGAGATACTAAAGGAATAGTGGCTCATTTAATTTAAAAAAAAAAAAAAAAAAAACCTCTTTAAATCTTGCTAAAGAGAAAGATTTTTTTAAAAAATAATCTGAACCCTAAAGGTAAATTTAAATTTTTTTTAAATTTATTCTTTAGTTGTCAAAATATCCCAAATGTTTTAACCAGGTGTGGTAGTGTGCACATATGATCCTAGTGACTTGGGAGGCTGACACAGGAGGATCACAAGTTCAAGGCCAACCTCAGCAAGTTAGCAAGAACCTGTCTTAAAAAGGACCTGGGGTGTAGCTTAGTGGTAGAGCACCCCTGGGTTCAATCCCCAGTACCACAGGAAAAAAAAAGTGAAGAATTAGGAAATGAAACACTACATATTTCTGTCTTTGTTTGTTTAACATTGCAGTGCTGGTGGTGGAACCCAGGGTCTTATACATGCTACGTGAGTGCTCTACCACTGAGCCACATACCCAGCCCCTACCAATGCTTTTTTTTTGGTATGGGAATTGTTCTTTTCCTAGAAACTTTTCCTCCATCTCTTTAAACAATCTTGTAGTTACCCATGCCAGAATGAGTTCTGGTAATGAGATTATTTTAAGCATCTTAGACAGAAATTGCCCTGAAAGTACCTGATTTCTGTGTGTGCTGAACTCCATGTTGTGCCTATTGCATAAGACAGGCAACTAGGGCAGCTCTGACACATCTCACCCTGAGTGCTGGGCGCCTGGGGAAGGAGGAAGTCAGGTGTGAGACCCTGTTTCCCAGAGCCTCTGTCATGACAACCATACGATTTTAATCTTGAACACACTCTTAGATTCAAAGTACCTACTTTTCTTGTGCCTCCCCAGCGTAGAAGCTCATGCCAACATGAGGAATTTTTTGAAATCATTATTCTGCCTACCACAAACTCATGTTCATCAACTGAGGAATAAATAAAAGGTAGTCTATTTATATAATTAATCTGCTATTATTCTTCAATAAAGAGGAATGAAGTACTGATTCATAGTAAAGCATGGATGGCTTTTCAGAACATAATTCTAAACAAAAGAAGCCAATCATAAAAGGCTATAGGATTCCATACATATGAAATGCCAAGAATAGGTAAATCCATAGAGATAAAAAGTAGATTCATAGTTTAGACTACTTCTTAGGTAATGAAATGTAGGAAAACATTCATTATTTAATAGTGCACTCAGGGAAGAGTTCCTTTCCCTTGAATATAGTTTAGAATAAAATTGAAGCTTCTAGAATAAGTTATGCTCCACGTTTGTATAATATGTCAAAATACACTCTAATGTCATGCATATCTAAAGAGAACAGATAACATATTGAAGCCACACGTTTAGAGCAGCTATTTGCAATCCATGACTTACGCATAATATGCTGCAATGTTGCTTTTCCCACACTCATGCTCTGGGCTTGTTCTAGGGTGAGAGTATGCTGGCCGCCTGCTATACTGCTTTAATGGTAAAAGGAAGGGACCAGACTTATGTCAATTATGTCTCCATCATGGTACGACATTGTATTGGGTATATAAATCCTCACTGCTAACCTACTTGTCAGACTGCCAGTTCTAGAATATTTTGTTAAATGAAACAGTTTTCCTGTTCTTCCATTTCACCAACTAAACAAAGATTTGTCCCTTTGTCAGACATCCCTGATTGCAATTAACTTTTTGTTTTGAAGAATAATCACCTCTTTTTAAAATTAAATGTTTTCATGAATCTTATGAATGTCAGTGACTTCCTTAATCATGAATGCCCCATAATTCAAGCTCCTTCAACAATGATTTTAGGTTTGTATTGTATTTTAACTAAAATTCATACCATATTTAACTGAAACCACCGTGGGTTATTTCTGTGTCCTCTTACCCTCATTCACTGGAAGAATAGCTTTATTAAATATAATTCATATACATAGAGTTCAACCATTTAGAGTATATAATTCAGTGTTATTAGTATATGCATGGACTTGTGCAAACTTCACTACTTTTTTTATGTATGTCCCCTCCCACATACACAAAAAGTCACAACTGTTATCATATACACCCCCAAACTCAGCCCTTGGAAGCTATTAATCTATTTTTTATCACTATGGATTTACCTATCCTGGATATTTTATATATATGAAATCATAGTGTTTTGTGATTGGCCTCTTGCACTTAGTATAATGTTCTAAAAGGTCATCCATGTTGTAGTATGTATCAATACTTCATTCATTTTTATTGCAGAATAAAAACTTGTTAATTATAGGAATAGATTACATTTTGTTTATCCAATAGCCAATCTGCTTTTGTGGCAGGCAGAATAATGGTTCCCTAAAATGACCGTGTCCTAATCTTGGAATTGTAATATACCTTACTTTGCATGGCAAAAGGAACTTTGCAGATGTCTTTAAATAAGCAGACCACCACTTAAGGGGATTATACTGGATTATCTAGTGGGCCTCCTCTAATAATATGAGTCCATAAAGGTGGAGAGCCTTTTGCACCTGTGGAAGAAGGATCAAAGAGATGCATCACTGCTGGCTTTGAAAGTAGGGGAAGGGGATCATGAATCGAGGAATGCAGGTGGCGTCTAGGAGCTACAAAAAGTATGGAGTGAGACCTAAAGAACTGTCATATAAATTTGTATTGTTTCAGTTTATGGTAATTAGTTACAGCTGCAACAGAAAACTAATACAGGGTAGTTTCCACTTATTGGCTTTTATGAGTAATGCTGCTATGAATATTGTTTTCAGAGTATTTGTGTTGACATATGTCTTCATTCTTCTTGAGTATTTATTTATGTAGGAGTCAAATTGCTGGGTCATGTGATAACTGAATGGATAACTTTTGGAGGAACTGCCAGACCGTTTTCTAAGTGGCTGCACCACTTTACATTCCCCAATAGCAGTATTTCCATTTCCCTCATCCTTACCAACACTGTCCTTTTGATTTTAGACATTCTAGTGGATGTCAGATGGATCTCATTGGGGTTTTGATTTGAATTTTCCTAGAGACTAATGGCATTAAGCTTCTTTTCAAGTGCTCATTAGCCATTCATATATCTTCTTTGTAGAAATGTCTATTCATGTCCTCTGTCCATTTTTTAAATTATTTTTTTACTATTTTTAATTTATATATTCTGGATACAAGACCTTTATCAGATATGTGGTTAGTAAATATCTTCTTCCATTCTGTAGGCTGTAATCAGAGTTTTTAATTTTGATAAAGTCCAATTAATCTATTTTTTTCTTTTATCTCTTGTGTTTATAGAAGCATATCTAAGAAACTAATCAGAAGTCACAACAGTTTGTGTCTATGTCTTTTTCTAAGATTTTACAAGTTTCATCTCTTCTTCATCTGTTTAGGTCTTTGATTCATTTTGTGTAAATTTGTAGGTGTCCAGCTTCATTCTTTTGCATGTGAAATCCAGTTTCTCCAGTATGGAAATGCAGTTAATTTCTAATTGAAATGTGAACCCCCAGGAGATTATATTCAGATCCTTAGGATGCTCCTGGGGCCTGGGCAGGCTGTTGCTGAAGCTCTGCTGCACATTTAGAACCTGCTGTGATGGTGACAGCCTTTTCTCTCAGTTCTCTGCAGTGAACAATGTGTCATAAGCTTCTGTTCCCATGTGGGTTGCTAGTACCTTGTTAAAAAGTTTGCAAAATATAGGATACCAAGGATACTTTTACTCAAAACCATTTTGTCATCTTTTCCTTCAGTTTCTTTCATTTCTGATGGTCCAGTGTTTTTCTACAAAAAATCATCATAAGAGTTGCTATGATTAGGAATAATGCTAAACAAAGATTTTGGTATTAACTTACCTCTCTACTCTGCTCAACTCCTTAGTTCCCCAGAAATAATCGTGTATACCAGGGTCACATTGCATTTTCTTCCTCATTCACTAGTGTCTTTATGTTATGCTTCCCAAGAAGATTTTTTTTTTCTCATTTGTCCTTAAGTCAGGGATGGCTCTATATCATCCTATTTATCTATGACAGGATGACCGTGGGAAGTAGCATAGGTCTGATTTAGAATGTCACCAAAATTAAGCACTTCCCAGATTACCCCCAGGATTCATTATCACCAGAGACCTTATTTCTTTAAGGATGGTTCATGGGCCTCTTACTGGTCTATATTTAAAAATCCAAATGATTTACCTAATGTGTTGCTCTTGGTAATTAAGAACCAGTGCCTTATGGTGGTCAGCTTAAGATGAAATACAATAGTAACAGTAGTCACAAAAGTAATAGTAATAGTTGTCTCTTGTTTTAATAGTGAAGGAATCTGAACTCTTTAGTATGTGTGTAGAATCTGTGTAACTCAGCAGAGCATCAAGAGCAATGGCTCTTGGAAACCTCACTTCTACCACTACCAGGAGGAATAGATCAGAGTATAGTTCTGAACCATAGTTGAAATGAAAGAATTTGCAAAGCCATCTCATTTGTTCTTTTATCTCAGTGTAATAATTTTTGTTCTATCTCTGTTGAGGTTGTTACAGGGATACCAGGAGCTCCAAGTCTGACCCCTACGGATAGTAGTGATGTGAAATACAACTGTGTTTTTGTTAAGTTCTGTAAAACATGAAAAATTGTACTCATCTGTGATGCCTCTCTTGCTCCTTGAAAAAGACAGTGTTGACCCAAACTTCATGATAAATAACTTTGGATAACAATGGTGAAAGCTGAGGGAGACTAATGTTTTGCTTCACAGAAATTCTGCTGCCTGACACTTGTGTATTTGAAACAGTCAAGAAAATAATTTGCTGAAAATGAGCAAAAACTGTTAAGCTAAGAGCTACATCCTTTGGAAACATATGAGTGAAAAACTGAAATGCTATCATGCAAGCTCATAAATCTTGATCCATCATTACAAACCTTCATCAGAAAATTATTCATACATCCCTCTTCTAATGTGAATTTTAAATGCAGAAGTTTAAAAAGGGGAGAGTCTTTGTGACAACAGATAGACAAAGGAAAGGATAAACATCTGAGGAGAGTGAATAGCGTCCACACAAGGAATGTTGGAGGGAGTATTGGGGGGCGGGGTGCTGGCACAGAGGATAGTCACATATGGTCTCTTAATTGGACAATATAGTAAGCCTGTCTTTGAAGGTTTGTTATTGTCACAAGATCATTGATTTTTCTTCCTTTGACTTATTAAGGACAGTATAGAAATCATTACATTAGTAACATTTTGAAGTTTGTTTAAAAAAGAAAACAAAAAGCTCTCCCCTTAAGATTCAAATATCACATCTCAGTCTTGTGATTGAGAATATGTAAGATGGTGCTGTGCATATTAATAACAAAATGGTATTAATCTGTCATACTAAAAATAAGCACAACCAACAACCACTTTAAAATATATTTCCTGACCCAAACCTGGAAGATAATCCTGGGATGACAAATGATTAATTAGAAATACGTTGACCTCAGCCACCGGAGATGAAGGTACCTGTAAGATAAAATCCACGAGAAATTAATTTTAAATAACTTCATTTCTCATATCATAGTGGCATTTTTTCTGATACCAACTTTAGTATCTATCATCAAATGACAGTAAAAGATGATACATAATTCAGAAAGCCTGAATTGCTGAATAGTGACACAGGGACATCAAAAACAAGGTGTAACAGAGGAAAGGGAAGCACCACCCTGCCTATCCAATCCTTCCCCACATCCTCAGACCTTCCCACCCTTCCTTGGAGAGAAACAATCTTTTTCCATATCCTGGCAACCTCTTTACCCCATTTCCCCTTCCTTGGTCAAGGTTTCTTGAGATTATTCAGATGTGAAGCAAGGTAGCAGCAGGGTTTTTCCAAAGACTCCTAAAGATTTCATCTCTCATTGTTTTTAATTGATGTCTTTAAAACATGAGGTTAAACATGGAAATTATATATAATAGCAAAGCAATTGACTTTTCAAATTGACTGTTTAAAAAATTCCCCTTGAAATCTAATTGCTTTATGGATTTTTTCTCCCCTTCCTCTCAACATACCTGAATTACAGTTCTCAATGGGGGTTACAGACATTCTATTTTCAGTGTTAATCCTGGACACTAACAAAGATAATCCATTCTTTTTAAGTGGTCCTTGCTGATGTTGCTAGGGCTGTGGCCCTTCAGCAAAGAAGGGATAATTCCTGTTTGGCCCGTGAAAAAATAAATGGAATAGTTGAACTGCTATTTTTTGTTAGAATATGTTCAATGGAAATTCTCCTGTTCAGCATGACTTTCAAACCATTTAATGATTCTGAAATTACACTCAATCTCCTGGCATTATAAGTGTTGGCAGCTTTAAAATTGGGCATATAACTCAGAATTGCAAAGAAGATATTATATAAATTAAAAGACGTCAGATCTCGCCCATCTTGCATGGTGTGGTGGCGCATGCCTGTAATCCCAGTGGCTCAGGAGGCTGAAGGAGGAGGATCATGAGTTCAAAGCTAGCCTCAGCAACTTATTGAGGTCTTCAGCAACTCAGTGAGACCCTATCTCTAAATAAAATACAAAACTGGGCTGGGATGCAGCTCAGTGGTGAAGAGCCCATGGGTTCAATCCCTGGTACCAAAACAAAAAAACTCCTCAAGTCTCAATTCATCTAGTGTTGTCTTCTGGAAAAATCTGTAGTGAAAGACCAATGCTATAGTGAAATAGGATAAAATAAATTGCTAAAAAAATGAAATAAGACAAGTTCATATTTTTTTAAAGTATTATCAGATTCAACTAACATAAAATTACTTTGTCCACATTCCATTAAAGTCTCTAAATAGTCTATCTCAATTTTTGTGTGAAGAACAATACCACATAGCATGGTCTGTGGCCCACACTTTTGAGTGGCATTAATGTATTGTGCTCACATTTATTCACTTGTACCTGGGGCTATTCCAAGTCATCTTGTGCTTTTAACAAATTGTTGTTTATGCCTTTGGGTAAACCGTGCACTTAAAATAAGACATGTGATTTTTAAATGGATAGAAGTTCATCTAAATTGTGAACTCCTATACATTGTTATATGGTCACAGGAGATTTTAACAATTATTTGTTGAACACTACTTGCTGTATTTCATATTTTTAGCATTTATTTTCTATCATCCCATTATAAAACCTCACCCAACCACCTCTCCATCTCAAGGCCAAATGGTGTTTGAATTATTTAATTATTAAAGCTAATCTGGGATTCTGGTTTTGTTTAAAATTGAAAGGAAGAGGTTGCTTTAAAGACTATAGGAAAATAATCATGCTCTATTTTAATCTCACTCAGATTTTAAGCAGTTAAAACCTTTTTAGTTTCATGAATTTCTTATTAAGATGGGGTACTTAGAAATACAGTGTTAGTTATATAGAATAACAGCTTGATGGGAGCCTGTACTGAATAGATACCATCTGCCATTGGTGGTTATGTTAGCTTCTCTCTTCTGTTGTACAAGTTGAACAAGGTGGTCATGTTTAAGGTGGAAAGGACTCATGGGCACACAGACTATCTCACATATTTGGAGAGCTACCATGTGAAATCAGAAAGTTGAGTAACTTATTGGAGATCACACAGAATAATGGAAAGCAACAGAGAGGCTGATTTCAATTCAATGAAGGGTTTCCAAACATGGAAAACAAGGAGTAACTGAATAACTCTCCTGGTTTTTAGTCTAAACCTATAGAAAAGCACACTCAATTCTGCTCGTACACATGTGTGCCCGTTCCTCTTTGTCTCTTTGATGTTAAAGATACACCTAAAGGCTCACCACCGCCATTCTATCCTTTTCACTTCTTTCCCTCCCAGAGGTATCTGTCTATCCTTAGGTCCCTTTTTTGTGGAAAATTTTAATTTTACTTTCTGACTTTTTTCACACTCATGGAAACTCTGGGTGGTGGTAGTTGTTATAACATCTCTGATATTAATAATTGAGATAGAAATAGAAGGTTTGAGGGCTTTGCTAGGACTTAAGTTGTTAAGTGCTAGTGACTATCATTTATATGTGTTTTCTAGTCCTGCCATCTCCTCGCTTATATAAAATTGTGCTAAATTTACCCTGATTGAAGACACATATTTTAATGCCAAGAATGCTATGTATAACTTGGCTCATAGTAAGCAGACCAAACAGGACTAGATGATGATAATCATAATGCATTCATGCATATGATATATTTTATTTAGTTCTTTCATCCATTTACTAGGTCAGTGTTTAAAGGACATTCTATGGGCCAGCCATTGTGTTAGCCTTCTGGGATACCAACCCTGGGTAGACAAAAAACCCTGCTTTCATGAAACTTACAATCTAATTGTGGGAAGAAATCAAATGTGTCAGATGAAGAAGAAGCACTTTAACTATAATTGCGGTAGGTGATAGGGAGTATGGATTGAGGGTATGGTCACTGTTGTATTTGGGGTATTTGGTGAAGGCCTTCTAATGTGGATATATTAGGAAATATGGGGACAAACTACAGATGTCAAGGGAAGAGAAATCTCAGGCCCAGCAAGTACACAGGCCTTGAAAGGAAGCATGCCTCATACAGGACCACACACTGATTCTTAAAACAATTCTGTGGTACAGTTAATGAGTTTCCTTTTTAATTGAGGAAACTGAGGCAAATAGGCCACACTCAAGGCCACACTTGCTAACTGGTGATAAATTCAGGACTAGCATGTCTCCTGGATTACAGAATATTGTTTTTTTCAGACACAATGATTTTATTTTCTAATGCACTAAGAACAAAGAACATGGTTTGATCTTACCTTTATAATTGAATCTTTGGTTGAAGTGAATAAACTTCTTAGAAACCAGTTCTCTTATATAGAGAAACTATACATTTTATAGATATCAGGTTGCTGTGAGAACCAAGAGGGCAATGTGGACCTAGCCCTGGGAACAGTAAAGTACCCCACAAATGTGTTTTGCTAGATTGTTCCTGCAGCTTGGCCCCGATTGGCCAGCCTGGAGGTTGTAAATCAACCTATCCAAGGCTGAGCCAACATACCAATCAATGTGCAGCACTTTTGATTCCATAGATGCCCATCCCTGATGTTTCAAGAATCATAGAGGTAAAATTAAATGTAGTTTTGAACAAATTTAGAAGTACTTCAATAACTGCATCTTCTTTCCTGCTTGTCCTTAAAGATAACACAGAAATGTAAATATGGCTTGATTTATTTAACTGGCACAAATTCTACTACTGTGTATTTTACCTATTTCTATTTTGAGTGCATTTTCCTTTGTGCTTTCTTGTTTCCTTTTATGTTCTGCCAAATCCCATTAACTTGTCCTTGAGCTGTGTAATCTAGAGTTTAGCTACTGGTGAGTGATGGGGTACGCCTGAAGGGGAGATCTGACTGCAGGGAGTAGCCAACTCTTTTTGCAAGTGTTGTAGCTCATCCTGGCCCCTGACTGCTTGAGGGCTATTGGATGGTGAAAGCAGCTGCTGGTTTGACAGTCCTGGTACAAGCTGAGCATCGTGAAGAAATTGGGACAAGTTTTAGGTCTGAGTAGTAGAGGAAGGATCATTGGTGGAAGCAGGCCTCAGTGAGAGCTTTGCAGGCAGAAGGGACAAAATTTCCTAATTGTTTGATATAGCTGAGGAAGCAAGGAAGATCAGTGAATTTTGAAGCACAGAGGGAGTGGAAAAGAAATGAGAGTAAGGAAGCAGAGGCATCCAGATCCATGACAGCCATGATCTAGGGTGTAGATTTTTTCTTTTCTTTTTCTTTTTTTTTTCTTTGGTACCAGGGATTGAACCCAGGAGCACTCAAACACTCAGCCCCAGACCCAGCCATTTTTTGTTTTTTATTTAGAGACAGGGTCTCACTGAATTACTTAGGACCTTGCTAAGTTGCTGAAGCTGGCTTTGAACTCACAATACTCTGCCTTAACCTCTTGAGCATCTGGAATTACAGGGGTGTCCCACTGTGCCTGGCCTAGGACTTAGATTTTATCATGCACACAATGAGACACAAAGAACAGGTTTTAAGCAAAGACATGGCATATTGAATGTCACATTCTGGCTACCATGAAGACAAATGGGGTCAGAGAATATAACACATGGATAGCTTTGCAGAGATCTACTTGTGATACAATATGATAGTGTCTTGTGAAAGTGGAAGCCAGAGTAATGGGATCAGTGTTGGGTTCAAGGTATACATAGCAGTGACATTAACAAGTCACAAGATGGACTGAGTAGGGTGAGATGGTTATGAAAAAGGATGGAATCAAGGATATTTTATAGTTTTCAACATAAGCAACTAAGTAAATTAGTGGTATCGTTTACTGTAAAGGTAAAAGACTTGAAGTGTAGATTAGGAAAGACTAAGAGAGGGAGAAGGTAGGAAATCACTAATGTTGTTTGGCCACATTCAGTGTGAGAAGCCTGTTATAGACACGATAGTGGTACTGCTGGTTTGAAGATGCAACATGGATGTTATCGAGGATATGGGGAAAAAGGTACAATCACGTGTTGCTGGTAGGACTGCAAATTGGTGCAACCACTATGGAAAGCAGTGTGGAGATTCTTCAGAAAACTTGGAACAGAACCAACATATGACCTAGTCATCCCATTCCTAAGTTTATACCCAAATGACTTAAAGTCAACATACTACAGTGACGCAGACGCATCAATGTTTATAGCAGCTCAATTCACAGTAGCCAAACTATGGAAACCTTTAAGTAGATGAATGGATAAAGAAAATGTGGTATATACAATGGAATTACTCAGCCTTAAAGAAGAATGAAATTATGGCATTTGACAGGAAATGTATGGAACTGGAGAATATCATGCTAAGCGAAAGAAGCCAATCCCAAGGAACCAAAGCTGCATGTTTTCTCTGATATGTGGATGCTGATTCAAAATAAGGAGGAGTGGGCTAGGGAAGAAAAGAGGTACTTTGGATTGGGTGGAGGGGAGTGTGGAGAGTTGAGAATATGGGGGGCAGGAACAATAGTAGAATGATTTGGACATTATGACCATATGTGCTTATCTGATTATATAACCAGTGTGATTCTGCATCATGTACAACCAGAAGAATGAATTATGTTCCATTAATGTATGATGTGTCAAAATGCATTCTACTGCCACGTATAACTAATTAAAATAGATTTTAACAAATTAAAAAAGATGCAAGCTCGGAAGTTGGTGTGGGCTGGAGATACAGACTTGGAATTCATTAGCTCTCCAGTGGTATTTAAAGCAAAGCATTGGCTGGTTGAGATCACCTACAAAGAGCCTGTAGCCAAGACAGAGAGAGTTGGGGTGCAGCAAGAGAACTGATGCAGAAAGGAGAGAAGAAGGATCATACCCTAAACCAAATGGAAAACCAGGTTTTGTTAATTTTTTTTAAAAAGAGGGAATAATAGCAATGTCTCATTTGTGGATGAGATATCAATATTGTTGCTTTAAGTACAATATTGATATCTTAGTATCCTGAAGAATTCAGGATGACTATCTTAACTTTTTAAACAATTATTTTAAAACAAAATATTTTCATTGTTAAAAAAATTTAAAAATGTTAAGTATAGAGAAAGTCACTTAAGATTTGATGGCAGTTCCATTTTTTAAGTCCAAACTACACAGCCACATTAATGTTTATAGCAGCCGAATTCACAATAGCTAAACTGTGGCACCAACCTAGCTGACTTTCAATAGATGAATGGATAAAAATGTGGCATATATACACAATGGAATATTACTCAGCAATAAAAGAGAATAAAATCATGGTATTTGCAGGTAAATGGATGGAGTTAGAGCAGATAATGCTAAGTAAAGTTAGCCAATACCAAAAAAACAGATGCCAAATGTTTTCATTGATATAAGGAGGCTGATTCATAGTAGGATAGGGAGCCAGGAGCATGGAAGGAATAGACAAACTCTAGATAGGGCAGAGGAGTGGGAGGAGAAGAGGGGGACATGGGGTTAGAAATGATGGTGGAATGTGATAGTCATCATTATCCAAAGTACATGTATAAAGACACGAATTGGTGTGGATATACTTTGTATACAACCAGAGATATGAAAAATTGTGCTCTATATGTGTAATAAGAATTGTAATGCATTCTGCTGTCATACATAAATTTTTTAAATTAATTAAACTAGTAGATGGGAAATTTATTTTAGTGTATTTTCTCAATCTTCCCTAATGCCTCCAAGACTTTTTATGTAATTGAGGTGATAATATATGGATATTGACAACTGTGCACAGTTCCCTTACACTCTACATTATAATAGAAGCAATTTCCCATGTTAATTTTTTAAATAAAATTGTTCTACTTGCATAAGTATTTTTAAACTTATGTTTAAATGCTTCAATCTGTACCTTTAATATTCTTTGAGTAATTCCTGCTTCTTTGTTTCCTCTCAGAGAATAGAGTGAAGTGTTCAACTCACCACCTTGACCTGATATCTCCCTACTACCACAGTAGTGCACAGGAAAACTTAAAAGTTTGTCAAACTGCCAGCTTAGAAATTTGACTTAGCAAGATTGCCTGTAGTGAGGGACCCACTTGATATGGAAACCTTGCAATTCAGCACTATACTTCATTTTCCTTTAGCTTTAAAATGAAAATTTGTCATGAATGTTCCTTTCTCAGGTTAGATTTCATAACAAAAAAAATCTTTTAATATATCTAAATCATGTGACTTTAAAAGTAAGATGACAGACAAAAAAGAACATTAGTGAAATACACAGTTCTCTGAATGTAAAATCCTCCAAGCATAGAAAGGTAAATATATTTTCTGTACACAAAAGATCATACTCAATATCAATTGAGACAATAGCTGTTTTTGAACTCTTTTTTTTTAAATTTTTTATTGTTGGTTGTTCAAAACATTACAAATTTCTTGACATATCATATTCCACACTTTGATTCAAGTGGGTTATGAACTCCCACCTTCACCCCATACACAGATTGCAGAATCACATCAGTTACACATCCATTGATTTACATATTGCCATACTAGTGTCTGTTGTGCTCCGCTGCCTTTCCCATCCTCCACCATCCCCCCTCCCCTCCCCTCCTCTCACTCTACCCCCTCCGCTGTATAACCCTGAGGGTCTCCTTCCATTTCCATGCAATTTCCCTTCTCTCTCCCCTTCCCTCCCACCTCTCATCTCTGTTAAATGTTAATCTTCTTCTCATGCTCTTCGTCCCTACTCTGTTCTTAGTTACTCTCCTTATATCAAAGAAGACATTTGTCATTTGTTTTTTAGGGATTGGCTAGCTTCACTTAGCATAATCTGCTCTAATGCCATCCATTTCCCTGCAAATTCTATGATTTTGTCATTTTTTAATGCAGAGTAATACTCCATTGTGTATAAATGCCACATTTTTTTTATCCATTCGTCTATTGAAGGGCATCTAGGTTGGTTCCACAGTCTTGATATTGTGAATTGTGCTGCTATGAACATCGATGTAGCAGTGTCCCTGTAGCATGCTCTTTTTAGGTCTTTAGGGAATAGACCGAGAATGGGAATAGCTGGGTCAAATGGTGGCTCCATTCCCAGCTTTCCAAGAAATCTCCATACTGCTTTCCAAATTGGCTGCACCAATTTGCAGTTCCACCAGCAATGAACAAGTGTACCCTTTTCCCCACATCCACGCCAGCACTTGTTGTTGTTTGACTTCATAATGGCTGCCAATCTTACTGGAGTGAGATGGTATCTTAGGGTGGTTTTGATTTGCATTTCTCTGACTGCTAGAGATGGTGAGCATTTTTTCATGTACTTGTTGATTGACTGTATGTCCTCCTCTGAGAAGTGTCTGTTCAGTTCCTTGGCCCATTTGTTGATTGGGTTGTTTGTTCTCTTATTGTCTAATTTTTTGAGTTCTTTGTATACTCTGGATATTAGGGCTCTATCTGAAGTGTGAGGAGTAAAGATTTGTTCCCAGGGTGTAGGCTCCCTATTTACCTCTCTTATTGTTTCTTTAGCTGAGAAAAAACTTTTTAGTTTGAGTAAGTCCCATTTGTTGATTCTAGTTATTAACTTTTGTGCTATGGGTGTCCTATTGAGGAATTTGGAGCCCAACCCCACCTAATGTAGATCGTAGCCAACTTTTTCTTCTATCAGACGGCGCGTCTCTGATTTGATATCAAGCTCCTTGATCCATTTTGAATTAACTTTTGTGCATGGCGAGAGAAAGGGATTCAGTTTCATTTTGTTGCATATGGATTTCCAGTTTTCCCAGCACCATTTGTTGAAGATGCTATCCTTCCTCCATTGCATGCTTTTAGCCCCTTTATCAAATATAAGATAGTTGTAGTTTTGTGGATTGGTTTCTGTGTCCTCTATTCTGTACCATTGGTCCACCCGCCTGTTTTGGTACCAGTACCATGCTGTTTTTGTTACTATTGCTCTGTAGTATAGTTTGAAGTCTGGTATCGCTATACCGCCTGATTCACACTTCCTGCTTAGCATTGTTTTTGCTATTCTGGGTCTTTTATTTTTCCGTATGAATTTCATGATTGCTTCATCTATTTCTACAAGAAATGCTGTTGGGATTTTGATTGGCATTGCATTAAACCTATAGAGAACTTTTGGTAATATCGTCATTTTGATGATGTTAGTTCTGCCTATCCATGAACAGGGTATATTTTTCCATCTTCTAAGATCTTCTTCTATTTCTCTCTTTAGGGTTCTGTAGTTTTCATTGTATAAGTCTTTCACCTCTTTTGTTAGGTTGATTCCCAAGTATTTTATTTTTTTTGAAGATATTTTGAATGGAGTGGTTGTCCTCATTTCCATTTCAGAGGATTTGTCGCTGATATACAGGAATGCCTTTGATTTATGCGTGTTGATTTTATATCCTGCCACTTTGCTGAATTCATTTATTAGCTCTAATAGTTTCTTTGTAGACCCTTTTGGGTCTGTTAGATATATTAGCATATCATCCGCAAATAGTGATAATTTAAGTTCTTCTTTTCCTATTTTGATGCCTTTAATTTCTTTCGTCTGTCTAATTGCTCTGGCCAGTGTTTCGAGAACTATGTTGAAGAGAAGTGGAGAGAGAAGACATCCCTGTCTTGTTCCAGATTTTAGAGGGAATGCCTTCAGTTTTTCTCCATTCAGAATGATGCTAGCCTGAGGCTTAGCATAGATTGCTTTTACAATATTGAGGTATGTTCCTGTTATCCCTAGTTTTTCTAGAGTTTTGAACATAAAGGGATGCTGTACTTTGTCGAATGCTTTTTCCGCATCTATCGAGATGATCATATGGTTCTTATTTTTAAGTCAATTGATGTGGTGAATAACATTTATTGATTTCCGTATATTGAACCAGCCTTGCATCCCAGGGATGAATCCTACTTGATCATGGTGCACAATTTTTTTGATATGTTTTTATATCCGATTCGCCAGAATTTTATTGAGGATTTTTGCATCTAGGTTCATTAGAGATATTGGCCTGTAGTTTTCTTTCTTTGAAGTGTCTTTGTCTGGTTTAGGTATCAGGGTGATGTTGGCCTCATAGAATGAATTTGGAAGTTCTCCCTCTTTTTCTATTTCCTGAAGTAGCTTGAAAAGTATTGGTATTAGTTCTTCTTTAAAGGTTTTGTAAAACTCTGCTGTATACCCATCTGGTCCTGGGCTTTTCTTAGTTGGTAGTCTTTTGATGGTTTCTTCTGTTTCCTCAATTGATATTGGTCTGTTTAGGTTGTCTATATCCTCCTGACTCAATCTGGGCAGATCATATGACTTAAGAAATTTATCTATGCCTTCACTATCTTCTAATTTATTGGAGTATAAGGATTCAAAATAGTTTTTGATTATCTTCTGTATTTCTGAAGTGTCTGTTGTGATATTGCCTTTTTCATCCCGTATGCTAGTAATTTGAGTTCTCTCTCTTCTTATCTTCGCTAGCATGGCTAAGGGTCTGTCGATTTTGTTTATTTTTTCAAAGAACCAACTTTTAGTTTTGTCAATTTTTTCAATTGTTTCTTTTGTTTCGATTTCATTAATTTCAGCTCTGATTTTCATTATTTCTTGCCTTCTACTTCTTTTGCTGTTGTTTTGCTCTTCTTTTTCTAGGATTTTGAGATGAAGTATGAAATCATTTATTTGTTGGTTTTTTCTTTTTTTAAGGAATGAACTCCAAGCAATGAATTTTCCTCTTAGAACTGCTTTCAATGTGTCCCATAGATTCCGATATGTTGTGTCTGTGTTTTCATTTATCTCTAAGAACTTTTTAATTTCCTCCTTGATGTCTTCTATAACCCATTGATCATTCAGTAACCTAGTGTTCATTCTCCAAGTGATGTATGCATTTCCTTCCTTCTTTTATTGTTGATTTTCAGTTTCATTCCATTATGATCAGATAAGATGCATGGTATTATCTCTACTCCTTTATATTGTCTAAGAGTTGCCCTGTGACATAATATATGATCTATTTTTGAGAAGGATCCATGTGCTGCTGAGAAAAAAGTGTAACTGCTTGATGTTGGGTGGTATACTCTATATATGTCAATTAGGTCTAGGTTATTAATAGTGTTATTGAGTTCTATAGTTTCCTTATTCAACTTTTGTTTCGAAGATCTGTCCAGTGGCGAGAGAGGTGTGTTGAAGTCTCCCATGATTATTGTATGGTGGTCTATTAGACTCTTGAACTTGAGAAGAGTTTGTTTGAGGAACATAGCTGCACCATTGTTTGGGGCATAAATATTTATGATTGTTATGTCTTGTTGGTGTATGGTTCCCTTAAGCAGTATGTAGTGTCCCTCTTTATCCCTTTTGATTAACTTTGGCTTGAAATCTATTTTATTTGATATGAGTATGGACACTCCTGCTTGTTTCCGAAGTCCATATGAGTGATATGATTTTTCCCAACCTTTCACCTTCAGCCTATGTATGTCTTTTCCTATCAAATGCGTCTCCTGTAGGCAGCATATTGTTGGGTCTTGTTTTGTGATCCATTCTACTAGCCTGTGTCTCTTAATTGGTGAGTTTAAGCCATTAACATTTAGGGTTATTATTGAGATATGGGTTGTTCTTCCAGCCATATTTGTTTATTTCTGTTACTAAACATGGTTTGTTTTCCTTTTTGATTATTTTCCCCCCCTTTACTGTCCTACCTCCCACTGTTGGTTTTCATTGTTATTTTCCATTTCCTCTTCCTGTAATGCTTTGGCGAGGATATTTTGAAGAGATGGTTTTCTAGCTGCAAATTCTTTAAACTTTTGTTTATCATGGAAGGTTTTAATTTCATCTTCCATCCTGAAGCTTAATTTCGCTGGATACACAATTCTTGGTTGGAACCCATTTTCTTTCAGTGTTTGAAATATGTTATTCCAGGATCTTCTAGCTTTCAGAGTCTGTGTTGAAAGATCAGCTGTTATCCTGATTGGCTTACCCCTAAATGTAATCTGCTTCCTTTCTCTTGTAGCTTTTAAAATTCTCTCCTTATTCTGTATGTTGGGAATCTTCATTATAATGTGTCTAGGTGTGGATCTCTTATAGATTTTGCACATTCGGCGTCCTGTAGGCTTCTAGGATTTGGGATTCTGTCTCATTCTTCAAGTCTGGGAAGTTTTCTCCTATTATTTCATTGAATAGATTGCTCATTCCTTTGGTTTGGAGCTCTGTACCTTCCTGTATCCCAATGACTCTTAAGTTTGGTCTCTTAATGTTATCCCATATTTCTTGGATGTTCTGCTCATGGTTTCTTAACAGTCTTGCTGAGCTGTCTATGTTCTTTTCCAGTTGAAATACTTTGTCTTCATTGTCTGTTGTTCTATCTTCTAAGTGTTCTACTCTGCTGGTAGTATTCTCAATTGAGTTTTTAAGTTGGTTTATTGCTTCCTGCATTTCTAGGATTTCTGTTTGTTTGTTTTTTATAACCTCTATCTCCCTGTATAGTTGATCCTTTGCTTCCTGGATTTGTTTGTGTAATTCATTGTCGAAGTGATCTTTCATTGTCTGATTTTGCTGTCTAATGTCTTCCTTGATACTCCGGATCATCTGAAGCATGTATATCCTGAATTCTTTATCTGACATTCCATCTGCTGCAGCTGTTACCTCTTCTAAAGTTGTGTTGACCTGCATTGCTTGTGGTCCTTTCTTTCCTTGTCTTTTCATACTGCTTGTGTTTCTTTCCTGCAGGCGCGGGCGGCGGCTCTGCTCTCTCCTTATTCCAATTGGGGTGTCGTGGCTACCACACCGGCAGGTCACTGGGCCTGTTCTGGGTGCTGGCGGCAGCTCTGTTCTGCCCCTACTCCAATTGGGGTGACGAGTGTACCACGCCGGCAGGCCACTGGGCCTGATCCGCCGGTTGGTTGCAGGTTTGCCTACCCTGCAGGCGCGGGTGGCGGGTCTGCTCTACCCCTACTCCAAATGGGGTGACATGTCTGTCGTACCGGCAGTCCACTGGGCCTGTCCCGCTGGTTGGTCGCAGGTCTGCCCACCTTTCGGGCACGGGTGGTGGCTCTGCTCTGCCCCTACTCCAATTCGGGTGTTGTGTGTACCACGCCGGCAGGCTCCTGGGCCTGATCCGCTGGTCTGTCGCAGGTCTGCCTACCTTACAGGCGCGGGCGGCGGCTCTGCCCTGCCCCTCCTACCACGCCTGCGGTCCGCTGGGCCTGATCTGCAGGTCGGTCACAGGTCTGCTCACCCTGCAGGCACGGGTGGCAGTTCCGCTCTGCCCCCACTCCAATTGAGGTCACATGACCACCATACTGGCAGGGCCTGATCCGGGCGTGGGCGAAGGCTCTGCTCTGCCCCTACTCCAGTTGGGGTGACGTGTGTACCACGCTGGCAGGCCGCTGGGCCTGACCCGCCAGTCTGTCACAGGTCTGCTTACCTTGCAGGCACGGGTGGCGGCTCCGCTCCGCCCCCTCTCCAATTGGGGTCACGCGTGGCGAGCCGCTGGGCCTGCTCCCGGCGCTGGCGGCGGCCCGGCTCCTCCCCTCTGGCTCGACGACAAATCGAGAGAGACTCGGGTGTCTGTGCCTCACCCCGCCTACCAGGAGACCAACTGTTTCTGTCACCGCTGGTATTGATGAAGTTCTCTCCTCCGCCGCTTTCTGATGACATCAGATCTCTACCATGTTGGTATCCTATGCGAATGGCAGCATTTCGTTCCCCTTGCCGGGCAACCAAAGCAACGGGTGAGTCCTGCCCGGCCCTCAGCAGGACCCGGACCGAGAAGCAGTTTCCGAGGGCTCCTAGCCCTGGGCCAGGGCAGTTCTGAGGGCCGGAATTTGGCCGCTCCGTGCTCGGTGTACGCTCCGATAAGAGCAGGCTCTAAGGAGCACCCAGGCACTGAGCCCGAGCAATCTGTCCACAAGCCGCAGGCGAATGGCAGCCTGAAATTACCTGTTCTATGGCTGAATGAGCTGCGGTCAGTCGAAAACGGGGATGGTGACGTCAGCTTTCCAACATGGTGGCCGCTGGCCTCCTCTGTGGTCTGACCGGTGTGGAGAACCGAGATGGACCGCTTCCTTCTCCCGTCTCAAACCCAGAATTCAGCCCTGAGTACGATGCTTGCACGGCTGGCAGAATCTGCAGCGCTGTATCCCTGCGTCGCTATCTCCTCGTTTCCCAGCGGGCGCTGCAGACTCTAGCCGCGGGGCGATTTGCTGAATAAGCAGTGTTACCCTCCGTGCGACAGATCTCTCGCGTTTGAGTCCCCGTAGCCGATCCTCGTGCGATGGAAATCCTTCCTCCAGGTTCCGGAGCACCCCACTATTGCTGGAAATTCCTAACAAGATAGCCTTTAGCCGTCCTGACTTGTCATACTCCCACACAGTGACGCGGCACACGGGGGCAATGCACTCCCCTCGCCACCATCTTCCCTTAGAAAGTCTGTTTTTGAACTCTTGATCGAATAGTACCATATAAAAAATTTAAATGTCCTTATATAAAAAATACTACGTAAAATATCCACCATATCAGAAAAGCCCATTTGATTTTGAAATTTTTATGTATTGTAGAATGTCTTTAACCTTGCATATTTTTAGCCCACAGAAAAATCTAGATTCAAATTGAAAAGTAGCACATATCATTCATTTATTAGTAGTAAGGTTTGAACTGAGAAAAACACAGACCATTCTAAGACCCTTCAAAATAAAGGAATAGAATTGTCATCCAAAGGCATTTTAAAAAACACATCATTATATGGGACAATAGAAATATATCTTTAATCAAAATGCATTCACCTTCTAGAGAGATTCTATCGCTAAGAGATGATGACAATTAGAGATGGCCGATTGAGGGTTCTGTGTATGCCTGCATGTCTTTTTTCTATTCAGTTTTTAGTCTCAGTTTTTTGTAACAACTTTTTATTACAAACAGATAAGGTGATTTTTATGTCCCATAATTTGTCTCCCATTATATCTTTTTTGCGGGGAGGGTTACTCAGGAGCCCACAACCATTGAGCCCAATCCCCAGCCCTATTTTGTATTTTATTTAGAGACAGAGTCTCACTGAGTTGCTTAGCACCTTGCTTTTGCTGAGGCTGGCTTTAAACTCTCAATCCTCCTGCCTTTGCCTCCCGAGCCACTGGGATTACAGGTGTCCATTATATCTTGGCATCATATTCTACAATAGGTATGCAGGTGTGTGCACAGGTGTGGGAGCAAAAGCTGCCTGAGCTTCAATCACAGGTAGATCCTATCTTAGTCTGACATTGTGTATCTCCTAAAGATTTTGTTTAGGAACTTATGCATTAAAAAGCCTTACATATTCTTTGTTGAACTAAAAGAAAGTGTTATAGACATAAAGGTAATTCCATTTTAGAGAGGATTGTACAACATATAGAACTGGACTGAAGACAACTACTCTCATGATTCTCTTCCTCCTTTGGTGGTTTTGCTCCACAGGACACAGAGCCATAGGTTCCATGTTGTTTGCAGGTCAGAATAGTAGGAATCTTGTAGAGTCTCAAGGTTTTCATCATTAGACAGATGGGGAGAGGAAAGCAAAGGACCAGAATCTCACGAGGGGGATACACAGAAAGATACAGATTGCACAACCGTATATTGAATGTCTGCAGTATTCTGGGCACTCTGCAATCCCTCTCATACTCCTCAAATAACACTCGCCTGTTTTACTGATGAGAAAGCTGAAGGTTAGAGAATGCATATAACCTCACCCAATAATGTCTTGGGTAAAGGTAGTCCTGAAGCTTGTATGGAAGTTTCCTGAAACTGAAGGTACCAAAGGACTTTGGAATAAATAGTGCAAAAGAGTAGGTGGGAAGTCTCAATCAGTTCTTTTTGAGGTGGCTGTAACCTGTCCTTTTGCTGGTCTCCAATAGAAATATTCATGCTGTAAGAGCAGACTTAAATAAATCAGAATTTTCTGTTTGAAAGGGACACTTGTATATATGGGAAACTGAGACACAAAGAGGTTAAGTGACTTTACCCAAAGCCACATTGCCACTAGTGGCAAAGCCAAGACCTGAACCCTCAGGCTGTGATCTTTCAACATCCTATTTTAGCTATTGTGAATAGTACAGCAACAGACATGAACATGCGTGTCTCTTTGATATGCTAATCTTATTTCCTTTGGCTATGTATGCCCAGAAGAGGGTTAAGTGGATCAAATAGTAGATCTATTTTTAGTTTCTTGAGGCACCGCCACACTGTTCTCCATAGTGGCTGTGCTAATTTACATTCCTGCCAACAGTGTGTGAGAGTTCCCTTTCTCTACATTCTTGCTTGCATTTGTTATTTTTTGTCTTTTTGATAATAGGTATTCTAACTGAAGCAAATCAACCTAGATGCTGATCATGGTGTGAATGGATAAAGAAAATGTGGCATATGTGCCCAGTGGAAACTGTGATTTATATGTCCAAAGGAAAAAAAAAAATGGGCACTATCCTGTTATTTGTAACAAAATGGGTAGAACTAGAAGATGTTAAATGAAACAACTGAGTCTTTTAAAAATTCTGTATGTTCCCTGTCATATATGAATGTTTTTTAAAAAGCTGATTGGAATGTATGGTACTGATCCCTGGAATCTGGGAAGGGTTGGGAGGAGAGGAAGATAGTGAGAGGTTACATATTGTTACCCAAACACAGATGGAAGTAATAAGAACTGTGTTCTACAGCATAATGGGGTAACTGTTTTTCAAAATAATATATATATATGGATATATATATTAATGTATATATTATGCATATATATGTATGTATATATCTGTGTCTATATGTACATGTATAGAAATATATATACATGTATAGACATGTATATATGTATAGAAATATAGATATAGATTTAGATATAGATATATATATTGCAGTACTTGGGATTGAACCCTGGGGCCCTCTACCACTGAGCAACACCCCTAGACCATTTCTTTTTTTAAGACAGAGCTTTCACTAAGTTGTTAAGGATGGTCTCAAACTTGCAATTTCCCTGCCACAGCCCTCTAAGTAGTTGAGATTACAGGCTTGCACCACTGCATCCAGCTGGAAATGGAAATCACATATTGTGTATGTGTATTAAAGTACCACACTGTACCCCATAAATATAGGCAATTATTACATGTTAATCAAATATTTGTTTCAAAAGCTTGAGGAGAAAAAAATCCTTATAATAATCAGTACGTGTGTATGTATGTATGTATGTATTTTTGTAGTACCAGAATTGAACCCAGTAGTGCTCTACCCCTGAGCTACATCCCCAGCCCTTTTTAATTTCTTTATTTTGAGACAGGGTCCCACTAAGTTGTAGAGGCTGGCCTCAAATTTGCCATCCTCCTGCCACAGCTTCTCTGAATTGCTGGGATTACAGGTGTGTGCTTCTATACCCAGCTCTAATAAGCAATATATGAATGGGTAATTTTTTATGACCAGGTACAGTCAAAAAGAACTCTTTGAGATGCCATTCTTTCATCATTTAGGACTGCTGTAATAGAATGCCACAGAAACTAATTTTTCACAGGTCTGGAGACTGAAAAGTCCAAGATCAAGGTGGTCATGGTCTCTCCTCCTGGTTTGTAGACTGCAGCCTTCTGTTGTTTCCTCATATAGACTTTCCTGTGTACTCTCATTCTCCTGGTGTCTTCCTCTTCTTATAAGGACAATCAGTCATATTGGATTAAGGTGCCACCCTTAAGAACTCAGTTAACTTCAACTTCCTCCTCCAAGGAACCCTGCTTCCAAATATAGTTACATGTGGGTTAAGGCTTCAAATCTGAATTTTGAGGGGATACAGTTCATCACACAACAGGTATGTAAAAGGAATAGTAAACAGTGGCACCTTAGGAACTTAAGTAGATACTTAAACCAACCATTTAGGTATGAAGTTGCAGTCAGATGTAGTTACCTATATTATTCAAACAAAGCCTATAAAATGACTTTGGGTCTGTGTTTAGATTAGAGGGGTGAAATTTGGAAAAAATATTTTATTTCAATTTCTTAATTCTGTTGGATCCAATATGAGCTAATGACAAGGTCACTCATAAGAATGATGTTTGGCCAAAGCTCGGAAATCCATTTCCTATACCTTGAAGCCAGTCCTTGAGTTGTGTGACTGGGTATCATTATTTTTGCTCCAAAGGAACTATATCAAAACCTGTTTATGTTTGTTTGCTTAGCCAAATTATCTTCATGCACAAAGAAAACAAAGATTTAGTCAGGATTGGAAGGAGAGGCAGAATTACAAATCTTAAACTAGTGTATACAACTATAGGCCTTTTCATAAATAATCTCTTTTAATCCTAGCAGATACTCTGTAGATTAACATCCCTATTTTTATAAATGATAAAAGTTGAAGCTCTGTGATTTTATATAGTTTATACAAGTTTATAAAATAATAGTGAAATTTTTATTTAAACTTGAGTTTTTTCTAGCATATATTCCTTTTATCCATCCATGTAAGATCCCTAAGTTACAAATAACAAAATATAGCATTCTTATCATGTAGGTTACTTTTTTTTTGACAGTAAAGAGATCTCACATTGGATGTTCTGGTAGTCTCTATAAGAACTTTTAGACATTCTTTTGAATTTTGTTTATGTACCAATTATAACTCATACCATATATGTTTACAAAGAATCTTCTATGTTTAAGGGACTGTACTAGAAAATATAGAAAATCAAGATGAATACTCTGTCTTTAAGTAGCTTATGATATAGAAGAAATAAGATATAAAGTTAAGTACATGTAATGGAAGGCAGTAAGTGAATAGGTCCATCAGAGTAGCAATGACAGGAACTTGGGCAGTTAGAAAAGAGGTGACTTTTAGACAGGAGCCCAAATAACCTAAACATGAACTGTGCTACCGTGGTTCACAGAGCAGGTAATCCAATCTGTGCCCAACACTATTTCAACAAGGAAAAAAAGCAAAGAATAATCAAATCAACTGCAAATACCAAAAATGGCAGCTGTAACTGATCAGGTAATGTACTAGAAGGCTTAAGGTACACATAATTCAGAGGAATTCAATGAAGAAAAGTAAGATTGTTTAAACCTGTGCTAAATGGTTATAAGTTTCTTGCTTTGAGCCACTTTGAATGTGATTATTAGCCATGTTTCATAAGTCCATGACATTTCATGATGTATGAAATATGAAATCTTATTCAAAGATAAAAATATTGTAAAATCATCTGTTAGACCTAGAGATTTAACTGAAGACCTGCTACTACACTGATATTTGTACAAAGAGCCCATTGAATTACCTATAAACAGAAAAGGTTAGAATTTTAGACAAAAGCAGTTAGATGAAACAGTATCTCTAGAAACTCTGATATAGCCATCTCATTAGCCTTCCTCACTTTAGGAGATATTATGTTATCTTTATGAACTTTCTCATGTTTTTCTCTTAAGAAATATACTCAATTGATATCAACTAGTGTTCTTATAAAGCTAGTGGAAGAGAAGAAAATACTTTATGTAACTCATTACATCATCAAGCTATACTATGTTAGTGAACATTTCAGAATCAGTCATCAGCCATATCTCTATAGCAATGTGAAGTTATCTAAAGGATAATGAGGTGGGTCTTTACTCTTGGGGTGCTTCTGGAAGCATCTGTGGTAGGAAGAATAATGCCTCATCTCCATGGCATACTCAAGATTAGGGTTTCAACATAGAAATTTTAGGGGGAGGGACACAAATATTTAGTCCATAACAGTCATGCATGTTTTTATGCCTAGCCTTTTGATAGATGTTACCTTTTCATGTCTATGGGAAATACTACTGCAACATTTTGGTTTAGTTCAGGTATAGAGTTATGACATAAATATGCCCCTGGTACTCTAGCATTGAATATTTAAATCTATTTTTCTAATGTTTACCTGTAATAAACTTACAATGAACATGCTTTGTGTGTGTGTGTGTGTGTGTGTGTGAGACTGGAGACTGAAGTCAGGAGCGTTCTACTGCCCAGCCCTTTCTATTTGGGGACAAGGTCTCACTAAATTGCAGAGGTTGGCCTTGAACTTGCCATTCTTCTGCCTCAGCCTCCAGAGCATCTGGGATTATATGAATGCACAACCATACACAGCTACAGTGAATATTGTTGTAGCTACATTCATGATATTCATCCTTCCACTAGCAAAAAATAAGTTATTGTTATATTTCTTACTTATAAACAGATTTTTATTATCTTTTAGATGCATAAATATAAAATTATTTAATGTTAAAATTTTAAGGTAATAAGAAAAATGAATGCTTTCAGTGTGTGTTATTTTACTGAGGTATAATGTACATGCAGTAAAAGGCACACACCTTAAGTGTTCAGCTCATTGATAGCTTACATGTGCAGCACCTATTTGACCACCACCCAAGCCAAGCTATAGAACATTCCCATCATCCCAGAAAGTTCTCTTACCACCCTTTCCAGTCAGAAGCCCCATCCTCAGAGATAAATACTTCCTGATTCTTGTCACCAGGTTTAATTACATCTGTTCTTGAACTTCACATAAGTGGAATCATACCATGTATATTAACTCTTTCAAGTCTTAGTTCCTTTCATTCGTTATGTTCATGAGATTCTCCCACATTTATGTGTTAATGTAAGCAATTTTTAAAAATTGCTGACAAGTCTCCTGTTGTATGGATATGTCGTAGTTTATTGAACCAGTCTCTTGTTGCTGTACATTTGAGTTGCTTCCAATTTGGGGTTATTATGAATAAAGACGCTTTGCACATTTGTGCACTCATTTCTCTTGGATATACAGATCAGAGTGGAATTGCTAGGTCATAAGAATGTTATGCTTAATTTTATCAGAAACTGCCAACCATTTTCCAAGTAGTTGTAACATTTTACACTCCATTTGCCAGGTGTAAGTGTTCTGGCTGTCCAACATTCTAGTCTTTGCTTGGTATTGCCAGTCATTTTTGGTTTTCTTTTTGTTGTTGTTGTTGTTTTGCCATTCTGATGTGTATGTTGTAATAAATCATTCCTTTTTTTTTCCAATCTCAATTAAGTGTGAGTGGTCTAAAATGAGTCTGAATAGTGGATTTGAGAACATTTTGATTTTAAATAATGAAAGAAAATGTCCCTAACAGTCCCTATACTTATTCCCACTTTAAAATAGGTTAAAAATCCAAAACAAACAAAAATCCTGTCTGTACATTTTAAATAAATCACTTATTTTCCCTGTATTTACTTAAAATAGAGATTAGTCATTCAACTCTGTTTTTAGGTTAGGCTTTCAAGTACAAGTTTCTTGCTTTAAGTTGTAAATTTCATGACCATGTTTGTCCAGGGGTGATATTGTTCCAATAGCTACAGGCAGAGTGCTTCTCCTTCTCCCAAATCTGCATGCATCCCAGGTTTTATTGCCTTCATCACTGCTTTAGATTTTGTTGGTCGTCATTTATTTCTGATGTTTAGTCAGAACTGGGCCGCTGGGAGTCTGGTTCCTTTAGAGAAGACAGCTTCAGCACCAGGTGGAGAGGTAATTTGTCTTCATGATTCTTACGGCAACCTCACTGGGCCCTGTCATTTTTACAGTTTGATAGGGACCTCATATCCTTCCCTTTTGATCACATGAAGATGGGTCCAGAGACCTCTAAATAGCACACTGAAAAATTAGGCATGACTAAGCCTCAGTAGCGCAAGGGAATGGTTTTGTGGAACCTTCTCTTGTCATTTAGCCCAGTTATTTGGTGTACAGCTTTCCCAATATTTCTTTCCCAACAGAGATCTGTCTCTCCGAATCTACATCAGATGTGATGAGGAAGCCTGGAGTTTATTTTGGACTTCATGATAGATTAGAAGATAAGCACACATAGAGCTTCTTTCTTGATGTTGTCAAGTGGGTGTGTTTTGTTTTGACTCTTAACACTGCTCCTCCGTAGTGCAGAGTTCTGCTGGAGTCTGCTGTTCCACAAAGCTTGGAATGCTGCCCCACCTGGTAGGTGCTTTGATCAACACACTTTGCCTTACCTGGGTTGAAATGTAGCTCTCTGATGGAGCCAAGAAGAGCTTAGGATCTGCTTAGTCCTCGGATTTCAGGGATGCAAGTTCTCCCTATAGCCCATAGAGATATCTTCCCCTTATATAAATCCTAAGAAGATGAAAAAAGAAAAATTGAATGTTAGGGACAAAAGTAAGCAGACAGACTAGGATTGTTTACATTTATTTTAATCTTTAGGATTTGTAAATTGCAATCTGTAAAGGATATCACTTTGTTTACCTATTGGATAATTTTTTGTGTGGGATTTAGCAAGTCACAACCTCTCCTACTTCTTTATTGACAACAAGCATTGACACTAATGATATGCAAGGACCCTCTCACTTCAGAGGTCAAAAAGAGGCTGCATAGCCATGGTTTCTAAGAACACTGCTCAGGAGCTGGACAGCTGAGTTCAAATACTACCACACTTGATATCTGAGCAGGTTTCTCCCTTTCTTGGTACCCTGTACAAAATGGTGGTAATTAGATCACCCACATCACAGGATTATAATCACAATTCATTGAGGGAGAAAAGTACTTCTTATTTCTCCTGGCACAGGATAGTCCTCTAAAGTGTTTAATATATGAAATATTGCTATAATGTCTGTTCTGATTTGAATTTTCTTATTCCCTTGGAAGTATCTTTTAACATTCTTACCAGAATAAGAAGAAAGACAAATTAGTATTGATTTTCTATTTAATATAATGCTTTAATTTCATTGAAATAAATTTCTATATCAAATTTATGTGTAATATCTAAAGGTATTTTGAAAATTCAAATTAGTAAAAAGAATAAGATAAATGACTCATACTTTTACCTCCCAGATAAATGTATTTTGTTTTATTGCAAATCATCCTTCAATTTTTTTAACTCATAGATTAACTGTTTTCCAAGTTATAATCATTCTGTATAAATCATTTTGATTCATTATTTTTTCATTTACTATTAATTTATAAGTGTTTTTGTTATTTACATAGGATTAATTAAAGCATCACCCCAGTGGTTGCATAATATTATTTTGAATAGATTCTTTTTGATTTATCTTTGCCAGATCAATGACCATGGTGGTTGTTTATGATTTTTCAGTACTATAAATAAACATGGTTCAATAAGTATTCTTCTTCAGACCTAGGTTTACAGGGTTCATTATTTCTTTCAGGTAGATTCCCAAAGGTGGAATTACTAATTCAAGAAACATGAATAGTTTGTGGAACTTGAGTTTGCAAAGGAACTTCCAAAGCTTGTTACTACTAGTTATATATGGACATGTCTATTTCCTCACATTTCCCCAGAACGGTGATCATTTTTCTAACCTGTGCCAACTAATAGGCATCTAAGATACTGCTGTTTTTATCTGTGTTTCATTGTGGGATACTTAAACATTTTCTCATGCCTTTGCTTATTTAAAGGTATTTGTTCTTTTAGAAAATGTCTGTTTATATCCTTAGCCTGACTGAAATCTTGTTGTTTTCTTGTTCACTAATTTGTGTGAATTCTTTGTAGAGAAATAACCCTGAACCTATACATAAAATATTTGCTGAGAATATTTCCCCGTGTATGTGCTTATTTGAGTTATGATCTTTTAAAATCACACAGAAATAAATGAGAGCACAAATCCAACTTTGAACACTTTTCCACTGTCGATTTTTCTATAGTTTCTAAATTTACAAGTTATTTATGCTGTAGGGATTTGGTAATCTTAGTTCTGTTTTCCTCTGGTTTTTCTAGAAGTGTGTGTGTGTGTATGTGTGTGTGTGCACGTGTGCACACACATATGTATGTACATATGTATGTATGTGTGTATATATATATATATGCATATATATAAATTTAGTACTTTTATATAAACTTAAATGACTTTAAAGAGAACCAAAGTTTCTGGTATTTCCTTTGCATTCTTCACTGAATTATTGCTATAAACTGAAATCAAACCTAAATCCCTTTCCACACTGGTTGGAAAAGCATGACATTTAGTGAGGTGTAATATTCCCCAGTGGTGCAATTATTCTATGAGACTCACAATCAGAGTATTTATTAAACAATTAAAGAGTATTTATTAAAAGCTCCTTATATGACTAAATGTCCGTCACAACAGATGACCCCATGGCCTGTAAGAGACTATAATCATTGGTTTGGAAACTTGGGCCACTCAGTAAATGTTAGTTCTGAGAACCTCAGAGATGAGGTCTCTGGCACACAGCTTCCCTCCTCTGCCCTCAGACTCCTCCTCTGTGAACTGAATGAGTTGAACTAGCTGATTTCTAAGGAGCTCTGCAGCTCTGGTGTTGCTGAATTTGGTGTACAGAAGCACTTGTGTACACACCACTGTGCAGAGACATAGAAGCCTTTGTCTATGCTGTCTACCACCTATTTTCCAATCTGCAACATCATAAGCTTTGCTCATTCACACTTGTAGCAACAGAGAGACAAGGGCTTATAATAGCAGTGGAAAAGAATTATGAGAAACAAACCATTTAGTCCATAGCTGCCTTCTCTTTTAGATAAACCTCTACAGCAATTAAGTGATCACAGAAAATTGGCCACTAGGAATAATGGCACTGATTACCCACATTTATATATCACCTTTCAAGGTTTCCTGGGTCTTGTAAAGCATCAAGGGGCTACTAAACCTCTCCAGTTATTTGTGAAAGTCCATAACCCTTTAGCAAAACCTAAGTTTGATGTGCATTTTGGAATTCAGAATTCTTCTGGGTTCAGAAATTGCATATAATACATGAACTAAATTTCATGTAATATACCCAGTGGGATTTGGGCAGCACTCTTAATCAAACACATTATTACTTTTGTAGCCAAATGCATGATACTCATAATATGTTAGATAAATAATGACTGTAAGTAACTTCACTCAATTTCATGGTAGGTTTTGCCAGCACATGAGGTTAAATTTTAAAAGAGAGAGAGAGACAGAGAGAATTTGATTTCTGTATCATTTTGGATTTTGCAAAGTAGATAGGGTTTGTGGGCAGCAATAATTCACCATACCACATTCACCTCCTAAAAGTCCAGATCTGGCTATTGTCTCCCATAGAAACCTCTCTCAGTGATTCTTGGCAAAGAGACTCTAGGACCCAGCCTTCACCTGGTGTTATAGGCCCTCCAGCTTATATCTCATTCATCTGGAAGTCTTTCTCTTTCCTGACTAAAGCAGCAGCCTTCTTCACAAGCCCATTCACCTAGGCTCCAGCCACACTTAGCTGCTCTGATGTATTCTAGATTGCTTACTCCTAATGATTCTTTTGATCTAGTTTCCTCTACCTCTGACAACTCTGTGTCCATTTCTCCTCATTTCTAGCCTAGCTATATTCTGCTATTAATCCTAACCACCTACCTTTCTCTCCTTTGTTCTGCTCCTATATTAGTCAGATTTTTGTCTAATATAACTTGACAATAACAACTTAGAGGAAGAAGAGTTTATTTTAGCTCATGATTTCGTAGGGTCAGTCCATGATAAGCTGGCTCCATTGCTCTAAGCCCAAGGTGAGGCAGGACATCACGGCAGAAAGAGCATGGCAGAGGGGAGCTTCCCAGGACATGGCAGCCAGATAGCAGAGAAAGGGAGAAGCCACAGGGACAAGATACAGTCCCCAAGAGCATGCCTCCAGTGACCCACCTCTTCTAGCCACACCGCACCTGCCCACAGTTATTACCCAGCAAAGCAGTCCTTTCAAATAGTTAGTTAATCAAGTGGATTAATCCACTGATTAGGTCACAGCCTTCATAATCTAATCATTTCATCTCTAGATAGTTCTGCATTTACATAGAAGCTTTTTGGGGACACCTCATATCCCAATCATAATAACTTCTGTATCCCATACCTTTATTAAGGCAACTATCAAAGGCTGTCTAGATTAGAATAATTTATATGTGTATTCTCTACTAACTTACGAACCCCTAGAGTAGTGGTTCTGAAATCTTAGTAAACATGAAGCACTTCTTATTTTTAACCCAGATTTCTGGGTTCTTCTGTCCTCTCTCCTGAGAGATTCATTTTCATTAGGTTTATATGCAGGACCCAGGGTAACTGCATGCCAGCAAATCTCTGATTATTTAAATTCTTTGGTCACACTTCCTTGACTGTGAGGAATGCAATGGCAGGTTCTTTTGCTAAAACAAGAAACTACCCTGGAACTCTGAAGTCAGAACCTAAAACAATTGTCACTCAACATCAGTCCACACAACAGTGCTGCCTTTATTTTTGTTATCTCATTTCTTCTCCTTCACACAACTGTATTGGAAGTGAGATCAATAACAGCTGATAGGGATTATAGTACAGTTTCTAGTAACATTTGTGTAGGAGGTTTCTTGTGAGAGCAGACTTGAGCCAGCCGTGCCTTTGGTAATAGCAGAGTGTGGAAAAAGCCATGGTGAGTGCAAAAACAACCAAGTGCTAACAGGATTATAGACAGCCTGAGAATATTGGAGAGCGGATTCACACACACATAAACATACACACACACACACACAACACATGGGATCCTGTGGGCTTGCCCAGGCTGGCCTTGAACTCCTAGCCCAAAGTGATCCTCCTGCCTCAGCTTCCTGAGTAACTGGAATTATAAGAATGCGCCATCACACCTGGCTCAGGATTGTGGATTTTTAAAGGCTGAATAATTTACCTGGTCAATCCTCCACCAGGGACATGTGTTTCAGAAATGCTGCTGCCTGCTCTGGATTTAGATTTCTCAGGCTGAAGAGAGCCTACTTGTAGTCCATAGTTCAGCCCCACCAAAGATATACCCCACACTCTTCTTTTGGGTTTCTAATAGTGATGATGTTGATGAACATAGTGATTCATGGAGCTAATGTTTGGTGAGCTCTGTGTGCTGGAACTGTGTTAATCACGTTACATGAATTATCTCATTTACTCCTCAAGACAACCCTGAGAGGAGGTGTTATTTTTGCATGATTTGCTAATGAGGAGCAAGATGTGCAGAGAAGTAAGGCAGCCTGGCTGTGTCAATAGAACTGATGAGGAGGGAGTAGGACAGGGATGTCAGTCCAAATGAGCTAACTCTGGAGCCCAAAGTGCTCCCACAGTGCTCCAGTTACCACTTCTGAAGTTTTCAGTGTCCTGACTTACTGTATAAACTGAAACTCTGAAAAAAAAAATTCATCCTATTTAATTTCCTGTGTTTTTGAAAGATTTATTATTCACAATTTAGTGTTATAATTTAATTTAATGCAACAAATAAATATTGTGGTGCCATAATTTAATTAACAAGTATCCTTTTGAAAGACTTAGGGTTTTGATCAATTTTGAATGTGTCTTTTTTGTCTTTGGTTTTTGTTATTACAAATAATGATGTCACAAATATGCCTTAAAATAGTTTTATTTTATTATGCCCTTATAATAGATCCATGAAGAAAAATTTCCAAGTAGAAAACCATGTATATTTCTACATGAGAAATATTGTCAAATCGCTTTGTAAAGTTTTATGGCACTATAAAATGACCCACAGATTAACAACAACAACAACAATAGCTGAAGCTCTGCTCTATCTTCTGTGCATATAAGAGGACTTGTTTTTCAGTTGTATCTTTGGGTATGTCATATGTGAATGAGAATAACTTCAATTCTGTGTGTGGGAACCTCTACCAGGCAGAAGTGACATATGGGCTGCTTGTCCAACAGAAAGATGTACCACCAGGAGTGGCTGGGCATACCACAGCTCTGAAAAGAAGTCAAGTACAACTCCTAATAATCTCGTTGCTTTCACTGGGCATGAATGCCAATTAACCTAGGCCTGTTGTTTATGCTAGAGCTGAAGAATGGACCCTTGGATAGAATGCAAGCATACTACATTCAAATCACTCTAATCATTCTTCCATAATGGGACAAACTAAAAAGAATGAACAGCACCTCAGATGAGAATTGCTTATGGCTTTTAATTTATCTCATGGCTGCAGTCAATCAAATCAAATGAGTCATTCACATTGAGAAAATCTGGACACTTAAGCTCTGTACCTTGCTCCTTTGTCTCAGATATTGGAAAATGCCACCATTTTGACCAGCGATTAGATTGATTTCAGGGAAGATAACAGTTCTTGGGAACATTCAAGTGCTTAACACATGGAATGTGGTTAGTTATTGAAATGAACATAGACATATTATCTTGGCATTATTTTCTTAGAACTTATTTCAGAGACCAAAACTAATACATGACAGGTAAAAAAGAAAAATAGTCAGATAAACTCAAGGGAAATATCAGAAAGACACTCATATACAATATGGAAGGAGTTAGGAAAGATTTTCCTGAACATAACAAAAGAAGAAAGAGTTAGAATGGAAAATTTTAAAAATAAAGTTTGAAGGAAGTTATAAAAGGAGGAAGCCCCATTCTCCATCAACTTTTTATTTACTTGGTATCTACCCACTTAGAGCACAGTGCTTGGTGGGGTAGAGAGGGGTGTGTGTCCCTGCCACATTTGCCTGTGTGAAAGATTTATGTTAGTGTAAGCAGATCTATAAGATGTGAGTAAGTGCCCCATAAAGCATGCCTGTTTGAGCAAAGCAAACTCTCAGGGGATGAATACAGCCTTATTCCCTGCTCCTGGGAGACTTCTCTGTTCTTGGTTCTCCTCCAGTTAACCAGACTGTCTCTAGTCTCTCCTGCCCTAGCTACCTAGTAAATACTTCCACCTGACCTAAGTTGAGGCCAGTTCAATCCCTCCTGCCATCTTTCCCTTGAATATCCCTTCATGGTTAGCAACATCTTCTGTATGACTTGCTCACGTCTTAGATTAGACTTGGTTTTCCAGTTCTCTCACATATTCAGGTAACTGACATTTAAGTCAGTTCCAAGTCCTAGTCATTTTACGCTGGTTTGCTTCAAGACTGTATCTCCTCTCTTAGGAAACACTGAGGTACTTTCCAAAGTGGTCTTTGTTTTTATTGTCCTTTTCCATTCAAGGACTCCTGTGCTGTCCCAGAACTTCTATTTCTAAACTATAAACCTAATCATAATAGTCCTATTTAATTTCTAAAACCAGTTCACATCCCCTAATGGGACTTGCCTCATCCCATTCTGCTTTTACCGTGCCCTGTGTCCCACATGCTTTTCCCCTTTCCCTTGACTTGATGCTATATACCTATTTTTATGATCATTGGTTCTAATTTCATTCATATTTATATTTTATCACTTTTTTTATTACATGGTCTTTTGTAAAGTGTCACTTGTCCAAAAGATGGAATGAGTTAACTGGAGTTCAAGCCCAGAATTATTTTACTGTAAAATAAGCTGTTCCTTACATGTTCTATTTATGATTGTGAAGTCGAATTACTTAAGAAGTCTGTTTTCTAGCTTTGGAATGCCTAGAAAATGTTAAAGGGAGGGGCACATGTTTTTATTCCCATTTAAAGGCAGGAGAATGGAGTAGCTGTGCATTGAGCATATACCTTATAGCCCCAAATGCTCTTTGCTCTGACCCTTTGTTCCATATTACTCACAAGATATTAGTCAAAATTGGAAGTCCTAGATCCATCTTTAATATCTATATATTGCACAACTGGGGGTTTTTGTTTATATATGTATTATTACCTAACACCCTCAGTGCATGGGGGTTCCTAGCCTAGTGAGGTAGCACTGCGTGATGAGTGAGAACAGACTCTGAAGCCAGGTGGCCTAAGTTCTAATCTCTGTTCTGCTGCTCACAAGCTACATGACTTTGGCAAGTTCCTTAGCCTTTACGTACCTGGGTCTCTTCATTTATAAAATTGATTGAAGGATGACTTTGGGAATGATAAAAAATGAATAATTTTTTAATCATTTGTGTCACTGGACTTCTGAGAGTGTGGGGACTGCTTCTGCCAACTGAGAGAACAGTAGGCAGATTGTATTCACTGCATCATGCTTGGAAGATAAGAGTTCAGGTGTCTCCCTTGCAGCTTGGCTATTGGGAATGCCATTCTTGGCTCTCCTCCTTGCCCAATGTCTCCCTGCAGAGCTCTTTGGAGCAGCAGAATGTGGAAAAGGAGTTTCTGTTCTACTCCCTCAGAACCACCGGAATTCTATTTACAGTAATTGCTAGTTGAGAATGTGTGGATACGCTTGACTCACTTCTGTTTCTTCTTAAACCCCTACTTGGTGGTATATTGGCAGAGTACCTCACATTTGATATTCTCCCATGTGACCCTCTGTAGCTCAGCAGCCCTCACTGTCTGCAGGCCAGTTGGAGTCAGTATGGACAGCAGAGTGCAGAGGATCACATCTGGAGTGCTCTTAGTGTGACACTCAGGGCACAAGAACTGTGATCCAGATACCTGCTCAGGAGTCTGCTCCAGATGCCCACAAGGAGACAGTATGTAGAGGGGAAGCAGCTCTGCATTCCATGACTCTTCTAGAAAGAGAGAGACTCAATCCGAGGGGTGTGGTTGACCCAGATCAAGATTACCTTCTGAAGATGTAGCCCCAAGACTTCTTCCTTCTTAGAATTATTTTCCCTCTTAAAAGAGCATAGAAACATCTGGCTCACTTGCCAAGTCCTTTACCTTACCTCTAATTTCTAAAGCAAAATAAATAGATGATGTAGCATATTTTAGGTACACATTGAACAAATCAAAGTTTTACCTAAATATTTTCCTACATGATATTTTTCTGATTTATGAAGAACATATGAGTGCCCTCAAGGCTAATTCCAGTGGTGGATGGAAAGAATATCAATTTTTCTCTGTCTAGTCAAATGAGATAGTTTTCCTTTTAAATACTGTAATCTAAGTAAGTCCCCTAGAGGGGCTCCTGACATTTTCCTTTCCTTACAGAATGGAGGGAGGGGGATTAATTAATGATGAGGTTCTAATGTGAAATGAGACTGTAGTCTTTTACTAACTTTTGAATAACATTTTCCTTGTTGTGCTAGTGAGCTTTCCATCACTGTAAAAAAATACCTGACACAATCAACTTAGAAGGAGGAAAGGCCTATATCAGCTTATGGTTTCAGAGATTTCAGTCCATGGTCAGTTTGCCTGTTGCTTTGGGGGCTGTGAAAATGAGTGCATCATGGTGGGAAAGTGTGGCAGAAGCTTCTCACTTTATGGTGGCCAGGAACCAAAAGATAAGAAGCCAGAGTCCTAATATCTTCTTCAAGGGCACATCCTCAGTGACCTGACTTCCTCCCACAAGGCCTCACCTCCTAAAGGTTCTACCACCTCCCATATGCTCATAATTGGGCCTTCAACATGCAGGTCTTTGGAAAACATTCATAATCTGACCTATAGCACTTGTCTTTTGACACTCAAACTAAACATATATAAGTGGGGTATTCAAATTAGTCCCTACATATCCTACAGAGGTAGTAGCACTGAGGAGATAGAGACTCAATCTCCACTAATTGCCCTTTTGTTTATATTTGCCATATTTTTTCCTGGAAATGAAATATCCATAAGCTTGTTGGAAGGACTTCATCGCTGGTGGAGGCAAACTTTTGTCCTAATTGGTTTTAAGGTCTTATTTGTACCTACAGTTAACACACTGTACAGGTATCTGTACACAGATGTTATGAGTTCTCCCTTAGGAAATCCCTAGAGAACAAGGGTATAAATGAGCAAGAAGAAAACACGAGATACAAGAAACAGATATTCAACATAGGAGAGAGGCAAAAAGAAATCCTAGGAAGACAGATAATAGAGCCCAGGATAAATGCAGTGCACTGGCATGAACAACTTGCCTATGCTTCCACCCTGATACTTGACTGATAGCTTGGCTGGATATAGAATTATAAAGGAGCAAATGCACCAAACTTAAATGAAGCATAGAGCACTCAACTAGCAGTTTGTGTCCATCTCCACACAAGACTCCTCCCTCTGAGGAATAAACAAGGGCTTACTATACTTTGAATACCCTGTTAATAGCCTGTTTCAATGTATTTCAGAGAAATACATTGAAACAAATTTCCTTTTCCTATGAAATTTTGGAAATGTTGTTCTTCTACAGTCTAGATTCCAATTCTGCTGTTGAAAATCCCCAAAGGATTTTAATTCCTGATCTTTTCTTTTTGATTTATTTCTCTGTTTTATGAAAACTTGTAAGATCTTTAAATTCCTAGTGTTCCACAATTTCATAGTAAACTATCTGTGGGTCATCTTTTTTCATCTATGGTACTATGACTCAGTGACCCCTTTAGTGTTGAAATTCATTTATATCAAATTTTCTTGAATCAACTTCATATACACACACACACACACACACACACACACACATATATATATATATGAATGAATGAATCTTTCTGATATTTCATTATTCAGACCTTGTGATGGATTTGGTTAGTTATCTCACAAACATTTCAACTTTCTTCTCGTTTACCTTTGGGTACTGCACATTTTCCTTTCCTTACGCAGGCTGGAAGCTAACCATCTGTATTTCCTAGGCTTTTTTGCAGCTAGTGTTCTGGACATAATTTAAATTCACCTTTGCTTCTTTTTACCTGTTGCCTAGTCTGGCCATGGAGGCTTTTCCCTGGGACAGCATTAGCAGGGATCCCACTTTAGAGCCACCAGCTCTGTGAAAAGTAACAGGCTGCTTGGCATCCGTTTTGCTTGTTTGGGTGGTGGCAGGTAAAGCCCATCTTTGCAGCCAGCAGCTATAGCTGTGACTCCCTGCTCTTGGCAACATTAGCATGCTTCTAGAGCTTGCAACAACAGTGGCAGCTGGCCACTTCAGGAGGCAGCCTCTTGATGTTAGAGTCTCTTTGCAGGTTAGTTCTTTGGTACAGTTTGGGATTTGTGAAAGCTCAACCTCATGTCTGTTTGTTTAGTCCTTCATTGTAAGATATAATTTCTGCTAAAAATAAATAACATGGATTTTTTTTTTCTTTTCAGAGGACCCTCATCTGTATGACCTCCTGTTTTATTTCTCTAATTTTACATGTTTCTGTCTTCCAACTTTAGTTTGGGAGATTTTCTTAACTTTAGTTAGATTGAGTTTTTAAAATTCATATATACATACATATATAATATTTTTCCCTCTGGATGTTCTTATTTTATACATCTTATTTTATGAATAGACCATCTTCTGTTTTCTTTCTGAGGGTATTAATATTAAATTTCTAAAACTTTTCTTCTCACTGCCTTGTTCCTGTTTTCTCCCAGTTGCTTTTGACTGTCTACTTAGGTCTCTAACTGTTGCACTAGAGACTTGCCTTAGTGATCCATGGTTGATCTGCTCATATTTAAGAGCAGCATCTTAGAAGCTGATTAGAAGCCCTGAATGTGTGTTGGACATTGTTACTGTCAGCCTTCACTATAAGGAGGTCCTGGTCTGGGTCTGTGGTTTAGTGATGGAGTGCTCGCCTAGCATGTGTGAGGCCCTGGGTTCAATCTCCAGCACTACAAAGGCAAAAAAAAAAAAAAAAAAAAAAAGGCGGGGTGGGGGAGACTGTAAGGAGGTCCAGCTATGCTGGTTCATGGGGGAACCTGGATGTAAAGATCTATTTTACTCTCTTCTTTGTAGATTGATTCCCCAGGAAGGGATTTCCTAATATTCCACATGTAGAAAGTATGGGCTGGCTGCCTGAATCTTGGGAGCTGAGTCTAAATCTAAGCATAAGTATATGAATACTTTCTTTGATGAAAAAGCAACTGCAGTGATTTTTAGTACCTTACCCTAAACTGTGCATGGCATAGAAAGCATTATAAAAGGCAGCACCTACCTGTAAAAACAGAAAGGAACTGGGGCTTCTTGTTGCTTCTTGAATAGACTTTCAACCATTCTTTCAATTTAGCTCCATCTTTACTCCTGCTTCCAAAGGTACCTAATGCTGGAAGATGCTTGTCTTTAGGGAATACATTGCTGTACATTGGGTTGCTTTGTCTTTTACCTACTGCCCACTTAGGTTTCAGCTTTCCTGGGCCTACTTGGGTCATTAACCACCCATCCATTTGGGCTCTAGCTTGCAAAGTTTTATTGATATTGTATTCTTTTGTATTTTGTTTTTGTTGGATCTGTGCCTTTCAAACACAATCTCCCTATTGTCATTTTAGTCGGACTAGAAGTAAAAGTGTGTATGAAGACTACAGCCTCATCTGGAATTGGTTAGCCTTTCTATAATGTGAGTGATAGAAAGCTACTATATTGGTTTTGCTTAAATATTGTCATTTGATTAGTTATTAACCTTAATAGCATAGTGTATGTCTAAACTGTGTTCTTAAACTTTGTGTGTGTGTGTGTGTGTGTGTGTTTGTATCTCTGAGCTTAAAATAGAATGGATATAGCTAAAAGAAAGAAGTGCTGGGTGTCCTAAAATATGCACCACTTTCTTCCTGACACTGTTAGTAGGATTGCTTTAAGCTGTACCAGCACCAAAGATCTGTCCTTCACACTGACTGGAATATACTTAGTGGGAAACATATGTAGCCAACATCTCTGTCCTAAACCCTAAGGGAAGGGGGACAGGTAGGTTTGGGGTTTTCCTTTATCATGTTTGATGTGATAGGAATTTGTATTTGCCACCCTATCAGCATGGTTTTTGAGCATTTACGATTGCAGAGTTGTGGAAAATCAGAAATGATTTGCTTGAGTTCAGTGAAACCTTTCACATCAGCACATTCTCACTGTTCTTCATACCCGGCGCCTACAGCAAAGATTTAATAAGCCCTGTTTGCAAAACAAAAAGAGAAAAGGGTAATGGCTCAATGGAAAGCCCCATTAATGCTTCAGACCACTGACTGTTGAATCCAAATATAGATTTTAGGAAAGAGGGCTGAAGAGAGTGAATTTCCTTTAAGACAGAATCCATTTTTTAAATTTTTGCAATAGGAGAAATTAAATGATAAAAATGAGAAATTAAAATTGCCAATGTGTTCTTAGTATAATGTTTGGCTTTTATTTGAAATTATATAGTTTTTAGTTATTATAAATTGACAGGTTTAGAATTTTACTGATTTTTGAGAAAAAAAATCAGGAAGGATTATATAACTTACCTTTTAATAAAAGATACACTTAAAAAATAGCTATACTAAAATAAAGTACCAAAGGATGGGAAAGGAGTATATGGTATGTGTAGTGTAATATTTAAGGAGGTTTTTCACCAAAGCCTTAACTGTCGAGCTCATAAACTTGTGGATGAAAAATACATAACTCTCCTGCCAAAATATGTTCTCACTCATGCTTTGAGCTCTGACATCACTTCGGGTGGTGCAGAAACTAGATGAAATTCTAGAGTTCCATGTTGGCTGTTTAGAAACACAGCATAAGGGCATTCATGTTCTTGCTCAATTGTTTGGCTGCCTCTTTGAGAGGGCTCAGGGAGAAGGCACAGCTCAGAACAGTTGGTTCTCCATTCCACAACTTCATTTCTGTGACTCAACCAACCTCGGACTGAAAATATTTGAAGAAAAGGATGTTTCATCTGTACTGAATACATACAGATTTTTCTTCTCATTCCCTAAACAATACGTAGCACTTACGTTGTACTGGGTATTATAAGCCGTCTAGAGATTATTTAAAGTATAAGGGAGGATTTGCATAGGATATATGAAAATACCTTTACATTTTATGTTAGAGGCTTTACCACCTATGGATTTTGGTATCTGAGAGTTACTAGGACCATCCTCTTCAGATACTGAGGATACTTTAGCTAAGGATTGGCGTCAAGGAAGGAACAGCAAGGTATTCTAGAAGGCTTGATTCGGAGTTGGGAAACTTGGATTGTGATTGAAATTTATCTACTCACTAATCGTAAGTCCTTCTTAATTGCTTTATTTTTTTTTTATTCTAAGGTAGTTAGAAAGCATATGTTACAAAATTAAAGTAATATATAGAATGATAATTTTACTTTGGAAGTTCAGACTACATGGAGGAGGAATACATTTTTAAAGCTAGTGTGAACTGACAAATCATAAAGGTAAATGGAATTATTGACAATGAAATTATTGGCAATCCACAGAACAATTGATACCATCAAATTTCCAAATAAACTAGCAATATATATAATCAGAATTATTGATGAGTTCTAGATTTCAAAGATTTCACAGGTATTATTATTAAGATAAATACATTTATTGAGTCCTTAATGTCACATCTCACACTGAAATCATTAAGTGCATTATCTTATTTATGATCTTAGTAACAACTTGTATTTACAGTTACTATTATCATTACTGTTGTATAAATAATAATTTAGATTATAACTTATAGATGAGAACTGCAGTTTAGGTGTTTTTGTACCACATAGATAAGAGGTAGTAGATCTATCATAGCCATGTCTATTTAACTCCAAAACAAGATGTTTTTAGTCACCATGCTATTATGTTTCCAAAATTGAAAATAGTTGAAGATTGTGTCAAAGGATAAAATATAAAAAATAGCTAATTCTTCCTTTCTCTCTTTTATGAAATTGAAGCCACTGGGGCAAGTAGAATATTCAGCGAGTTATATACAAAAAAGTATTTATCAGATAGCCCTGCCCTGAAGGAGATTCTAGTCTACCTGAGGGGGTTGGGGATTTTGAGCAATTAAAGAGACAAGGCAATGTATAAACATAGAGGAAGAAGCTAGGTATATTTACTGAGTAAGAGGAAATTCATGAAGACTAAGTTCAAAAACTGATAATTGTAAAATGAAAGGTAAACCAGGTTTATTTTCTGGAACCCAAGAACTTTATTCAAACATTTCTGTATGTGAAGTAAATGGGCATCTGCCACAAGAGGTAGCTCATTTCCTGTTACTATGTAAAGTCAGCATTTAGTATGTTCACATTGTTGGATGACCATCACCACCATCCATCTTCAGAATTTTTCATCATCTCAAACTGAAACTCTACATTTAACAATACTTCTCCATTTTACCCTCTTTTATCATTAAAAAATTATCATTATTATAATATTGATGTATTAATTGTACAAATTACAGAGTTTCACTGCAACATTTATATGCATGCACATGTTGTGCCTTGATCGTATTTACCTTCCCTTCTGCCCTCTCTTGTCCTACCCTCTATCCACCTCCCATCATCCCTCATCCCCTTCCCCTTCCCTCATAGTCTTACTTTCAGAGCATCCTTTTTTTTTTTTTTTTTAGTTTACACATGAGAGAAATATGCTTGTCTGGCTTATTTTGCTTAAACGTGGTGTTCCCCATCCCATCCATTGTCCTGCAAGTGGCAGGATTTCATTCTCCTTTGTACCTGCATAATACTCCATGGTGTATTTATACACCATATATTCTTCATCCATTTGTCTGTTGACCGACACTTAGGGTTGATTCCTTATCTTAGCTATTGCGACTATTGCCACAATAAACATGGAAGTATAGGGATCTCTTTCATATGTTGATTTCATTTCCTTTGGATAAACATCCAGGAGTGGTGTAGAAGGATCATATGGTGGATCTATTTTAAGTTTTTTTGAGGAACCTCCATATTGTTTTATGGTGGTTGTCCTAATATACATTTCTCACTAAGGGAATGCATAAGGGTTCCTTTTTTCTTTACATCCTTGTTAGCATTTGATTCTTATTTTATTTTTGTTAAATAATAGCCATTCTGACTGGGAAGAAATAGAATCTCAGTATAGTTCAGATTTATGTTTCCTTAGGGATATTTTAAACTAAAAATACTTAGAAGTCAAAGATATTTAGGGAAGGTCAGTTTGAATGGGAAGGAGGACTTTCTGGGAGAAGGCAAACCTTGAGCTCATACCTGAGATAACTATCATCTATGAGTTAACTAGTCAAACTGTTCTTGCTCGTAGAGGAACCAAGAGCTGTATGGGAGCTCATGCTCTTGGACAGACCTGCCTTTCTCTGCCCTTGGTGGCCTCCCCTCTCAAGGTAAGGGACTGACTGAGTGTGATGATCTTTAAGGCCCAACCATTCCAAGCATTCTTAGGGTCCTGAGGCACCTGTCCTTAGCAAGACTGTCAGCCTCAGTCATTTGTCCTGTGGCCTTTAGATATGTCAAATCTTGAGTATAGGAAAACAGACTCTCTGCTCAGGACACTAAGTTTAGAAATGGGAAAGCTCACCAGAGTGTGAGTACTGAGAGAAGTGGCACACCTGAGAGAGGTAGCAGACATCTGCAAAGATCTCCAAATCCAAGGTATCAGATGTATTTTTTTGTTAAAACATTTCTCTTAAAGAATAGAAATGCCACAAAATTTTTCTGTTCCTCCCAGATTTTTAAAGATATCACACCAGTTTTATTTCATCCTGAGTTAGGAAGGTTGACGCCTTGAGACTCCCTATAAAGAAATACCTTGTCTTTGGTTCTTGATTTCCAAGACTGGACCAAAGCAGAGCACTAACAGGGCAAGCGGTGGAGTTGGTACCGGAAAATCCAGGAAAAATCATTTCTTTACTCACACAGCATGAATTTAGATGTAAAGGGGAAATGCTGTGTCAAGGCACAGTGAGGAGCTTTAGAATTCAGTATTTCATTTTGAGTGTACCTTTCATGGGGCAAACATAGAGAAGGGTTTATAAATAATATTAGTAACAAGCATTACAGATGCATGTTTTACCAAATACACTCAGAGTTTTGGAAAGTCAGCACTGACGATTGATTTGCCAGGAGCACTCCTTTGATGCAAAGGCATTCAGTGGATACCTGGCAGGCATATAAAGGGACAGTCTTTGAAATGCCATGTCAGCAAGTGCTGCCCATCTCTTATTGACTCTTGGCTCAGCTGGGCAAAGCTTTGGGGTTTTTTTTGCTTTTGGAAAGAAGAGCTATATTAGAATTGTTGTCCTTTGGGAAACAAGTCAAAATAGAATTCCTTCAGTGTGTCATTGAAATTTAAAATGAAAACAAAATACTGGTACCTTCTGTTCTTGAATTTCCATTATGAATGGAAGGTAGAAACTGGGAGCTGTTTGCAGCTGTTTTTCAGGTCATTTTAACCAAAATTCATTAAAATTGTGTTTGAGGACATAAGTATGTTTTGCTATAGGCAATTGTTCTCTATTTTTTTTTTAAGGATTAGGTTAGTCTGTAGCTTGTCTCACTGCACAGAATAAAGTGGGCTGATGAATCCATTGAATCTCAATGGCTTACTAAAGCCTTATTTTTCTTCTGAATGAGATATGTTCATTTTGCAAAGATAGCTAGACAGTTGCATGCTAAAAAGTGTGAGATTTCTTTTAATAGGGAAGGCATCCTTTAATAAAAGAGAGTTTTAGTTTTTGTTACTCCCCTCCCCACGTAAATACAATTTATTATTTCATTCTTTTATTTGCCATTTAAGTGCTTATGCTGTTGGAAAGTTCCAATTCAAAACATTTTTTAGAGTATGGGGTTAGAAATGATTATGGAATGTGATGGACATTATTATCCAAGGTACATGTATGAAGACACAAATTGGTGTGAATATAATTTGTATACAACCAGAGATATGAAAAATTGTGCTCCTCATGTGTAATAAGAATTTTAATGCATTCCACTCACATATAAATAAAAAATTAATTAAAACTAAAAGCATTCTTTTAAGATAGTCTAACATTTTCATTAGCTTTTACAGAAGAATCCCAGGGTGATTTAGACACTATGGAAGAACAAATAAGAGGACAGAACCAAAACAGCACAGTGGAGACTCCACCAACCAATTCCAGACCAACAGGTTCAGTGGGTCATTTTTTCTGTAATAAACTGAATATTTGGGGAGTTTTTCCACGTCTAATAGCTTTCTTTGAAAGCATTCAATATGGAAACTTTATAAAAGGTTCTCGTGTCTAGATACTTCCATAGACCCTCAGCAGTTGCAGATTCAATATTTGAGGTTTTAGCCATTTGTGAACACTGTTTCCTTGGTTTATGACATAAATTTTTGTGGTTTCTTGATCATAATTTTAGCAATATAATATTTTTACCAAAATAGTAAAAAATAACGTATCCTCAAAAGGAAGAGCATACTAGGTAAAGACTAAGGAAATCTGAATAAAGAATGGATTTAACTTAACAATATTGTACTGGTTTGGATAAAGTAGTTGTGACAAATGTCCTCACCTAAAGCAGGATAATAACCATAGGGAAGACTGTAAGAAGTACAGAGGAAGTTTCTGGGTTCTCTTTACAACTTTCTGTACACCCCAAACTATTATAAATAGTTTATTTTAAACAAATATATGCTATGGAAACCTTGGGACATTCAGAGAAATAAACAGTTGTTCAAAGAAACACAGTATTTTGAGGGACATTCATATATAGTGAGCATATATGATTTTATGATATATATGCACATATTGTTTCATAAGTGAACATCTTTCCAAGTGAACATCTCTCCATGTCACTGAATATCTTATTGCGTTATAATTGTTGCATAATATTCAGTTATATGAAAATATTGCAGAATATATTTAACCGGTCCTTCTCATTACTCATATTTCATTATTGTAAACAATGTCATGACTTAGTCATGTTAATTAAAGCTTTGTTCACATTCCCTGTTACTCCCTCAAGAGCAGTTTCTAGAAATGGTATTACTGACTCAGAGAATATGCACAGTTTCAAAATGTTGATAGTTTTGGGTACATAAATTTGAATAATGTATCAAGTGGAACTGATTTGGTATGAGGGATTATATGAACAAATGGATTTATAATGGAAAAGTGGCATTCTAGAACTAGTCAGTCAGGAAGTTGAGGGAGATCTAATTTAAAGCTTCTGTTTATTTATTTATCTTTGAAGCTTTGCTGAGAATGACCAGGGATAGGGTAGGGAACTGGAAGAGAATGCCTAAATAAATACAGCCACATTGAGACATGCGGAAGAAGGCTGAGTAGATGCAACCCAGTGCAGGCTTGAAAAGGAGGAGAGATCTAGAGACAGGTCAGGCAGGCCATGGTGGGTTCATCTCCTTCTGCTGGGTCTGAGGAGGAGGCAAAGGCAGATCTGCCAAAGCTCGGGCATCTCAAGGCTAGTACACTTAGGAGCAGTGTGGGAAACCCCCAGCTCCAAGCCCAGTACCCCAGAAGAAGGGCAGGCATGTGGGCAGTGGCTGCTCTGGATAGGAACCTGCCTTGATGGGTTATGTCAGACAGTGAGGGGAGGACCTTGCCAAGGAATAGGATGGAGAAAGCTAATGTATTGATTTTCACCACTCAGCCCATAGGTCACTAGCATTCAATTTGGGGCAAATTGGAGTGATTCTCCCATGGGGAAACTCATATATCTGCCCTGTGCATTGTCCCTCCAGCCAGTCACTAGCCTGTGAGGTACGCTTCCTCCCTCATTACCACCCTCTGCATCTCTACACTCCAATAATGACCAGAGCAGTGCCTGCTCCCACTGTTGCAGTTATCCACCTAAGTGTGCCCATTCAAATTATCAGCTTTTAAAAATGCATCCATGTCATTGCCAGGAAAAGTCCACAGTATTTGGGAAGATATTCATATATAGCCAAGTATGTATGATTTTATGAGACATATACACATATTGTTTGATAATTTCCTTTACCAAGTGAACATCTTCCCATGTCACCAAATATAATTATTATAATTGTTGCATAATATTAATTAAGTTATATGAAAACATTGCATAATGTATTGAGCCAGTCCTGTCCCCCTGTCTTCAGGGAATTTAGGTAAACTCCATTCCAGCCCAGCTACCTCCATCATGGGTGGTTAAAAATGGACCTCAGTAGGAAACTGTGTTACTGTCTTCAGATATGCTGCATTTGTGAATGTCATCTCTATTGTTGTATATTTGTCATCTTAACATTTTGTCTTATTTCAAGTGTTTTCCTGCTATAAAGTTTAAGTGGCCTTTTCATGATGTTTTGAATGAGGCTCCACTGTAGTCTTGAGTTCTTTCCTGAAGTCTATTCCCTAGACAGGGATTTGTTTTTCTGTCATAACTTGAGGAATATTCCAATGTAAACGGTATCAGCTGGCTGGAGCTCTGGCCACCCACCACGGTCTTCAGAACATGAGGAGATTCAGGAAGCCCTAGAGTTCCAAGAAAGGTGTCAAGAGGCTTCTGAACTTCACCCTGGAGTTAGTGGCCTGTGAATTCCGAATGAGCCTCTCCCTTGTGTTCCCACCATTCTGTTTTGTTCAGATTTTCCGAAAACCCAGAAGATCCAGTCTTTGGGTAGCTTTTTCATAATTAAATCATCCGGTAAATACAGTGTGTGGGAGAAGTCCTAAGGAGTAGGGAAGTGAAAAGAGTATAAAAACAATGGTCTCTAAACAATGGAGTAGTCTCTGAGCAGCATCTTTGCTTTGGGGAATTTCAAAGCAGTGAGAAGATACCCTGTCAGTGGAGGAATGAAGAAAACCTTGTGAAATGTGACTCATCTAACCTTTTAGAAATTGGAGCTGCCCCACAATGCTATTAGTCTGAGTCTTCCTCTCTGCCCTCTGGCCGTCTGCTCCTCCTCTTCTTTTTAAGACTGCAGTGTGCAGAATTAGATTCATCATAACCAATGGTTCACAACATGTTCTCATCACTGAGCTATCATGACCCACTTTTTATATTTGGTCATTTTTAATAAATATGCCTTCCATTAAGAGGAATTGAGCTGTTTCTAGATTTTAGCTCCTGAGCCCCCTTTACCTTTCACTCTCGCTTCAGAGCCCATGTTCCCAGCGCCAGATGGTGGGGTGCAGTGAGTCGTGCACCTAGACTGCAAGTCCTGCCCCAGGAATGTGGTCCCATTACCCCTTCCTGTACTTTTCCCATTTACAACTCCCTATCTTTAGTGGTTCTCCCCTCTATACACATAGAGCACAACGCCTTTGGTAGGATAAGTTTCAGTCATACCCATGGTGTAGTAATTGTGAGGATGTGAACTAAATATTAATATGCCCCTGCGGGATTGCAGTAGATTTTACATTGTCTGGGAAATTTTCAAAATCTTTGTTCCTGTTTCTGGTCCTTGTATTCCCCCCACCCCCAATACCAGGAGCAAATTCTTGGTAGAGTCTAGCTAGGGAAACTTTCCACTGTCTTCTCTGGGGAATATTGTGAACAATGTAGTAAATAAGTGTGTCTTTTAAAGTATTTTCCCAGGACCCTTTTGCACAAGACAAGTTAGGGCATGTGCAGGAGAGAAGACAAGTGTCCCTTCAGTAACGTCATGTCGTGTCTCAGCCTTTCACTCACAGGTGCACCCAGATCCTTCTCAGAGCACATGGCTGGCAAGCCTATTAGTAGACTAAACAGATTCACCATTTTATAGGTGAGGAAAGAGAGTTTGCACCAAGAGGATAAAAAGCAACAAGGAACAAATCATCCAGGGGTTGTTCCCATGTAAGCAGCAGGTAGGGAGCAGGCGGCTGGGTTGGGGGGTTGCTGCCCTTCATGGCCCCTCAGAAGCTAGAGTTGTTTGAGAATCTTCATGTCTGCCTGGCTTTCTATTGTTCACAGAGGACAGCTCCTGCCAACCAAGATCCTGTTTCTGTTTTGTTAAAACAGTGCCTGGAGCTCAGGGAAAGAAAGGCTGTGTGGAGAGGCAGGAAACATTAAAAGGGGAGGAAGAAAATGGATTCTGTCAAATTGTTTGTACAGTTCCTCTCCTTTTTCTTCCTCATCTCTTTTAAAATAATTGGTTTAGGACTATAATAGAATTGCCGTCAAACAAACCCTGAGAGTTGGTTATCTTGGGTGCAAGCAAGAAAGTAAAAGTGTACCAAATGAGATCATGGAGTCTGAATGAAAAGAAATATTGATCCACCACTGAGAGCCAGCCTGGGGCAGAGGAGGCAAGGGTTTTGATTTTTTTCCTTGAATCGATAATATTTTGATACTAAGTATTTCTTCCAGTATCAAATGGATTACAGGAAAAGCATTAGGGTACAGAACTCTATACTTATATTTTATTCCTTTCTTGTTCTTTTTTAAAGAAGGAAATTCCGATTATGGTTTCTTTCTTTTTATATAAACATATGTTATATGTAGGGCCACAGGGAAGATTCAAATGGCCATAGCAAAATCAATCTTTCATATTGTTTTCTATATATTATTGATTATTAATTATTTAATGGGAATGATGAACTGAACAGATGGAAATTTTCTTTCATTTTGTGAAAAGGAAGCTGTTTTATTCCTTTCCTCAATGGCATGGCTCCAATAGTTTGAATTTACTTGGCAGTTAGTTTTTTGTTGCTTGTTTTCTTGTTTGTTTGTTTGTTTTAGGATTCACAATTTATTATTTTATAGAATTTCAGTAGTCTTATGTTTACCAAATTAAATGCATGTGAGGCACTTGGCTTTTCAGGTCAAACACTGAGCAATAGGAACTTTAAGTACCATGTACTTTTCTAGTCATTCTTTCTTGTCCACAGTTTCACTGCGATAAGAATAAGCATAGGCGTAATAGCCCCTTACTAGTTTGCATGCTCTCATAAATTGTTCATCAGAGACCAAGTCCCATCTAAAGAGGAAAGCAATTACTGAATTTGAGTCAGAGAAAAGACCAGCAGATGAACTGTGTCTTGGGGATGAAAGTCCTATCATGTCTTCCAAGAAAGCTGTTTCAGAAAAGGCAGTGGGTATTTGAGTTTAGGTCCTCTCCTAATCCCAGAACAGGTGTCCCATGAGCTTGAAGATTCTGTAGAGTGTGCGGTCAACACAAGTGTGTGGAGCACACAGAATTTTCCTCAGATCAGCGAGGAAGAGCTGAACTGTTAAATGGTGTTGCAACAAATTGAATCACCATCTGGAAAAAATAAAGTTGGATGCATGCCTGATAACATATTCCTTCATAAATTCCAAATAGATGAAATATTTAACAGTAAAACATGAAATCAGAAAACTACTTAAAAGGGGGTAATTTTGGAGTAAGGAAAGACTTCCTGATCATGACTGAAAATCCTGAAGCCAAGAAGAAAAGATTGTTGAATGACTATTTTTAAAAGAATATAACAAAAGAAAACTGTCCAAATGTCCTGGTGCAGGTCACTATGAGACAAAAGATAAATGACAAAATGGAAGAATACTCATATCACAAAAGGCTAATCTCCATACATAGAAAAAGCCACTAGAAATCAGTATGAAAAATGGGCAATAAATATAAATAGACCTTAAATATGCGGAAACTTCACTAATATTAAGACAAGTGCAAATTGAAAATACACTGAAATATAACTTCTCATCTCTCAGGTTTAGAGAAATATAACTAGACTATAGACACCATCTTGGCATGTGTGTGTGAGAAAATAGATATTTATAGACTTCTGGCAGGAGGACATGATGTGTGACATTGCCTATGGAAGGCTCATGGCAATACTTATTACAATTGTAACTTCATTTTCTTCTTGGCCCTATAACCCATTTCAGTTCTGGAACTTTATTCTCAAGATATACTTGCAGGATTGTTCAATGCAGCATTGTTGGAAATTGTAAAAGTTTGGAAAGAACTCTGTCCATTTAAGTGGGAGGAGGTGCTGGTTAAATAGTCCTTGTGCATCCTCAGGATGGAGTAAGGATTATACAAAGAAGGAAGAATTTTTCGATGAATTTGGATCACTCTATAAATCTCAAAGAGCTCCAAGATGTAATGTTAAATTTTTTTTTTAAAAAGTATGTAGTATGCACTTTTGTATAAGAAAGGAGGAAAATAAGAACATCTATTCTTATTTGTTGTTTCTACATGAAGAAATTCTGTAAAAATATACAAGAAAGCAAGAGAAAGGGAAAGGAATGAGTAGACAGGCACAGAAGTGGGAGTAAGATGGCTTAATGTTTATTTTTGAATCATATGAATGTACTACTTGTTTAAAATAAGATTTAAAAAAGAATCAGTAGTCAGCAGGCACTGGCAGTATTCATAAATGACTTAGAGGTCTTTGGCTGTGGTCCATCATAAAAGAACTCTTCCATTCAATTAACAGACGTCCAGCTGACTATCTTCTGGATGCCCCAGTGAGTGGCCAGATTTCTAATATACTCACAGATGCACTCTGCTGTTTAAGTATGGTATGTGAATAAAGCTCATACTCCTTGGTAGTCCTTCTGGGTTATGCAATACATATTGCTCATTAAGCCAAATATGTACCTGCTGAATTGGATAGAACACTTTTAAGGTGTAGTTTTACTTATAAGAGGTGAAGCTAAGCTTAAAAATTAAAATATTTTGATAACCTCTGGCACATAAGAAAATTTAAGAAAACCAAACAAGTTCAAAGTCTTCAGCTCAGAATACTAGTTAGCAGTGTGTTAAATTATAGTGCCAAAATCTATTCACTTTCCATTTGCATCTGATTCATCATTGCTCTAATTTTTAATGTTCTTAAACATTACCTGTCGAAGCCGTTAATCCAGTAAGTGCCTTTGCATACCCAATTAAATGCCCAATTACCAATTTTAGGCTCTCAACTTACATTTTAAAATGAAATGAACCCAGCCCTGCAGCTGAATTGTTAATGGATAGCAGATCTCGAGGGAAGCGATGCTAATTGTTCTCACTCAGAAACATGGTTCCCTGACTTAAGCAAAAGAGCACCATTGCTGCTTTGACCTTACACCCCCTGTGCTGTCCCACACTAGTATGAGTTATAACTCTTGATGTCCTTTCAAGAGGAGAAAGAAGATTGAGGGCAAACAGGAGTCCTCGAAGCCTGGGCAGGGATACTGGAATAATTTCCTTTTCCAGAAAAATAACAGTGCCTTTGTATTAAGGCCAGGAAGCAAGACCAAGAAGCTTGGCATTGTGCTTCTGAATATAAATATATATTTAACAAGATTACTTCCTAAACATTGAGTTTGAACATAGAGGAGTATCCAGGATTCTTGGCCAGGATGTGAGTTGTCTTCAGATTCATCCCAGGTCAAGGCAATCTAAAAGAAATCAGCTGCTCTCTGGTTGGCCCTATTTCTGTTCCTGTAAACTGGCCCTTCCCAGTTAGTAGAGCCCATCATTTTAGTTATGGAGGCACAAAGGAGACCAGATCTGCTCTGCATCTCTTTCCTTGATCTTTAAAAGCTATGTTCAGCCACAGGCTGAAATGATGCTTCATAAAGAAGCTTTCCTGCATCCACCAAAAACCCCCTTCTTGCCCACTGCCCCGTCCCACTCAATATGTGTTCTTTCTGTCCTCCTAGCACATAATCATGTGCCTGCTGGTGGGGAGAAGTATGCATTGTGGTGTTTGTTGAGTCCTGCCTCTGTTTCATCACGAGGAACTTATCAATTCGCTTCTGGGATGCACACTTCCCAAGGAGTAGGTTTGTGCTTCAGTCACCTTGTTCTTATTTCATATCATCTCCCCTGTCTCCTCCACTACCCTGGCACATCATTTTTCCTTCAGTGTGCACATCATAAATATTTGTTGAATCAATGTTATTTGTGCCTTCAGATTTTTCCAGAAGAAAAGAATAGTCATACTGCTTTATGATGCAAGTGTTGACAGTTTAAATTCCTCTTAAGTGAGACAGAAAATTTACATAAACTTCTCATACTCAGCTATGATTCCCTCTAGGGGAATTTAGGAAAGATATGAGCATAACATTCTGCCACTCCCAACAGAAAGGCTTTCTCATACCGTGAAGCTCCCTTCCCTTCCTGCCAAGAGACCTCCCCTCCCCAGCAGGAGTGGCACTTCTCAGGGGAAGATACTCTTTGTGTGTTGGACATTTTTAAATGCATAGATAATTCACATGCTCTGCTGTTATTTTGTAAGATGGACTTTACTATTTTTTTCTATATAGTGACTGGCTCTGTTTGTCACTGCATTAGGGAGAGACCTGAGAGAGTGTGCACCACAGTGTGCAGCATGCATCTATGTGATTTGGAGAATGTTAAAACCAGAGGGCTCAGAGGGTCCCTCTGGTCTCGTTTTATCTTATAAATGATGAAATTAAGACTCAGACAGGAAAAGACACATGTCTGAAACACCCAGAGACAGGTAGGCAGAACAAGCCCAAGAACCCAGCCTCACACTACAACAGCTCCCACCCATTGCTCTCGTTGGCTCCCTGATGTCTCCCCTTCTTCAGGGTCATTGCTGTTATTCAGTTAGCCACAGTCCAGTGCTGATGGACGCAAGGTTCATTCCCCATGTAGAGCAGCTTCCTTCACAGAAGGGATTCCTTCGTTTCTAGGCCAAATCCTGTGCCTTGAAAGCTGTTTTGCTACTGGATAGAGCAGAGGAACTACAGGGTGGTTTGATACCAGAAACGCCAGCTCCACTGGAGAGCCATTTTAATGAATATGTCCTGTTGACAGGGAGTTAGGAAGGAGCATTACCTTTCCCTGGGGAGTCAGCAGGTTGAGCTGTAATTCTTTGAAAGAAGAATAGTGATGGGACTCCATGCAAAGGGATCTTTCTGAGGCTCCCAGCAGGAAATATATATTCTCACAAATTTCCCTTTACTTTGCTGTCTCACAAAACAGGTTTTTTTATCCTCTTATATCTAAAAAAAAATAGCCACTTAATTGGCTTTACTCTTTGAATTAAGATGGCCTTCCACTCATCACCATGCATTGAACCATACTAGCTTTCCGCTTGGCTCACACTTTGGTGAACACAGTTCATTTACATCAGGAGGCAATTTGAATTCTGGCTGTTTCTCCAGAGCCTTTCATGCCTGGTAGCTGAGGAGATGTGCATGGGATGGAGCCTGTGGCATCTGTTTCTGTGGGTAGAACTGGAGCAAGGGGCTTTCGACACTCCTCTTTTAAACTTATCTGAACAACACCCTTTGGAAATGTTGACTAGAAGTGGAAACTGAGAGTGAAATTAATTCCATTATTAAAAAATCTGAAAGCAGGGCATAAGCACTGGACATCAGAACCTGAGCTACTATTCCTCTCATCTCCCTTTGCCCCTACCTTTTATATATAGCCTGAGTGTCTTTTTTCACACCTTCTGCCCTCCATTCAGACCACTGGCCAGAAAACCTGTGCTTCAGAATGAGGACACAGGGAGTAAGAAATTTACCAAGGACAAAAAAGTGGTTATCTTCTGTCTCTTTAAAAAAAAAAAAAAAAAAAAAAAAAAAAAGCCATTACTTAAGACTTGGAGCCTCCCGTGTGGAATGCTCAGTGGATGCTAATTTTAGTTGCTACAAATGCTTCCCTTATCTCTTTTATAGGGCAGAATAATGAACAGTGGAGGGCTTCTGCACCTGTCCATCAGCAAAATTAGGCACCTTTTCTGCCTGAGGAGGGTGTGGTGGTCTGAGGGTTATTAGACATCTTGTCTTGGGAACAGAGTGTGCACAGGAGTTCAGGCAGACACAGCCAGGGTTGTTATGTTTGGATGCTGTCCCTGTGTTCTTCCTTCACACCCTCATGGTTCTTATCAGTCAGAGAAAATGAACCGGAGGGTGGACGTGCATCTGCAAAATGAATCTCCTTTCAAAGAGTCCTCAGAAAAGGGAGAAAGTTAATGGTTGTGGTCCAGCACAAAGGAGAAACAAATGTCACAAGCAGAAAGGCAGTGACCTTTCCTGTACTTCCTTCTGTAGGGACACCACAATGGCTTGAGTCCAGAGATGGAAGTCACTGTTTGCACTGTCCATTTTATTAGAATCCCAAACCAAACACACTGTGGTCATTTCTACCTTTACTCAACTCCATCTGGGAATATGCCTGTTTTGCCTTTTGTTCTTATCTTTGGAAGAGTAGCTGTCCAAAGTGTTTACTCCTTCTTTCTGAGGGGTTGGGTTTCCTTTCTGCCTCAAGCCTCCCATTGGAACTTCCTCCCTCTGACATTTGTCCAGGCTCTTATGGCTTTTTGAATGTTCTGCTGGAAGTGAACCCTAACTACCACTTCTTGCTTGATTTTTTTTTTCCTTTTCAACGTAAATTGAAAATCCTTATGAAGAAAGGGCTGTCTCCTATTTTCCCTAAAGGACCAATAAAAAAGCTCCTTCTGCAATATCATCAGAGAATACATTTTCATTTGAGGGAGGCTCATGCATTTTGAACCTAGAATTTTTGATGAATCGTAAACAAGTTTGGACGTAGGTTCTCGTTGCACTACCTGTGGAATTAAAATGCTTCCCAGGCTAATGAACAGAATAAGTAAGATATGTTAAAAAAAAAAGGTTTATTTTTTAAATTAAAAATTTAGAAAAAAGCAAAAACCCAACAGTTTAGGACCTATCATTTTCTTGCAAAGAGAGTTTCCTCTTTGTTCCTGAATTTGATTCAACAAATCCCAAAATGAGTGTGACAGAGAAATCCCACAGACATTTTGGGAAAAGAGGGAGTGTAGTCTGGATTGTCAGAGAAGTCTAGAGTTGGCATGAAAAGGGTGGACATGCTTTAGATTTGCAAGAGGTGGATTGAAAGTATCCCAAGCTGAGAAGGCATAAGAGCAACAGCACACAGATGGGATGAACTATGATATGCCCTAGGAAGAGCCTGGCACTTGACAGAGTAGGTCATGGGAGTGTGGAGTAGAAGGTGAAGCTGGGGAGACCAGTTGGAAATCTAGTTCCAGAGACAGCAGTGATTATCCACTGCATTGCACTACTTAAAGAATCAAACCTTCATTTGTCTAGAAATAAGTTCAATAATTTATTCTTGAATTATCAGGGCTTCTGAGCAATTTTACCCACCAGGATAGTATCTTTTACATGTGACAATAAGACACTGGACAGCAGTGGTGAGGACTCTTTCTAACTGATGGCTTGCCATCAAGAGGGCAGCCTATCAATATGTCTGGGGCAGACAGTGGCTTCTCCCTATAGAACTCTCAATGACATCCTTGACCTCCTTAGCAGAAGAAGCACATAGGAGGGAGGCATTAATTCTATCCTTGTAACAATATCAGACTTTCAAGTGGCCTTTGTCATTTGCTGTGTTAGTCATTTCCTCCAAGTCTGCTTGGGATTGGCACAGTTTTGCCCGTGCTTAAGGTTTTGTGATGGTTTGTGTGTCCTGCGCTATCCAGGGTCACAAGTGTCTTTGACTTAAAAATGTGTATGTCCAGCATTGTATGTCATTACTGACTCCAGAGAAGAATTCACAGCAGCTGAGAAAACATTCAATAAAGAGACATCATTACCCTAAGTACATGTATGAAGACACAAATGGTATGACTCTACTTTGTGTACAACCAGAGATATGAAAAATTGTGCTCTATATGTGAAATATGAATTGTAATGCATTCTGCTGTCATATATAACAAATTTTAATTTTAAAAAATCTAAAAAAAATAGGATAAAAAAGAGAGACAGACAGACTTGGATAACTGTGGCCTGTTACTTTACCTGTATTTTTTTACTTGACAAAATAGGTTTGTATTTTCAAGTATAAATGTATTTGTCTTTCCTCCTCTTTAAAAAAAAAAGTTATTTCACATTTTACTCCTGAATGAATTCACTCTAAGACCCATTGGGCCTCTGTTCAGGCTAGAGGATCTAGGAGTCTACTGATAGACTAAAATTTGAAGAAGTGAGTCTTCTTGGTAATGTTGGCATAATTCTGTCTTTCTGTTTGTTTAATATTGCTAGTTTCTGGAGGATTTTTTTTCACGGAAGTACCAGCAGCCCTTGGTGCTAAGGTATGCTAAAGGCTCACCAAAGGCTAGTTAAGAAATTACTTTGTGGGCTGGGGATGTGGCTCAAGTGGTAGCACGCTCGCCTGGCATGTGCGCGGCGCTGAGTTCCATCCTCAGCACCACATACAAATAAAATAAAGATGTTGTATCCACTGAAAACTAAAAAATAAATATTGAAAAAACTCTCTCTCTCTCTCTCTCTCTCTCTCTCTCTCTCTCTTTTAAAAAAAAGAAATTACTTTATTAGTCATAGAGATCTTGACCTGAGAAGTCAGATGGAGAAAAATTAGTATAAATTTATACTTGTATAGGAGATCATAAAGGACATTTGAAGAGTGAATTAAGAACTTGATACGTGTAGCTTTTAATGGAGCAAGGATGAGCCAGCAGACTGTTGGTGATGACTCTCTGGCAGATGCAATACCTTTCTTGCCTCATTCGTTCCATAGAGACATGTTCTTATAAATCTTCTGATAAGCTAGGTGAGTTTTTTGATCCATGTTCCTAGGCAAATATATTTGAGTGAACTGCAATTTCAGTTAAGGGAATACACCAGAGTTTCTGAGTTAGTGATCCAACATTAGGAAAATTTGATCCCTCTTATCACAAGCCCTCCAGGCACCATGCTCTGAAGAGGAGATATTTTTATCATGTGTCCCTACAGGTAGAAAATATTCAGCTGGCTATTGAATTGTGAGAGTTTTTATGGCCTTCAGACTTGCTGACAGCATCACTGGGCACATACCTAATGTACAGCTTGACAGAACACCTTCAGCCTGTATTCACCTCCACCGTGTAAGTGATTCAAACCATGGCAGCCCACCAGTTCACCCACACGGACAGACTTTGTGCAAGGTCCTTCATTCCTTATCTTTTGTCCCCAGTGCCAGCCTCCCACTTGCAGCAACCATTCCCAGTATTCATAGCATTCATTTAGTGGACACTGACTGCTAATGCACTCTCTGGGAGTGGGGTAAAGGAGGCTTAGGAGCAGAAACCTTGCCTCTACCTTACAAAATTACTCAGCAAGAATAGGAAATGGCCTGTCTCCCTCAAGGAGTCCAAAGTGGGCTTTCCTGCTTTATGAAAACAGTGGCCAAAGAACACAGTGGGATACAAAATGTTGGTATGACTTAGAGGAAAATAACTTTGCAAAATCTATTAAAATTTTCCTCTAATCTCTTTGAGAATGTGGATAAAGAATGGGCCTATAAATCATCATGGTACATAATAAGATGACTATAAGCCAGTAGCATCATAGTTTTTAAAAATATTACTGTGTTGGGCTGGGGCTAGGGCTCAGTGGTAGAGCACTTGCCTGGCATGTGTGAGGCACTGGGTTCAATATTCAGCACCACATAAAAGTAAGTAAGTAAGTAAGTAAATAAGTAAATAAATGTGTTCTGTCCATCTACAACTAAAAAGATTTTTTTTTTTAAATAGCGCTGTGGTCAAATACGAGTTTCAGTTGATCTCAGCTGACCACGAGCTTGTTAATCTGCTGCTGAGTGGGTGTTATGTGTTGCACTGTCATAATGCATTTTCACCTGCTCTACTTAGGTCTGCCTCATGTTTGAAAGGCAAACATGGAGCACTCTGCTCCAGCCCAGGAGGACCACATGGGTGGTGGTGATTGGGGAAGAAAATGCCCTAGGGGGAGGCTGAGTGGGCAGGAAAGCTACAATATAGACATAACTGGAGACTAAAGGACAACTGTCAAGGATGTGGAAATATACAAATGGAAATGGCTGCAATCTTGTCCTGAAAGGAGAATCTCTTGTCAAGAGGCTTTTTAACTATTGGGATAAGTTGTAAATCACTTCCATGAGAATAAAAGAAGTTAGAAGAAATAGCCATTTAATGTAGCCTTGAAAATGTAAGCCCAAAGAAAAGACATGGAATCAAGAGAAACCTCATGAAATATCTTTAATTCTGTAATACATTGATTGCATAGGCAGAAGTACTAACCATACGTGTAAAACCTGTTAAGTAAACTTTAATTATGTCAAATTGGTGTAATAAGCTGAAAAGAACTTTAGCTTGTACATTACCAGAATGCAAAATATTGCTTCTAATGGAACCAATAGAAGTTACAATTTTTAGTGTTTTGCTGATCTATAGATTTCCATATTTAGCCCTTCATTAAGTTTAGCTTTAAAACCAGTATATGTTACCTTGCAGTACAAAAGTGGTGATTGCTACCCCAAATTTCAGTTCAAATAAACTAAAGTTTTGAAACCAAATCAATATCATAAAAGGGTTTGAGAATTCAAAGTTAGTAGGGCTACTTACTCTCCTACTACTCAGATGCATGATGCATGATTTGTTCTCTGCCTGTCATAAGCCATACCTATCCATAATGCTCATTCCTGCTATTCATTTTTAAAATACAATGTCTTTACCTTTCCAGCGGAATACACATAGTGACAGCCAGTGAAATTCAGGAATTCACTCTATGGTGTAGACACCAAACAGTTATAGAAGCACTTAGCTACATCCCTGAGCCCTGGGGAAAACCAAGTTTAGTGGTTGCCTTTGGTGTTACTAAGAGCAACACCTCTCTTTGTCCTGGAGAAGTGACTTAGTGTAGTGACTGTTTTGATTCATGTTGGCTTTATCAGAATCGTCTCTGGTCTAGGCTACCAATCTGAGAGAGAGGAAAGATATCATGGGGCGACAAAATGGAGACTTGCAGGCATGATGACCAGCTGAGTTTTGAGAGGAGCTAATGCAGTGATAGTTGCACCTCACCTCAAGGAAATGGCAAGACAGTTTGTCCTCCAATTAGTTGTGATTTATGTAGGAATGGTCATTGGGGAATTGAATAGAGAAAGCTGAGCACATCGCTGCTCATCCAGCACCAGAGGGTCAGGTGTTTTACTCCTTTTATTCTGAATCTTCATCAAGGCTGTGCTTTGAAAAAGACCCCAAGAGATTTTTCTTAGGAAGAAATCATTTAACACAAGTGGCGTCATTTATTTCAGAAATGATTCCTAGGCTGCTGCATAAATACTAATGACATGCATAACAATGTGTTCCACCTTGGAATTTGCAGCAAAAGTCACAGAGACGCTGGCTTTCTGTGTGGGAGAGGCAGCTCTTCACCACACAGAAGAGCCTTATAGTCAGGAGTGCCTGCTGCTTTTCTCCACACCCCCTTCCCTTAAATGACTCTAGACTTTATAAAAAGAAAACCAGAGATTTGACCAAAGAGGAATAGAATGGGTGAGATCTTTCTAACCATAGTCCTCAGTACAAATACTTATTTCTCTTGGATGTGGAGATATGTGATGTGTTATATCCATATCCAATATGGTCTCTAATACACTAAGCATTGCGGGGTTCAAGGATGACTAGAAAATGGTGAGTGACATTGAGGATTTCCATCTGGAGGGTCAGTAGCTCTGGAGAGTGAGGTAGACCAGCCCCTTTTCTGTGTATGTCTCTACCCCTGCCACCTAGTATGAGTTAACCATGGTCTCCTCTCCCCTGAACTGTAGCAGGCTCTCCTGGACTCTGACTGTTGTTCCCAAAAGATTTGTTGTACCTGAAAAATGTCCTGGGGTTTGTATTAGTCAGAGTTCTCCAGAGAAATAGAACCTACACCTAGGTATAAGATAGATGGAGGAATGGATAGACAGACTGGTATCTTCTTTACTGAGTCAAATGCTAATTTCATCTGGAAACAACCTCATGGACATAACCAGAAGCAATGTTTGATCTGAGCACCTTTTGGCTCATCAAGTTAAAATTAATCATCAAAAAGTTTATCTAGATTTAGGGAGTAATGCAATGAAGCAAAGAAGATAAAAACAGAAAAGACAAGGAGGTCGTCTAGGAGAGGTTTTAACTTGCAGAGGAGTTTCTGAGGAGTACTAGGGGGCTGAGGAGCAGTGGGTCAAGGAGCAGGTGGTAATAAAGTACATGTCACAGTCTTCACATTTCTTAGAATGAACAAGGTTTGAGCACTAGCCTTGACAATGAAAACTTCTCATTAAAAAGAAAGAATCAAGCCTTTTCTGAGACACAGTGAGAGTAGTCTGAAAAAGGGAAGATAGAAGCTTCAACTTAATGGTAATTAAGAAAGAAATGTTCTGGAAGAGACAGGCAGTGCTGGAGATCAAATCCAGGGCCTCACCTGGGCAAGTGCTGTACCCAAGCCCCACAACTCAGCCACATGTTCATTCAAATCTTCTGCGTATCTTTTTAAGTTGGATTGGTTTTTTTTTCCTTTATTGAGTTTTGAGTTTAAAACTCTCAATATAAGTAATTTAGCAGAAACAATGATTTACAGACATTTTCTCCAAATTCATAACTTCTCAGTCTCTTGAAGAACAGAAGTGTTTGATTCTGTTGAAATTCTACTTCTTAATGACTTCTTTCTTGAACTGTACTCTTGGTTTATCTATATCTGCCTAACCCCAGGTCACAAAGATTGTCTTCTAAAAGTTTTACCATTTGAGATCTTTACCTTTAGGTCTATCATCCTTTTGACCTACTTTTTAGGTAGGGTACAAAGTACAAGCTGAAGTTCGTTTTTTGTGTGTGGCTATTGGTTGTTCTAGTATTACTTGTCGAAAAAGCTTCCTTTCCCCACTTTGCAGTTTGGTTGAAACCACTTCTCCATATATGTGAAGAATCTTTTTGTGGCCTCTCTTCTATACCATGGATCTGTGTGTCTGTTTCCATGTCAGCAGCACATTGTTTTGATGAGTTTATTTTTGTAATAAATCTTTCAATCAGATCAAGTAAGTCAACATTGTTTTCTTTTTTCAAATTTGTTTTTGTTCTTCCAGCCTTTTGCATTTCCATATGAATTTTTATAATCCATTTACTGTATTCTACAAAAATTTACAAACCTGCTGGAATTTTGGTTAAGGTATCTAGTGATCTGTAAATCAAATTGGAGAGAATTAGTGTCTTAATTGTACTGAGTTTTCTAACCCATGATCACCATATCTCTTCATTTGAACTTAAGATTCATTTGGGGATTTTTGGCCTCTCGTTGATTCCTCCAGTTGTTGAACATGAGATGTTTTTAGATTTATTTAAGACATTACTGTCTTTCAACAATGTTTTTTAACTTTCATTGTCCATCTTGTATTTCTTTGATTAAATATGTTTTCCTAAGTGTTTTTTTTATTTTTTAGTGCTATTATTAATAGAAGTTTTTTCTTTGTTGGTTTATTAGCTATTTTGTTAGTCAGGGTTCTCCAGAGAAACAGAACCTTGGCTGAGTATACAGACAGTTCCAAATTTACATGATTTGACTTAGGAGTTTTCAAGTTATATGATGACACAAAAGTGAACTTACACAGCCATTCTATTTTTTCACTTTCAATTCAGTGTTCAGTAAATTGCATGAGACAGTCTATACTTCATTGTAAAATAGGTTTTTTGTTAGATGATTTTGCCCAACTGTTGACCCTGAGCACGTGTGAGGTAGATAGACTAAGCTATGATATTCAATAGGTTAGTTAAGTGCAGGCATTTTTTTTTTGTGTTCTTTTTTCATTAATTCTTTTTTTTTTCTCACAATAAGCATATACATTACTCTGGCATTTCTTTTTGTAGTTATTTTTAGTTTATAATAGGCGTATCTAACTTACTGTATGTTTTGCCTTATATTGGATTTATTCTAATAATCTAACATAACCCCATTGTGAATCAAGGAGCATCTACACACACACACACACATACAGGGAGGGGGTGAGAGGGGGAGGGAGAGAGGATGGCGGGTAGAGAGACTAGTGATATTTTAAGGAATTAGCTCCTATGATTATGGAGACTGGCAAATTCAAAATCTGCAGGCCAGAAACCCACGGAATAGCTGATGTTGCCACACAAATGTCAAGGCCATCTGCTGGCAGAGTGCCTTCCTGCTCTGGGGAACTCAGTCTCCTGCTCTTTTGGCCTTCAGCTGATTAGATGGGGCCCACTGTGTCTAGGAGGACACACTGCCTTATTCAAAGTCCACCTATTTAAATGTTAATCTTCTCCCAAAATACCCCACCAAAACATCCAGAACAGTGTTTGACCATGTATCTGGGCACCGTGGGCCAGCCAAGTTGACATATCCATTGCAGCTATGACTCTGTTTTTGTTATTTTAGTGGTTGCTTCAGGCTTAGCAGACTGTGCCTGCACTTGGTATTATACTACTTCATGTGTCATTTAAGAACCTCACAAGAGTTCACTTCCATTTCTCCCATCCCAAGTTTTGCTGTCTTGTCATATATTTTGCTTTTTTGTATGTTATAAACTCTGAACTACGTGGTCATTTGGTAGGTGAGACTAAAGCATTGCTCAGTCTGGGGCTGATTATTTGTTACTAATGAGATAAGACTCTTCTGAGTGTTCTATCCAATGTTTCACAAATCTTGAGGTTCTGCAATATGGCTGGTAGGATGGGCATTCTTCCTGGCCCTGTGTGAGCATGGAAGGTTCTGTCCTCTCTTCATTTGAAGCAGTTGTTTCTCTGACTCGGGTAGTTTTCTCACATACACACGGTGAAAAATACTTAGGTAAGCACTCAGTGGCAAATCTCTATAAGTCTCTGGTATTTTCCTTCTGCATAGTTTCTCTCCTTGGTCTCCCTGTGCTCTCGGCACTGTCCCTTCAGCTCAGGAGTCTACCAGTCTCTGGCTGGGTTCTTCTCCCTGCACCATAGCCTGGAAACTTTCTCACAGCAGTAAGGACTCATCTCATTTATTTTCCATCTTTTAGAGATCATTTGAAAGATCATTGCCTGATACACAATGCCTTGAAACCATTGTTCCATGTGGTTTGTCCATTTTGGGTTGCTTTAGGCAAGGAGAGTGGACATAGCACTGATATCAGATCAGTACATTCCAAGATTGGAATTCTTGAGTCATAAAGCATATGCACATTTATCTTTAGTAGATATTACCTATGGTTTGCCAGGGCAAATTCGGCTAATTTTAACTTTAGATAATTTTCACTAACAGAGTTGAACTTTGTTTCAACCAGATCATTTTGCTGGATTTTATTCCCCAATTTAGCACAGTAAAAAGTGAAGGTGACAGGCTCCTAGTGACATTTTTTTTTTAGGATATTAGTGACGTACACCCTCATTTAAAATGTATGATTAAAAGTATTGAGTAAGCGGTGGTGGTGGAGAGAGCGGATAATCTGTCTTTGCTTGACTGATAGTCATAATTATATTTGACAGTTTGTGCTTGCAAAGTAATAACAGCTTTGATTTTTTTCCACAATCCTACTCCTATTATATGTTTAGTACCTGGTCCATTAGAAAATTTTGTGTCTTCCTCTGCCTCCTTTAAGTTTTAGTGTCTCTCTTTCTCCTTCCTTCTTTCTCTCCCCAACTCTTTCCTTCCTCTCCCCCGCCCCTCTAGCAGTCTTTTCAAGTAAGGAGATCCATATCCACAAAACATCCTTCAATGGTTCTTTCACACTATTTTGAACGATTCTGCTCAGCAGTGGGGGACCTGGCTTCCTAGTATGACAGAGCACAGTAGCAGGCCCTTCCTCTCACAAGCGTGATGAGTGCCCTCTTCCATAGCTGCAAGTGGGTGAAGCTTCCATCTCCCCTCATTGTATAGGGTATTTGAGCTTCAAGAACTCTGCTGCTCTGTTCTCCCAGGTGAAATATATACTGAATTTCTACCGAGTAGGACATTTCACTGAAGAAAGTGTATACTTAGTGTATACTTTTCAGTACGTAGTCACAGTACTATAAGAAAGAAGAACATTAAGAGGCTGTGTCTCACAGCCTCTTTATTCCTAGGCTTTGAGCTTTTGGTGGAGAAATTTAATTTGTTCTTGAGTCAGGTAGCTGATTATTTAATGCCTTTGTTTTTTGATAAAGTTTTTGTAAGTCTGCCCTAAGAACAGATCAAAAAATGGCATTTACCTTGTTTTCCAGAATTGAAGGAGCAAGGAGAAAATAAGACTTTATGACTGTAGTTAACCCCTTTTGGTATCTTCATTTTATAATAGTTGTTATTGAATTTAGTCTCCTTTGGAAACCATCACAATTGTCACAACTCTGGGCATTTACTCTTAGTTGAAGCCTGTTTGTTTGTTTCATGGTTACATTACACAAACAGGACATGTTATATCCTTTCCATATAAAATGTAAAATTGCAATAACTAATATTAACCAGGCTTTATAAATCATTGTATATTTCATTTCCCCTTTACCCCAAGTGAATGCAGATTGGTTTTCTCTGCAGGTCAATGGGGAGATTGTCTTAGGACGTTAAAAAAATCCTTGAGTGGCTGAATCTCAAGCCAAAAACTGTGTTTTCAGGGAGGCTGAAACAAACAGTTAATTGAGAAAGATGCTGTTAGAATTAAATTGGATTAAAAGAGATTGTTGCAATTGGTTATAACCTCCAAATTTCTCTCCTTCTAGGCTCTGATATTTCTATAATTTCTTGGTTCTTGCACTTTTTTTCCCCACTTACTTGTTCTCAGAATCTCCCTCTTTTCCAGTAAGAAAATGTTCAAATCCCTTAAATCATGTCTTGATTTTGAAACTGAACAATTTAACCTGAAATAAGTTTTTGGTTTGTTCATGGTTTCTGGTGAGCCCAAGAATAATTCTTCCTTTAGTTGAAGAGCCATTCATTTTTTAACTGATTCATTTATTCATGCATATAGCAATTAGCACTGTGTATCAATTAATAATATAGAAGACTGTGGTCTTAATCTAGAGAGGGCACTGGAGAATTCAGGTCTTCCGAGGTTAACCTTCCCGGAAGATTTCAGGCTTAAGATTTAATTAAGACCACTTTGCTATACCTGAACCTGTCATTGACTTGAAAAATAGAATATGCTTCAAAATAAAAATCTACATATTTTATAGTTTTTTTTAAATTAAAATTATAAATGAGGTATAGAAGATTATAATTAGATGGAGATAGATTTTCAAAGTATCAACAAGATCTCATATGGGCCTGTGACACTGAAGTTGTCTATTCCAGAGGTGATAATGCCTCCCTATTTGTAATTTGAAACTATTGGAACAACTCAGTACTTCTAAGCAGAGTTGACATAGGACAGTCACGTGATGATTAATGTGCAGTCATTAACTACTCTGGACATGGTGGTGTTTCTTCATATTAAAGGCAGCCTTCCCAAGAGAGCTTGATACAAAATATTTCTTATTTCTCTTGCCCTACTAAAGGACTTAAACAAACTTCCTATAAAAAAAGGGGGGGGGGGTTCTACACAGACGTTTCCTTTTGTGGTATCACTTTGAAGAAATTTCCTAGACATCATCATCACCATCTTCAACTGTCTTCCCTCTGCCCTGTCTGATATGAGAATGTAATGTCACTGGAGATCGAGGAACTAATGCCAAGTAAGGGCTCTTTGGTATGGAGAACTTCTTTCTTTGTGATTAGTTCTTCAAGAGACTTAGAAAGTTGGCTTCCTCAAAGCCTTGAGCACTCATTCTACACTTTCCTTTCCCTTAAGGACTAAGGGAGTAGGAACTGTTTAGGGGCATCCCACATTCATTCCCACTGGTTTGGTGCTCCTGACTGAAATGTCACCATCTTTATTATTTTTTCTTCAAATATGCAGATTCAAGAATATTTTGTCACATCCATGTTTGTAGCAGCTCAATTCACAATTGCTAAGCTATGGAAAACAACCTAGATTCCCTTAAACAAATGAATTGATAAAGAAAATTTGGGGTGTGTGTGTGTGTGTGTGTGTGTATGACACACATATATAATGGATTATTTCTCAGCCATGAAGAAGAATGAAATTATAGCCCTTGCCAGTAAGTGAATGGAACTGGAGACTATCATGCTAAGTGAAATAAGCCAATCCCCAAAAAACCAAAGGTCAAATATTTTGTCTGACATGTAGATGCTGGCACACAATAAGGAGTTGGAGAGGGAAGAATAGAAGTTCATTGGATTAGAAAAAGGCATATGAAAGAAGGGATGGAGGATGGGAATAGGAAAGACAGTAGAATGAATTGGACATACTTTCCTACATTCACAACAGTGAAACCCTACATATGTACAACCACAAGAATGGGATCCTAAGTTATACTCCATGTATGTGTAATACATCAAAACACACTCTACTGCCATGTATATCTAAAAAATACAAATAAAAATAAATATTTCAAAATTTTTAAAAAATTTTAAAAAAAAAGAATATCCTGTCAGACCCACGTGGGCCCGAGGAATCTGTCCAGAGAGCCTCCAGTACTGCTATGGTTTAGATGTCTCCCAAAAGCTCTTGTGTGAGATAACACAAAAAATTTCTGAGGTGAAATAATTGGGTTAATGCACCTAATCAATGCATTGATCCACTGATAGAGACTGACTGGGTGGTAACCATAGGCAGGTAGGGTGCAACTGGAGGAGGTAGGCCATTGGGGGCATGCCTTTGGGTATATTTTGTCTATGGTGAGGGGAGCTCCCATTCTCTGCTCCCTGGTGTGATGCCCTGAGCTGCATTCCTCTGCCACAGCCTTTTGACGCGATGCCCTGCCTCCAGGCCCAGAGAAATGGAGCCGACTATCTGTGGACTGAGACCTCTGAAATAATGAGCCCCATATAAACTTTTTCCTCTAAAATGCTTCTTGTCAGAGCTTTTGATCACAGGAAAAAAAAAGAAAGAAAAAGTTCAAGTACTGAAGATAGAAAGGAGGTACCAGAAAGAGAGGGGTAGGCCTCATAGACCAACCTGGCAATTTCAAGACCTGGTCTGATTTTGAAACTCTGGATCATGTAACTTATGGATCTAAACATTTACTGTATCCCTAAATTATAACAAATTTTGAGAAAGTGTTAAAAGCAAAAAATCAGTTCTGGGTAGAGAGTACCATGTTCCACTTCCCGCTAACCAGAGGAGGGAGGATATCTCCCTATGCTCATAAACATTCAGCTGTCTCACTTGGTGAAATTACTGATGCAGCTGAGATTAATATTTATTCTCATGCATATTATGAAATCTACCTGGAATTATCAGACATTAGCATTTTAGAACAGTAAGGAAACCAGTTCCAAGAAGACTTTTTTTTTTTTTTTTTTTGTACCAGGGATTGAACCCAGGGGTGCTTTACCACTGAGCCACATCCCCAGCCCTTTTGATTTTTTTATTTTGAGACAGGGTGTCAGTAAGTTGCTTAAGACCTCAATAAGTTGGTAAGGCTAGCCTCAAATTTGTGATCCTCCTGCCTCGGCCTTTTGAGTTTCTGGGATTATGGGTGTGCACCACCTTACCCAATGCAAGATCATTTCTCACCTTGGCTTGTTCCCTCACATCAGCCCCCAGAAGCCATGTGCTTTCACTTTCTGGACCCACATTGCAGAGGATTTTTTTTTCTTTTTTTGTCAGTCACCTCTGATACAGCCAAAGAGCATCACTAGTGAGATTCTATATGAACGATGCTCTTTTCTTGCTCAGATTATTTATTTGTCTTCAGCAGTCTTAAAACCAAAGTGTCTGCTCATTAGACTCCAACTGAGCTGGGAGCTGAGGCACACCACCAACCCAGTATTCCCTAAATCATGAGGTCATGAGAGGACTGTGTTGGTGAATCCTAAAGATATGTTAGGGATGGTAGGAACTGCAAATTCTGCATTTTAACCACCTAGCTTTAACATCAAACTTTAATGCGGATATGGTCTGTCCTTTAGCACCTGTACTTTTTTTTTCTAATTTACAGAAATGGCCATATAAAGTAATACAATGATTTGATTTAAGTTCTATATGTAAAGGAAATGTTTGTCAAAATGTTGATAACTGTTTTACAATACCTAAGACATACAAGATAGAAAGGATACAAAGGAGGAGAGTAATCGTTTTGTTTATAGGCTGATTTTTTTTTTTTTGTTTCCTTTAAAATTGTGTTTTAAGGCTGAAATAGGAATTTGTATCTTAGGCAAAATTGACTTTCCTTTTTGGAATAGTTGAGACATGATGCTGTGAAAAATGAGATCACCATTGGACCTTGAAGTGGAGGATCCATCTCAGAATCCCCTGCAGAGTGTGCACTATTCTCCTATTTACATCACATGCAAGTAGTATGTATTTCTCTCTTCCCCTTCCTTGTCAGTTCACCAACTCCTCCTTGTGCAAGACTTTTTTGATAAGATTAGTTGGTACTTGGTTGTTGGCTGCTTGGTGGTTTTTAATGAAATAGAATTTTCTGATTTGCACAGTCAAGGCCAGTGGTCTCCACCCTGTGATTAGAGTCAGGTGTCTGATTTTATTTTTGTAAAATGTCTCACGGATGGGCCAGTATTCAAAAGACCTCGTTAGACCATTAGTTTGTGAGATGGAGAAGTGTGTGTTGATGATAAGGATATTCTGAACAGAATGGTTTGTATCACTGCTTCATAGGATCAAGTCTACATAAAGGTCAAAGAAGAGACATGAAGCCATGAAGACCATTCTCTGTTCAGAGCTGAGAGCAAAGTGACCTAGCTTTGGTTGCCTTGGTGCTACTCCTGCCTCTGATGCCAGTGAGGAAGCGGGGACTGTAGGAAGTGGGAGTGAGAGAGCAGGAAGCATTAGCTTGGGTAACCCCAAAACTGGATTTCCTGAGTAAGTCCCAAATGTACCACTCAGTGGTCCCAGAGGAGCCATTCTGGTTGTCTTATTGTTTGTAGGAGGACATCTATGATGTGGAGTCCTTAACTTCTGTCTCCACTTGCTAATCCCATGTCTAACCAAAGAGTTTTCTCTGAGTAAGGCAGGCAACACTGCATATCTATTTATGACTTTAATATATATTGCCTTTCATTAACTCATTTAAAAATAAAAAGGAAGGTTTATTTAAGAGAAAACATTAAAAAATAACATTTCAGGAAACTATAAAAATCATAACAAGTAGTATCATTATTAGAAAGCAATGATTCAATTAAGTCTTACTTAATGAGCATCCTGTACCCAATAAAATGTGACATTTGACACTACAGCAAAAAATTATGATAGAAAAAGCACTGAAGTTCATTGTTTAAGTTGCAGTTTTTCCAGTTATTAACAGACAACTTTGGAAAGTCAGCTCTTTCTGTGCCTCAGTTTCCTTATCTATAAAATAGTGGTCAGATAATGGCAATGATTATCACAGGTATTATAATCTCAAGAGCAAAACTAGAAGCTATATAAAATGGATTTTTAAAATATTAAATTCTATTTTGAAAAAGCACCATGTCAATTTATAATCCTATAACACAAACCAGTAGGAAGTAACTTAGAAGAGCCTCATGGGGATTTATCTATATCGTATATATTTTAGAACTGGGGGACACAATAACAGTCTGGTTTTTGTTTTTGGCAAATTTCTCAGAGAAGCAAACACTGAATATTTAATGCAAGCTTGAAATTAACCCATTTTTTTAAATGAACATTGAGTGTGATGTGAATGAAATAGCATGTTGGGAATCTACTTGGATAAAGTGATCAAAAAGTAAACTGAGTACAAAAAGGAAGGGGCAATGAGATGAGCTTGGGAGGTACCCAAGCACATGCAGGCCTTTGCAGGTCATGGTAAGGGACTTGGATTTATTCTAAGTACTTTAGAATATCACTGAGGGTTTGTTGTTGTTTTGTTTTGGTTTTGTTGTTGTTGTTTATTTTGGTTTTGGCAGTACCAGTGAACCACATTCCTAGCCCTTTTTATTTATTTATTTATTTTTATTTTCAGATAGGATCTCACTAGATTGCTTATAGTCTCATTATGTTGCTGAGGCTAGCCTTGAACCTGCGATCTTCCTGCCTCAGCCTCCCACAGTTGTTTTTTTTAATTTCATTTTTTAGTTGTTGATGGACTTTATTTTATTTATTTTCATGTGGTGCTGAGAATTGAATCTGGTGCCTCACTCATGCTAGGCAAATGCTCTACCACTGAGCCACAACCCCATCCCATCCCAGAGTTATTAAAAGATATTTCAGTCCTCTATTTAAGTTTGAATAGACAGGTTTGGGGAATCATAGAAGTCCCTAACAGGGATGACCATGTCAGGCCCGAGATGTGGCTGCTTCTCGAAGCCTCCCTGACTTCCCCTAACTCCATCTTCATCCTTAAAGCCCCCACCCAAACACCTCAGATCCTCAGATGATTTGTATATCATACTATTATATTTTAGAATTCTTCTGCATAATTTTTTTTTTCTTTGCCACACTGGGCATGGAACCCAGGGATACTCTACCACTAAGCTACACCCTCAGCCTTTTTTATTTTAAGATAGGCTCCCCCCAGTCTGCCTGGCTTCTTTTGCATAATTCTTATCCCCTAATCACATCCAAATTCGTGATTCAAGATTTTATCTTATTTAATCTTCAAATTGCCTTCAAAACCTAAATGATCCATAAATATTTATTGAATTAATTAATACATAAGTTCATTGATTCCCAGCAATCCATATGCATTTGAATCACTTGGGAGAATTAAAATATTCATACCAGAGCTCCATCCAAGGTGTTCCAGCTCACCCAATTCAGGACCTTTGTTGTAAGAGCTCTCAGGTGATTCTGATGTGCAATCAGAGTGGACACCAGAGGAAATGTCCTCATTCTGGGTGCTCTGCAATATTACCTAGGTGTGTCATACCCACTCTGTCCCCTCTAAATGCCTGTATAGCTTATTTTCCTCATAATTGATGAAATCATATGAAAGTGTCCCCGTTATCTGAACTTTAAAGATATTAAAAATAATGCACGTTGGAGTCTATCATAGAGGGGTTGTTGGATATAGCTTATGATATTACTAATACAGGTAATTTGCATTTTCCATGTATGCTTTCAATTAATTTTCTTTTGGAAGGAGAAGATGAGTTACTATCTTTCATTAAAACAGTGAAATAGACATCGAAAACCTGGGTGACTTACTTTTTTTATGAGCTATGAACCCCAAAAATAAACAAGGAAGGATTTAAACCATCATTTCTTAAGTACTCAAAAAGTATGGCCATGGTATGTTTAGCCAAGTGTTTTGATTTTAGAAAGGGAAATTCTATATTTAATTCTATATAATGTGTATATAATAACATAATTTTAAGGCACCTGCTTCAAAATAGAAACTGGGATGTTAGGGAAAATAACATTCAACAGAAATTAAACCAAACTGGGCTCAGTGCCCAGGAAAACTAGCCAGACTCCAAGAACTGGGCAAGGAATAAACTAATAGGGAAAGACAGTGGGAATGGATAGAATTATAACTGTTTCCATCAAAAATGGCCACTGTACAGTGTGATCACAGCTGAGGAATTTTGCTGGGACACTTGTCATTGTGGGTGGGGTTCCTGCCCTTCTCATTTTAATGACAAACTTGCAATGGAACTTGCCCTCCTAAAAAGTGAATTTTAAACATGCCAGGCATATACAGTGATCTTGCATTGAATTTGAGTTTTTATAATGCTGTAAACTAATTGGAAACAAATGGACCTGAAATAAAAATAGGAGTTCATAACAACTTTAACTGAAGTTAGAAGGAAAGCCTTCAAGTTTCCCAAGACGCTTAAATGTCATATGATTTACATAAACAAGGGAGGAAATCCTCTTTGTGTGTTTAGGGGTGTGCGTCTAATACAGGAACCCGTGTTTTCCTGTTATTGAAAAGCATTCTTTCTTTAATCTTTTAAGCACATTCTGGACCTGCATGTATTCCAGGTGTGTGTTTTCTTTGACATTAAAATATAAGAGCAGAGTACAACTATCAGAGGAACCTATTAGGACTCCTGTTTATGTCATAGGAGATGCAAAAAATAAATAAATAAATAAACTGAAATAAATGGATGGACAGAGCCCTGGGCACACTAGTAGTATTGCCTGAATTTACTTATGGGAATGGTTATTCCGAATAGGATGGAGCCTATGAAGAGAGGCCATTTGTGATAAAGACTATAAAATCTCCTCTGATTATGGGTATGATCATGATGACTTTTTAACCGTAAAAGTAAATTTAAATAGTGTAAAAATGTCCAGAAGCTGTTGGGCAAAAATAACTGAAATAATGGGCAGTAAACCAAAACATTATTTGAAGTTTAAAAAAAAAAAAAAAAGAGTTTGCTAAGTACTGGCTAGGAGCAAGGGGGGAGATTGTACTGAGACCATAGGGACTCTTCAGAGCTGGGCTTGTGGATGCTCACCGTATCCAAAGGCAGAGTATCTTCCTTCTATGCTTTTCTGTGGTCTCTGCTCTCCTACTTCAGTGACCCCAGATACTACAAAGCGTGTTTTAATGCCTGAACCATACAGACTTCTAATCATCAAATGTGACTGGAGCAAATGCTTTCTGTCCCTTGTCCCTCAAGAATCCTTTTCTTTTTGCCATCTTTCAAGCATCTGCCAAATTATTGAAAACAACAACAACAAAAAAGAATATGTATTTTCTTCTGACACAGCTACTCAGGCCTCCGCAGGCTGTGATTAGCTCAAATTCTTTGCAGCGCATGGTGCTCTCTGCTTTCCCTAATTCCTCCATGGCATCATTTCTGTTTAATCTTTACTAACTTCCACATCCAGGACTCAGGAGGAGCTTTTAGGAAAGTGCTTTTAAGACCGTTAATTACCTCTCCCACCATTATTAGTCTCTAAACCACCAAGTAAGCAGATGTAGAAATGCTCAGGGTGACTTTGTCCTGGTGTTTGACATCAATCTGAGAGGAGATGGAGTCCATCTGCAGTTGGAAGGGGGAAAACTGCCGGAGGCTAAGGAGGGGTGGTCGTGGTCCTGTGAGTATAGTGACTTCAAAAATTCATATGTGGGGACTTTGCCCAGAATGCCAAATATAGTCATAATCAGATGCAAACTATATATACACTCGATGATATTATAAAAACAAATAGTTCTTTTTTATTTATTTTTTTGGTTACTTGAGAGTTGAGATTACTCCTTATCACTGAGGCCTCAGGTATTGATACACTATCAAACTGTAAATAAGCATTATGGTTTCCCCGGGGAGCTTGAAACTTTCACTTCCTTTAAAATTTAGCCCTCCTAATGAACCCAGCCTGATGCCTGTCAGCCCCACATGGTTCTTTCCCTGCAAGCTGTAATTTTGCACTTGTAGCCTCTATTAAAGGTTTTTGGTGTTATTTAGTTAAGCTGTTTTTTGTTTGATTGGATGAAGACATAAAGGAAGCAGCTTTTGCAGTTATGTTATAAACAGCTAGAGAGGGGAGACTGAAACTTCTATTTCTTTTGCATTCATATCCCCCCACCAAAGGCACACATTCATTCAGATTCTCTCCATCGTGCATACACACTGAAGGAGAATATAAACCAGCCTGCAGGCCCACTAATGTCTCTGGTCTTTTCTTGGCAGTGACAAACAAGAAGCCCACACAGGCATCTATCACGAAGGTCAAACAGTTTGAAGGGTCCACATCGTTCGTGCGGAGATCACAGTGGATGCTTGAGCAGCTTCGCCAGGTTAATGGTATCGATCCTAATCGGGTGAGTGAATAGCTCTATGCTGGCTGAAGGAATTCTCTTTACAAGATGATTCTGATTGACCTTGGTAGTGGTGGGGGTGGTTTGAATCATCCCAAACAAGACTGTCAGCCCCACATGCCTCTTTCTCTATTTCAGTCATGGAACTAAAACTTCCTATGCCTCTTCACTTCCTATAGGAAATTACAGATCTAGTTCTTTTGTTTGATGGAGCACCCAAAGGGATGTTTGTTGCAGAAATGCTGCCTCCAGTGACGTTCATAGCAGAGGGCAAGTCTCATCAAAGCTGCATTTGTCCCCCAGTGCCACCAATGACAAGGATTATCTACCAAGAATCAAATCAGTTAATGACACCTTAAGAATTTTGTACTAGTATTCCTTTGGATTTAACAAGAGAAACATTTATGATATAGATATATATTTAAAATACCATCCCTTTGCATATATGTATGTACACACCCCCAAAACATCAATAATGAAGAAGAAGAAAATGTAAATTGTTATTTTCTATTAAAATAAGGGAGATTCTCTTACTACCAAAGTTTAGGGGCAAGATTAATAGAGGTCAATGCTGAGAACCTGAGGTCATCCATCTTCCAAGTAATTGGGAAAATAAAACAGTTGGAATTCTGACCATCAGTGTGTAGTTAGACTGTCTTTACTTCTGTGATACTAACTTTCTAGGGACATCTATAAATTCCATGTGATTTGAATTTTGCTTGATATACATAGAAACATGGACCCTCCACATACTTGGGTCGTAATAAAGCTGAGCCTTACAATTGGTACCACAGTCTTTGTTTTAGCCTTTCTGAGTCTTTTGACAGGGGAAAACTGGAAGCAGCAGTCTTTATAGATTGAGATCAGTAGTTATCTCACTGTCTTTTCCAGGATTCTGCAGAGTTTGATTTGTTGTTTGAAAATGCTTTTGACCAGTGGGTAGCCAGCACAGCCTCAGAAAAGTGCACCTTCTTCCAGATCCTCCACCACACCTGCCAGAGGTACCTCACAGACAGGAAGCCGGAGTTTATTAACTGCCAATCCAAAATTATGGGAGGTGAGTGGGCATCTGTGTGACTTTAGTCATCCTGTTTCCTTAGACTTGCTTCTTTATATAAAAAAATATTCAGCAGCATAATTAAAAGCATACAAAAGAATCAAAATGCTCTGAAGTAGGCAGCATTAAATTATCTTAGAGAGTATACACTATGCTACATCTAGACATAGTGGTATGTTTTCACTCTTACACAAAAGATGGTCTTTTTAGAACAATGAGCCACCTTTCAATTTTTCTTGTTTACCGCCTTTTCTATAATTTCTCCGCAGAACACTATTTTCTGGGTTGCTTTTTCCTGTTATTTCTCAAGTTGTTTTACAAATGCTAATATAAAAATTCCAATTGATTTTGTCCCTTTTTTTGAAATAATAGCCAGTCTCATGTTTATTCCTTGGCACACAAAGATGAGTTAGAATGAGGGCCATAAGCCAGTGTTACAGGTGAGTACCATCTTAGGCAGCACAGTGAGACATGTTTAGAGGGTGATCACACATTTCTTTTAGGTGGCAAGTCTTTTTAGGGAATTCAAACTGTGCTAAAAATATAAAAGACTTGCCAATCACTCTGAGTTGGAGAAGAGTTATTTTATATCATTGGTCTTTTCGCTGACCTGTTTTCTTGGTTTTGCAAAATGTGTTTTTAAAAATGCACCAATTTTGCCTTAATAAATATTAAATGAAAATCACAGTAGAGATTCTGCCTCTTCTCCTTGGCCTTTCATATATTCTTCATTTGAATTTGGGGTGGAATCTACTATTCTGTCCCCAGCTGAAGCACACACTCTCACTTTGCCATTAGTCTGCACGACGTCATATAGAGAAAACAATGTCCAATTCTTTATTATTATCCTTGGAAGTGTTTGTATTACTCTTAAACTGAAAGATAATGATCCAAATAACCTTGAAAGTCTTTCTTAAGCATTGATGCAGTTTTTTATTATAGCTTCTCTGTTTAGTCCTAGAAAAATAAGAGGTGATATGTGGTGCATATTTTCTTCAAAGTGGCCACTTCTTGTTGGACAAAAACAAAGTTAAATATTTAAAGGAAATATCAACCAACACCAACCTCTGTGGCAAATATAATGAGATGGAACTCTCTTTCATGCCTGTGCCATCAGTGATCTTCAAATGAACTCTGCTTTGGAAATCCAACCTTAACTGATTTGGTAAAAGATTGCAGTACACTGGGTTTTGGACTAGTGGTGTCTGTTTTTTGTGAATGAAAAGTTGGACAGAATACCCAGCTTTCCCTTATTCTTCATTAGCTCTTAAGTTAGATCTGTTATAGCTTAAGATCAGATTACTTTCTTGATCTTCACTTCTTGCTGTGGAACATTTCTCTCATTAGTGTCAGTGTGGTCAGCAGCTTGTATGGCTATCAACCATAAAAATAGTGTGCCTTTATGGATTTGAAATTGCTATTGCTCTTGGAGAAAGACTCTTCCAGAGAATTTTACTTCTTCATGAGAGGCCAGAAGCAAGTGCAGTTCCATGGAAACGCCTGCATTTCTAAGATGTTCTCTTTGAATATCTCAGCTTTCCCATAAGTCCAACCAGCTGTCTCTGTCAATCATTGACCCAGTCCTTCAGATATCTTCATTTTTGAACACCAAATGATGCAGAGTTGAGATGAGAACCCATATATCTAAAATTACATTGTTTGTATGTGTATTGGATAAAGTTCAATATTGCTTTCTTACAGTCTGAGAAAGAGTAAGTTTAATGAGATCAAGTCCCAGAAAAAAGTTTGTAGTAAGCCTGTTGTAATTTGTTAGCAGCACATATGTCCTTAATGAATGTAGTCTGTCTTATTTAAACAGTTGCTGATCCTTGATAACAGTTGTACCTACACACCCTGATAAATTAGTGTGCTCATTAGTCTTCCTTTCTGCCACTTATCACAATCTTGAGACTTAAAAATGATGTGTTTCTGGGATCACTATATCCTGACCCCTTTAACTTTTGCCTACCTGTTCCATCTTAGGCAGATGAACAACTTTCCTTATTTCACAAAATATTTTGATGTCTCCTTATACTTAGGCCACAATGTTTATTGTACTTTGAAACATGTTAGTTTTGTGATTTTAGAGAACAAATGTTGGTGTTGGTATGCTGCCCTCCACCAGACTCTTTACATGTCTTATCTTACTTAGTTTTTAAATCAGCCTTTGGAAATACAATGTATTATCTTCATTTTACAGAGAAGGAAACAGGATCAGAGAGATTATTAAATAGCTTGCCAAGGGTCACATCAGTAGTGAGTAGTGGAGATTAGATTTCAACACAGGCTCGCTGAGCTCTAAAAGTATTTTCCTCAGGGTCTCTGAGTGGCACATGCCAGGAAACCTCATTACACTGCCTTTGGTATGAATGGCGCCCTCTGGAGTTGTGCAGTAATATTGTTGGAAGTATTTTAGCAAGCACATTCCTGTATTTGGAACAGTGAATGGGGGGGTAGGAGGAGAGCATTAGAGATTATAATAGTTTTAATTTTTTCTTTGTTATGTCACAGGTACATAATTACAATAATTCTTTTTCTTTTTGTCCTAAGAACCGTAGAGTCATTGAGGACCCTTAAGATCATCTTGCTTTTTGTTTTCTGTTTGTTTTTTTTTTTCACTAGAACTTTAGATCAGGCAGATGAAACCATGGGAAAGAGATGCGTCCTGGCCATGCGGGGCCTCTCAGATGCTGGGTCTCTGGTATAGCCATGTCACTGGGAAAACTGAGGCATAGCAATTTGGAATGAGACTGACTGTCAAGGTCAAAGGTCTAGAAGCAAGTCTGACTCTCAATGAACTCGACTTTCTCTCAGACCAATTTTAGTATAAGATGATCATTTAAATATCTATGATCCCATGCAGTCGTGCTCTTATGTTTTTGATTGTGCCTATCCCTTGTGATAATATTTTTTATTCTTTGTGAAAGGTCATTTAAATCCATTTCAGAAATGAAATGAATTCTTTGGCATGTTTGAAATTCTTTGTTGCTCCAAAATGATATTTTCTTATCACCAGAGGACAAACTAGAAATTTTCTCATCCTCATCTCAGGATCCAGTGAAGACACAAGTGAAGTCTTTTTTAAAAAAAATTTATTATTTTTTATTTATATATGACAGTGGAATATATTACAATTCTTATTACACATATAGAGAACAATTTTTCATATCTCTGGTTGTATACACAGTATATTCACACAAATTCATGTCTTCATACATGTACTTTGGATAATAATGTCCATCACGTTCCACCATCATTAATAACTTCATGCACCCTCCATTTCCCTCCAACCCCTCTGCCCTATCTAGAGTTCCTCTATTCCTCCCGTGCTCCCACTCCCTATCCCACTATGAATCAGCTTCCTTATATCAAAGAAAACATTTGGCATTTGGTTTTTTGGGATTGACTAACTTCACTTCACTTAGCATTATCTTCTCTAACTCCATTCATTTACCTGCAAATACCATGATTTTATTCTCTTATCGATGAGTAATATTCCATTGAGTATATATGCCATATTTTTTTTATCCATTCATCTGCTGAAGGGAATCTAGGTTGGATCCACAACCTAGATGCCCTTCATTTAGCTATTGTGAATTGTGCTGCTATAAACATCGATATGGCTGTGCCCCTGTAGTATGCTATTTTTAAGTCCTTTGGGTATAGACCAAGGAGAGGGATAGCTGGGTCAAATGGTGGTTCCATTCCCAATTTCCCAAGAAATCTCCATATTGCTTTCCGTATTGGCTGCACCAATTTGCAGTCCCAACAGCAGTGTATGAGTGTGTCTTTTTCCCCAAATCCTCGCCAACACTTATTGTTGTTTGTATGCATAACAGCTGCCATTCTGACAGAAGTGAAGAGTGGTTTTGATTTGCATTTCTCTAATTGCTAATGATGATGAACATTTTTTCATATATTTGCTGATTGATTGTACATCATCTTCTGAGAAGTGTCTGTTCAGGTTCTTGGCCCATTTATTGATTGGGTTATTTGGGTTTTTTTGGTGTTTAGCTTTTTGTGTTCTTTATATACCCTAGAGATTAGTGCTCTATCTGATGTGTGACAGGTAAAGATTTGCTCCCAAGATGTAGGCTCTCTATTCACCTCACAGATTGTTTCTTTTGCTGAGAAGAGACTTTTTAGAGCTCATTGGAGCCCTCATAAGCTGAAAGAGGGCAGGAGGCTCTGAAGAAGTATGAAGGGGGAAGCGCTGGCCCCTCCTCCTGCCTCATCAGCACATTTGCAGCGCCCTCCCCTCCCCTCCCCTTCCCTCCTCTCCTCTCCTGTTCATGGTTAGAGGATCATTAAGTTAGGATGGACCCTCAGCTTATCCTAACCTCCACTCTACCTTGAAAAAAAATACAAAACTGTTCATTTAGTTTGCTGGGTCCTTAAGCTATCTACTGATCCACAGAGATTGGAGACAGAGGTGCGGAGCCAGTTCTGTCTGCTGAGATGAAACATGACATCTTGAATGACATGATATCTTGAAAGTGAAGTTCACATGGGTTGAATCTTCTTCTGAAATGGAGGCTTTTACTTTTTCTGTTTACTGTAAACAGAGATGATGTTATACTGTTATATGTGTAATAACACATTTACACTTGAACCTAGGACTACAAAAGAGAGGCTTGCTTTTAGCTAAGTCATTTCAAAGAAAGGTGGTCTGCCCCAAATAGAGCATCAGTTTAGATCTTGAGCATTTCCTATTAATTCAAGGTCCCAAAGAAGACTTTGGTTTTTTTCTTACTTCATTGTTCTTATAAAATGTGAACAATTCCCACATGGCTCCCACATTGCTACTTTATTTTACTGACCTTTTGTAATGATCATTGTTGGTCTTTTATTTTTATGTCTAATATAGGTTGAGTATCCCTTATCTGAAATGCTTGAAACAAGGTTTTTAGATTTCAGCTTCTGGACTTTGGAATATTTGAACTTATATATAATGAGGTGTCTTGGGGATAGGACCCAAGTCTAATCACAGTCATTTATGTTTCATGTGCACCTTATACACATGTCTGAAGATAATTTTATACAGTATTTTTAATAATTTTGTGCATGAAACAGTTTTTGTAGCATGCTAAAGGATCTAGGAGAGCCTTTTTTTTCCTCTTAGAAAAACTGTGTCGTGCAGCATTTTAACTGCAATCCCTCACATGAGGTCAGGCATGGCATTTTTCATCTGTGATATCCTGCACCACTCAAAGTTTTGCATATTGGATTGTAGATTTTCAGAGTAGGGATGTTCAATCTGTACTCTGAACTACAGTAATCTTTGTAGGTATTAGCAGGTTCTGTGTCAGACCCACAAAGTAGGTTCTTGGCAAACCTTTTTTAGTTTTCCCAATAAGTGGTATAAATGAGATATAGGGAAAATGATTTATTCTTCAAGGCAAGCATAAATTGAAGCATATCCTGGCATTTTTCTTGAACTCCATGCCTAAACTCCCTGGCTAACTCAATCAACTACCTCTTCATCTTTTGCCTATTTTACATCTGGCCTCCTTCAATGAGTCCTCCTACTATTGTTTGAGACCCAATTATGGACATTCTCATTAATTTCACAAGCATTTACTTGGGTCTGCATGTCCAGCACAGAGTTATCTGTAGAAATCCAACTACAAAGTAGTACCTTCACCAATTTAATTAACCTTCCTTGGTGGATATTAGATGTAAACTGATATAAAATATTGCATAATGGCAAGGTAATGTCTGAGCTGCACCTTAAAAGATGGTTACCAGTTTCCAGACAGGCAGGGACAGGATGAAATAAGCTCTCTCTTATTCCAACAGTTAATCCAGACAGTTTTTATTTCAATGTTAGCTGTATTCAGAATTTGGAATGTAGCAGATTGTTTTTCCATGAAGCAGGCTATTTTGAAGTGCCATATATTTTCATCAGCAGCAAAGAGTATTTTACAAGCATTACCCTTGGTCTCGCAGCTCTTCAGATGATGGTGTAAAGCCCAGGCTTCTGAGCACTGTTAGAATTTCAGGGACACGGATGTCTCTGATGTCTCCTTCATCCCAGGCTGGCCCTCCTTTGCTCCTGCTAATTGGTATGCTAGAAAAGAAACCCAAATGGCTTTACTCTGGATTCCCCTAGGGAGTGCAGAATCTAAAGATTCAATCACAGTGTGACTTCACATTGTACTTTTCTTCCAAACAGTGCAAGATCATCCTTCAGTGAGGTGTGCATGCAAGTCACCTTGAGGATGCCTAGACCTGGGAAGTGTAAAGTGAGGTAGTGAATTATTTAAAACACACACACACACACACACACACACACAGTTAAGCTTTCTAATGAGCTATTTTTTCAAGTGATTGCTATGGTCATTCTTAATTCCAGTTTATTAATGTAGTGCTTTCAGGGAACCTATAACATGTGCCATAATTTCTGTATGTCTTCTTTTTGTTTTAATAGTTTAGTCTGTTAGTGAGTAGGCTCTATAGGACATTCGTGAATCTCATGCTCCAACTAGGAACATATTAAATGGATTGCTTATTCTTCAAGAATAAAATCATATGTAATTTTGCCCCTACTGCTCAAACTCATTATGCTCGTACATGCACAGTCCCATGCACATGAGGTTGTAATTCCCAGAAAGACTTAAGTTGTATTAAAGCTATCATATCATTGCTTGTGGGTGCCTGTGTATATACAGAGCAGCGGAGAGGCCAGGTTTCTTAGCCAGGCCCCTGTTGTGACAGAGCAATGAAATGTTTCTTCCATTTCTTTAAATCAAAAGGAATCCATGTCAGAGTTCTTCTATTAACTATTTTTGTTGCCCTTGAAAAAAATAGCAAAATAACAAACTTCAGTTATTTTCCACCTAGGTACAAATGAAGAAAATGATTCATAGGGAACTTGCTCTAAATCCCACAGCTATTAAGGGATAGAGATGGTGTTTCAGTCTAAATCCACCACTTATTACCCATCTATTTACTGGAAACCATGACTTCCAAGTTACCTTAATGGGCACAAGGCTTCTTTTCCTTAAATTGATTCAGCTCAGCAAAAAAGGATGTGACACCAAATTCAACAAATTCTTTGTTGAGAGTTGAATTAAAAATTGTTTGAAAGTTCACAAATGACATTTAATTATATTAATCACATACACACAGAAACTTAATATTCCCTCTTCCATAATTCCATCTTCCTCACTGCAGCCAATACATCTTTTCCTAGGTAACATAATTTCATTTAAGATTTGCCTTATAGGCTAGGGATATAGTTCAGTAGCAGAGGACTCTTCTACCTTGTACAATGCTCTGGGTTCAAACCCCAGCCCTAGGAAACAACAACAACTTATTAAATCCTTCCAGAGAGGAAAAAAATTAAAAATAAAAACCAAAAATAATACTAGAAATATTTACAATTAGAAAAGCCCGGTTTGGAGGAAAGTTTTTGTTTTTGTTAGGATCCCACCAGTATAACCATTGTATCAAACACAAGAATGTTTTTCATTGACATAATCATCTGCATTGACCAAGCACTTATTAGGAAGATGCTGTTCTAACAGAAACTATGAGGTGTTTTCAGATATGAATCTTTTATATATTTATTTTTTTCCATTTAGGATGACACTACTGGTCATATTTTTTGGTATGTAGGTACTTTTCCATATTTTCTGGTACATCCATGCAATCCACCATCCCATGAAATGAATGAAAAGCAAGTGCTTTTATTTTTAGTGAGAAAATTGAAGTACCAAGGACTTCTTGCTTGGGTTTCATCCAATTTGGTGCATGATATAAATGACTGTTAACTAAGTAAAAATTGGGTCACAGATGTGTTTTTTCTTTTTCACTGCTTATTGGTGAGCTGTAAGCTACACTGAAATGCTTGCTGTGAAACAGCTGGTGGAGGGTAGCTCATCATCCTGATCCAGGAGTGACTCCACGCATCAAATGCTTTCAAATCATCCCTCTCCATCAAAATCTTAAGCCAAGCTAAGGCCAGCTACGTAAGGGTACTTCCACAGTATCATTTGTTGGCCTGACAAGGATTATGAACATATTCTGTCTATCCCATGGCTAAATAGTCTGCAGTAGATGAAAGGCATTCCTGCTTTTAGAGTCAACAGGAGGACTTGTAGTGACAAGAGCCCAGAGTAATTCACTTATCTCTGCCTTTGATGATATCACTCATTAGCTCTGAGATTTTCTCTAAGCTGCTTACATTCCTCTCTTCCTCTCTGTTTTTCTGTATTGCGGGCAGTAGTATATAACCTTGAAAGGATGGAATGAGGACTAAAATAAATTTTAAAAGTACCAGTGTGTGCCTGAATATTCTATTTTTTTAAAGAACTGGAAATTGTAATATGCATATTCATAATATTACAGAATTTCTTCCAGAATATTTATCAAAAGCCTTTTCTTATGAAAGAAGCAAAAAAAGAAAGAAAGAAAAAATATAGTTTCTTTGTTCTATATGGGAATGAGCTGAACTGTGTTATATGCATCTCAGATATCTGGGATGCTGAGTTATTTGCCATGGTTGTGTAGAATGCTGAATGTGTTGCACTTTATGTTTGACATTTATAGAGAGCATATGTTACTGCTGACTTACCAAAACAACAGTGTTCAAAATATATCGAGTGACACTGTGCCAGAGTTCAGGACACATAATTCCAATCTCATAGTAGGAAGGAAAAAAACCTAAAGCATGTTTTCTGAACTTTACAAAAGAACAGATATATTCTTTTTCCACCATTATGTCTTCAGCCCAGAATATTTCCTTGAATCTAATTTGCATTCTACTGCCAAAAATGGAGAGACATGTGTCAAAAGTAAAATGGTTTAATATCATGAGACATGAAGTGGTTATTTCTGAAACAGATATAAAAGACATCCTTCATGATGTTCATACTTGTAGATTTACAGACAAATAGAATTTCTTAAAGAATTTGGAGACATAAATTTGCATTTTGGGGAGCAGGGTACCGGGCATTGAACCCAGGGGCACTTAACCACTGAGCCACATCCCCAACTCTTTTTTTGTTTGTTTGTTTTATTTTGATACAGGATCTTGTTAAGTTTCATAGGACCTCACTAAGTTGCTGAGGCTGGCTTTGAGTTCAAGAGCGTCCTGCCTTAGCCTCCCAAGCCACTGGGATTATAGGTGTACACCACTGCACCTGGTGCTAACTAATTTTCTGTGGGAGAGCATTTTTAAAATTTACATTCATAATTTAGTAACAGAAAGTTTACTTTAACAGGATAAAAGTTAAAAGGAGGTAATCTCTGATAATAAAGTTTCCTTGAATTTGAACAGTTTCATGAAAAGCTTACTTCATTATCCTTACTTTTCTTATTTCACACAGACCAATGAGCACTGCCATCAGCTCACATTTAATAATTGTTGCTCTGCTGTAACATAAAAACTAAAACTGAAACTTACCTGGAATTTTAATGAAGAGAAGCTGTTCTAAAAGTGGTCATTTAGTGATATGGCAAAAGCATTCCCATCTCTGGATAAAACACTCTGAGAGCACATACTTTTTGGACAGCAGATCAGAATATAATCTTCAGGGTTGGAGGTCATAGTTCTATTTCTTACCTGAAGTAAAGGTAAGAAAGAAACTTGAATATAAGACCTGATAAACTCCACAGGGCCTGAGATTCCTAAACCTTTAGTGAAAGGGTGAATAAAGCAGTATTTTCCTCTTTTTTATTTCTGACCACTAAAGTAAGGCTAAATCACTAGATTTAGCATAAATAGTTGTTTGAAATTTGCATATTGGTGTAAATCTGAAGTTGGAGCCTTTTTAAAATTTGTAAAACCATATGTTCCCTACCCTTCCACCTGCAGTATGCCTTCTCAGGATTGGATTCATTGCAATAAGCAAGAGCATTAGGGCTGCCATATTTTGCTAATAAAAATGCAGGACATATGACATGGACATATTTATACAAAAAATAAAAGTTGCTAAAAGTAAAACTTAAGTTATCCATAAATTATCCATTATCCATTGTTTTTCTGGAGTTCAAGTTTTACTTGATATATTTTTGTCTGGCAACCTTTGTGGGCATCCTGTCTTTCAGGTTATAGCCAGCCATTCCAAATGTGGAAAACAAAATAGGAGTACTGTTATTGTTATGTAGACAAATAAGCCTTATAATGTCCAAATAATTGTAAGAACCTTAAGAGAACTTCTGATGGGGATGTCAAGGGCATATGGGTCAATCATTCAAAGGTACAGGATTATCTTTAAAATAGAAATATGAGGCTGCTAAAGAAGAAATGTCCAGAAGAATATAGAGTATTTAATGTCTTACTGTGGCTATTCTACATAGGATAATGATATAAAGTGCAAATTTTAAGTAGTAGTAAGTATATGAATTCCTCTAAAGCATTTTTTAAAGGAATATCGCATTTCTGATTAAATTTTCATAAGGAAGCCAGTTCAATTCTGAGTTGTCTGAATATCTGGGTTGGTTTTAGGTGTTAGTTTACCATCAAGAACAATAAAAGGAATTTGCCATAGACTTTTGGGGACACTAGCAAAATAAAGACTTCCATTCATGGAAGGACAGTAAAAAGCCTACTATCTAAAGAACTTAAAGAATAAAGTCTAACAGGAAGCTGCTACTTAAAAAAAATGTGGCTTCCTCTCAGACTAATCTAATAGTTTTCTTGGAAACAAAACGACGGACCCCTGGGCTCCCTTGACCCACGGCTGGCCCATAGGTTCTGCTCCCCTCTCACTGTCAACAGGCACGGAATGTGGCTCTGGCTTGTTCAGCCAGTAGGTTTAGTTTTAGTTTGTCTTAGCTTTGTATGAGTATGGCACAGGTGAAGCCATGTCACTGCTGTATGTTCTGCAGAAGATTCAGTAGGTCATACCTATGAAATCACATTAAACATCAACAGTTTAACTGCAACACAGGTAGGAATGCAAGGAAGCAAGTATATCATTATATTGAAGTAAAAATACAAGTTTTAGCCTAAAGAAGTATCAGAACAAATCTTCATTGGCTTAGGGATTTATTTATCCAAATTTTGAGTGGTTCAGTTGTAAGATGGCAAATACATGTCCAAGTATGTATGGGGGTGAACTGCCTTTGAAACTCTGGGTGCTATTAATAGGAAAGCAACTGTTTGTTTTTTTATTTATTTTAATTAGTAGTTCACCAAAAAGACAGCAGTAAGAAAGACTCGGACTATTTTTTTTAATTTTTTTTTAGTTTAAATGAAGAAGCAGAAACTGGTTATTTATACTTTCTGAAATTCTAAATATAATTGTCATAATTATCCATAATTCTATTTCCTAAGGAAAAGGATTTTCAAGTAGAATCAGTATCTCCCCTTTTAAACCTAATTAAGAACGTTCTGGTGAGGTTTGACTTTATACCAAGGAGGATAAAGGGATATTCCATCATTCATGTACAGTATTGCACAGAGGTCCAACCTCCTTGTGGTTATTCCTCTTTATTATTATATATTCTTCCCTGTATCAATATGTTTTACTCTACCCCATGGTCCTTATTTTCACAGTTTGTTGATTTTATTGATCTTTCTCTCAGTTCCTATTATAAAAGGTTGAAACCTGGGGAGGGGGCAGGGGGTTGTTCCTCACAAGGTCAAAGTAGATTTACACATCTGTCATAAATGCCAAAGTTGCCCCATAGTTGGTTTCTAGGAATGTTAGATTTTTCTTTGGAAAGCGGAGGACCAAGTTAAGGGAATAAACATTTTTTTTTTTTGCAATTGTAAGAAAGTTTTATGGTACCAGTATACTATTCTCATATGTTTCCTTTCAACAGTTGACTTTCAAACTTGAACAAATTAGACTTTATGATATATTTTTTTAAATTTTACATTATTTAAAAGTAAATACTCCTCTCAGAATCGGTATATACTTTAAGTTTACTATCCACAGTAGAGTTACTTTTGTGGCTCTCTCTCTTAATTTCCTATTGCTGCTATAAGAAATTACCACAAATTTAGTAGCCTCAAATAACACAAATTTTTTATCTTTTAGATCTTGGGTTGGAAGTTTAAAGTGGGTCAGGAGGGCTGAATTCCTTCTGAAGGCCCTAAGGAAGAATTTCCTTCCTACATTCTGGAAGCTGCTTGTAATCCTTGGCTCATGGTCCCTTCCTACATTTTCAAAGTCTCCAGTGTAGTCAAATCTCTCTCCTGGTCTCTGGCATTCCTGCCTCTCTCTTAAAAGGACCCTTGGGTTTATGTTGGGTTCACCCAGATAATTCAGTGTAATCTTCCTATCTGAAGGTCCTTAACTTAGTCGCCTCCAAGAGTCCCTTTTACCATTCACAGATTCCAAAGACTAAGGCGAGGACATGTTTGGGAAGCCATTATTCTACCTATCATGCCATTGTCCTAAAAGCTTTATTATACACTGTCAAAGTACAAAATTGCAACAATTTGAAAACATTTTTAATTCTAGAGTCAGGCAATACTTCATTCCAGAGTAGATTAAGTGTTCCAATGAGTGTAACAGAAGAGGTTGGTTTTACAGACAGAGAAGGGCTGGGAAAAGGCAAAAACTAAATGACAAAAAGAGGATTGGTTATTTCAAAGTCACTTTCCTTGTAAAGCTGATACAGGGAGACAGACCAATATAAAAATAACTTACTGGTTAACATCAAATTATGTCAGGTTACTTTTTTTAAGGATTAAAGCAGAGGGAACTTCATTGTCATACTAACTGGTCTGTTTGTGAAATTTGACTCTCATTTTCCTAATTTCTTTGAAAGTCTTGATGACTTAATTTTGGTTTGGTGATATGAAACTTCACCGTTGGTGACTCCATTTTAGTCTGGTCATTGGAGCTTAGTCCAAAACAATGGCCTCCTATATCTTTAATGTAACATACCATTGTATAATACTGTCCTACTCTTAATGTTTATGTTTAATTATTCTTATTTTACTTCATATAACAGTATACTTTGTAATACATACGATATATCTTATGGAAAAAATATATTAAAAGGAATAAGATATACTTTTATTTACCTACTATGGACTTGTGCTAATCTGTTATAATTTAAGACATTTAAATTTAGAAGCACCTATCCTTTCTATGAAGATCCAGTACTTAAATGGCAAAAATTGCCAGGTTCTAGAATGGCAGGAATTTTCTTATTTTACCAGCTGCTATATTTGAACATTGAACATTCTCTTTATATAAATAATTTATTTTTATTTTTCATTGCTAATTATACAAGTTCATTACAGGAGTTGGTGGTAGAACACTCAGCTAGCATGTGTGAGATCCTGGATTCAATCCTCAACTCAAAACGCAAACAAAAAAAAAGTTAATATTCTTGGTGGTTTATTGGGTTGAACTGTATTCAAATTCCAAGTTCTTTACACATGTCTAGGAAGTCTTAAGGTACTCAATATTTAAAGCTTTTGATGAGGAAGGTATTATAGGCCATTTTCTTGTGTTAAAAATCACCCTTTTCCTTGACATGTCCCTTCCCTGACTGCTCAGAAAAATTGTCACAAGGCTTTACTTGTAAGTAACTTGGTGGGGTTCCTTGTGAGAGACTGAAACTTTCTTTTTTAACTTTGATATAAAACATCAAGATTAAGTTTATTTAACACATAATCTCTAAAAGATGAATTCTTATTAGCTGGTTAGATTTATCTCTTTAATTCAGCCTACATTTAAACACGATTATACATGAGCACCTGAAGTGCAGTGACCACATTAATTCAGCAGTTTTCAGTATTGCTTAGGTATGTAATCACTTCACTGTGGTGGTGCTTTACTACTATTAAGATCTGTTTCTACTTACAGAACACTTCTGACACCAAATTGTAGGTTTTTTTACACCAAGCAATGATCCAGTTCTCTATAGACATCAACTGGGTGTCCTATAATTCTGACACTACCCAGACTTAGTGTAGAATCTACAGGTTAAGCCTTTGGTCCCCAAATGTCCCCCCACTCCCTGCATTCCGATGCCAACCACAGGTAGCCAGTCCCTAGGTTACTCACACTTCTGTTGACACTAATTGGGAGGTCGGTCGCATGACTTTTTCCTCAGGTTTGGTCATTGGTTTTAACAGCTCACAGAACCCACTTACATTTTCCCATTTATTTTATGTTTAAAAGAGTATGAATGAGTAGCCAGATGATGACATACATAGCACAAGGTATGGAAGGGCCCTGCTCACAAGCGCTTTTGTCCCCAAGTAATTTGGGGTATGTCACCCTCCTGGCATAGATACTCACCAGCTCTAAGGCTATGCAAACGCCATCATTTAAGGGTTTGTACTGAGGTCTCATTACATAAGCACCGTTGATTAAATAATTGGCCATTGGTGATTAGCTCATCTCTAGTCCCTCCGTCTTTCCTGGAGGTCAGGAGTCAGAGTGCTGAAAGTTCCCACCCTCTAATCATTTGGTTGGTTCCTCTGGCAACCAGCCCCCCTCCTCCAACAGTCATATGATTAGGATAAACTCACATGTGATTGAAAGGGACTTATTATAAATAATGAAAGGTACTCCTCTCTCCCTGTTGCTTAGAAAATTCCAGGGCTTAAGAGGTCTGTGTGAGGAACTGAGGACAGTGAACTAGTATTTATTCTTCCATGTCACATATTATTTCTTAAATATTCTCTTCCTAATGGAATAAGATATGCTGTCATTAATAGGAAAGAGACTTTGAATACACAGATCTGGGTTTGAATTTCTGTTCTATAACAGGTCTATGGATGAGTTACTAAGACTCTAAATTTGACTTCCTCTTTTTAAAAGGAATGCTAATGCCCATGATAGGATTTTGGTAAGGATTAAGCAAGATGATAAGTGAAACATGTAGCATGTTACATAGGGGGTACTATGAATCACTGCAAGCACTCATTGGAAGCTGTTATAATTAATGTTTTCTTTCAATCCTATCTTCTGTTCTTGTCCTGCCTTCCCTTCTGTTCATGGAAATTAGCATGACATCTAATTGCCAGTCAAACACAGCAGGATGTAAAGATAGAGAAGCAGAACTGTCAAAGCATACTATGTGTCAGATATAGTACAAGTCATATATATTTGAATTTTTCATATCTTTCAAGAAAAAATCCCGTGAGTAATGTTAACACTGATGGTTATCAGATAGAATTCCTACGATATGCCATACAATTTCTTTTAGTTCACATTAACTCCTAAAAGTAGTTATTATTATTCCCATTTTATGGATGAAGAAATTGAGCCTCCAAAAGGTTTGTAACTACCTACAGACACACAGATAATAAAGAGCAATTGAGACTTGAATCCAAGTCTGTCTCTAAAATCTGTTCTTTCATTCATCCCCATTAGAGCTTTAGTCAGCTTTTTCATCACTGTGACCAAAAGTCTTGACAGGAACAATTTTAGAGGAGGAAAAATTTATTTGGGGTTCACAGTTTCAAAGGTCTGTAGTTAGCCAGATCCGTTGCTCTGAACCCAAGGTAAGGTAGAACATGACAGAAGAAAGAAGATCAGGCCATGGCAATTGGGAAGCAGAGAGAGAGCTCAAATGACCCACCTCCTCTAGCCACACCCTACCTGCCTACAGTTACCACCCAGTCAATCCCTCTCAGGCAATCAATGCACTGATTAGGTTAAGACTCCTTACCCTATCATTTAACCTCTAAACTTTCTGCATTGTTTCACACATGAGCTTTTGGGAGATACCCAATGTCTAAACCATAACAGAAAATAAGCAGTTATCATTAACTCATGTTTTTGTCTAAAAGTTTCAAGTGTTCCTCCAACAGAATTGCATTCTATTCTTAGTATTATTTTTGTCAATAAGTATTATTCTTTGACATTGGGCAATGTCTTCTTGGTATAACATTTGAGTTACTGATACACTGCTATATTATTATGAAATCATTTTCCAATTCCATTCTTGACTGGTAAATTCACTTTTCTAATGCTGCTTTACTTTTGCCCCTAGAAACACATATTTGAAACTATACTATAATTCAAAAGGAAAATACAATTTGATTTACTGAAATTTGATATATACACGGATTTTCAGGAATACATATATTAAGGGTGGCACACTTATATTCCTCAATTCTTGTAGGTAATAAACATTGATAGGCCAGCAACATGCATGGGTAATTACTAGGTAAAGCAGCCTTTTGAAATGAATATAAATCATCTTTCAGGAAATAAAAGATATGGATTAATATGATAAATCTTTCTTCTATTGTTATTAAGAAAATAATCTAAAATTATGACTCCCATCTTTTGGGCCTATTCTATATCTCAGCAGCATCAATTTAAAGCTAAGTAAATGCATGGACAGATAGTTGGATTTCTTTCTGATTAAAATTGGGTAAGGGGCAAAGGGTATAACTCAGTGGAGTATGTGCTTAGCATGAGTAGTGTGCTAGATTCAGTCCCTCAGCACAAAACAAACAAAAAAGCATTAAGATTAGGTAAAACTGCAGAAGCTTTAAGCTGTAATGCAGATAACAACAGATAGGACTACTGAATTGCTTCTGTTTCTTAGCCTTTTTCTTTTTTTCTTTTTATTTCCTATTAAGAAAAATAAATTAAAATTTATCACTTGGGGCCATCTACCTCCAGTGAATTAAGAGAATTTATCAGTAAAACATAATCAGCCTTTTCTTTATTTGTTGAAGAAAACAAAGGGAAAATAAAAAATATTACTGCTGAACAATGTAGAATATTTAGATTGTTATAGTGATGAAAATGCATGTTTTAGAAATTGACTATTAGAGCAGCTTGGCATTATAAATTTTTATTTTGAGGATCTTTCATGCAAAATTAAGAAAATCAAAAAGCAGTAGACACTTTCAGCAAAAAGAAATAAGTATGCCCATAAGCCAGAAACATAACAGAATCATAAAGCAGTTAGTTAGTAAGAATGAAGCTTGATCATCTGCTGAGCTACAATAAAGACTAAGAGTGTCCCATGCAAAACAGGAGACAGGAGCCAGACACCCTGCTTGGAACCACATTTTCTGAGCCCCGCAAAATATACCTCAATATGCTATGACCAGCTGCTCCCTGGAGCAGTGGCTTATAAGAATCTGCATTCCAGGGAGGCCAGAGATAGTAGACATGGTCTCCCACCAAAAACCTGGATCCACTGGCCACTCTAACTCATCTAGAATATCACCCAGGAAAAGAGCCTCAGATCAACACTTTCAGTCCAGGGGCCAGTACAGGAAGTAGTGATCAACTATTCCATAGGGAGAATGGACCAATGTCACTGTGTTCTACACAATGATGGATCAGATAACCGCATGGAGGTGTGAGCTGGCTGAGAAATTAAAAGTCTGAAATAATAAGAAGTAAAATACAAAAGATACAGAAAATAGTTTTATATTGGGAGCCTGGGTGGGGGGTGTTTTGGACCTGATGGGTCCAATCTCTAACAAAGAGTGAGGCTCCATGTGCTTTATTTATAGGAAAGCAGATCAAAGCGATTTATTGTCAGAAAGGGTTCTTCAAGGTAAACAAAGTGGGCAAGAACAGGCTAATTGGGGCTCATCTATTTGCGTGATCTCTTCTTGCTCTGGACAGCTGGCACCTCAAGGCTGTTGAGCGTGCCCATATTTCTTTTACCCCAGGAAAGCAGGCATCTGAAATCAAAGTTATCGGACCCATTAATTCCATGCCAGGCATGGAATCTGCCCCATTCACAGCGGCCACCTGCAAATGGCATGTCTTTCAGCACCATAATATTGAGAGATACCCAAAAGGGCAGTCTAACTGTCCATGGCTGTGGAGTTCAAAGCAATGATTCATTTGTCGCTCCCTACAGGCCAAGTCATTGAGGAAAAGAGGAAAACAATTAAAATCTCAAGAAGAATGTGTGCAACAAAAATCTGTAGTAGATGAGAAAGCCACTAGAAAGAATAATTGCAAATTGAATTCACCCCAAATGAAATGGTGCAGAGGGAGCAGAGAAATAGAAAATGACCTTAAGTATATTTAGGATACTCAAAAGATAAAGGAACCGGGGTTTGGTGGTACAGACCTGTAATCCCAGGAGCTGGAGAGACTGAGGGAGGAGGATCACAAGTTCAAGGTCAGACTCAATAACTTAGTAAGTCCATAAGCAACTTAGATCCTGTCTTAAAATAAAAAATAGAAAGGGCTGGAGCTGGAGCTCAGTGGCAAAGCACCTCTGGATTTAATCCTCAGTACCCCAAAAAAATTTAAATTAAAAAAAATGAAGGAATTGGGGGAAAGCAGTAAGATTTTATAAAACAAAAGCAAATGAAAAGATGAGGTAGTAGGGGAGAAAATAGTTCTGAAAATGAAAAATTGTTTTTTTTAATTGTAGGTGGACACAATACTTTTATTTTTATTTATTTGTTTTTATTTGGTGCTGAGGATCAAACCCAGTGTCTCACACTTGCTAGGCAAGTGCTCTACCACTGAGCTACAACCCCAGCCCCCCAAAATAGTTTTTTTGATATATACTCATTTGATAGAGTAAACTCTATATACTTTGACTATATACATAATCAAAGATATAATTAATGAATTGAAAGATAATAATGAGAAATTTACCCATAATATAGTCCAGAGCAATGAAGAATGCATTTGTACATAGACAATAGAATGAGAGGCTCTACCATTCAGTCATAGGAGTTTCTGAAGAAGAGGTTAAAAGCGGGTAGAAAAACAATATTCCAAAATACAATGGCTAAAACCTTTCCAGAATTGAAGGTTCAGAGTAAGGGTAGCACCAAATATCACACTTGAAAATAAAACAGAGTTTTACCTAGTTCTCTAGATAAAGCAGGAAAACATTCAGAACAGAGAAAAATCTTACTGCTAAAAATGAAGGACAGTTTTCCTAAAATAGTAGGACAAACTGCTTACTTGTCATCATCAACAAGAGATGCCAAAAGTCAACATATTAATATCATACAATCAAAGATTGATTGTTAACTACCTCCAGACCCTTGTGGAAGGAAATCCTTGTTGATGTATTTCAACATGAAGCAAAATGAACCCAAAGGGCAGCAGTAGTATGTAAGAAACAACAATGATCACAAATACAGTAAAAGTACAATGCCAAACTTAATTGCTTAATGATTATTTAAAAGTTATTTTGGATGTTTTCTTAAAATAACTGGAGATAAAGTTATAGGCAGAAGTAATAAAGAAGAAATGCTGTATGCTTAGTAAGTAGTTAATCCACACTAATGTCTTTTTCAAGAAGCATAGTTACTGAGTGAATTGTACTTTGATAGAAGAAAAAAATGCCAGTGACATTTGTTAGATTTCTGGCTTTAAAATGAAAGAATAAAAAAAGGATTTTCCCTTCTTTTCTTGAATATACCCAAAATCAACTAGTAGGAGAATATATGAATACAAATTCTATCTCTAAACAAAAGAATAGCTGTCTCTAATTATAGACTCCTATATTTGGGAAAGACTGATAAACTTGGAAAAGGTCAGAGTGGACCCTAGGAAAGAACGACCAAAGCTATGGTCTCAGACAAAGCCAAAAGCCTGCAGGATGAAATGGTCCAAAATGTGTGCCAGTAACACCTTCTTTGGAAAAATGGAGCAGATGCCTGGAAAGCTGTGGGAGTTTGATGGACCCAAAATGGTCTGATGCCTTGATAAACAAGAAAAGAAGGGCTGAATGTAGACTCAAAGCCAAAGCCATGTTTGCAGGTATCAGTCTGTTAATGGGGCAAGGTGGAAGGAAAAAACTCAGTTCCCAGCCTTCCTGTAGTATAGATCCCTTTTGGGCAAGTAAAGTCTCAAGAGGCTTCTGTAACAAATACAACCCTGCATGATAAGGAGAATAATAACCCCTACCTGCCAGCCTAGAATGTGGTCTTCCTTCCCTGGTGATGTGAACTGGAAAGTGATCACCTTATTCTCAAGTGAATAGTAACCCCAATAGAACCAGCCTTGGTAGTTCCATATTTACTAAGTGTATGTCCTTGGGCAACTTTTAAGCTTCTGAATATAGTTTGTTTTTGTAAAATAGGATAATAGTGCTTCCCATATAGAGACATGGTTAGGACAAAATAATATATGTAAAACACCAAGCATGCTCCCCATTACATTGTAAGTATCAGTAAATATTCCCTGATCAACAAAGAAAGAATGCCTATGTTCAAATCCCACCTCTTTCACCTACTAGTCTTATGATCCCAGTCAAATTATTTATCTGGTTCTCAGGTTTCCCATTTGTAAAGTAGTATCTACCTGACAAAATTTTTATTTCTGTTTTATTTTGGTACCAGGGATTAAACCCAGGGCACTCTACCACCAACCTATATTCCAGTCCTTTACATTCTTTATTTTGAGATGGGGCCTCACTAAATTGCTGAGACTGGCCTTGAACTTATGATCCTCCTGCCTCAACCTCCTGAGTCACTGAAATTATAGGTGTGAGCCACCGTGTCCAACAAGTTAATTCTTAAAGACCACTTTGAACAGTGCCTTGAGAGGAGTAAATATTCATTATGTCTTAGCTATTAGTGCTTTTATTTTTCAAGAATGACAAGTTGTGCCACAGATATGGTTACCGTACTTATTAGATTTTTAGGGACCATTACCTTCTCAGGAGATGTGATACTTTAAACATAAAACCAACCATTGACCAGATTTTTCCCCCATCAGGCATAGGATATATTGCCCTACTTCTTAGTCATGTATTCTAAATTCTGGTTTAGAGAATACACTATATCTGTAGATAATGATCCAAATTCTCTTTCAACCATGGTTAATTGTTTTTTTAAGCTAGATTAACATCGTTGGTTGTATAGATTGTTTACATGCCAGCCAGTTGTGATAACTTATAAATTGGGATCTTAGAACAGAGTTCCACAGACTGCTGTGGGCCAAATCCAACCTGTTTTTATACATAAAGTTTTATTGGAACCCATCTTTTACATATTGTCTGTGACCCCCTTCATGCTGCAATGGCAATGGCACCAGACACACTGTGGCACAAAAAGCCCAAAACATTTACTCTTTGGCCTTGTACAGAAGTTTGCTGACTTCTACCCTAAAAACTTCCAAATAGGCCTTTAGTCAGAAACAACATTTTATGGATACATTTAATAAAATGTTTAGTGTACTTTGGAAAAGTAAAGGATAACAAAATTAGAAAGAAATTGGTAGTTATATGGTTCCAGTACCCTGTGATGTTTTTGTAATTATATAAAAGCTATTAACCTACAAGAAGATAGTGTGGAATTCCGCTCCTTTCTTAGTGTGGGAAATGTCAGATTTAGGACTGCTTGCTGCTGATCTTTTTGTTAAGGGATGCTGTCAAGGCCAATATGTCTAAAATTAGAGAACAGAGCAGAAGGAGGGCAGACAGGGACAGACAATGCAACTTTCACTCATAATCACAGAGCTCAGCTCCCTGTGGATTTGCCTGGCCAGGTTCCCAGTTGAAAGGGGAGATCTTTGTAATGTTTTTAGTCTTCATTTTCCAGGCCTATTGGATTGTGGATGGTATGAGCTTTTTCTTGTCTTTTCTTTTTTAATGGCCATACTTTGTTGTTTCTTTTCTCATTTTCTGTTTTTTTTTTTTTTTAACTTGATCGACTTTTTAATCTCAGCCTAGAAAACACCACTGTTGAAATCTATTGGGAATGTTTAAATCAGTAAAAAGAAGCAGGAATTAAATACACGAGGGTGGTTGAGTTATCCACACATGTAGGTGTCTATGCTCAAATTTGCTTACTTCCCATTTGGTACATTTCTAGAAGGAATTATACAGTAGGTACTTAGCAAGACAGGGAAGAGCCCTTAACATATTGGCCATTTTTAAAAATGTCCACCTTTCCTTCAATTCCACCACTATAGACCACAAACTTGTTGATGCTCACTCACAACCAGAGAAACTCTCAGAAACAAGTCATATCTTTAATCAGATTTCAACAAAAAGGAAAAGATGCTTTTTGGCTGCCAAATCCCTAGAGATCATTAGTTGTTGTTGTTTCTTTCTAGTTACTATTTCTAGCCACCCGCAGCTCAGCTGGGCATCTCTAACACTTACCCTCCCCAAAGATAATTCAGTCTTTCTGGCAGACTCACCTTATAGGGGAGAGTCAAAGGTAAAGGTACTTATATACAGCTAGTCATATTAAGGCCCTATCCAGACCTCTTGGATTAATGGCAGAATTGTAAGCCTTACATATTTGTCTCCTTTCTTATTCTTAATCTTATAAAGATCAGTTCTGTCCTAGCCTTGATGAAAGGAGCACAGGACCCTGCTCACATGATTCCCCCCCCCCCGCCCCAATCCACTACCCCCAAAGCAACAGAACAGCACTTTGCTGGCTTGTCACAAAAGTTCACAGGAAGAATGTAACACATGATTATGAGACTTGAGAGTATAGTTAGGTGGCAATAAGATTTCAGATTTTAAGTGATGAATATGCATCTACTCATGTACTGAGGCAGAGAAAGATGCCACTACCATCTTTTCGGGGTATGAATTTGCATATTTTGATAGAAATAACTGGTGGACACTCAAGTGCCTAGTTTTCAGACCACTTTTATCTTTGAAAGTACTTAATTTTCATGTTTTACAGTGCTCAGAAACTTGTCCTACTTTCTTTCATCTTCCCTGTTGTTTCACCCCTTGTTTTAGATCATTTGTGTCGAGTTACATTTATTCAAAATAAGCAAAGCATTCAATTACCTAAAAGAAACGGGACTAGAAAAAATTGTAGTGCCATACATACCCTGTAACCTCTAATAATTATGTCTGGATCAGCTAACATACGAATTAAAATATGCATGTTCTTGATGTTTTCTAGTCCACAAAAGGAAATGATTACTACATTTGTCAAACTAATGCCAATATGATGATATGTTAAAACGTTCAGCTTGCAGCTGCAAGTTAGTAAGCCATCTAAGGTAAGGCCTTAATTATAGCTCTATCCTGCCACAGAAATGCTTAATTAGACTTGTGTGAGATTTTACTTGAAGCAAGACTTTTTTCCCAAAGACTTAAGGAATTAAGAAAAAGAGTTTATTTTCCCATTCATCTTCTTTTCTTCTTTTTTTGACCTTTAGGCATCCTTCCACCCTGCTTTCTTCCTGTTACAAGAATTAACCATTTAGTCCAGCAATTTACTAGTCTTGTCCACCTTTTTCACCTGTTATTGGTTTTCACTTCTAAGTTGTGAATTTCCAAATGTTATTTATCTTTAGTGTTTAGACTAGGTCTTGAATGCAAAATAAATACTTTTTACTTACAAAGTTCCTTTCTACCCTAAAGTGAATAGTACCAGTTTTAAATACATTTTACCAGTCATCTTGTTAAAAATCATCAAGTATCAAAGTACATGACTTTATGCATACATTTATAGGTATGTTATTGCTTGTGACAGGCATGTTGGTGCTGGCTCTCTGGAGTGGCAGTGAGAAGAGCTACTGATTCCTTTCACCTCTGTGCTATTTCAAAAGCCATGGTGACTGCAATGTATTGTCACACTTGTGTGATACAATGTCATATTACCTTATTGCCATGCTGTTCTTTAAGTTTACCTATCGATACGTTTTTAATAAGAAAGGAAATGGAAATGTGTCTGTAGCCACACTGTGCAAGAGAGAAAATGGCATTATGAATGTTGTTACTAGAGTTGCTATGGCTAAAAATTCAAAGCAGAAAGTGGCATATTTATATTAATATATTAATCTGTGAAGTCTGTATTTTTATTTTACTTATATTTTGTCATGCTGGGGATTGAACCCAGAGCATCATGCATGCTAGACAAGGACTACATTCTCAGCACAATATTTTTATATTTAAACCATAAATATGGTTTACTAATGCTTATTTGTAATAGCACCTACTTTTTTGTCCTTAAAGAGATGAAGGAAAACTTTCCAAAAACTAGATTATCTGTGTTTATTTTTATCCTAGGTGGTTTAAAAATATTTAAGTAACTAACTTCATCACTATGTGCTTAAAGTATGCATTTATCAATTTCACTCCTCCTGTTCCCATATACAGAAATAATATCATTGGCTCAATTTGTTTTAGGTAAATAAAACATTTTCAAGAGAGTCTTCTAAACCTGGTTACTCTCTCCAGAGTATGTTGAAATTGGGAATATTGTCCCTTTTATTGGTCAGAACAACATTCAGTAATGTTGCAATAACAACAATAACAATCATATCTTACAATCTCTGTGGCTTAACATATACAATGTTATTTTCACTCCAACAAGGCCTGTGACTTCAGTATTTCTCTAGGCAACTTCTTAGTTGTGACCCAAGGGTTCAGTTTACTCCTGTCTTTAGCATTCCATCATCTCTACATGAAGTGCATTCCAAAGTCAAATTTCCAGGGGAAAGAGCTGGAGGGCTGCCTATGGGCTGGCTGCCTCAGCCCAGAAGTAATGTTATGCTTCTTCTTACAACCCACTGGCCATCTTACCCATCAAACTACAAGGAAGGCAAGAAAATACAGACTTTAAAATATATATTCAGGAAGAAGAAAAATGAGACACAATTCTGTGGACACCTAGCATTATTTCTGCCAAATCTTTTATGCATAGCAAAGGAAAACTTCAAAAAGCATTTTTTTAATTCTTAATTTCAAATCAAGTAATGTGAGTTGTTCTTATAGTACGACTCTGCTTTTCTTCCTTTAAAAAGCCATGATCCATTCTCTGCCAACAAGCCCTTCTCCCTCACTGTCTCTTAAAACTCTGCATTTTCCTTCCCATCTTTTCCATTATAGTTCAGGCCCTTCACATCTTTTCCTTGAATATCTGCTATACTGGCCATCTCACTTCCTCTCGTTATTCTAACCACACCCCAGACAGATCATCATCTCTTCAACCCTGAATGGTCTCTCTATCTTGAAAATTCCAAGGAGCATTAGTGGCCATATACTTAAGTATTGTGTTGAGAGTCATATACCTTCAAAGTATGAGGATTCTTCATTCCTCAGGATGTAAGAATTTTTCTCACAAGGATTATAAATGGCTTGAAAACCAATGGATGAAATATGAAATATTTTTAAATTGTGAGAAAACTTTCTTTTAGATGTGATTCTATTATAATTTTTTTTTAATTTATTGTGATACTGGGGATTGAACCCAGTGGTGCTCTGCCATTGAGCTATATCCCTAGTTTTTTCTACTTTAAGACAGGGTTTCACTAGTTGACCAATCTGCTCAAACTTGTGATCCTCCTGCCTCAACCTTCCGAGTAGCTGGGTTTATAAGCATGTGCCACCACACCCCGTTGATTCTGTTCACATTTTAACCTTTATGGCTAGGGATGGAATATACTAAAAGTTCAGTATTCTAAACTGAGTTTTCAATGCTTAATTCTTTTTTTAAAAGTGTGGTATTTATACAGAAGAGGTGCGAAAAATATGCCTTCAGTTCATTTTCTAAATGGAATAAACACAGGAAGAAGTAAAATCTGTTTTGGTTTTCGCTCACTTGGGATGTCATCTTTTTCCCATCAGAACCACAACGACGATTTTGGAAACTGTACTGTTTCTATTGAAAATAATTTTTCCATATTCATCAAATATCCTGAACTTGATATATTTTACATGTGATTATATCTTTAACAGAATAAGAAAATCCCTAACAATTTAGAAAAATGAAATCAAATTGCAGTTTTATTTTTCCACATCTAAAAGATGAGCTTTTCCATGTACTAATTAGAATAGTATAGTCCAAAACAAACGTCAAGGAAAATAAGGATTTAGATATAAATAGTAACCTCATAATGTCTTTATAAAATCAGAATGTCTTCCATTCCTTTTAAATGTACTTTCTACCATCAAGTATCTGTTGAACATCTGTGATAGACATTATGTCTGGAGATGCCAAAAAATGAAGGGGCGACCCCTATGTTCAAGAGGCTCCTAGTTTGAAGAGGTACATAAATAAGTAGATCAACAGTTGGGTGCCTTGTAATAAATGTAAAGGGTACCATAGGAGCACAGAGTGCCTCTCACCCTCAGGGAAGCAGATGCCTAGAAGAACTGTGACTGAGGTGAGCAAGCTGATACAAAGGAACTCCACCATGCGACCAGCACGCTGGCTTCATACAAGAGGTTGGAAGCATAGAAGTTAACTAGTGAGATCAAAATAAACACACAAACTCATTTACCTTTTTCTTTGACCAGGTCTGAGACGGCCCTCCCTCTGGCTCCTGCCTCGAGCCACCCAGTGGGGCAGCGAGGCTTACTCAGGGCTAGCAGGAGAGAGAGAGAGAGCACGCCAGGGAGTGGCCTTTTGTTGGGGAACAAGAAATTCAGGGGAAAATTCCATCCGATGAAGGTCGAGGGGGACAGCGTTCCAAGGTCAGGGTCAGTGATTGGTCTCAGGGTCAATGGTCAGTCACACCCCCACACCAATGAGCTCTCGCACCTAGAAAGGGTGGGGATTCGTTCAGACACAGTTTAGCCAGAACAGCCAGAACGCCTCACACCCAGTCAGGGAGGTGCCCAATCACATGGGAGAATGGCTTCCCACAGGAATAACTACAATGGCATGAGGCTGGGACAAGTGAAATCAACTCTTGGCACTTAGATTCCGCCTTACAAGATATGCCTTTAAGAATCCAGAAACTCTCATAGTGCAAAAAAAAAAGAATAGTGATTTTGGAGTCAACCATACTTGATCAAATCAAGGTCTTATCTCTGATCAGAAGTCTATTTTGGGGTGAGTTTCTGCATGTCATCAGTTTTCAGAGGGGAATAATATACTGAAGAGTAGCCACTAGGATTAATAGTGGGTGCAAAGCACTAAGAGTAGTTCATGGCACATACTGGGAAGTTAGCAAACCATGGTGTCTAATAATAATAGTACAAGTGGAAATGAGTTGCATTTGTAACTTTGATAATAGACATCTATGGTTGGAGGGCATTCCCTCCTTCAGTGTGTGTGTTCTTCGTATGAACTGAAAATGTGTTTAAAACAGTGTAATGTAGATTAATTTCTCTTTGTTAATTGATAGTAATTTGATTCCATTGATAAAATTGTAGTGGATTTTAATGACATGACCAGTGGCAGGAATTTTTATAGCATCCTTCTTAGGAAGTAAAATATGTCACCAAACTCATTAGTAATCAAACAAAATATATCTACACCAAAGACTAACTAGTGTATAGTCACAAATCCCATTGTGATTTCATAGCAGTTTCAAAATTGTTAAGTATGATTCCAGAGAACTAGTAAAAAAAATACCCCTACAGCTACCAACCTGGACAGAAATTAGATGTGACATTTGTTAGCATACTAGCTTATTCATTATCATATGCCCAATCTGTCAATGAGGTGAGGTTTTCAATTTTATATTCTCCAAATTAAAATAATAAAATAAGTGGTTCTCAAGTTCACGAGTGCCAGCATGGAAAAAAGAAAGAAAAGCTGTGCTTCAGTGAACTATCTGCTGAATTCTGTTGCCCTTGATGACAATGTCTGAAACATAATTGACCCACACTTTGTTGCCAGTATCAAAAGAAAACAGGTCAAGGCTGCAGACTGACTTGGTTCTCATTATTCTAAATAATAGGATTTAGCTACAGCAATAATGACCTAGTCCAATAGTATATGACCTTGGTAACTGTAATAGAAGATTCTCATGTTATTTATACTAAAAGCATAATCTTCTTTTCAAATTTTTATGAAGTTCGTCTCTGCTTTTGTTGCTTGTGTTTTTTGGTGTCATATCTAAGAAACCATTGTCTCAATTAAGGCCTTAAATATTTGCCCTTAGAGTTTAAGTTTAAATATTTACTCCTAAGAGTTAAGAGTCTGGCTCTGATGTTTAGGTGTTTGATCTATTTTTAGTTAAATGTGTGTATGTGTCATGTAGGGGTCCAACTTCATGCAATTGCAAGTGGCTGTCCGGTTGCCCCCGGAACCATTGTTGAAGAGACCATTTTCCCTATTGAACTGTGGCTGCCCCTTGGTTATATTGTCCTGCCCTAACTTCCATTGTTCCATATTCACCTTGGATTTCTTCTGCTTCTCAGACTATTTCTGCTCAATTTTCTCAGCAGGCCCTTTACCTTCACCTTACTCTGTTAAAATCCCTAAAGGTACGGCTTACCAACCTTCCCCTATTCTCTTTGGTATTAATCCCTAGGTACTTTGGCCATTTCCACCCCCTCCCTGTGCTGATGACTTGCAAACTTTGTGTCTATCCCAGGTTTGTTCCCTACGAGCTCCATATAGGAATCAGTATTTGCTTTATGGAGTCCACTTTGGCTATCTCATGAGCAACCCAAGTATAACATTACAAAAAATGAAATACCTGATTCTTGCATCTGTCCACCCTCCAAGGAAATCTGTTTTCCTGACAGTTTTTTTTTTTTTTTTTAAATCTTATAAATTGCACTACTATCCAATTTCTCAAGTGAGAAGCCTGGGATTTAGTCAATATCCTTCGTCTTCCATCATTTCCATCATCAGTCCATCAGTATGTATCTTAAACTTTTCCACTTAATCTTGTCTCCCGACCCTCATCCTAGTCCAGGCCACCATTATCTCCTACCTGAATTATTGTAATAGCTTCTTGATCATTCTTTCTGTTTCCTCTCTTGCTCCTTTCACAAACCATAGGCAGAGTAATCATTTCAGAAATAATTTCCGTCCATCTTACCCCTATTTAAACTACTGCAGTGGCTTCTGGATCTATCTCTAAACCCCTCTGCAATTCAGCTCCATTTGTCCCACTACTCTTTCTCAAGCCCACACTCCCCTTCTATTTCTATAGCCACACCAGTTACCCTTTCAGTTACTAGAACACATAAGGTTTTTTCCCCCTTTCAAGCCTTTATGTGTGGACTTTGTCCCAGCTCCTGTGTCCAGCGTCACATCTTAAACATTACCTCCTCAGAGAGGTCTTCCTAACTGACTCTGTCGATGCCTCTCCAGTAGCACAGCAAATTATTTGCTAACTGCCTGGCAATTCTTTAATTGTTTGTTAACTGCCTGGCACATGTTTTAATGTGTTAATTGTTTAACTGCCTGGCAATTTTTATTGGTGTTTTAATAATTTTAGTTTTAACTGTAACATGTACACACACACACACACACACACATCTTTTTTTTTTTTTTTAACTTATACATACTCTGCCTGTTACTATACTGGAAGCTCCTTGCCTGGCTTGGGGTGGGGGTTGTATGTGTGACAGCACATTTACTTTGCCTATGACTGTGTTCCAAGCCCACTTCTGCACCCATTCAAAAAAACTGGTGGCCCAAAAATAATTCAGTAAATTCACAAACCAGCAGGGAAGTTTTCAAAGGTGGAAGAACATATGATGCATATGAATGACCAGGTGGGAGAGGGAGAAAAGGCATCACTGGTTGAGTAACCAGACTATACAAGGTCTCAGAGGCAAGAAAAGAGATGTGTGCATGAGAATAGTAATTATTTCCTTAAAGGCTGTTGGGACTCTATGCATGGAGAAGAAACACTTTTATTTTTCCATTTTGTTTCATGATCAATTTTTCAAGTATTTCTACTAAGCACAACTTGAAAAATCAAACTTTCTTAAACTTTTAAACATTGTTTATGAAACAGTTCTTGAATTATCTTAAAAAATTTAAGCTACAATCACAATTTAATAGGACATTATTTTACATGCTGTAGATACTTTCAACTGATAAACATATACAAAGTTAACAATTATAATACTTAAAGGAGTATCATATTTCAACCTGTTGTAAACAACACCATGAGTTTATGTCTCCATTAGTTCTTAGCTTCTTCCCAGATCTTCCAAATTTAATCAAAGTCCTTTTTTTCTTCTTTTTTTCATATTTCCTGACGTTAGAGGAATTTGGTTATCAAGCAGTTAATTTTAGAGGGGGCACAGGGCCTGCTTTCTCCTTCTAAAGTAATCTAAACTTGAGTCCCTGGATATCATACTGGGTCTCTATTTATCATTGAACTTATCATTTCTCATCAGAAGCACTGTTTAAACCCTCGCTTTACATGAGCATCCCATACTTTCAACCTGATGGGTTTTCTCCCAGAACCGCTTCTCTTGCTTTGCTTGGCCAGTGTTACATAATCTTCCACCACATCATTATCATACCTCTATCTGGTATATTAGCATTAATGGAAACATACAGATGCCTTATGCATTTCTTACTGCAGTTTGTAACTTACCTAGATATTTCTTCCTCTAGGACTTGCAATCTGTTCTCAACAGTCAAATTTCTGAAGAGAGAGAAATACCTCACTGTCACTTTTTCTGATTAATGGTTATATTTCACCATTATTGCTCATCAGCTTTTTCTATGACAGTTTCTTGCTCTTTCTGAAATTCTTTGGCTTACTCAGTTTCCTGTGTTTACCAATTGCTACCCACAGAGAGATAAACACACAGCTTTGGATACAGATATTTAGAAGAATAATATTTGGATACAAATATTTAGAAGAAATGAAATAACCAGATATTTTAGTATTTCTTCCTAATTGAAATCAATAAAACAAATTAAGCATCCTATTATTACCATTTTGGTTTGTGTTTAAACTTCATTTCTTACATTTTGTATTAACTTTTATTTATTTTTTAGGAAGTTATGACTTCTGCAATGCTATATAAAATTACTATAATTATTTTCAGTTTTGTAGTGTTTATTGCTATTGATGTTCTAAATATCACAGCTTGCACAGTGGGATTCACTTTAAACTTGGTTTTTTTTTTGTTTGGTTTTTTTTTTGTCTATTAGCACTATCCTTACCATTTTTTAAGGTATTCTTGCTGTCTGACAGTAATAAGACATTTTAGGCCTGAGTTTTTTTCTTGCCCTGAGGTATAGAATCCACTACTTTCCAAAGAACTTTGCTTTCTTCTAGGGGAAAATATTAAATATTGCTAGACAACAAAGTCTGAGTGCTGGCTTTGCATTTGAGTACTGATGCGTAAAAAAATAAAAAAGTTTGACTGCTTATGTTGAGACACCCTCAAGGACAAAGATGGCCACAGTATTCCCTGTTAAAGTTTTTACTCACATTCATTTTCAAAATATATGTTCTACCCTACTTACAGTAGGAAATTGACAAAACTTTAAAAATTCTCTAAAATTTTCAAGGAACACTGAGAAAGTAAATGAAGGTTGGGAGTAGTGGAGAGTTCAGTGAGAAACCTGGAGCTAGAGCAAGAAGGGCCCCTTGGAGTTGATTGTGTATATTATGGGTGAGCCAGCAAAGCATTGGAATGAGAAGGCACTAGAAGACCTAGGGACCAGTGGTAGGAAAATCTTCCAGGCTGCAGTGGCTATCCAGTAAGACTGGAAGAGAACTTAAAGTAACATAGTGACTAGAAATAGATGGCAAAGTACCCTTATTGAAATGTTACTCCATGAACATTGGAATGTGGGATGTGATGGAGAAATCAGAATCAAAGGTAAACTGAGCATGGGCATGGGAGATGGGTGAATACATCATGAATTCAGGAAGAACAGAACAGATGGAGGGTGAGGAGAGAGACTGGGTTAATAAGGTATAATTTATGAAGCAGACATAGGGAGGCAGTATCTAGTGCATGGATATTCTGTAATAATATGAAATGAATCAGTTGTTACTGATTCGCTGAGAGTGCATTGAGCTCATACTGCATTACTGGCACGATGCTAAGTACATATTTCATTCAGTTCTCACAGTAGACCCTATGAAATACAGGTGCTGTTTTTGTTGTTATTGTTCTTTAGTTGTAGATGGACACAGTACCTTTATTTTAATGTGGTACTAAGGATCGAACCCAGTGCCTCCCACATGCCAGGCAAGTGCTCTACCATTGAGCCACAACCCCAGCCCAAGGTGCTGTTTTTAAAACCATAGACCCATAGGGAGTAACTTACCTGAGGCCACATCACTGGCACTTGGCAAGAGCCAGGTGAAGCCCAGACCTCTCCTGTACCTCTAACCAGAAAAAAAAATGAAGAGAGCAACCAAAGTAATTGGGGTAATCAAGAGATAGCATATTCTAAGAAGTCAAGAGAAAGAGCAACTTTCAAAAGCAATAGTCCATCAACCTGTGGTCTAGTGGCCAGGCCACTGGTCAGTTTGAGAGAACAGTCTTGGTTGAGAGGGTTGGAAGCATGCCACTGAATATTCAAAATGACAGGAAGCATGAGAGGCAGCAGGCAAGGGATATTTCTCCTTCAAGAATGTTTATGGGCCAAGCAAGATGGTCAGATGTCTGCTGAGTGCCAGAGTTCTAGGTTCCCCACTTGTGCATCACCTCAGATGTTCCTCATAGCCACATCATGAGGTAGGCTCTAGACCAACCCCCATGACTAGTGAGGAAATCAAAGCATAAAGAAGAAAGTAATTTGTTCAGGGTTGCACAGCTAGTAAACACCAACCTCCACATATCAAACAGAATTCATCTTTAGCCTATAGAATTATGTAGAGGGTTTTCAAATTGTATGTATCAAGACTTGAAATTATAGTTCTTAAAGTAAAATCCACCAGCATCTCAACTGTAATAAAAGCAGAGACCTGCAGGTCACAGCTGGTTTGCTGTCACACAAACTGGAGAGACAAGGAATAAAATCTATTTTACCAAATTTACAGCCACTTAAGGTTTTTAACCTCAAAATAAGGGTTCCCTCTTTGAAGTTTCACTTGAGCCACCCTTCTGAGAGCCTGATATACGCTGAACAAAACAGAACCAAAAGATGTGTCCTTGAATTCATTATTCTGATACCACATAACTCTTACAAGAGCATGTTCATAAGAACCAAGGTTAAATGAACACTAAACATACTGATGAATTTCCCTGCCTATCCTGAATTTCAATGTTGAAAGCGACATGAATATAATCCTAAATGTTTGGCTCTTGTCATTGGGAATATTAGAACAGTGAACTGAGAGGAGGATATGAACTCACACTTGTTTATAGATAGGAAGGGGACACTGTGGGCTTTTTCCTGAGTCCTTAGGGCTCCACTAAATTACCTTAACATAGCCAGCAGAAGCCGTTTACCTGACAGAATGGCCCATTCTTCTTCCTTTGGTAACTCCAAAAATAGATAACTCCAAGGTCTCCTTCAAGTAGGCTTTGGAGTTTATGGACTTACAAAGTATTCCTGAGCACTGAGTCCATTTTTCTTTGTCATCCAGCTCCAGGCAACAAGCAAGTTTCATGGTCCCTGAAATTAGCCTCCAACTTGAAACAAAAGATAATTCTGGAACTGCCATTCAGCATGCTATATCTGTTCTACTGCTCTATAAAGCAAGCCTTTCTAATGTAATTACATGACTTGTCTATTATTAAATTGATGAGAACAGGCTGGATTTATTTATTTTTTCTCCTTTAACTTAGAAGTCAGTATAGTTTATTGTAGAATTCCCCATCTCAGATTCTCTGTGCAAGGGGGCCCTGTGAATAAATGTGTTAGGGAAACCCTGCATTACCTCCCTGACCTGCCACCCCAACCTCCTTTACCTTTGGTTTACATTAGTTTATTAAAGGTTTTCCAAATGTCTCCTGGAGAGATCCAGGAAAGGTCATATTTCTAAAGTCATTTTACCATAGAATTGACTTTTCCTTGTAGCACTATTTTAACCCACAAAGCCACTTTAGGAAGTGCTGACATAAATGTTGAGAGCTTTGGGGTCAATACCAGGATGGTCTTGGGTAAGTCCTTCACCTCCCTAATCTTAACTGTAAAGTAAGGGTTAGAAATCTTGCTTTGAGGAAAGTATCAGCTTACCACAGCATCTGCCACCTGGTTGGCCTTTGAGAATGGTCCCTGTTCTGTAATGTGACAGCTAATGTTCACACTGCCTGAATGCCCTTCCTTTAGAAAGTCTTGTTGTAACCCAGGGCTTTAAAAAGAATGTTTCTGACTAGTCATTACCAAAGAGGTACAAGTGAAATTTAACCTTTTGGAAGAATCTTTATCTTAAAAAAGGATTCTAGAGGTTGTGTAACATTGAAATGCAGCGGCATGACAGTATTGATTAGTGTAATGCCAAAAGAGCTTGGTGTTGCTCTTAATCTTGTATTAATCTTCAATAATTAATGGAGTCCGTGAATTAAAAGCCATCTCATTTCACTGGTACTTTGCATTTAATCACTCTGTTTATAAAAGTAAAAGCTAGTACCATCCTTATTATTTAAATATTATTCATTTATAAAATATTTAGTTCAAGGCACAGTGCTAAGTGGACTCAGTCTCCTTTGAAGCATCATGACTACCATGTAACTGAGTATCACTGAGGGGGAGGAATGGGGCATTTCATAGGAAGTGGAGTAGACTGTAGGTGGTACTGAGGGGCCTTGGGACTAGGAGACTGAGCTGTCAAGGAACCAGTTCTTTGTGTAACTTTGTTTTGTTAACATGGGATCTGGGAGAGGTCCTGACCAGCGAAATGTCTTAGACTGGAAGTAGAGAAAGAAAGGAAAAAAATCATCTTAGGTGAATCCCACATATTAGTATCCCATGAAATTAATTCAAATGTTGCTGGTATTGAACGAGACTTAATTGTACCTTGTGTCCTACTCATGAAAGTGGTATTGCTAAAAAAAAAAAAAAATACTATAGATGAAAACAGAATAGGGCCTATTTAATCCGCTCAGAGAACAAATCATTATTGAACATTGGGTGCATACAGTATGAGATTATTAGTGTTCCTGGTCTGTTAACAGATTTAATATAATAATTCTCCTTGCCAATTTTTGTGTTAATTAGAACCCAAATCCATTGTGTGTATGTATGTGTTTCCCCATAATTTAAATTGGTTTTCTTCTTTTTTTTTATTTTGATTGTTTGGATAATTTATTGTGTGACTATTCCCAAGCAGTTAAATTGATGATGAAATAGAAATAGTTCAAGTAAAGCTATTAAGACATTTATGTTTTAGAAGATTGTTTTTAGATGACCATGTTTGCTCAGCACTGAGTATATATGGGCATATATCTATTGATCATTTATTTTTTAAGACAGTTTTTCTCCTGCCTTACTTTCTAAACTGGATGAGTATTTTACATTTGAAATACCTACTTTATGTATTTTATATAGAAAGTATCCCCCCAAAAAATTCTGTTTAAGTTGCCTCTTTATTAGCTATAGAATTAGAATTTTTAATTACCATGCTGTAACTCCCGGAGGACCAAATGAAATTATGTTGATATTTTGAGTTGTTGGTGTATTCTGTGTACTTCCAAAACACTTTCTTTCTCTTTTTTTCTTTTCTGCTGTCACTTTTCAATATACTTTATTCTTTTCCTGTGCATTTAAATTTATTTTAATTGTGTTTTCTAACAGTAACTGAATACAATGCTATAGCTTTATTTCAAGTTTCTTTTTTAAAAAGTCTTTTAAATCACTTAACATAAAAGATGCTAGCATATATGTTTTTAAAAGCACACATTGACTGGTACTGATGTGAAGAGAGTGTCAATGAAGCAAGACTGGTTTCTGCTGTACTCTCCAGAGTCTATAATTCAAAAGGAAGTTGACTTTATTTGCTGTGGTTGACAGCTTCTTCTCAGATTGCTTGAATAAATTTGGGTATTAATATGCTTCCTGTCTATTTAGAGAGAATTACTGTTCTATCTGCCTCAGGAGACTGCCTCATTTCCAGATTTAACTTGGCACAGTATGATGGGCCCAAACTTTTGAGTAAGGCATCCTATTTACAAAGTATGCCTTGATTGAATAAATATGTCTCAATACTGTGAGCAACACACCGTGCTACACACCAAGATATCTGAGGAGTGTCTTTCATGAGCTTCAAACTGAGTTGAACCAAGTAGGATTGTTCCATTATTCCCACATTCCCTAAAGAACAGATGTGCTCTTTAGGCAGGTAGAGAGACAAACTTCCAAGTGCATCCTATGGAATAAAAATAAGAGAGGAATCCAGGTGCTGTGGCACATGTCTATAATCCCAGTGGATCAGGAGATTGAGACAGGAGGATTACAAATTCAAAGCCAGCCTCAGTAACTTAATGAGGCACTTAGCAACTCAGCAAGACCTTGTCTCCAAAAGTAAAATGTAAAAAAGGGCTGTGGATATGGCTTAGTGGTTAAGCATCACTGGGTTCAATCCTCAGTATAAAAATTTAAAAATGAGGGAGGAATCAAGAGTAGATCCTAGATTTTTTGGCTGGAATGAAGACCTGGGTGGATATTGGGATTCATTGCTAAAACAAGGATCCCAAAGGAAAGCAGGCATGAAGGGAAAGATAATGGGGTCAGGTTTAGACATACTGAATTTAAGATGACTTTGGGTCATTTAGTTGGAGTTGTCTAGAACAACTGAGCTTATGAAAGATTAAGAATTGGAAACTGAAGTCATGAACTGAATAAGATTGTTCCATTGAGACTCGGAAGAGGGTGAAGGACAGAACCCTAGAATTATAGTTTGAGCAAGGAATCCCAGAGAGAAGAAAATAAGTAAACAGAAGATCTACGTCAAAAAAGGGGGACGTTTGAAGATTTGGAAATGACCCATGTGATCTAAAATTTATTTGGTCAACAGAATGAAATGGTAACCTCAGGGGATTTTTAACCCAGCTACATGTCACGGAAGTGAAGTAGGAGAAAGGTTGACCCGGATAATGCTTGATGAAGCACCCAACGAGGACAGAGGTAGCACTTAGAGTTGAGGAGGAGAAGGGAATTGATCTAGAGCTTGATAAAGGTGATGGGACTTCACTGGGCCTGAATTGTGCATAGAATTGAGACTGGGAGAGAGCATTTCAACTAGGAAAATGAGATTTGTCCAAATTCATTCTTGTGCCTGAAAATCACTGAAGGTAGATTTCTTATTGATAGTAGTCCACAGTGTCATCTTTGAACAGTAAAAGCAGCATTTGGTTCCCTTTCAGTTGTACCATTTGGTTCTATTTTTTATAACAACTATTGGTTAAATAATATCATATAAAACTGGGTGTGATATCATCTGACATCATGTACCAGACTAATTTTAGGGAAGTCATGATGAGAAAGTAGTATGGCTTATGTGTAGCAGGTCCATTCCAGAAACCCAAATGTATATAACTTTTAATCACATGGGTCACTTCCAAAGGAAAAGGCAAATCCTCTTTACACACCCTCTTAAATTTATAGCAACTAATTCTAAAATCCCTTTGATTTAATGTGGCTATTCCTAGCCATGAAGTGGCCTGCCCTGTGTTTTCCCAGTCCTTATGTGGCTAAACTGTGGGTATATGAAGGGATTTCCTTGTGCCACTCCTCTCCCAGCACCTTCCAGGCTCTAAGCCATCTTCTCATCACACACCATTGGCCTCTCCCATCTTCAGATCATAGGACTTGCAATGTGACATGGGTAGCTCTGAATCTACCAAGTAGAATACTTTGAAGACAGAAATGGTCAGGCGCATTACCTTGGGAAATAACCTGTGAAACCTGTTCCTATGCTACCACAATGTTAAGTGATTGCTTCCCCAGACCCACATCATATCTGCAAAGAAGGGGGTACATAATAAGGAAAAGTCATTGGAGAAAGCTGGTCCCTGTGCTGGTGTGTCATTTCCCTAGTGATACAATGTTGGGCAGGCCTTTCCACCTCTCCAGTCTGGATTCTCAGTAGAATTTTTGGATAATCAAGTGAGGTAGTATTTGTGAAGGTGATTTATGATTGCAAAAATGCTATATAAATATTAGGTTGGATAATAGGCTTTCATCATAGTCATGAGAATGACATGAAAACAAAAGGGGACTAAGATTTCTCCCCCTAAATCTGTTCCAAAATCCCAGACCTTCCACTCCAAGCCTGTGTTCCACCAAATGTCTCCAGTTACGTCTCCTCTGCTCCCTGCTCCATTGTACACATTTTTTTTAATGCTGGTTCATGTGATGCTTTCTGCAAATAGTAACACTAAGTTAATCCCATTCTCCTTCCCTTAGTGTGTGTTTGAAGCCCTTGAAGTCCACTCCTAAAGAAGAAAAATGGAAAACAACTCACTAAGTGCTTCCTCTAGACCAGGCACTTTCTTTGCCTGAGATCCTTTTCCACAAACCACAGGCTGTTCCTACAGAGGAGAAATTAGAAGTCTTTGCAGCCAAGACCAGTGGAAATTACATTTCTATTAAAAGCTGTCTGTGGCTAGATGCATCCATCCTAGGTACAAAGTTAAATGATGTCATAAACTTATTCAAAGACATAAAGCTATTACATGAAATGCCATTAAATATCTTCCACTCAGTGTTAACAAAATACAGCTATAAATTTCCTTTGGTTGTCATTTGCAAGTTGCTGCTTCTCAGTGGGTTATGCGTCTGCAACTTCTTCACCATCAAGTTTTGCTGACCAGTCTTTGGCAAATAGGATGTTGAGAATGCATGACCCTCTGAGATGTGATGCTTTTTCATTTTCTCATTATCATCATTCCTGAGTTTGGGAATGTCAAATTTCCTGTACATTGTTTTGTGTAATAGTTTTCTACCTGCTCATGCTGAGGCTTCCTATTCCATATACTGGGAATCAGAGATCAGTAGGCCCAGCAATCCTAGCCATGGCACAGGATTCAAGGCTGGAAGCCAACACATCTACCTTAAACTTTGAGACTGAGTCGTAGCTCTTGAGAGCTATATATTTGGGGGTATTTCTTACTTGCTGGATGAAAGAAGAAAATGAAAGCGAAGAATTATAGGAATTACAGAGCATTGTATCTGGAAAAGTCCTGTGGCCCCATTTTTCCTCTGATGATTCTCCTAAATTTGCAAACCAAAAGGAAATGCACGTAAGGTCCAGACATGACTCATTGAACTTGCCTAATTCTGTGAACTTGTCAGGATTCTCATTTACTTTTGCAAGCCAAGTCTTAAATCCAGATGGGCCCCAGCTCTTTGAGCCTCAGCAGACAGAACACTGGCAAAATTGATGGGTGTGGAGAAAAGCATCCAGAATCTGCCTAGGTTCTGCTGTCCATCTGTGGAAGTCTTCTACAGTGAGTCAGTCAGTCAGACAGAATCAGAAGAAATGTCAGCTTGCTTCCAGAGTGCTGGAGGCTTTTCCATAGCATAGGGTCTGGTCACTGTGGGTCAACTAAGCTAGCACCTGATGCTCTTGCTCTTCTTCTTCCAGGAAACAGCATCCTCCACTCGGCCGCTGATAGCGTGACCAGCGCAGTACAGAAGGCTAGCCAGGCCTTGAATGAGCGTGGGGAGCGATTAGGCCGAGCAGAGGAGAAGACGGAAGACATGAAGAATAGTGCCCAGCAGTTTGCAGAAACTGCACACAAGGTGGGCCAGCTGAGGGCCGGGGTCTTAGCTCTGGGCTGCCAGGAAGTTATAATATCAAGAAACTTTTTATTTCAGCCATGTTTCCTGTGGTGCAAGATATAAAATCAAGCAGCTTTTTAAAAAAATTTCTCTTTGATAATTTCCATGTGCTACTTACTAAGTACCAGAGTTATGAAAAATTTCTTCTGTATCTGGTTTCTTTGTTATGGCCTTTCTGATGTCCTCATCTTATCCCTAACTCTGACCTTCCAACCTTGCCTCTTTAGGAAATCTGGAACATTTTAGTTGGTGCCCAGGACGTCAGGATTCAAGTTTCAGGGCACAGGATGAGGCAGAAATGACATCCAGTCTCCAAATGTATCTGCCACCCCTGCCAAGGCCTGAAAGTGTCCTTGGTGCGCTTTAAGCTGCTTGGGCTTACTTTTCGATCCTGTCTCTTTCCTGTCCTGTAGCTGGCATCTCGTGTTCTTGTCTTTTCCCCAGGCACAAAGCAAGCTCCAGTCTCAGGGCTGGTGTGCCCACTGACAGGGGTCAGGTTTTATTTCAGTGCGTGGATTCTGGGCTCAGACGGTGTGAAGCTGCAAGATGCCTCCTGCCTCCAGGTCTAGAGAATGGCATTCCCCATGTCACTGGGTGCGCACCACATACCTCCATACCCTTGCTAAGAACAGCACCTTTCAGAAGGTGAAACGGGAGTTTTTATTGGTAGTCACTACCTAAGGCATTCACAAACTGAAGATAAGGGGCCCCATTGGTCAGGTGTTAAAGAGGATTTATGCTGTCCCCGTGCTTCAGATCAAAGGGCAGTTCTTTTTCTGGCTAGGGATTGGAATTTAGGCTTCCAGAAACAAACTCTGCTGATGATGGTCTGTCAGACTCATAATCTGGACCTTTAGATATGCTTTTCAGGTGACTTTTGAGGAAAAAAAAATTAATTTGCACCAACAGAAAGTCCTATTGCTGCTGAGGAAACAAAAATGGGCAACCTAAAAAGCAACAAGAAAAATAACCCCAGGGCTGGGGTTTTGTAAATAACATGCAGAAGGTTCAATCCCCAGCACCAAAAAAAAAAAAAGAAAGAAAAAGAAAAATAACCACAGCAGAGGTGGCCTCTCCCAGGCTCGCACTCAGTCCCAACTGAGCATGTGACTCCAGGTAGGTGCCTCCTGCTGTTCCTCCCTGCATCAACTTTGCACAGACCTGTCGGGGGTATCATTGATTCTCTATCGCCACAGTGTCTTACTGCACTGCTACCCCTGGGACCCTTTGGAGACCCTTAGAGAATTGGCCTGATCTTTCTGAAAATGTAACAGCCCTGCTGGAGGCCAGGGCGTCATTGCTGCAGCTGTTACAGAGGAAGTGAACTCAGATTTAAGGTTTCCTTAGTCCCTCCCTCCCTTCTCCAGCCTTTGTGTACAGAGGTGGAAATGAGATAGAAATGCTGGAATTCAGTCTCACATTCATATAGCAGCAACTTAAATAATTCAAATGGAAATGGTCAGTAGAAATTTGGAGAAACATTTTAAATGTTGAGCTGGGAAAGAGAAGGCTAAAGGGAATGATTTCCTAACTCCCTCAGGACTGGGAAGGGTGAAGGGCAGCAGTTCTCTTTCATGGCTTCTCACACAGCATGGAGCAATCAATAGAGTACTGATAAAATTCTGCTAAAACAAGAATTGAGGGTAATGATTTAACCATGAACCAGGTTATCAAGGGAGACTATGAAATCACTCTTCTTAAGGTAGCATAGACAATACCTGGATGCCTTCCATAAAAGCGTCCCTATCAGAGGGGGTTGTACAAACACCCAAGAGGATAACCTAACCAGATGGCCTGAATTCTTGGCCTTGGCAACTGTGTTTCCCTGATATCATGGCCAAGTTGACTAGGTGATTGGGAAGCAATATTGTATGGTAGTTAACATCTTGTTTGAATTCAGACCTGTTATTTACCATCTGGGTGACCTTGGACAAGTGCTAAATTTCTCTTAGCCCCAGTTTCCTCATCAGTAAAACACAGCTAATTAATGATAGTACTACTTTCTAGGGTGTTAAAGAATTTAATGAGTTTGAATCTATCAGCACAGCATGTAACATGTATAAATCTGAATTTTTATTATTTAAAATTACTTCCATAAAAATAGTTTCTGCTAAACCTGCCCTTTCAGTCACAATGAGTACTACACAGGAGCTGGAGAAGTGTTACTTGTGACAGAGGCTCCTCAAAATAGCAAGAGAGAAAAATGTGGAGGGACACTGGGGTGGGGGGCCTCCTACTACAAGTCCATACCCTCTACATGGAGAGCAACTTGAAACAGGAACCTGACAAAGCCACCCAAGGCAGAGGAGACTCTGGCTTTGACCACGGGAGGGTCTGTGTCAGGCAGTTAGTTACCTGCTTTCGGTAGAGAGGAACAAGGCAGGGGCAGTTGGCATTGGGCCCGTTTCCCCTCCTGCAGTGTTCTTCAGGGAGAGCGGCTGCTGGAGTCTATTAGCATGTTTGCAGGAGTGTGAGACAGTGTCAAAGCCAGACTTGATGTTTTCTACAACTGGGATATGTGCTTATGAATCACTGACATTGGCAGTATTCCTAACGAGCAGATTGACCTCTTTGGATAAGGTGTGGCTGTTTTCCCAGGGATGAGGACTGCTGATTTGGCCCTGCTAGAGTAGGCTTACCAAGAAGATGTCATTTCACTGGCCAGGCCCCAGTGGGACCTGCTGGTGAGGAAAGAGTTCAGAGATGGAAGCCAGGCCTTCCACCCCCAGGCATAAGTGGCTTTGTTGACTCATCAAGAGTGGGCTGTGTTTACAAGTGGAGGCACAGCACCCATGGCAGAGCCCTGAGCAGAGAATAGTGATTCTAGGTGACAGTTCCTCCAAGCTCCCAGTTGAAGCAGGACACCACCCCTCGTGGGAAGGTATACCAACACCTGTCCAGACTGCAATAGAACCAGATCTTTCACCTTCTAACTTTCCCGGAATCCCTGCAATGACCCAGGTATGAGAGTAAAGGAATCACTTTTGCACAATCCTGCCTTTATGCTATTGGGGTGCTTGTCCCCTACAGAGCAAATGGAAAGTGATCCTTCTCCCCACTCCCCTGCATCCCTCATCTCCGCCCTGGTTAGCCCGGCTTCAGGAAGTGCGGTTCCTTCCTGAGCCATGGACTGGGCACAGTCCCAGCTGTTAGGAAAGAACAGCTCCACCACAGAGCAGCCCTGCCCCCAAAAGCACAGCGCTACAGTGTGTGCAGTACCCACAGCCCGCCACGGGGCCATGAGTAAGCAGGCAAGTGTTACCCACGCCTAGGCATCCTCAGATGACACTTCTCCCAGAAAGGAGCATGGATATGCCCCGTTCTGTAGAAACCCACATTGTCAGGGGGAAGGAAGGGCAAGTGGCATTCATCTCACTGCAAGGGAATGGCCAACTCTCCAGGTACTACAGCCAGCTGTTTCCCTTGGACCTCTAGGCCCAGAGGGAAGGGTCTCGGGCCTCCTATAAGTATCTACCAAGTGTCAGTGATGATTTTTTAATTATCATTATTTAGATAGATTACATTGAAAGAGGAAGTTTTCCATGAGAAATTAAGAAAACAGAATAGATCAAAAGGAAATTTTAAACTTCTTTGAGAACTCTGACACTTAAATTATATTAATCCATAGAGTTGGAGATGTTTTAATAGATATATAAGGAAGCTAAGGTTTGGAACAGCTGTGACCTTAGAGCTCAAGGTCACACAGAAAATTTGTAACCAGGTGTCCTGACCTTGTTTAGTCTAGTGTTCTTCCTGCTCTTACCATCCTGCCTTCTATTCTAAAGCTCCCAATTCCCAGGGGATTTCTCTTAAAAAGTAAATGATGCCACTTTCTGCAAAAATGCCTATCATAGGTCATTCAGGCTACTGTAACAAAATGCCATAAAACTGATAAAACAACAGAACTTTGTTTCTCACAGTTCTGGAGACTGAGAAACCTAAGAGCCTGGTGGCAGAAGATTTCATGTCTGCTGAAGGCCAGTTTTCTGATTCATAGATGACAACTTTTCAGAGTGCCCTCTAATGGTGAAAAGGGCTAGGGGCCTTTCTCTACCCTCTTTATAAGGATATAATCCCATTTATAAAGACACTACCCTCATGACCTACTTACTTCCCAAAGGCCACAATTGCTAATACCATATCATAGGGGGTTAATGAATGGCAGGTAGGGGGACACAAACATTCAGACCATAAAGGTACTTCAAATAGCAAATGAGGTTGTGTTTCTGCAAAGCACAGCTGGTCACAACCGGTGGTCCCTTGAGCTCCATTCCAGATGCACTGTCCTGGAAACTGGGGTCTAGTTTGAGCAGCAGCACAATCACCATTGAAGATTAATGGCTATGTGTGAATTGGCACAGGTGCCTTAGTGGAAAGTTAACAGCTCAACAAATACCAGAACGGTGGCACTAATCAAATATTCATGCTTGATATTCATTATGCAAGACATTTAACAGTTCGGTGTTTATTTGATGGTCCTCATTGCTAAATAATGTTTGAAGAATGGAAGCAGAGCAAGAAGTGGAGGCCTTACAGTAAAGAGGGTGGCCAAGGAGTGGGACCAATCTGAGGTAGAGCCCTGGCTTTGTCTTTTTACTCACTGGAGTTTATAGTTCTTTTTACTGTCCTGGACTCTTGACTCTTTGATATCAGAGTTATTAGCCACCTCCACACTTCTTGGCAGAACCCCACAGCACTCAGCCTAGCAGCCTGTGCATACTCAACTTCACATGCTCTTTGTAAAACACAAAGGTTAACCTTCCAACATGAGAGCAGGTCCACACCTAATTCTTAAAAGGCAGAGAACCTGATCATGATGCAATGGCAGGGTTTTAACAAAGCTATTGCCTCAGAGCACCATCTGTTCTTTGCTCAAAGGAATTCTGCATTACAGAATTCTCCTCCTGGTCATTCCCAGATCAATCCTGGGATTCATCCCCAATGTCAGACTCTGAACACATGAAGAATTGCAACTCAGTCTCTGCTGTGCCTTCTATGGGTCCCTTGGGAGAAGATCTAGATAAGAAAAGAAAGATTTAACTCAATTCTGTATCTGCATAACGTTTTTTAAAATACATGATCCTGGTCTCCCAAGTGGGCTATTTGGTGTTCCTATTTATAAAGAGCTAACGTTTCAATAGATCACATTCCTCAGATACCAGTTGGAGAAGTAGTAAGTCAAGGTCTGAATTTGGTCAGTTGTTCAGCCCAAGTCAGCAACTCAATATAATTGTCAAGGTCTTCGGACTTGGTTGAAGATCCGGACTGGGTAGTGAGTACATGATTGTATATTGTCCCACTACAGGCCATTTAGTTTTTATACATCATGAGATGTCAGTAGATACTTATATTATAGGAGTACTGCTTTTCCTGGATAATTGGTAACCTGGGAATCCCAACTTTTCTAGGGTGAGTTCTGCCTGTACATCAGTTTTTCCAGTTGTTCCTTCAATGGGCTGAAAGAATACAGCACCGCACTTTCTCCCACTGGACACGTACACCACTTAAATTAACACAGGAAGAGAAGTAAGCCAGTGTCCACTGAACTATTTGGAAAGTGTTGCTCATCTACAAGGTGCCACTGTGAATAGTCACAGTGATGTACAGAGAGTGAAATCTTGGTTCTGCTTCTTGATGTGGATGTGGGGAGGAGGCAGCAGAGGGATCTACCTATTACTGAGTCTCACTTTTCTCATCCCTCTCTCTCCTTAGCTTGCCATGAAGCACAAATGTTGAGAAACTGCCATCCTGATGACCCTCTTGAAAGCAATGGAAGAGAATGTTCAGCAGTTCTTATGAGAATTCCGAACCTCCACTTGCTTCTTTTTTCCAATATATGGACATTTAGGGTTTTTGCTGTTCATTTTCAGATGTTAATATGAATGAAAAGGTGTTGTGTTTATACATTTCCCTAATGATCTTGCTAAGAAATGCTACAATAGCATTAGTTTTATTTTGATTTTTCCCAGAATGTGGGGGTAGGGGTGGGGGGCGGTAAATTGTTCATGTTTTTCTTTTTAGATGAATTTTTTTTTGGTAGTTTGAATATAAAATTTGGACCAAATGATAAGCCAAGCTGGGTCTCAACAGGCAACATGTATTTTTTTTCTCCCTGTTATTAAGCAAGTTCAATGTGATGATACCAGATGTCATTGTTCCTGGATGAAATAAAAGTCGAGCAGCGAATGGTTTCACTCACTCTCCTAATACTTTTAATTTGAAGAGTAAAATTAAAATTCTGTATCCTGAGACATAGTCTATATTATGGAAAACACTTGGGTTTATCAGGGGAAATAGCAGTCTTAGATTTTGCTCTTTGCATATTAATCTTTTTCATGAACCATCACCAGCATTCAAAAAAACAAATCAGAATCACAAATAGAAATCTACTTTGTGAGCTGCAGCTTAAATACTTCTGCTACTTCTTTCCAGGCTGATTATTTGGAATTATCATATGAAAGATAAAAATTTGAGAGTAAAGAGCTAAGGAAAAGCCTACTTTAAAAACCTCTAAAAATCTTCATGGGTGTTTCTCTCTTTTATATTGTCCCAAATTACAGTAGCTGATATTGAAAAGAGCTTGGATTTTTATCAAAAATTCATTTGCCCAAATAAAAGTCTATATAAATGATAATGTGAAAAGGTAACTACATTTAAAGTATTTTTTTTTAACAAAGCCATGCCCATTTTTAAAACACCCTCACAATGTCCTTGGGAAAGAACCTTTAGTTTTGGGGTTTTTGTTTTTTGTTTTTTTTTTTTTTTTTTTTTTTTTGGTATCTAGTTTTGGAGGTTCGGATGTTATTATTGCTGTCTATTTATTTAATGTAACTTAACATGAGTGTTTCTTGACAAATTGCATATCATGGCAATTGTAGCTGGCCTAGCCTGACATAAGACAGCATGGTCACCAAGCCGTTAAACTGCTGTCACATTGAATATACTTAGTCACACACCTTTTGATTGCGTATTGCTCAAGGTAATACAGGGTTTAAAGTCTGGAAGTTTTGCTTCCTGAGCGTTAAACCAAAAAAAGCTGTGCTTGTTCCTCATGAGACAAGTTGGTGAGCTGCACCCCCAGATAACGCTGTCAGCTCTTCCAGCAGGAATCAAGATGCCTGAGTCTTGGTGGCACCCCATTCTGCCCCTTCGCATCCATTGAGCCAATTGAGTCTATGTGTATAGTAGCCTCTTACCAAGCAGCATAAGATGACTTTTGGATTACTAATGCTGATTTAAATAGCTTAAGTTCTCCTGATAAAGCATTCCCAGGGAGACAGAAAGTATGACTATTGGAAAATAAAAATCATAGGCAGTACTTGTCAAAAAGGAGGTGGGATTTGCTGGAGACAAATTTTTGAATTCTCTTAGAGAGAGATGATCCAATTCAAGAAAACTATAAAATTTATATAGGAAACTATAGTAAACATCTATAGTTTACTATAATACTTTGTACTTTTAGTGTCTTAAAAGGTTAAAGAAGCAAGGAGCCTGCCATTTGTTGAATACCATTAGAAATATTTATAGTTTCTAAGAAAAAACCCAAATATCATTCCAAATAGCTTTTGTTTGCAGACTTCCGTTCAGAAAACACACGTGCACACCACGCATGCACGCAGTTATATTTTCAACTTCCCAAACTGGATCTGGTTTCAGAGATAGTTGGTATGAATAATTGAAAGAATAAATCTAAAACCCCTGACAATCGGCCAAGTTCAAGAATAAAATTGGTTGCCAGCTATCTAACAACAGTGTTTGGGAAGCTGCTTCTAAAGTGGCAGAGGATGAGGTCATAAGCAGACTGTGAAATCTGAGATTCCTCCTCCCTGGTAAAATTCTGATAGTTATTCTTCATAAATGTAAGTATTCCACATCTTGCCCTCTCTCCTCACTCTGTTGATCCTTTTAGACCTAAGTCTTATTGGAAATAGCCTAATTAGAAGAAAGCCCATCTGACTCTTTATTAGCTTCCTCTCTTCATTAGCTTTTAGGCCATGGTCATGCCCTTGACCTCCCTGTGTCAAAGTCCTACTTGGCCTCTGCCAAACTGGCGACACAGCACTTCCCTTCCAGCCTCATCGTAGAGGAGCCCCATGACTTCACTACATTTAAAGTTCTTTGCTATCCTTTTGTAGAAGGTGCTGCGATACAAAATATGCATACTGTCTAATCTAGAGAAAATTGCTAAAAATAAATTGTTTGGAACCAGCTCATTTGGTTGAGCTTGCTAGAGGACATTTAATTCATTTGTTTCATTTCTGCACTTCACTTTGAATTGGGGGATACTACATTTCTGTGAAGGACTTCTCAAATTATACTGACAACACAGAAAGAAAAACTCTCCAGTATTACCACTTCTTCCTGGAATGTAGTTATAGTATCTTCACTAGTTATTAGATATCTGTGTACAAGAAGTATGCAGTTATTCAGGTTAATGTTTCATTTTAAAGAATGTATTTGTAAAATGTAACAATTAGTAGTTGACTTTTTTTAAGCTCTGAAAAAAAATAAGATTATGTGTTAGACTTATAGTGAAATCTGTTTTAATACTATTGTGGCTAGCAAAGGTTGTGCATTTATGTAAAAATATTTACAGGATTCCCTAAGTAAGGGATATTTAAGATAGGTTTCACTCTTAATTTTCAGAATTGTAACACTGCTAATGTCTGTTGTACAGTTATTAATTCTTCAGAAGTTCCCTAAGATGTCAAACATAATTTTTGTTTTATTCAGAGACAAGTAACACCTGCTCTGTTGATTCACTATTATGGCAAACTCTAATTTTGTCATTAAATATTTTAACTTGTGGTGAAAGTTTGTTTCTCTCAGTTATTTGTGGAATCTATTAACGATACCAAACAGATGCACACTGCCACATTTTTATGCTAATGTGAAAATCTCATGTGTCTACAGGAAACCTCAGAACTAGATTTAGCAAGATGATGAAGGTTTACTATATACTTTCTAATGGAAGAATGTGAAAAGATAAAAAGGCTAAAGAGCTAGCCTCAGTTTGGGCAGTGGACATCTAAATCCAGCAAGAGTTGTTTTGGTTTTTGTGTTTTCTTCTCATGGATGAATCAATTAAGCTAATAGTCACCTTTCTGCTGATATTAGTGATGTGCTCAGCTTAAGTACTTATAGTGTGCCCTCATTCAGCAGACTAGTTTCATGCCCTGTTAAATTGGAAAGAAAACTTGATAATTTTACATCCATTTATTTTTATGGAAAAGCAAATGCATCTCAGTGTGTTGCTCCATGTGCTTTCAAGGAAGCAACTTGAATGTCCACCCTAGCAGAACAGCCATTTCCAGGTTGGCATGGAAACTTGGTAAAGCAGGCAGGACTTGGAAACATTTCCTGGGAGGTCTGCAGGTGGAAGGGACAGGCTGCATTCTCCTCTGCTCAGAAAAGAAGGTAGAGATATAGTTTGGCTAGATGAGGATCTACATTTAAGTTACTTATGCATTTAAAGACACCAGTTCTTATGAACTAAACTATAAGCCAGTTACCTCACAAAGATGGTCTTTTCTTCTTAATATGCATATTGTTAGCAGTTATACCATGACCAACTCTTAAATTTTATGGGAGGATTAATATGAAAAATGTTTTTTAAAAATTGATTGTGCCTTTCCCCTGTTGTCATTGGGAACATTATTAGGAAACACTATTGATCTGTCACAATCATTATCTGCCTAAATAAGCAGTTCATGAAGGTGGGCAGAAAGATAAGAGGAAGGGTAGTGGAAAATATCAAACACATTTCAAAGCACAATTCAAATGTCAGAGCAATGATTTCCTACTGGTACTGGTGCGTGCCCCTCCCAGGCACGGGCTAGCCTGGGTCTGTGTGCAAACTCACATACACTTGTACAGCTAGCACTGAGAAAAGGGCTGTGCTGTGCCCCTAGATAATAAGAGACATGGGAAGAGGACACATCCCACCTATAAGGCAAATGTCACCTATTTCTCTAAATGTGCTAACAGTCCTCTTCAATGAGATGATGCAATGGAGGGACTTTCTTTTGGTTTACTTTTTAAAAATCCAGAATTATATCTCTGTTAGAGTTCCAACACTGTAACAAATAGTTGAAGTAATCAACTTATAAAGAAAAAAGGTTTACTTGGGCTCACAGTTTTGGAGACGCCAGTCTATGATCAGGGAAGACCTATTCCTGCTAGGCCTCTGGTAGGGGGATAGCACATGATAGCAGCGTACTTCGTGGCCAAAAAGTGAAAAATAAAGGAAGAGACTGGGGTCCCACCATTCCTAATGACCTCCCACTAGTTCCAAATTCTTTAAGGTTCCACCACATCCCAATTGCCTTTATGATGTCTCTTGTCATCGGGTCTTTTGAAAATGAAAAAAAAAAAAAAATGACTCCTGCAGTTCCAAGATAGTGGGCACCTGTCTTCCCCAGATGCTTACTAGATTTAAATGATGAAGGTTGTCAATAAAATTGAATGTGACGTGCATTTAAGCTCTATTATAGCTTTGGTGCAACCTCCTGCTGTGACCCCACTTTTTTCTCCCTTGAGTCTCATCTGGAGCTACCGTATTTCCTGAGTGGTGTTTTCACTTTTCGCCTCCCTCCCTCCCCTGAAGTTTTCTGCCTTGTGTTCTTTCTGCCATTGAGTCATGGCTGAGCCCAGAGGTCTTCAGGGCTGTCTGTGCAGTGGCCCATCCCTTGGGGCACCACTGGATGCAGTTCTGTGAAACACAGCTGCTCGCCTCCTCCAGCCCACAGGAACTGTCAGGCTACATGACTCTGAGTTGGTTGCTCATGTGTATTGTCATTTTTCTCACGTTTTGGCCATTAGATATTTTAAATGCTATTGATTCGGGTGGAGGGAAGATTTCTTTTTATAGCATATACATTTTTTCTGTCTTTCATGTGCTCAACCTGCCAAGGGATGCCTAATTAAATGGGTCCTGGCCTCATCACACGTCCAGACTTAGATTGTGTCAGGGGTTGGACAGGAATTTCCAGCCCTGAGAGTCCCAGGTATCTCTTGTCAATATTAGATATGGAGCCTTTGTCCTGTGACATTGTATCACAATTGCTTTGCCACTTTGATCATTTGTCAGAAGACACTGAAAGAAGAAAAATGAGCCCATGAATTCTCCGAGCCTTATCTTGTAGCTTTAAAACAGTCTTGGAGGATCCACAATTTCCAAGGAAAATTCCTGTTGTAGGCTCTGACCGTGTATGCCAAGTGATCTGTTTAATTACACACTGCATCCTTGGTGATTGAAGCTTCATGCCTTCTGTTAGTTTTCCTTAAAACCAATCCTTTCTGTTCCCATTCAAGGAAGGAAAATATAGTTCCTACTTACTATTGAGCATGTCTTTTTATTCATAGTACTGTGACTTCTTTCTGGGAGTTCTATTTTTTTGACTGGGATTATAATGACCGATACTGGTAGACACTTTTACACTGGTCTGAAACTTTTCAATATTGAAGGAGCCTTGGAATTATAGGAAAAGAAAATGACTGGGGCTTGTGTGTGCATTGTGCCCTACCTCAACGTACCCAGGGTGGAAAAACAAAACATCGCCTCTTAACTGGAGTGGGTGAGGGCAGGGCGCCCCCTTGTGGTGATTTTCTGGAGTCAGCGTTGCATGGTGGTTGAGAAAGTAGACCCTGGTCCATCTTCCCTGCTTTGAAATCCTGCCTTGGGCAAGTTACTGACTCTCTCAGTTTACTTAGCTTTAAAATGGGAGTGATTGCTATAATACTTGAATGAAACAGTTAATGGAAAGCCTTTAGCCGTATGCCTGCCTTGTCCAGGCTCAAGATACCACAGCTTGCAGTGGGCTTTTCTATGATAGACTCAAAACAAAGAGGTGAATTTTACAGGCTTGTGGTGCCTGCCAGACCACGGTGCTGGCTGGTAAAATACTTTCCTTAAATCCTTTCTGGCATAGGGCATATAAGGAAGATGTTCTCCACACCTCCTGGCTATTTTTATGGCCCATGGACATAGATCCCTCAACATGCCATAGATGACAGCTCTAGGAGAAAGAATAGACTTCCAGCCTACAGCACACAGTAGTGACATTATGGAAGACATTTCCAAGAAGGTTAAATTCACAAGAAAGAGAATTGAGAGCAATTGACCTCGGTATCTGTCATCAATGATGGGAGTGGAAGTGAATGATTTATGGCCTGGGAGGTTATTTGACATATCTTTTGGACAGTAATTCATATTCCTCTTTAAAGAAGAAGTTCAAGTTGGTTCTGCAGATGTATCAGTATGATTCCAAGGATGTTAAGAAGGTGAGATGCCCCTTCTCAAAAATAAGCCATTCCCAGGTATAATTTGTGTGTATATATGGTACTGGGGATTGAACCCAGGGGCTGAGGATTGAGCCACATCCTCAGACATTTTTATTTTGAGATCAGGGTCTCAGTAAGTTGCTCAGGTAGGTCTCAAATTTGAAATCCTTCTGTGTCAGCCTCCATAGTAGCTGAGATTATGTACAACACTATGCCCAAACGTAATTTGAAAAGAACCATTGACCCCACAAATTGAACTTGGGCCTAGAGTGAAAAGACCTCTAAGAAAAAAAAAGTAACTAGTGTCTCACTACAATGTAAATTGGTGATAACACACTTTTTCTGGAAGTATCTTGATATATTCAGCTCAGAGAAGGAAAGATCTCAGAAAAACCATGCTGTCCAAATAGTTGTCATGGTGCTGTCATTTGTAAACTCCTGGTAAACCCAATATTATTATTCAGTATTTGTAAAGAACTGTCCAGGCAAGAGGCCTCAAGCTGGTTCTAACAGTGAGCCTGCCTCAACCCAAATCCCAAATTCAGCTTGCTAAATATTGCAGTACAGTTATACTTGTTTGTATGTATTTTTATCAAACTGAGTCATGCAGAATGCTTTCTGATAAAGTAAATTAATTAGAATCCTTCCAAGCTGAGAGTTTCCTGGCTCCATCACCAGCTTTGTGTACATAGGCAAATTGTATTATTTTTCTGTATCTAGTTCTTTATGTCTCAGAGGAAAATAATCCCCATCCATCCTGTCTCTTGTGAATAAAGGGAGATGTGGAAGCCGACAAAGTCCTGGGAAGGAAAAGCTCTAAGGAGGTGCGGTTTCCTTATCCAAGCTTGATCTTCCGCTGACCCTATCCAAAGCCCACGGGATTCCTTTATCTACCACACCTTCCCCTATTGGGGTGAGTTCAATGGGCCCATCCCTGAGCCACTGGACTTTCTTCCCCGCATCAAAGGAAAAAGAAAACCCCCCAGACACTATGACTCTACTTGCCATTATGAAAAGTGGAACAAAAGCAATAGCAGGGGACAGTGTGGTGGAGACAGTGGAGCTTAGTGGGAACACCGTGGGGAAACGCTCAGAGCAGACAGGTCACCCAGGCTGCAACTCACTACACGGCCACTTGTGACTCCTGAGAGTCCTAACATCTTCTTGGAGAAGACTACATATTGGGGAAGACTTGAAAACAAAGAGAACAAAATTTCAGAAACTGTTGGGGAGGTCGGACACTCCCATTATACGGGGTCAAATAGAGGGGTACCTTGGGACCCATTGGGTTTGGCCATCTTAACATAAGAGTGAGATGGGAAGGGGCATAGAAGAGGCCAAGGTCTTGGAAATTCACTGGGTGAAAGTGAAAGGAGTGCTGAGACAGGATGATCCAAGGATGTGCTTCCAGCCAGAGGACAGGGAGGGCCCTCGACAATAGCACTTGCTGGGAGCAGCCTGCTACCCAGGCTGGGGGAGGCCGGCAGCCAGCTGAGCCCCTTTAGAGGTGTTCACTAGCCTCACTTGCCCTTAGGAAACAGCAAGACTGGAAGCCTGTTCTGTGGGCTCCTCAGGATTCTCCAGGGTGTGTGAGCCACCTCCCCCATATCAGGCTCCCTCCTGCACTTGCTATGCCAGGAAAGTCTGAGGATACAATGAGGAGGAAGGAGTGTGGCTACCCTCCATGTGGGCTCCTGCAGCCCCCCACTCTATAGTTCCTCTTATTCACTTCCTGCTCTGAGGGGTTATGAGAGTGGGCAAAAGACAAATGGAGGCAGCTGTTGCCACAGGAGGAGAGGTGAACTCTGATGAATATGATTCTTAAAAAGTGTGGGTCACAGGAAGGGGTAACAGGGGCAAGGACAGAACCCCTGAAAACCCAGGGCTGGTCTTGCCTACCAATTGAGGACAGCCTTCTAGCAGTATCCTCAGACCTCAGTTCCATAAGCAAACCCACCAAAGATATTGTCCTAAAAAAAAATATTATAGGGTTTTGTTTAGTAAATGAAAGCCTCAAAAGTAGTTCCCAGTTCTGCTTAGACCAAGAGAAATGAGTCCCCTAGAATCAATAAGGACTGTGAATAAGGACCCTCATTACTCACTACCTTTAACTGGCCTGGCCACTGTCAGTCCTTACAGCCTGCCAGGTTCTTTTGCTATTGAAACCTTCACATACGCTGCTTCTGCTGTCCAGGACTTTCTTCCCCAGAGCATCACACGCTGATCATTTCTCCTCTCTCAAGTCTCCTCTTCAATGTGTTCTCAGACAGACCTGCCCTGCCCATCACATCCAAAGCAGATTCCTACAGGCTCCCTCTCACAGCATCCTCTTCTTACCTTACAAAGCATATGAAAATGTGTGTGCTCTACATTTGCTTACTTCTTAGTTCTAAGAAGCCAGAGATCATGTCTGTTTTGTTCATCAGGCTGCATCCGGGGCCTGAGATTCAACACACTTAGGACACTTAGTACATTCTTGTAAACTGAATGAGCCTGCCCTCTGCTAAAAGCTCCATGCAGAAGGACATGAATGGAAGTGTGCAGAAAAAAGTCCAAGTGGCTAAACATATGAAAAGATATATTCAGCCCCACTCATAGAAAAATGCAAATTTTTAAAAAGACAGCATTTGAAAAAGCTTGATTGCACTTGATAACCAAATACTTGTTGAATGGGAGTATAAATGGAGACCACATCTTAGAAAACAAATTGTCAACATTTTTCAGGATTTCAATTACTTGTACCTACCATGCCAACTCAGCTCCACCCCAGGACTGCTCTGGGAGTCTCTAGCCACCAGCGATTTAGATGACTCAGCACTGTGTCTCCCACAAAGGATGCTGTTGCTTAGCTCACTCTCCTTGGAGCAGCTGCACTACAGCCTCTGGAAGGCTGAAAGTAGTTTTCAGAGAACATAAAGTCCCCAAAACAGATAAAATGATTTGTGCTTGTTATTGTCCTGTTGGATACTCTTCTGTGGTTCCCATCCAACTTCTGCAGCCAAGCACTTTCCCCTGTCTCCTCAGTGCTTTCCCTTTCTCTGGGATCCTGAAACTGGAGGGAAAGAAAGAAAACTGGGTTTCTACGCTGCAAAACTATTTATCTGCTGAATTGGGAAATCCTTTTACTCATCTTGACCAATTATCAATTTATCATCTCTCCGTTTCAAATTCAGCCTTCCATGTCCTGCTTTGTGATCCCAGAGCTAAAATCTGAACATTGCACCTACTACTTCTGAACCTTTGAATAGTTAGTGGCTTTGCACTGATTAACAGTCCCTTACATTATATTTGTCCTGTTCACATTACCTGCCTGGTTTCTTTCTCTTGCTTGAGCCCTGCCTGATATATCAGTAGATTCTCAGATAATGTGGCTTAGTTCCTTTTCCAGAACTTTACCATTCTCCCCGAGTTGCTTTGACAGGTCTCATACTTTGGGCAAAGGATCTAATTTCCTGCTTCGCTAAGATCAGGACTATCCTACTAAAAATAATCCTCAACTTGTCTAAGTTCTTGTGCACTCCCACCTTTAGTAATCCTCCACCTGTTTACGGAAGACCCCTCTTCTGGAGCCCTTCATCCCCATCTCCTCCTGCTGCTCCATCAACAATAGTAGCCATTATGCCAGACAACTGTTTAGTTACTATCACCCATTGAGTAGATGCAAGTCTGTCAATTCTGCTTCTCATGCGCGGCCTTTCTTACTCATAATTTTTCCATCATTGCCTCTATTTAGCTCTTATTCTCATCAATGTTTATCTGAACTGGTGAAGTTGGTTGACATGTATCAATAGGCTGCTGACACATGTGTTTTACACATGTTGATGTGGGAATGTTCCCAGAGGAGAGTGATACTAAGATAATTGGTCCCAGTCTCAAATAGTTCTGCTTTCTACTCTGGTAAGAAAGGGAACCATATGAATGGAATACAACCCAAGTAAAATAAGGAGTGCACCAGAGATCAAGGACTGCAACAGAGTTCTTCTTCCTCCCCTCCAGACTGCCTGGAAGTAGGTCAGGTTTACCTTCAGGAAGACAAATCTGATCATTTATGTCAGAGTTCACAAAGTGATATGTCAACGGGAGTCAGATGCAAAATTGAATGCAATCTGTCACAGAGGGCTACAAGGAATGGTGTGGACTGCAGCAAGGTGGAGTGCAAGTGTGTCCTAAAGAGGGACCACTACTTCAGTTCCCCCATCCTAGCAACGTGGGAGGCAGGCCAGATGCTCCAGCCTTTTCAAAGAGAGGCAAGGATTAGGCATTTCTATGCAAAACCTTCTGTTTGAGCCAAGCAAAGCACATCAGTAGATAACATCTGAAACTTTGGTGGCCAGTTTGTGTGGATGTCCTGCTCAAAAAACATTAGGCCCTCCTCATAATCTGCAAAGAAAATCTAAATCTGCAATCCAGCATGTAGGGTCCTCATAATATAACCCCAACCACCTTCCCAACCCACTCCTCACTTTCATACCTGATGGCTCGGTCATAGTTCTTCAAGAGGCCACGAGTTTCCACCTCAAGCCTTTGGTCACACCAAGTGCTAGCCTAGGATGCTCTCTCCTACCCTTGCATTACTGTTCTGCCTGTCTTCACACAACAACCCTCTTTGGGCAAAATTCCCCAATTTTTTACCAAGCTGAAGTAACTACTTCTTGCACATTCTCATTGCTTTTCTTGGTTCTCTAGAACATTCTACTATTTATTGTAGATGTGATTTGTTTTTTGTTTTGGGTTTTGTTTTTTGTTTTGTTTTGTTTTGTTTTTTGCTACACTGGTGGCTCCCAGAGAACTAAGAGTGAATCTCAGTTATATCTACATGTCAAAGAGCACACATGAGTAGACACTTAATAAATGTGTGTTCATGTATGAGATGAACATATGAATAGCAACAAGCTACCAAAATACTTTGTTATTTCTTATTCTCAGCCTAGGAGAAGATACAGTATTTTTATCCTTAATATGTTTTTATTGTTTATGTGTAGATTAACTTTGGGATATTTTTCTCATGATTCTAAACTCTGCTGAGAAGTGTGTGTGTGTACACCTGTGTATAAGCACACATCAGACAAGCCATTGCTCTCAACCTTAGAACCCTCATTTGTAATATTAGAAAGTAAAACTCACTTCATAAGATTGTTGTAAGAATTAAACTTGGCATATGTTAACTTCTTAGCATGATGATTTGCATGCTGTAGGCATTCAACACATGTTAACCTGTCATGGTTTTAGTCATACATATGTTTGGCTGTGAGACCACTGAAATCTTTGTTTTCACAGTAAAATAGATCTGAAAGACCATTGAGAGTACAGGCATGTGAGAACTATGCCAATGCACATTGTGTAGAGAATAACCCCCTAACTGGTCATCCAAAACAAGGGTGAGGGTATTACATCTCTGGAACAGAAGGGTGAGAGGCCAGGATGGAGGTGACATCAAAAATCTTGATCAGTGACACTGTATAGTAATAGTTCAGGGGATGCAGCTGATTGTTTTACACAAAGTGCAGGTGCCAATAATCTGATGCTTCCTGTCAAGTGGGGTGGAGCTGGGTGTGAGGGTGGGGCAGACAATTGCCAGAGAGGCCAAGTCCTTTGCAAGGACACTTAGGCTTGAGGAGAGGGCAGGTGATGTACTCTTACATTCTGGGTATCTCTCCTGACTTCTGAAGCTTCCCTCCTCACTCCTCTCGGGAAAACAAATGGAGACTATGCATGTAGCCATGTCAAAGGTGCAAACCAAGGCCAGAAGAGACCTTCAGAGGAAGGACCAAGCCCCAGCAGGTGGATGTCTATGTCATTTGGGAAGAATTTCTTTTCTCTTCTGGGACCAGTGGCTCTTCTGGCAACTTACTGTCACACTGAACTTCTTCACTCCCCTGACTACCTCAGAAAGGCACTTAGATGGCTACTCTCCGTTTAGTATGAAGGATACATTTCCTCTGTTCAGAGAGACTTGCTGCAGATCTATGAGAAACACCATTGATGGCTCTGACCTTTAGATAGTTAAAGTATGAGGACCACCGAAGAATCTGGTTTGCGAGGATCCTTGTAGTAGATTGGATAATGAAAAATTGAAAGGTGTTAAACTGCTGGCTTTGAAGACAAGAAGAAGGGGTCCCTAGATCTTCCAGAAGGAAAGCAGCCCTGCCAACATCTTGATTTTAGGACTTCTGACCTCTAGAAACATATGGTAATAAATCTGTGTTGGCTTGATAGGAAAATGATACTGTCCTTAACCCCCAAGATGAAGTATGTTTGAGTTCTTGGGAAGGATCTCCCACAGGGCAAGGGAAGTGATGTTTCCCCAACACCAGGAAAACTAATAGATACTCCCAGGCCAGCCATGGTCATGATCAACAAGCATTTATTGAGGACTTATGAATCTCTGCCAGAAAATAGAAATATGAACCCAGACCCCAACCTCAAGGACAGCCACATAAAGGAAAATAGGATTTTAAATGAGATGATGCTAATCGACACAAGGCCCTGGGTTCAATCTCCAGCACCACTACCAAACAAAAAAAAGGCAAGATCAGCTATGCATTAGATATTCAGAGGAGGCAACCATCTTGCTTGCAAAGACATGCTCCTCCTCCTCTTCAGACTTTTCATGTGGGCATGGGGCTGTGCATCCAGGTTGGTCCAGGATAGTGCATGCCTGTGTCTGTTGTTTTAGTGTCATCATGAATAGCGATTCCGCTCATCCTCAGAAATGCCTGCTTCATAATAAACTGTATGGTCACTCTGTTGGGGCATTAGACAGGAAGCCACTGGATACACCATGCCCTGTTAGGAACGGCTTTGAACTTAAATCTCAATGCAGTACCAAGAATGACCCCCACAGTGTTACGCCATTAAAATCTTAATAGAGAACATTTTGGGTTCATTGTGAGTAACACAGACATTTCAATAATATTTGGTTCCTTTCCTGGCAAAGTTTAAGTGAGGAAACTTAAATCACATTATCTAATGAACTGCAGTGATTTTAATATATGACAGCTCCTGCAGCTACAGCAGCTGGGGAGAAGGTGTTTGTGTTGTTTTGTTTTTAAGACATGCTTAAAGCAAGTTGGTGGTGGGGTGGCAGGTTCAGGAAGGGAAGAGGAGAAAGAATTGAAGAGAAGGAACATAATAATACAAGCAAGGTTGAAGGGAAGAGAAAGGACAGTTGAGTTCTAGATGTCTTGCCCTATTCTCCCGGCTTGAAGATCAATCATTCAATTCCACCCCTGAACTTGATTCTCCAGGTGCTGTCCTTTCAAAGACACATCCTGCTCCACATGGGTGGTTGGAGAATGCAGGGTGCCATTCTACCCTGGGGTCTGTGCTTCTAGGGTCCCTAGGAGTGTAAAGGTCAGAGCCAGGTGTGCTGCTTCTGATCTGTCACATCAAACCAGGTGTAGGCTAAATATGTCACTCAAATTGGTCCATGAAGGAACGAAAATTAAACTGCTAACAAAATGAGCACATCAGATTATAGGAAGCTGTTTAATGAGCTCGAGTTCACTTCTACCTTTGGGGGATTTTAATGAGACTGCCTTCCAGCTGTTTTTTTCTCTTATCTAACAACAAATGTATTAGCCAGGATTAACACATTTAATACTGGGAGCCTTTGGAGGCACCTCTTCTTCTGGTTTTGTTCGTTTGTTTTTTAGTTCCTCTTTGTACCCCCACTTCCCTGAGATAACACCACCAGGACTCCCGAAGCCACCCTCTGGTTGGATTTGCCTGAGTTGGTTTCAGTCCAGTCTCGGTTCCTGTGCATATCCTACCCACATGCCTGTCTCCTTCCCTTCCCCACATTCCAGGCCTCCCCAAGGCAGCAGTGACTTACCTCCCAAGGCATTTATGTAGTTTTGTGTGTGAAAGAGAAAAAAAAATGGAAAGAAGAAGAGATGAGGAGGAAAGAAAGCCTGAGGTGAGGGGTAAGGGTATGGAGGGGAGCAGGGTTGGAGGAAGGGAGGGTAAGAAGAGGCATGGAGTGACCAGGCAAGGAGGAGATCACTGAGTGCTCCCGGTCAGTCTCAGGCCCTGGGTCTGCTCCGTGTTTAATGTCTCAGACAAGCCGAAAATGGGTCTGTGGAAAGTTGTAACACTCACCAAACCCTTGACAGCCGCTATTCTTCATAGCGGCTGTGAACAATTGCCCGCCTGCCAGAGTCTGACTGAAATAATAGCCGTACCTACAGGATCATTTGGAAGACAGATGGCAGAGGCAACCCTATTCATCTGCCTGCAGCCATTTCATAATTCTCATCGTCCTGTCAGGCCAGGGCGGAAGGCAGACGCGGCCCTGCTAATTATTCAAGCTCATTAGATGGTGGTTCTTTTAAAGACAGTGCCCCTCACCCCTGTCCTGCTCCTCCATTCCAGCCCCAGTGCCAACTCCTATTCCAAGGCCCTTCCATGAACCCCCAGCACCTTTAGAAAAACAGGTGTCAGAAGCCTAAAAGCCTTTATTGGGCCTTTAGTTGTTGGTTTTGTTTTTATTTTTTTACTCTGTCCTCTTTCCCACTTACAGCTCGAAAAAGGAGGCACTTGCCTTCTTTACTATTTGCTGCTTTCATGAATTGCATATTTCAAGGACTTGACAACTTTTCCCATACTGTACTAAGTTGCCATTTTCTACTTAAAAGTCCAGATATTTCTATTACCATTTTTATAGCATGCATTAAGCTAAACACTTCCTTTCTTTTTTTATTGATTTTATTTTTTAAATACATGACAGTGGAATGCATTATAATTCTTATAACACATATAGAACACAATTTTTCATATCTCTGTTTGTATATAAAGTAGGTTCACACCAATTCATGTCTTCATACATGTACTTTGGATAATGATGTCCATCACACTCCACCATCATTGCTAACCCTTTGCCCTCTCCCTTCCCCTCCCACCCCTCAGCCCTATCTAGAGTTCCTCTATTCCTCCCATGCTCACCCTCCCTACCCCATTTTGATTCAGTCAGCTTATATCTGAGAAAACATTCAGCATTTGTTTTGGAGGGGATTGGCTAACTTCATTTAGCATTATTTTCTCCAGCACCATCCATTTACCTGCAAATGCCATGATTTTAGTCTCTTTTATTGCTGAGTAATAAATACTTCCTTTCAATGCAATGTTTAAGGATTTAGAGAACATTTAAAAGCTCCATATCATTTCAGTACTTCTGAGATTCTTAGTTTTCATTCAAAAGGGATTTTCAAGAATTCACTATGTAGGTGTGAACAGGAGTGAGAATAGGGAGAGACTAGGAAGTCCCACAGGGGAGAGCCAGTTTTACAAGCATTTACCTGTGCAGTGGCACAGGGCCCTGCATTCACTTTAATATTCTGTAGTTGCCATCTTGAAATTCAAAACTCAAAATTCTTGAATTCATTTTTGAACAAGAGCCTCTCATTTTCATTTTGCCTGAGCCCCACAAATTATATGACTGGTTCTGCTACAATTGTTGGAAAAGGGATAGAACTGGTAAAGGTTCAGGAAGAAATGCCTCCTGAGCCTAAGGAGAGAGGCTTGAAATAAATCCTCAGGGGTAACAGAGGTCAGCAAGTAGGGAGAGGCAATGATCAAACCATGCGGCCAGGGAAACAGAGATAGCAAATATGTGTCTGTTGAGTCCTGCCCCAGGCGGGGGCCCACTTGTAATGTACTGACAGAGAGCCTGAAGATGAGACAAACCCCAGATCGCCGTAAACTGTCCACAGTGTCAGTGCCACCTATGATATCGCTTGGGAAACAATTGCTGGCATCGATCCCTTCACTATGACAGCAACTTCTCGGTGTATCAATGATACAGAAACTTCAGCCAAGGAGCCCTGGAAGGAACGCTTGTGAGAAATAGGGCTACACAGTGCAGGTGGGAGCCCGAAAAGGGAAAGCATCAAATGCCAGACAGGAGAATGGGGAAGCTGGGGGGTATTTGAGGTGGGAGAGCAACGAGGGGAGCTGGGGCTACCCTGGGGGGGAAAAAGACTCTCTGTGAACCCGTCTGGCTGCTGGTTGATAAGGCTTGTACGATAACAAACAACTCACCACCACCTGCCCCTTGTGCCTGACCCTCGCCCACCACTCTCCTTCTTCTCATGGCCTTGCCTACCTCCTCCCCCACACACAGTGGGAAAAGTCCACCTGCTGTCCCCAGTTTTGGCCCTGCTGCTTCCTTGACTTCCTCAGGGCTCAAGTCACAACTGTGCAGCCCAGGACATTTAACAAGCCTGAATTCATGCCTCTGCCACTTCCAAATCACGTAGGTGAGCAATCCCACCTGTGACGGTCTGTGGCCAGCACGATTCCAAGAATGAACCAGTGACCCTCAGCTTTGTGTAATCTCCTCACCTGAAGGGTGGGCAGAAGCTGTGGATAGGATGAGCCCCCATTCCTGTTATGCCATATGACTCAATGCAGATGGAAGTTAGGCTACAGATCAGTCAGGGGAGCCTGTTCTAATCACCCGAGCCCTCTAACAGAAGAAAGCCTTCTCCAGGTGGTGGCAGAAGGCAAGTCAGAGAGACCCAACCATGAGGACTAGTGCTGATGCTGCTTTGAAAACAGAGAGGACCACGTAAGAAGGAATGTGGGTGACTCGGGCAGAGACTGACACCAGCTGACAGCTAGCAAGGAAGCAGACATCAGTCCTATGGCTGCAAGGCATTGAATCCCACCCAAAAAAAAAAAAAAGTGAATGGCTTAGAAGATTCTTCCCTAGGGCCTCCAGATAAAGGCCTACTCTGGTCAAGACCCTTGATTTTGCCTTCCAACACCCTGACATACAGTCCAGTCATGTCTGCTAGACATGTGACTACAGAACTCTGATTCTGTAGTGGATGTTGTTTTTTAAGATGTTAAATTTATGGTAATTTGTTATGCAATAATAGAAAAAGAATACACAGCACTCTCCTGTTCTGTCGTTCAAATCCTGACACTTTAGCACTTCAGGTCATAATCAAAGCAAGTTCCAGAAGCTGAATCTAAAGGGATAATTGGAAAACTATTGCAAATGACCCACATGAAGAAATAAAGTCCTAAATTGAATGGAAGTAGATAGGGGTAAGAGAAATAGATTTAAGGATCTTCATAAGGAAAAACAGTTTCCAGATTTGGCAACTGATTGGATGGGAGAGAGGAGGCTCTATTGTATTGGCTTCCAGAGGATCGAAGAGAAGAGTGGTCCTCTGTGACCATGTGTCCATCAAACTCAATGGAAATAAAAATCTGTCCAACTCTTGAAGATGTCTCTCCTCCTGAAGATAAGAAGGAACCACATTAGTTAAAATTGTTGGCTGCAAGAAACATCACCCACCTGTTTGGTGGGAGGAGAGGAGGAGGATGCATATTAAGTTATAAGTATTTCACAGACTCTAAGGACAGGAAGGCTGAAGAACCTGAGAGAGAACCGTACCAGGTTTTGGAAAGTCCTTGAGACCTGACAGTATGACCTCTCCATCTCCCATCTCTTCTTTCCCTGAATATCCTCCTTCTGAGCCAGTTAGGCCACATGGCAGATAAAAATGGCTTCAGAATAGCTCAAGGGTTGAAAGGAAACCCAGGCTGAACTGGAATTTCTTAGTTTAGATTTCTAATCCCCAGAGATTAGCTGCCTAAATTAGCTAATATAATTGCCCCACCTCCCACCCCACCACCATACTGCTTCTCTCAGGGTAGGGAGAAAAATAATTGATTCTTCAGCAGGGCAGATGCCTGCAAAGTTGTTCACTCTAAAAGCAAAAATGGTTTTCAGTTCTTTATTTCCATATATCTAAGGATGTATCCTTCTTTCTATATATAGAAGCACAGAATCAGACCCAAAAATGTGGCTTGATTCTAATCCTGAGGCTCTCTCTAACTAGCAATATGAGTGACCCTTTAGTATGTCTAGCTATAAAATGTAGGTCTAGGTGTCATTGAAGGGCCCCAGATTTAATGTCCTGTAATTCTAAGTCCTTGTGAGCAGAAACAATGCTGCATTGATCCACTTCTCTTATTTAACTTTCCTTTGCCCTCTCAAAGGTCAGAAATAAAGCTTCTTGTCGATAATCCTCTCATTGGCTTACAAGAGGAAGAAAAGCAGCCAAAGAAAATACACAGTTTGTATTCCAAGAGAGCCTGACCAGCTAACAATCTACTTAGTACTTGAACAAAGCAAAACAAAAAAACAAACAAAAATAAAAAATAACCACCAATCAACCCCAAGCCCAGTGTTGATTGTCTGCCTTGCCTTGCTTGATAGCTTGTCAGGAACAGAGATTCTGCACTCCCCACGACCACCCAAGTTTCGTCTGTCCCACTGGGTGACACAGCTCCAGCCATCTTGGCTCTCTCCTGCAGTGCCCCTAGAGCTGTAGAAGGTCAGAGCTTCAGGGACTTCGGTTCAAGTCCTTCATTTTCTACGTGTCTCATCAGAGGCTGAGAGGGAGACGAACTTGTCAAGAGCCATGTGAGCAGTTGGGGATAGAAATGGGACTGAAGCCATGGGGCCTGACCCATGTTTTTCCACTGCCCTTCTTATGTGAACAGAGTAAAGTATCTGATCTGAGGCTGGAGCCCTGGGGATGAGCCAACAGCCTTCATTGTTGGCATCCATTTGGAATTGAATGGGGTCTGTCCCTCTCCAAGAGAATTTTATCTGTTGAAGTCTTAACACCTAATACCTCAGAATATGACCTTATTTGAAGTTAGTGTCTTTGCAGAGGTAGTCAAGTTAAATGAGGCCATTAGTGTGGGCCCTGATCCAATATGGTTGCTGTCCCCGTAAGAAGGAGAAAGCTGAACAGAAGATAAATGGGAAGATAATGTGAGATGTGGCAAGAAGATGGCCAGCCATCTACAAGCCAAGGAGAGAGCCCTGCAAAACGCTTTCCTCTTAGCCCTCAGAAGGAATCAGCCCTGTTGACATCTTGATCTCAGACATTAGCCTCCAGAGCTGTGAGACAATAGATTTCTGTTATTTAAGCCACCCAGTCTGTGGTGCTTTTGTTACAGTGGCTGCAGCAAACTGATACAGCAAGAAAACTGTCTACTAATCTTTTGTTTCAGAGCAACTTCTTTCAATTGAATTGGAAAAAGTGCAGGTGAAAATGAATGTGAAGAAATCGTCCTCACTATCTCTTTAACCTCTTTCCTGACTTCCTGCCTCTCTCTCTCTCTCTCTCTCATATCAACCTCCCTGGAAAAGCCAAAGGATCTCAGCTTGTTTCCATGGCCCAGTAGCCTCACAACTACCTCACAACACCACCCCAGGGACCACCCATGCTGTGACTCTTTTTTTTTTTTTTATAAAAGTTATTTACTAAAATATCCACCACCACGACTCCATAAACATTAGATGTATTCCTTTTTAGTTCTGGGCAGAGTAATGTGCTTCCTATCATGACTGGGTTTTTTGTTTTGTTTTGTTTTTTATGTCTTTATTGGTACATGATGGTTATTCATAATAGTGGGGTTCCTTTTGACATTCATACATGCATGGAACATAATTTGCCCCAACTAAATCCCCAGTACTTCCACTTCCCCTCCCCTGTCCCTCTTCTCTACTGGTCTTCCATTTATTTTTTGTTTGTTTGTTTGTTTGTTTGTTTTTAAGTTGATGCTTTATAGATATACATGAAGGTGTAAAATTCAATGTGGAATAGACACTTTGGAAAACAATGGAGAGTCTTCAAAAGACTAGGAATGGAACCACCTACCCATTTCTTGGTATTTAGCCTCAAGAACTAAAGTCAGCATACCATAGTGATATATGCATGCCAATGCTTATAGTAGCACAATTCACAATAGCCAAGTTGTGGAATCAGCCCAGATACCCATCAACAGTTGAATGGATACATAAAATGTGGTCTATGGCACTCCTTCTTTTATGCTAGAGTCAGAAGCACAAGTGAGTTTGAAAAGAGAAAAGCAATGCAAAATCCATTTTGCAAAAGTACACTTATTTAAATAATTTCAAATGTTCCCTTTTATGGTGGGTGGTGTCCTTCCAATAAGCAAAGGCATCTCAAAACATCTCACCCATAATGGTCATTGTAGTGAACCATCTGAATTCCAAATGAGGAAAAGGTATGTGTGAGGCCTTGAGATCATATTTATTTATTTATTTTTGAATTTTCCAAATATATATTTAAAAGTAAGTAAACTTGTTACCTTTCCTTTATTTCCTACTCCACCCTAATATTATCCTAACCTAATCTTTTTTTCCTTTATTTTTTTCTTTTTTTGAATCTTTTTTTTATTATTAATTCTTTTATTTATATATGATAGCAGAATGCATTGCAAATCTTATTACACATATAGAGCACAATTTTTCATATCTCTGGTTGTACACAAAGAATATTCACACCAATTCGTGTCTTTATACATGTACTTTGAATAATAATGTCCATCACATTCCACCATCATTTCTAACCCCATGCCCCCTCCCTTCCCCTTCCACCCCTCTGCCCTATTTAGAGTTCGTCTATTTCTCCTAAGCTCCCCATCCCTACTCCACTATGAATCAGCCTCCTTATATCTGAGACAACATTCAGCATTTGGCTTTTTGGGATTGGCTAACTTCAGTTAGCATTATCTTCTCTAATTCCATCCATTTACCTGCAAATGCCACGATTTATTCTCTTTTATTGCTGAGTAATATTCCATTGTGTATATATGCCACATTTTTTAAAATCCATTCATCTATTGAAGGGAATCTAGGTTGGTTCCACAGTTTAGCTATTGTGAATTGTGCTGCTATAAACATTGATGTGACTGTGTCCCTGTAGTATGCTCTTTTTAAGTCCTTTGTGTATAGACCAAGGAGAGGGTCAGCTGGATCAAATGGTGGTTTCATTACCAGTTTTCCAAGGAATCTCCATACTGCTTTCCATATTGGCTGCACCAATTTTTCAATCCCACCAGCAGTGTATGAGTGTACCTTTCTCCTCACATCCTCACCAACACTTATTGTTGTTTGTATTCATAATAGCTGCCATTCTGACTTGAGTGAGATGAAATGTTGGAGTAGTTTTGATTTGCATTTCTCTAATTGCTAGAGATGATGAACATTTTTTCATCTATTTGTTGATTGATTGTACATTGCTGGCAGCAAATTTAAAACTTGGTAAAATCGCTGCCCTCCTGCCTCAAATACAGGGCATGTTAATATTTGAGATCTTGTCTCAGGATCCCAACTATCAACTGTTGAGAGCCACAGTCGAAGGGGCCCCAGCAAACTTCCAGCTGCCAGCAAACTTCCAGCTGCCGGCTGATGATTGGCTCACAGCAGCCCCAGCAACATCGAGCTGATTGGCTCCTCGGCCCCAGCAACATCTAGCTGATTGGCTCCTCTGCGGTGATGCTCATTGGACTGTTTCCCTGCCCTTTCAGACCACGGAGCTGCTCATTGGGGGACTTTTTTGGCTCCGCCCACGTGACCCAGCCAATCGGCCTCAAGAGCAGGAGGATTGTGGGAGGTGGGGAGAAGCTTGTGGGGGAGAGAGAGGCTTGTGGAAAGCCGGTGGTGGCAGTTGAGGCTCTGAGGGTTTTTCCTGAGAGGCTGTTTTGTTTGGCGTGTGTGGTTCTAAAAATAAAGTTAGTTTCTTTTGACAAGTGGCTCCTGATTGTGCCCAGCCAGACTGCGGCATTTGGTGGCTCGCACGGGGAGCGACTGAGGGTAAGTGAAACTGCTCGCCCCTGAGGGCAGGGCGAGAGGATGGGTAGCCATTTTAAGATTCCTCTTTTATTTTGCTTCACTTTTGTTTTAAGTTGCCTGTCCCTGGAGATGAGTGAGACGGAAGAAAAACCGCTCACATCTGAGGAAAAACTATTTACGTCTGAGGAACAGATAGGGAGAAAGGACGGATGCCCATGTCAGGAGGATAGAAAGGCTATAATGACTTTTTGTTGTTCCCTTTTTATTTCATTCTGTCTCGGTTTTGTTTGGCGTCATCTTGTTGGGTTGTATTATAGTAGAAATATGGGATCAGAAATTAGTAAAAAACAAACTGAAAGAGTGTTAAGTAAATTGTTAGAGGAAGGAGGCATCCCAGTAAAATCAAGAGCAGTCAGGGCATACGTTGATACAATACAAAAATGTAGCCCGTGGCTTTTTAAGGAGGAGTTGTTAAATATATCACAATGGAACCATCATGGTGAAGATTTAAAAAGAATAGAAAAGAAAAGCCCAGGGACTCTGCCAGTTGGCACATTGCCATTGTTGACATTCGTATCTTGTTTGCTTAGTCCAAAGCCTTCAGTTCAGACAATGGTAGAGGAAGGAGAAGACATAATGATTCAAGTAAAAGAGAAGGTCTCTCAAGTTAGTCAGACAGAGGAAAAGATTCAAGTAAAAGAGAAGGCCTCTCAAGCTAGTCAGACAGAGAAAGAAAGTGTAAAACAGAAAAAGCCATCAGGGGGAAAGTTACAACAGGAGACTGCTACTAACACCTTTCTATCACCAGAGGGCGTAAGTGTCCAACCAACAGCGCCACCTCCATATGCTGGGAGGCCCCCAACCCCCGCAGTTGATTGCCGCAGTCTGGCTGGGCACAATCAGGAGCCACTTGTCAAAAGAAACTAACTTTATTTTTAGAACCACACACGCCAAACAAAACAGCCTCTCAGGAAAAACCCTCAGAGCCTCAACTGCCACCACCGGCTTTCCACAAGCCTCTCTCTCCCCCACAAGCTTCTCCCCACCTCCCACAATCCTCCTGCTCTTGAGGCCGATTGGCTGGGTCACGTGGGCGGAGCCAAAAAAGTCCCCCAATGAGCAGCTCCGTGGTCTGAAAGGGCAGGGAAACAGTCCAATGAGCATCACCGCAGAGGAGCCAATCAGCTAGATGTTGCTGGGGCCGAGGAGCCAATCAGCTAGATGTTGCTGGGGCTGCTGTGAGCCAATCATCAGCCGGCAGCTGGAAGTTTGCTGGCAGCTGGAAGTTTGCTGGGGCCCCTTCGGCTGTGGCTCTCAACATCTCCCCCTCTCTGTTTAAACAACAAGCATGTGGCTTAGGGACCGTGTCTGTTAGGCAGTCCAATTCAACATATGGTCCTTACCCGTCATCGGATGAACTGACCTCTAGGCGTCAGCCTCCTGTCTTAGGTTGGTACCACTGCAATTGGATCATACCCGTCACTGACTACCGGTCCAGCATACAGCTATACTTGTGGATAGGCCTTTGCACCAGTGGGGGGGGTGAGGTTCTTTGCCTCACCTCTGTTGGCCCCCAAATTTTAGACCATCACTAGTAGAGGAGGATGCAAAATGCCATGACATTAAGCCAATTGAGGGCTCCTTTGAAAAATTGTACCACCGGTGACACCATCAGCAAAAATACTCCAGCACTACCACAATTCGCTGCACCAACAGATAGTTCACAATGCATACAGGTGAGCTCACAATGTGTCCAGGCAAGTTCTGCAAGCAGTTCAGTGATGGCTATTGTAGAAGCTGTAGATTGGTTTTATCTTTGACTTCACCAGCACTGGGATGAAGATAGGAATTCTGGCAATAATGGCTAAAGAAAAAATTATGTAACATTACAGAAGGCACTAAAAGAAAACAATTTTCTTAACAATTTACATGGTCTTCACCGGCACTAAAAGAAAACAATTTTCTTAACAATTTACATTGTCTTTAAGAGAATTATTAAATATAATGAAAAGGAAAGGTGAAAGTAAACAAACAGATCTGTTAACCTTCTTTTTTGTTTACATATTAAAACAATCCTCAACAGTTGTTTACCCAATTTAAATTAAACCATATAAATCACGTGAAAAAAAAATTTTTGGATCCATTTTATCATGAGCGCTCATCATATATGATATATGGACATACGTACATCCAAACATATAACACAAAACACAAGTGTGCACACATAATATAATACATACAACACATAACATTATAGTAAAGGCCTTATAACTTTTTACAGGTGAAATCTCCATTGCAATGTTTAAAAACTCTATAGTCAAAAAATAGAACTGATCAGCAAAACATTAACCTAGGTCTGTATGAGCTCAAAAAACAAAATAGAACTTCATGATATGGCAAAGGGCAATAATAAAATAGATATTGAAAAAAGCATCCTGGTTCTGTTGCAGATGTAAGAATAGCCAAACTGGAGTTTTGGATATCAGTTGTTATGGATTTGAGCCAAATCATCTTCTTTTTGGTCTGTAGAAATCGCTTTAGTTAATCTTTCTGGAATCCAAATCGGCTGCTGTTCTCCCTGTGGAAACACATAAACAGACCCCCGACTCCAGACAATCACTGGGTCAGGACCTTGGTTAATCTCTCTGGAATCCAAATCGGCTGCTGTTCTCCCTGTGGAAACACACAAACAGACCCCCGACTCCAGACAATTACTGGGTCAGGACCTTTCCATTGTCCTGTTAGAATATCCTTCCAAAGTACCTTGGGCTTATGTACATTTTTTGGACACATATGCCTTTCCGCAGCACTAAGTCCTGATGAATCCAAATTTAAAAAGTTTAGAGTAAAAAGGGTTATTTTAAGTTTATCTTTGGGGAATATATACCCCTTCCCAATTCCTTCTTTTTGCTTTAATAAGTACATTTTAATAGTTTGATGAGCTCTTTCAACTATGCCTTGTCCCTGTGGATTGTATGGGATTCCTGTTATATGAGTAATGCCAAATGTTGAGCAAAATTGTTTAAAAGAGGTAGAAGTATAACCAGGGGCATTAGCTGTTTTTAACTGTTTTGGAACACCCACAGTGGCAAAATTTTGTAAGCAATGAGCTATAACATCTTTAGTTTTTTCTCCGGCATGAAGGGAGCCCATCAAAAATCCAGAAGAAGTATCAACTGTAACATGCAAATATTTTAATTTTCCAAATTCTGGCAAGTGTGTGACGTCCATCTGCCAAATATGGTTAGGTATCAATCCTCTAGGATTGACTCCAAGATTAACTTGTGGTAAAAAGGTCACACAATTTTGACATTGTTTTATTATTTGTCTAGCTTGTTCCTTAGTTATTTTAAAACACTTTTGTAAAGTATTAGCATTGACATGGAACTTTTTATGAAAATTTATAGCTTCTTCTAGTGTAGAGAAAATATGTATGTCATGTGTAGTTTTATCTGCTAAATCATTGCCCAAACTAAGGGCTCCAGGCAATCTTGTATGTGCCCTGATATGTCCTATAAAGAATGGATCTTTTCTGTCCCAGATTAGACTTTGTATAGTGGAAAGCAAAGAGAAAACAGTAGAAGAAGGGGAAATCCTACCAGCATCTTCAAGAGATACTATAGCATTAACTACATACTGACTATCAGAAAATAAATTAAATACAGAATCTTTAAACATCACAAAAGCTTGTAAAACTGCATTAAGCTCTACCTTTTGAGCTGATTGTTTGGGTACTAAAAATGTAAAAGTTTGATCAGGGGTAACTACTGCTGCTGTACCATTATTTGACCCATCAGTGAATATATTTGGAGCATTCATGATAGGTGTTTTTCTTGTCATTTTTGGAAAAATTACAGGATGCAATGACCAAAAAGACAATAAAGGATTAGATGGTAAGTGGTTATCAAATGAAACATTAGATTTGCACATGATTATTGCCCAAGTATTTAACTCTTTAGCTAACTCATCAATTTGATTCATAGTATATGGAGTAATAATTTTATTGGGAGAAATTCCAAACACTCCCTTTGCTGCTTTTATTCCTTTGAGTATTAATTGTCCTACAGCCTCAGGATACCTAGTAAGAATAGTGTTAGGAGAATAAGATAAATGTATCCATAATAATGGACCTTCTTGCCAAAATACTCCTGTAGGAATATTTTTTGTTGGTAGTACAATAAATAATAAAGGCAAACTTATATCAATTCTATCCAAATGCATATTTTCCATATATGTTTCAATGATTTTTAATGCCTTTCTTGCTTCAGGTGTTAACATTCGGGGTGAATTTGGATCTGATGGACCTTTTAGGATATCAAATAAAGGTCCCAACTCTCCTGTTGGTATACCTAAATAAGGCCTTATCCAATTTATGTCTCCTAATAACTTTTGAAAGTCATTAAGTGATTTGAGTTGATCTACTCGTATTTGAATTTTTGGTGGACGGACCATGGTTGAGGATAATAGAACTCCTAAATAATTAATTGGACAATTTAATTGTACTTTATCTATTGCTATCTCTAGATTATAATTTTTTAATAAGTTTGTAAGTGTGGCATAACATTCTAGCAATGTGTTTTTATCTTTGTGTGGTCTGAAAGGGCAGCAGTACATCAGCTGCCAGCAGTACATCATCTTCTGACAAGTGTCTGTTCAGATCCTTGGCCCATTTATTGATTGAGTTTTTGTTTGTTTGTTTGGGTTTTTTTTGGTGTTTAGCTTTTTGAGTTCTTTATACATCCTAGAGATTAGTGCTCTATCTGATGTGTGAGGGGTAAGGATTTGCTCCCAAAAAGAAACTTTTTATTTGAGTCCATCTCATTTATTGATTCTTGATTTTAATTCTTGCACCAAAGGACACAGAGACTAACCTACAAAATTACAATTATCTTATATTAGACAAAGGCGCCAAAAACATGCATTGGAGAAAAGATAGCCTCTTCAACAAATGGTGCTAGGAAAACTGGAAATCCATATGTAACAAAATGAAATTAAATCCCTATCTCTCACCATGCATAAAACTCAACTCAAAATGGATCAGGGACCTAGGAATAAAACCAGAGACCTTGTGTCTAATAGAGGAAAAAGTAGGCCCTAATCTCCATCATGTGGGATTAGACCCCAACTTCCTTGAGATCATTTTTAAAAGGAGCTAGTTCCTGATAATGGAACCCTCTCAATATTTGGGAGTCATTCAAAACAGCATTTCATGTACATTATACACACACTGACATTGCTTCTACATGGAACTGGGAGTAGACTCATCAGCCACAGATCTTACTGTCACTAAATTGGAATTTTTAGATTTTCAGTGTCTATAAACAATTCCTCTAATTCTAAACCACTCTGGCATACCAAGGAATTTCAGAGTTTCAGAATCAACTTGTCCATGATAGTCTTCTGACACCTGTTAGAGTCTGTAAACAAGTCTGGATGGTGCCTGGCAAAATGCCAGAGGGCGTGGTTTGAGAAGTAACAAAAGCGAGCCATTAAGTGTGGAGATTCCTTATTGGTTGACTGCTGTATCTAGTTTATGCTAATTAGATAAGCTGTGTGGAATGTATAAATACTGCTCCTGTCCTGCAATAAACGGCTCCTACTCCTGCTGTATCAACGTACACAAATTATTCGTCACCCCCCTGATTATTCTGCTGCAGCCGGACTGCGGCAGACACCCATCTGCAAAACAGTCTCAAAATTGGGTATATCAAAATCTAGAAAAAGATAATTGTCCATTTCTACACCATCTATTTTTTTTACTGTTTATAATCAAAAGCACTCTCCTGTGCCAGGCATCACTCGGCCATGACGGTCGCATCTGCAGCTCCCCATCTGGCCAAGGCATTGACGGCCTTTCTCTTTAACCTCAGGTTAAAGCCTCATTTCTGCTTCTTGATTGTTTAAGTGTCTTATTCTGTTCACTTCTTTGTAGTTATCATCTATTTCCTCTTCATAGTGATCAAATCCTTTCAGATACCCATGAGCAAAGAGCCTGATAGAAAACTTAGGTCTCTTTCTATAATACCAGAGCAGTAAACCTGGTATCTGAGCAAGAGATGCTGTAGAAGGAATGTGGTTTCCTAGATCCTAACTCTCAAAGGGAAAGTGGAACATGGCCCGTGTGAGGATGGCACTGTGAAACACAAAATCATCTATGTCAAGGGATAGTGGCATTTTAAGTTTTAAGATAAATTCAGGCAGTTAAGAAATAGGATGATAGACTTAAATTTTGTAGAGTAGTTTGGTTTTGTGTTTTGCTTTTTGGTACTGGGATTGAACCCAGGAGTGCTTTACTGCTGAGTTAACCACCAGTCCTTTTCATTTTTTATTTTGGGACACCTTGGCAATTCTCCTACCTTAACCTCTAGAGTCACTGGGATTACAGGTATACACCACCATACCTGGTCATAGAGTATAATTTTTAAATTGTTATCACAGGCTGCTTAAGAATTGTCTCAGTTTAAAATGTTTGCCTATACAATTTGTCAAAAGAGGTATCGTATGGTATGCTAGCTAGTGGAGAAAGGTGTTAAGAAAGGTGTTCTCAATTTTAGCAGAGGCTTCAAGACTGTGGACCACTTACCAGGCCAGCTATAATACTTAAGCAAGCAGGTAAGAGAGCATATGAAAGCCAGTTTTTGTGACTCTTAGTCCAATACTCAGCTCCACCCTATAAAACAGATTGAAGAGACCAGAAGGAAGGATGGGGATTAGAGAGAGGCTTTTATTAGGAGATAAGTGGGCTACAGCCTCTTCACCCCCTCCATGAGGGAGGCTGATGCCTCACTGCAAGCCTAGTGACCAGGGCCTCAAGGAGCCCCTGCAGAAGACTGAAAGTGAGCCCCAGGCAGCAGTTCTCTGTCTAACTCACAGTTAACATGTGGGTACAGAGCAGAGATCCCTGCTCAGAGAGCAATTTGTACTTCCTATATGGAAGGGTTTAAGATGAAGATATTTTCTGTGCACCAGAAGTAAGCAGAGAGGGAAATTAAGAGGATGAGAAACAGGGAAGAAGACGGGGGAGAGGGAGAAAGAGCCATCTCAAAGGGACTTCACCCATGAGGCTATCTGAAGGAAAAGGAGAGGAGACTAGGGGAGGGACCTATGTGAGGTAGTCTGCAGAGAATCAAAGTCTTAGGCAGCAGGATGCCAGCTAAAAAGTGCATCCACTGAAGCAGAGATTGATAAGAGAGTGGTCCCTGATGATGGGGAATCTCCAACAGAGCATTCAAAGAAGTAGATTTTTTCATTTATTCTCCAAAGAATCTCCAGGACTAGTGTTTTCACTAGCAAATCCTATCAAACATTTAAGGAAGTATCAGTCATATAACTTCAACAGAGAATAGAAAAAGAGGGTATACTTCTCAAATAATTGTATGAGGATTGCATAAACATGATTGTTAAAAAACTGATAAAGACATTGCAAGAGAAAAATTTAAACCAGTTTTTCTCAAAAATATAAGTGTAAAATCTTAAACACGGTGTTAATAAGTTTAATTCAATAGTTTGGGAAAGGACAAATGTTTTAGTCAGGTTTTTTTTTGGTGCTGCAACTAAAAGACCTGACCTGAACAATGAGAAGAAAAAGTTTTCTTGGGGGGCTCATGGTTTCAGAGATCTCAGTCTTTAGACAGCCAGCTTCATTCTTGGGGGATCAAGGTGAGGCAGGACATCATGGTGGAAGAGTGTGGCAGAGGGAAGCAGCTCACATGATGATCAGAAAGCAGAGAGAGAGAGAGAGAGAGAGAGACAGAGAGACAGAGAGACAGAGAGAGAAAGAGAGAGAGAGAGATACTCTGCTTGCCAGATACAAAATATATACCCCAAAGCCATGCCTCCAATGAACCATTTCCTCCAGCCACACACCATGTATCTTTAGTTACTATTCAATCCCATCAAGTGATTAAATCACTGACTGGGTTAAGTCTCTCGTAACTCAAACATTTTTTCTCTGAAAATTCTTGCAATGTCTCTCACATGAGCTTTTGGGGGACTCCTCACATCCAAACCATAACAGCAATGCATTGTAATTGAGTGGGAGGATTTAATCTAGACCACAAACATAAAAGTTAATCTTTGAAAAATCAACTGGTGCAATTCACATAATAACAGAATAAAGAAAAAGAGATAATATAATCAAACAATGAATGCAGAAAGGTTTTTATTTTAAACAAAATTTAGTGATCATTCAGATATGAACTTCTAGCAAACTATAAGTCCAAAAGGACCTACAAAACAACAATAAGCTCCTGAGATCAGAAATGATCAGTATTGTACTCCTGGAAGTTCTCACCAGTGCGATAAATAAGGAAGCTCTAGACATCTGCCATGCCCAGAAAAGAAAGAGCCAAGACCTGTGCAGCCCTCTCGCCTCTAATCTCCCCCTCCATTCCAGCACTGGAGGGCAACAGAACTCCCAACTAGCAAATTGGGAGTGCAGTGGGGGAAATAGTTGGCGGAATCAAGAAAAAAGAAACCAACCACTCAGCCCTTCCCCACCTCTCCAACCTATGGTGTCCTGTCTTTCCATTGCTGGCTTCCTATCTTATGTTGGGGTTGAAGGAGTTTCGCATGTCTTTGAAAGGAGTTTGGATTTTTGACTTCTGCACAAAAATGGGCATTTTAGTTACTGAGTTAGTATATTTTATTTAGTGGTTACAAGAATGTTCCCTGTCTGAGCATGATCTGGAAATCATGGTATGTACTCCTGATTTCATCTGAAACGTGAGGAGAAACTATATCACAGAGGAGATGTGAACGTGGGGAGTAGGGAGCAAAGTTGTTATCTATGTCACCCTAGGACTGGTGCTTTTCCAAAATCCTGGTGATACTACTCTGGGTAATGTGCCCATTGTTAGTCATCAAAGACAATGTTCCTCTTCACCATACTTTCCTTGGTTGCTGGCAAGAGAGTTTTCCTCTGACTTCTTTCAAGACTTGCCTTTTGGCTTGGGTTGATGTTAAGTAGCTGATTGTATACACTCCTGGCTGATTGAAAAAGGAATGTACTTTTCAGGAGCACAGGTGGTAGTTTCTGAGCGGGGCATGAGGAGAATACTGCTCTATGCCATCCCTGGGCTCCACCCTTCTTGCCCTGCTTAATTTAAAACAAAGTACACAAGCTCAAAGCCCCGGATCATGGGAAACATTGTCAATGTGTGAAAATGGAGGAATGGCTCTGAAAGATTGCTCTGCAAGTGTGAAATAGTCATCAGCAGAAGCAGCTCAACCTTAGGGTATATTTATTATGCCAAAACCACTCGTCTTATTATCATAAAGACTTTATAGATATGGTCTCTATCCCCAAAGAATTAATTAGAACCTTAATATGGAACTAATATACAAAGGAAAAGACTATAAAATATATACAAGAGGAAAATGCAAGGTTATTAAATATTGCCTCAGGATTGAAATGTCATCATAGCCCATGTGGAGTCCCATGCCATTAAACAACAAAAAAAGGACTTATCTATTGAAGTCCATTTTCTCAGTATCTGACTGTAATCCTTGCCAAATTGAGCCAGGCACTTGGCCCCTTCTGCTGCTCTCTCCCTTGAAGTTCATTTCTCATCTTACTCCTGCCTTGGAAATGTAATGCATCAGAGGTTGTTCTGAGTTTATGTTGTGCTCACTTTTAATTGTGCTAACTGATTGGAAATGGGAAGCAGATGGACACTTGGCCCAGAAATTAAACTCCGTCTCTTGTAATTAGATGGTGTCGATTAATGCTTCCATGGGGTCCTTCTTCTCACTGCCAAGTAAAAGAGCTCTCCAGTGGGCCTCCTCAAAGCATTTGGGAACTAATGGTTTATTCATTTCCTCCTTTTCGTTTATTCATGGATACCAAACACGAATCAAATTGTCTTTGTCTCTTGTTTTTCTCTAACAGTTTCACCACTTGACTTTTCTTTTATAGCAAGAATTAAACCCTGGGAATAAAGGGAATGCTGGAGAGCCCCTGGCTGAGCTTGTCTTCCTATTTTTAGTTTGTAGGATTCAGTTGTGGAAGGGATGGGGGTCTGGTGAGCAGAGAGCTTCAGAACCTTAGGAAAGTAATGTGCTCTGAAGCTGAGCCTCTAGATTCTCCTATCACGGGAGAACAGGCAGAGCTTGGAGACTGAACCAGAGCTTGGAGACTGAGTTTGAGTTTTGAATCAGATGGTTATTAGCAAGTCATGGAGTGCTGATGAATGTTTAACAACAGGCTCTCAAAATAAATAAAGCCTTTATTTATAACATGTGCCCATTTCTGTGGTGTAAATTCTCCTACCAAGGCTGATTGCAAGCTACCAAATGCAAAGTTGGAGAGAGATTTGTACTCTTGGCTCTTCTGGCCCATCCAAGCCTCAGTTTCTTTATCTGTACATTAGGGATAGGGCAACTTGTAGGGTTTTTATAAAGATTAAAGTAATAACTGCAAAGTGGCCAAAAGAGAGCCTGACCTACACTAGAAGGTCAACAAATTGTCCCTACATGTTATCATTTTAAACGGGTTTTTAGGAGTGGCTTCATTTTGCTGAACACTTCTAGAAGTCAGAGCCTCAGCCTTAAAATTTTAACAATTAAATTTTATTGCACAGGTATGATTTGCACAGGGAATTGATTTGCACAAATCAGACTCATAAGAGGCAGTTATTAGAATGCCAGTTTATTAAAATATCAATTTACTTCTTTGATTCAGTGTGTGATACAGAATAATAATTTCCAAAATCTGAATTGGACCACATAGCCTAGTAAAGGATTTATTTTTGTTATTTTAGGAATTGTTTGTTTTTTGTGTAAGGTACACAAAATCATAAATGTTAATTATGTTAAATATGTTTAAATAATCATTTTAATCAAAAAAATAAATTGGGGCTGCTCTGGAATATCCTGGACTTACGCTCATATTAGTACATCCTCAGCCTGAAGACCAGTACTGGTAGTCTGGCAGCTGGTTCTCATGCCCACCCTGAGGAAGCCTGCACAGGTGGACGTTGTTAAATGGAGAGTATATTTAACACCCCTGAGGGAGCCCTGCCGGAATTTTCCTTAACTATAATGGTAGATTTTGAACTCATTGAGTAAGGAGGGCAGATGGAGATTACCAGACCAATTTTGCTATTATGCACATCTCAACACATGGAGGTAAGACACATGGAAAATTACTAGGCAAGCTCAGATAGATTCAAACCTCTGGAGCACACCTTAGTGTTCTCTCTTCTACCCTTGAGATGACCTGTTGGGCAACACAAAAAGCACACAGTTCAGTGCAAGGAAAAACACATAGATAAATAAATTTTAAAAGAGAGAGAATTGCTATGTTGGAGGTGACAGATTCATACAGGATGTTATAGGAACACTAACAAAGGGAAATTAACCAGTCTGGAAGGGGAGTTAAGGTATGGGACATGCCTGGAGATGTTACAGAGGTGGGGAGTCCTGAACTGAGTTCTTAAAAGATATGTAGAAGAATGAATTGGGCTGTGATAGAACCCAGTGCCTCTCACATGCTAGGCAAACGCTCTACCACTGAGCTACAGCCCCAACTCCTCCATTCATAATTACCTTGTAATACCGTGTAATAATTACCTTGAAAAGGAAAGACCCTGCATGTCAGGTTCACCAGGAAGCAGATTCTAAAATGGGGGATGAGTACATGAAACATTCATTAAGGAACGCTCTTGGGAGGAGACAGATGCAGGATTTGGGAGAAGAATGAATTGAGCTGTGATAGAGTCCAAAGGCCTCAGTCAATCCCCCTTCAGACTTTTTCTGAGTAGGAGCGAGGGAGCCCAGACATCATACCATCACGTTCACCAGTCATTGAATGAGGGCTTCCCCTAGAAGGAGGTGGTTTAGAGTGTCATTTTCTTTAAATGAGGGCTGACAGCTAAGAGCTGTTTTCCAGCAGAAATTCCAGGTGCTGGGCATCTCAACCCTTCATTCCTGAAGGAGATCTGGGCTCTAGATCACAGCGTGTACCACAAGAGGGAAAGGTTTTCTACAGAAGGGAAAGTCCTGAAGACATAGTGATGCTTGTAGGTGTCATGCAAGCAGTTCAGTGCTCGTCTTGGATAGGGTTCCCTGGAAAATAGATTCTGAGGTAGATTTGTATAAAAGTGGTTTATTGCAGATTAGAATAACCTGAGACTATGATTCTTTAGGGGAGTGAGAGAAGCAGGATTGAGTAAAAGGATAAGTTGAACTGTAATGTGGTCCATCCAATTCCACAAGGACGGCCCTTCTGAGATGTTCTGAATCAAAACAGATGCATCCATCAGTCACTGGATATAGGCTGACCCCATGGAAGATTGCAGAACCTTCCACATGGTACCTCCCTTTGCCCTTCAGCAAAGGGCAGGTGCTAAGAGAGACTTAGCTATGAGTGGAGTGGATTTCTCTTTAATATTAACATTTAGCACTTAACTTAATATTATAATAGCATCACAGAAGGGAAAAATATTGAAGTCCTATAGACTTCCTCCCAATGGAATCCATGAGAAACGGCTCATTATTGCTTCTGAATGAGAAAGTATCACTTTTCATAATGGAGGCATTTAGATGTTCTGCTAATCAACTGCTTAGACTGGCTGAACATCTGTAGGCTCTTTATCTTCGTTAATGGGGATATTTCAAAGAGCCCAGATTAAGGAAATTTTATGACTGGGCAAGTTTCATTCAGTGCTGGGTTTCCTAACTTACTCTGTTTGAGCCCTTTTTCATTTCCATCCCCCGCCCCTTTCTCCAAATCACCCATCCCTCCCACCCCTGCAGCTAGATTGTCTGGATACAAAGCTACATATATTTATGCTTATCTCTTTGTGTTTGTATAATTATATTGTTTTCATTTGTGCAAATTACATTTATTTACCTGTTATTAATTTCAGCCAAAATCAACTTACAATTTAATTGTGATCTTGGAACGGAAGCTGGCAATATCTCTGTTTCAATCAGCTTTTTCGCTGCTGTGACTAAAGAATCTGACTAGAACAACTGTAGTGGAAAAAGAATTTATTTGAGGGCTCATGGTTTCAGAGGTCTTAGTCCATAGAAGGCTGGCTCCATTCCTTGGGGATCAAGGTGAGGCTGAACATCATGGCGGGAGGGGGTGGCAGAGGGAAGCAGCTTATGTCATGGTGATCAAGAAGCAGAGAGAGAGAGATTCCCCTCCCCAGGAACAAATATATACCCAAAGCCACACCCTAATTCTCACATCCTCCAGCCACACCTTCCCATTTCAATTACCACTCCGTTAATCCCTATCAGAGGATTAAATCACTGATTGGGTTAAAACTCTTACAACCCAATCATTTCTCCTCCAGACCTTCTTGCATTGTCTCACACGTGAGCTTTTGAGGGACACCTTACATCCAAATCATAACAATCTCTTCATGGGGATTGATGTTTGTGGTCCAGATCAAGTGGAAACACAGAGGGCTCTCTGAGCTGTGGGAGAAGACTGTATGTCTGTCACTTTCCTCTCGGTGGCATTCAGCAACTTTCCTGTTGGTGCTACTGCAAAGAGACCTGTGATGATGCTGATGACATGGCAGAAGGATGATGCACTGACACCTTTCCATTCATTTTTTAAAAATATTTTTTAGATGTTGATGAACCTTTATTGTATTCACTTATTTATGTGCCGAGCTGAGAATAGAACCCAGTGCCTCTCACGTGCTAGGCAAATGCTCTACCACTGAACTACAACCCCAGCTCCTCCATTCATTTTTTTTTTTTACTGCTTCACCAGCATGAACTTCCTGTCTTCCTTAATGTTCATGATGTTTAGGTCCTGAGATGATGTCCAGCTATTTTCAATTGTCAGACACCTGAAAGAGCTTCATTGGTCTTTAAGAGGCAACAAATCCACACCATTCTAAATGTCCTAAGAAAGGGCATTTATCCATAAATATCCCACTTGTAGGAAACTGTTTCTCTTGGCATGGACACCTATAGACTCCTCTGCAATAGACCTGAAGCTCCCCTTCTTTCCTCTTTCACTCTGTCCCTTGCTCATCTTTTCATTTATTTAGCAAATATGTCTTAAGCAGCTACTACTTTCCAGGCACTTGAAAACACAGTCTTGGAGATATGGAAGTGAAGAAGACACTCTGAACCTGTCCTCCTAAAGATCAATCTCTATCCACTGTGCTTAATCACCTGTTTCCCCTACTTGCAAGTACCCATTCCTAGAAGAAAGAATATGATGCTCTATAGTCTCAGTATGAAAGGGCTATGCTCCAAGAATTTTGGTAATACCTCCCGTTGGCCAAATGTCAATGGAAGCAAAGATGATAGAGTTCAAAAGGAGAATGGCTGGTGGTGCTGGGATGGCAGGGAGACATCAGCTAGTGCTAGAAAATGAGGGGAACTGAGGAGTCTATACTAACCCACCAAACACACATCTAAGAAAGCACAATGGCAATAATTAAAAATAATAATTAAATTTATGACTTCAAAGTCAAGATAGCAATCCATCTTTCTTTGTACTCCCTCATAAAGACTCAATTCCTTTCTGCTGTGGTGGAATGTATAAGATAAGGACTTTTATTGGACACATTGATGGTGTGCACTTTCCACTTGGCCTGAGGTCTCCAATAGAACCATCTTTGGGGGAGCACATTTGTCTCCTCTCTCCACTCCACATGCCTCTTTCACCCTCATGCACAGATGCAAGAGTGCATCCACTGGGGTGTTCCATCCTGCTTTGAACCACATCTACTCCAATTAGTAAAGAGGGGCCAAGAGCAGCCCATCATCTGCCATTTATCTGGTTTCTGCTGGTGGAGATTTGTAGGTTACAGCATCCCAAATCTTAGGTCTCCTGATCCCCTCACCTCTTGGGAGGCCTTTTCTTTTCTTGCCTAATATTGACATAGAAGCAGTACAATGAATGGACTTTATTTCCACTTTCATTCTCTCTTAGGTAAGAGATCTTTATTACCCTCACTGAAGAAGTACCCAAATAATCAAAACAGGAGATCAAGGTCTCCACTTTAAGGTTTCTACCCTAGAGTGAAAAGAAAGTTATTTTCCACTTCTTTTCCTTTATTCCTGGTACCATCTCGTGCTTAATCTAAAAAAGACATGTTGACTTGTGGGCTTGGGTTATCTTCAGTGCACTGGAGAAAACAGATGGTTTACTAGATGTAGAAATTCCCAGGAGTTTATCTCCATTACTCAACAGATCATTAATTTAGAGCTTAAAAACCACGTGAGAGTGCTAAGCTACTTTTTCCCCTCAGAGATTGGTAATGATTAGGATTCTCACCATCCATAAACTTAAACAATCAAAGTCTAAGAAGGAAAAGCTATCTCTCACTATATTGAGTGTAGGGTGGTGGTAACAGGGATATGCCCTCTACACAGACTCCTAGAGTATAGCACTTAAGGAAAGCTCTTCTAGCCAGGCCTGCTTTCCTTGGATTCTGGGTAAGGCTTAGGATTCCAGTCAGACTGTGCTTTAGTGCAGCCCAGGAGGAATGTTAGTGAACATCTTGGCAACTTTATTTCCTGGAAATCTGGAATAAATTCTAAAACCACTGAACAACTCTCATAGAAGATACTGGAAATACAGCATTAAACATACAAAGTAGTTTATGTAGGCATGGTTGAGTTCAGAAGAAAGCAGGGAAATTGCAAGGAACCAAAGATGAAGAGGGTACCACAAGCAGAGCTGTATGCCAAACTATGAGTCAATATCAGGAACAAAAAGGCTTGAGTATTAATGACCATGCTGGTGGCAGGAGACGAGGTCTTGACTCATACCAAGTAGGGAGTAGGGGACCCCATTTGAATTCAGGCACCTCAAAAGCCTCTACCCTAGAAAAAGACACCATAGGAAGAAAAATAAAAATGTCTCACCTGCAAAGGAAGCTGGCTTATCTTGACATAAGTTCCAGATGAAAACTTTATAAAAGTTTCCTGAGTTTATAACCTTTAGCCTAGCTTCCTGTGGGTTTATCATTCTTATTTACTACCTGCAAGATCCAGGAAACTCCTACAGAAATGTTTCCTTGTCCAATTTTGGGTAAGTGTACTCCAACCCTGAGTTGAATCCTGAGTGAGCAGTGAATGCCACCATTAGGAGGAAATGGCAGTGGAGGAGCACGTGCAAGTTTATGTGGAGAGCACTGGTTTCGGGTACCTGTAACTCTACGTCTCTCTACCAGCCTACGGAAGCAGGCTTCTACAAATTCATCCATAGTGTAATTGAGTCTCTCTCAAGCTGTTCCTTTTGTTGTTATTCTAAAATGTAATGTGGAGGAAATGTCCCTGTTGTGGAGAGATACTTGAATTTGGGTGGCTAAGCTAAATCTTTATGTCGGTCCTGGTGATGCTGCTTTGACAAAAGGAACAATCTTAGTTATATAGATCCTTTTAACCTAAACCTCATGCCCACCTTCAAGTCAACACAATGGAGTGCCCAAGACTCAAGGCTTTGGTACACACTGTGAAATAAAGCTAGTTCTATTTTTCCCAAAATGTATTTGTTCAGGCCATGCAACATTTCCAAGCCCTGCCCCTTGAATTCTTGACCCAACCTTGGGCCACCATGTCCCTTCTTCTTCCTGCCTTCCCCTACCCTGCCTGCTAACCTGAAATTTCAGTTCAGTCACACTATAGAGAATTTACCCTATTGAGTAATCTTTCTTGCCCAACACTATTCAGTTATCTCCTAAAATCCCCTTCCTTATATAGTTCTGCTTGAGAGATGGCCAAAAATGGAACTTGCATGGATTTGGAAGTGAGAAGTACAGCAACAATGGTTAATGACTGAAGATAATCAAGGTCAGATGCAGTGACTGAAAGATTCCAAGGTGCCAGTGGGTTCCCCTTAATCTCCTCTCCTCTGTGTTCAGCAATTCTTCCTGACCATTGATCCTGTTGACCAACAATAGCTCCAATCCAACCCATTTGCTGGCAGACCACAGAGGCACAACTGCCCTTGGACTTGACCTCTCATAAAAATGGCATGTTGACTCTCTGGTCCTCCAGTTTCCTTCTTGGACCTTCACCTCTCCAGCTCCTGTCATAGGGGAGTTAGGTCAAAGTCCTATAATGACCCTGAACTGCATGAATATGGTCCTATTTGCCAGATTGACCATGACTGATTGACCCATTATCTAGTACCCACAAAAGGCCTATCATATAGACCTGAGTAATAAATACTTGATATATTAAGATTCAACCAGGGTAATTTTCTCTTTCAGATTATGGAGTGCTATGAAATCAGGCAGAATAGATGGAATGGCCCTTCTCCAAAAAGAGGAATATTGACTGCAATAGTCCATAAAGCTCCTTATTAGCTCATTTTGCTAGCTCAAAACATCATTTTCCTGTTCTGTTGCTTCCGCCCTGTCCCTCACACCATTAAATGCTCAGATTCACAGCCTCTAAGCCGTGGCAGTCTGCCAAGCAGTGTCATTCTCCCTGTCTCTATCCCCCTCTTACTCCCTCCCAACCCCCACTTGTGCGTTTTTGCATTCCTTTTCCTCCCTTGCAAGGGGGCCAGTAAAAATTACCCCATTCTCACATACAGGAGTGGCACTCTGAAGAGAACTGTTTCTGAGTTGTTGCTTTTAAAGATGCCTCACCAGTATTGCCAAGAAGCACATCAGCTTTAAAAAAAATAATGGATAACCTGCGTCTTGGCACATATTTCTCCCTCAGTGAGTACACCCCAGCAATTCCCATTTGGATTTTTTTTTTACAGAACAATTTTGTAGCATTTCCATTTATTACACATTTAATTGCCTTTTAATTGGTGCAGCTGTTTTCAGCATGTCTGAGGCATATTGGAACTATCTTCCTGAGAACCCATTTCAAGCTCACTTCCTGCCCTGGATTACATTATTGTCAATCAGAAGTTTGTGCTTGGGCCTCCCAAGTTTAATCAAAGACTTACTGTGTAGAATAAAAGCCACTGATATCCATAATTCCTATAAGCAGTAGGGCAAGAAGAGTACTGAAAATTAGAGATAATCTCAGGAACTAAAACTGATATTGCAATATACCAAGGCCATGTTGACAGTGGGTCTTGGAGTCCAGCAACTGGAATTTAGGTTCTAAAGTCATTATTATCATTATTCAGACCATGCAACTTTTCCAAGCCCTGCCCCTTGAATTCTTGACCCAATCTTGGGCCACCATGTCCCTTCTTCTTCCTGCCTTCCCCTACCCTGCCCGCTAACCTGAAATTTCAGCTCCCAGTCACACTATGGAGAACTTACCCTATGGAGTAGTCTTTCTCACCCAACACCATTCAATTGTCTCCTAAAATCCCCTTCCTTATATAGTTCAACTTGAAAGATGGCCAAAAATGGAACTTGCATGGATTTGGAAGTGAGAAGTACAGCAACAATGGTTAGTGGCCGAAGATCATCAAGGTCAGATACAGTGACTGAAAGATTCCAAGGTGCCAGTGGGTTCCAGTTTATCCTCAATCTTCTCTCCTCTGTTTATCCTAAATCTTCTCTCTTCCATACAAGTGAGGCAAGTGGTTTACCTCCCAGGACCAAGGAGATTGGGCTGTGGGTCCTATATAAGTTTAATCTCCTGACAGTCCAATTATAACTTACAAAAGACCCTGTGCCTTGTAGTATACATTTGAAAACTTTTAACATAATAACATACTTTTTAAATTTTGTATTTGGATTGTTTTTACTTTTAGCACAAACAGATGCTTGCTTCCTTATTAATTTATTTGTTTTTTACTTGTGCATCACACTACAGAAGAAAGGGGTAACACAGGTTAAGGATCTTGGCGGGCAGAGTCTCAGCCTTAGCTTTCAAATTTGTGACCCTGGAATGATAATATATCCCTCATATATTATTAGGTGTGTTAGGAAGGTAAAAATGAAAATAATGATCACAGAAGTCTTTACAAACTGAAGGATACTGTATACATACAAGCCATCAGTATTTTGATAATAGATGTATCCCCAGGTGATGTGAAGAATTCTCTCCAATAAATAAATAAATAAATAAAGTCTCAAATGATTACAGCAAAACCTCAGTATTCCAGGATCACATGCTCAGTTACACAAGTCACTTTCTATGTTTTAATCTCTGGACTAGTTCCCAGCTCAGAGTAGAAATCAGATGAGAAAAATCTAACCAGTTCAGCTTGCTAATTGATCTGCGAGTCTGGTTAAAGCTTTGGAGGAGATGCAAATGAAGGCCTGGGAACAGCCCAGCCCCACCCTGTATGGTTCTGGACTATATTTATCATTGCAGGGCATTCACGCCAGGCTTGCAGGAAGGAGAGGTGTTGAGACTTACTCTCTTGGGAAGATGGGGAGGGACAGTGGCAACCAGAGCTGGGCAGACCTGAGATTCCCAGCATCTTCCCAGCAAGCTTTTGATGTGTTGTACTTTCTTCACCACACAGACTGAAATCCTTGATAGAGGAGCCCCAGAAGTGGTTAAGAATTGCAATGCTTTCTGGCGAGCTCATGAGAAGCACTCACTTGAGTACTTCGTACTGATATTTGGGGGATGATTTTCCTGACGTTCTGTCTTCCCATCTCTTCCAGTGGCTGTGTAAGCCCCTGAATCTCTATATTAAGACCTGTAACTCCAGGGATGAAGAGCATGACTTCTATTTTCCTGACTGGACCCTGTCTCATATAAACCTCTGTCTTTCCATCAATGCTATGTATTGCAAAAATTGTCTAGAACTTCCTGCAAGCTACCAATGAGCCATTTACTTTATTACTTTACACATATTATCTCATCTTAATCATAGCCTTTTAAGTTCAATCCTATCACTTCCTCCACTTTATAGATAAGGAAACTGGACAGGTTAAGTAACTTACCCAAGGCCATACAATAAGATATGCAGAGTCATTTTTATTTTTGTGGTGCTGGAGATTGAACCCAGGGGGTGTGCATGTTAGGCAAGTACTCTACCAACTGAGCTATATCCCCAGCCCAGAGTCACAGAGTTTTAGAGCTTTAATATTCTTATAAAATTGACAAGTTGGCTAATATTTTTCCATTGTGATATGTTTTGAAAGTCCAATGGAACCTTAGAATGCATTACCAGTTAATGGCCCAAACCCATGGCTATTCTCGCAGAGCTGAGCTCCAAAAAAACCCATCAGGGAGTCAGAGTGATCAGAGACCTAAAGTTACTGGGAAAATTCAGAACACTGTAGGCAAACATTTGGTGCTAATAAGTGTTGTTTAAAAAAAATCAGAAATGGTTTGAGTCCCAGTGAGACCAGGAGAATGCTGGTGGCAATGCTGCTCATCTCTTCAAGAAGATATGGAAAAGGATCTTTAATTCCGGTCACTGTGACATTTCCCCTGAACTTAGATTTCAAATTTTGGATTCAGAAAAAATTCTTCACTCCAGAGAGACTTAGCTTGAGCTTCTTGGGTGGACACTGCTGTAATGAAAAGATCTGGCTCTGATTATAGGTGTCTCAGGAATGGAGCCCCTTTGCTGAATCCAGTCAAATCAGTGTGTATTCCTTCTGAAGGATCTCAAATATGAGTATTATAGGATTGGATTGAAGGAAGAGGAAGGAACATAGAAGAAACAAAAAGTTAAATAATCACTTTTATAGCAAACATGTAATTTTTTACTGCACTAACTAGCATGTAAAATGTCACATTTTAAAAATAAAGCCGACTTTGAGATTCCCATCCCTCTGAACTGGTGGGAAGTTCAATGTCAATCTTTGCTAAAGTTCTCTCTCCTCTCTGCTCTTGGCCTCAGATATAACAAAAGTTCTGAAGTTCCTTTGCAGAGCAGGTCAGGAAGTCCCCTCTGGCAATTGGTCCCTGGGTCATTTTTTTAAGCTCACATAGCTCTTTGAAAACAGAAGGCTCTGCTTTGACTATACCAACCATGAACACAGAAATCGTTACATTAGTGGGTCCTGCTTCTAGGATGTACTTCTCTGGAAAGCAGGATCCATTCCTCACTGAGGTCTCACCTGCTCCTTCCCTGGGATGCTTTAATGAAGTGGGGCTCTGCCCCTGGTAATTTGCATCATGATTTGAATCACAGCTCAAAACCTCCTTCTGCAGAGAGACCTCCCCTGAATATCTAACACATGGTCTCTGTCCCCACTGCCATGCATTATCTTCAAGTTATTCATTTTTGTCTAAACTAATGTGATTCATTTATTTTGTCCATCTCCATCTTCCCTCTGGCCCATACCCATATTAATAATAACGTCAAACATTTATTGAGTGCTTACTCTAAACTAGGTATGAATCCAATGGCTTTACAATCAGACTCATTTAGTTTTCACAATAATTCTATTACGCAGGTTCTGTTTAATCAATTATGTTTTATGACCAATGCAACTGAGGTCCAGTGAGGTTAACCCATTGAAAGTCATCCAGCTAGAATGATTGCCATGGAATTTGGACCCAGAGCATTTGGCTGAGGCGTCCAAGTGCTTAACTACAATGGAAATCAGGTACCTTCTGCTACTGTCCTATGGGATTTTAGCTCTGGATTATTAAAAGTATGCACATCCTCCCTTTCTTTCTTCTCCCCACTCTTTCTTCCTTTCTTCAGTGCCTATTCTGATAAAACTTAAATTTACTAACCTATTTTATCATCCACAGCCTTTGGTTTTAATTTCTCTTCTTGTTGAAATAATTCTTTTTTTTTCAATCGTCTCAGATTCTTTTTTAATTTTTTTGTAGTTGTAGATGGATAGAATGCCTTTATTTTATTTGTTTATTTTTGTGTGGTGCTGAGGATCAAACCCAGTGCCTCACGCATGCTAGGCAAGCACTCTGCCACTGAGCTACAACCCCAGCCCTGAAGTAATTCTTTGAATAAATTTTTTCAAGAAGCGTTTCATATGTTAAACTTCTTGGGGACTAGCATGCATGAGAATATCTTTATTTTGCTATTATATTTAAATGATTGTTTGGTTAAATACAAAATTCCAGATTTGAAGCTTCCTTTAATACTTGGAAAATATTCCTTTAATTCTTGGAAAATATTGTCAAACATGTTATATCCAGGATTGTTGAGAAACCTGATGCCAATTTGATTCATTTTCATTTGCAGATGATTTGCTTTCTTCCCACCCCAAAGCTTTTGGAATTTTCTCTCCTTTGTGTTCTTATTCAAAATGTATGTGTATTTTAAAAAATCTATGCTGTTTAGCATTCTCTCAACCCTTTTAGTCTAAGATAGAACTTAACTCTGAATCAGCTTTCCATTGCTATGTAATGTTCAAAACTTAGTGGTTAAAAGGCAATTCTTGCAAATTCATGGTTCTATGGGTTGGTAGTTTGGGCTGGGTTCTGCTCACAATTCTTCTACAGTCAGCAGCTAATCAGCTAAATGGTTCTGCTTTTGGGTGTGAACTGGCAGTCAGCTTCAGAATGAAGGCCATGTTTCTCATCATCCATCTGACTGGCTTGGGCTTATTCATATGATGGCTCAGGCTTCAAAAAAGCAACAAAAGACAGTAGGTCCCAGCGTGTAGCACTTCCAAGTCTCCATGCTCATCAGGTTTGCTCCGTCTGTTAGGTAAATAAGTCACATGGCCACACCCAGAATTCACTGTGGGAAGGGACTACCAAATGGATTCAGAGATTTGAAACAACTGGGGCCTGTTACTACATACTACACTGCATTCTCCTTTAATTCTAAAAAATTTTTGATTGTCTTTTCAAGTATCTCCTCCCCCATACTTACTTTTGTTGTTTCCTGAGATTGCTAACATACAGATGTTAACTTCTATTTTCATCCTCATTTCTCATCTCTCTTAGCTTTTATTATCATACTATTTTAATCTTTATTAAAATCTTTTGGGGAGTTCTTGACATGATCTTTCTTTCTTTTTAAATCTTATTTTATTTAGTTAGTTAGTTACTTGTAGCTCTGTCCATTCTGTGATCCAAATAGTCTGTTGAGTTCTGTATGTTAACAATTATATTTTTTCATTGCTAATATATATAAAAATCCAGCAAGGATTGGGAAAAATGAAATGAAGACCAAAATTATATATTGAAATGAAGACCAAAATTGTATATATATATAATTTTGGTCTTCATTTCATTTTTCCCAATCCTTGCTATCCTATTAAGGGTGCTTCCTGGGCTTATTTTAAACCTGTCTAATGTACACTTTGCTGCAAGTTTTCTCTTTGTCATTGTGCTTTGAGAGTGCAAGGGTATTGTCACCTTTTCTCTATGACTTGTGTTGCCCTGGGAGCATCAACTGTCTTGACCAACAGTGAATATGTGGAGGAAAAGGTGACATTTCAAGTCCTGGCTTCTGCCTCCCCTGGTGAGTTTAGGGATTGTGCAACGTGTAAAGAATGTAACTCAGGCTCCACTATTCTGTATTTACTCACTAACTCACAAATAAGTGATTCTACCCTTCAAGACTACTTTTTCCAGTTTTCAAAGTAATAGCTAAGGTTTCTTGAGCACTTTTATGTATCTGTCCCAGTTTTAAGCACTCCTAAATAATATGCCATCTTAAACCACCTGAGAGGTAGGTAGTATTACTGTATCTATTTCAAAGATGAGAAAACTGAGACAGAGAAAGTAAGTAACTGCCCCCAAAGTCCCTGAGAAGTAAACAGTAGGGGGCAGGATGAAAATCTAGGCAGTTTGGCTTGACAGCCCACGCCTGTAACCTTTATATTATTGACCAGGGAGGCCTGGGAAAGAGTGAACCTCACAGTCAGTCTTTCTGCCTGTTCCAGTTCATTATCTGCTTGCCACCTCAGTGGGCTCCAGCACCGTCCGTGCGTCACCCTGATGCTTCTACCTGGTAAAGAGGCAACAGGGCTGATTTTACACCTGGGGAGTCATTTTCTACCCATAACAAAGTGAAAGAATGAGCAGCTTGAAATAACAATGTGAAAGAATGAGTAGCTTGAAAACTCTGCTCTAGTCTATTTCTAGTTTTGGCACCAGCCTTCTCCAGCTCTGTACATACAACATACACACACACACACACACACACACACCAACATTCTGGTACCCATCACCTTCTGCCTATCCAAGATCTTTTTACATTTTTACCATGTTATTAGATATAATCAAACTTTTTTATGTGAAATCTTTGGGGTTGGCCCAAAGGGGGGAGCCATCCTCTCATTGGGTCACCACAAGGCAGGAAACACCTGCCTATGTAACTTCCAGAGCAGTTTATTCACTAACAGAAACCCCGAGAACATCTAGGTCAGGGAGTTCTATCCCCTGCTCTTTGCCAGACATTTCCTTCTGGCTCATATTCAATTTCCAAAATCAACCCAGGATTTTCTATTATTTTATCATTCTTTAAGATTTGTTGGTGTCTTGCCAAAGTGGGCAGATACACAATTCAAGGCTAAACTTAACTTTCTGATGGGCAACATTTTTGAGTTTTTCTATCACTGTACCAGATCACTGACTTTCTCCTTCTTGAAACTGATGGTTAACCTCTGATGTTTAACCATTTTTATTGGTTTTTCTTAAATAACACAGGCTTCTAGATCTCTTTCTAGCCACCTTTAACAGGGCACCAAGCTTCCTGTTAATAACGGTCCTTCTACATATGCCCTGGGAGGCCAGGATGGGCCTGCTGATCTTATTCTCACTCCTCACCTGAATTGCAGCCAGCCTTCGAAGTTTAGTTCAAATGCTCTTACCTCCAGGAACTCTTCCCCTTATTGCTCAGCCTAAAGGAATCTCTCTGATCTTAGCACCGAGAATGCAAAGGCCTCACACGTGTAGGGTTTGTTCTCCTTTTCTGGGTCTCTTCAGATTCCCCAAGCTGTCTACTGGGCTAGCTACAGTCCCTTGCAAGACACAAAGACATAGGTCAAGACATTTTAGTTCTAGTCTTCCCCCTACTCTATAGATATTCTCTTTCTTTTCTAATTTATTTCAGTATATGTAATAGTTTAGATATAAAAATAAACTTTTCTACAGAGTTATGGACATGATTTAGAGGTGCCAATCCTGGGTCTTTTACCATTTAGTTTCATGACTTTGGACCACTTAAATTTTTTCTCTGATTCCTGTTTCCTGTTTAAAAGGAAAGGGCCTGGACTAGGAGACTTTTAAGGGCCCATCTATATATGACTCAGATTATAAATACTTTTAGGCCTGAGCCCCCATATCTTAATTTTATTTATTTAATTATCTATCTATCTATCTATCTATCTACACATTTATTTGTGGCTCCTGTGAGCAAATATTCGTGCTTAGTATTGTTGGATTAATTGAGGATTCAGTGATTACCTTATATGATTTTACTGTCCTATTTCCTTGGTAGATGAACCCTGATCCCAATGGATTGACATCATAGGCATGTTCAGAAAGGATCAGTGGATACAGAAACTACATTAATTATCTGGCCCTATTCTTTTAAAGGGGAGCCAAACTTTCTGATGACTCATTGTTCTCCCTTGAGAAGAACTGGGAGAGAAAGCAGGTCCAGTGTGTCTTTCAACTAAGGGACAGCACATATTTCTCTCAGATCTTCTAGAGGCCTCGGAAGTGGGTTTTGTTTCTGTCCCTTTCAGCCCTCTAGGTAGCCATAGATAAATCGCTATGTACTGTAGGTTGCTTTTCCCATATCTGAATTACATAATTCCTGTCTTCCAGAAATTGGAGTTAAGGCACTGAGGATATATTGATTTCATCCAAGGTATGCCTTGTCTTAAGGTGGAGGTCTTTCTAGGAGTCATCTAATGCTTGAATGTGGACAAGGTGGGGGTGGTAAAGAGAGAAACTGGCTCCCCACTGAGGTCAGCACTCTGGCTTCAGAAGACTGACTCCTGAATTCTGCAGAGGACTGAAGCAGCTTCAAATGCAGAAGGCCAGATCCTCCTGTGGGTTTCTGAAAATGCTGTGATAAGGAGCAGCTGGGTGTCTGAAGTCAGCCAAAAAGAAAGTTGGAGGCCCAGGGCCACCCCAACCAGTAACTGTATGACTCCTCCCCAGCCCCAGGGCTTCCACGGGAGCTTTACAGGCCAAAATCCTCAGAGCTTACTCCCATGGAGGACCCAGTGGAGGGGCTGACTCTCTGCTGTCACATCAGTTAAAACCCAGTCAAGCAGTGGGATTTCTCTGTATTTTGTTCTATTATTAAAATCCAATTACCATCTGGTGGTGTGCCATAGGGAAGTGCTATTCTTCTGCGTCAGCAAACACATGATGCAGCAGTTTGGTGAGCAAGCTGGAGCTCTCAGAGCATAGAGCAAAAAGTAGAGAAATAATTTTATTCCTGCCCAAAGAATTTCATGCCTGTTGAAATTCCACTGGCTTCAGGAAATAGTTATTGAGTGTGACCTTACAAATGGAAGACCCTATTCTGGTGTCATGGTGACCTTTAAGATATGAAACCCTCTGGCCGCGCATGAGACTGTGCATTCAAAGCACAGTCCACGGTGCCCTGGACTTTCCCTCATGATTGCAACCCCAACAACCACAGGACAGCCAGGCCTTCCTCATGAGGCAAGAAACAGCTACTTCTTTCTTCAGGAACTGCTCTCTGGGCAAGACAGTACAGCCCCTGGCCCTGATGCCCGTCCTCTTCCCTTTTCTTGACTTGTGTCACCATGGGGAGGGAAGCCACAGGCTGCTTCATGGTAAGCAGTTTGATGGATGTGGAAATAGTTTGATGTATGTTTTATGGATATAAATAGCTTGATGGATGTTCACCCCCAAGGTTCTCTTGGCGACCTCCTGAGGAGATTTATTCTACAACAGCTGGAAAAGAAATTATGCCCAGCATCTCTCTTAGACAATCTGAATCTTCTTTGGAATAATTTAAGGAATTGGAATTAAGAGAAGTATTGTTAAAGTGATGTGGAGGAGGGGCTCAGAGAGATCAGGGCCACGGTATCGTTAACTAAGGGACAGCACATATTTATCTCAGATCTTCCAGAGGCCTTGGAATTGGATTTCGTTTGTGTCACTTTCAGCTACTGAAGTTCCTAATTCAACTCTTTGATTTGCTCTCTTCTCTTTCTTGCCAGTAGGTACATCATCTTTGCAAATGGAAAGACATCAAGAAAGGCCAGGAAGCAGGCTCCTGGATCCTGAATCCTATATCCAGTGGGTGCCTCCAACCCCATGCTGTCCCTTTGTGGCAGGAAGTTCCTTTGTCTATATTAGAGATCTAGAGTCTGAAACAAAACAGAACAAAGCATTATCCTCTTCCTTCCCTTCAGGCCACACCCAAATCTCAGCCCTCTTTTTTTCTTCTATAATATTTTCATTGATGCATTACAATTAAACATAGTAGTGGAATTCATTATGCCATATTCATATATGATCATAACCCAGTTTGATCAATCTCATTCCCCAGTACCTTCCCTTGCCCTCCTCCCTCATGATCTGCTTACTCTACTCTGCCCATCTCCTTCTATTGTTACTACTACTACTACTACTACTACTACTACTACTACTAGTATTTTAGTTTGTGCATTATAATTATATCTATGTAAACAGACTGATTGTTGAATGTTCATACATGGACACTGCAGGATTTGATAGATTTGCTCTCCAATACTTCCCCATGCCCTCTCCTCCTCCCTCCCTCCCTCTCAATCCCTTCCTCCATTGGTCTCCCTTCTATTTTGTGAGATCCTTTTTTTTTCCTCCTTTCTTCTCTTTCCATGCTACTCCCACCCCTTGCTTCTATTACATAAGAGAAAACATTTAACCTCTGACTTTCTGAATCTGGCTCATTTCACTTAGCATGATTTTCTCCAGTTCTATCCATCTACTAGCAAATGACACAACTTTATTCTTCTTTACGGCTGAGTAATACTCTGTGTGTGTGTATGTGTGTGTGTGTGTGTGTGTATAAATATATATATCACAATCTTTTTCCATTCACCTTTTGATGGATACCTAGATTAGTTCCATAATTTTGCTATTGTGAATTGTGCAGCTATAAACATTGGTATGCATGTATCACTATAGTGTGCTGATTTTAGGGGGTTTTTGGATAAATACCAAGGACTAGAATAGCTAAATCATATGGTAGTTCCATTCCCAGTCTTTTGAGAAATCTCCATCCTACTTTCCAAAGTGATTATATTATTTTCAGTTCCACCAACAATGTACAAGTGTACCTTTTTTCCACATCCTCACCAACATTTATTGTTATTTGTATTCTTTATGATTTCCATTATTATTGGTGTGAGATGAAATATTTCTCTGATTGCTAAGGAACTTGAATGTTTTATCATGTATTTGTTGACCATTTGTATTTCTTCTTTTGAGAAATGTCTGATTAGATCTAATTTGCTAATTGGGTTGTTTGTTTTTGTTGTTGTTGGGGGTTTTGGGGGGTATTAAGTTTTTTTAAGTTCTTTATATATCCTAGATATTAATCCCTTGTCAGAAGAGTTGCTGGCAATGATTTTCTTCCATTTTGTAGGCTCTCTCTTAGTGGTTTCCTCTGCTGTGCAGAAGCCTTTTAATTTGTTGCCATCCATTTATTGATTCTTGGTTTTATTTCTGGAGCTTTGAGAGTCTTATTAAGGAAGTCAGTGCCTGTGCCAATATGTTGGAATGTTGACTCTATGTTTTCTTTTAGCAGTTACAGTGTTTCTGGTCTAATTCCTAGGACTTTCATCTATTTTAAGTTGATCTTTATGCAGGGTTAGAGAAAGGGATCTACTTTTAATCTTCTATGTAGGAATATCCAGTTTCCCAGCACCATTTGTTAAGATGGCTACTTTTCTCCATGCATGTTTTGGTATCTTTGTCAAGGATCAGATGACTGTCTGCATGTGGATTTGTCTCCTCTGGCCCTCTTTATTGAAACTTTCCTGCTCACAAGCCAGAAGCAACATCTATAAGAGGGAGAAGGTATAGAATTTTCCTTCCCATGTCTGGAGCAGAGATGGCAGGAGGTCACCTATACAGGTGTCTCAGGCAGGGCAGCAGCCTCAGATCATTCGAGTTTTACCTGGGACATTGTGTCATATTTGAGAGTTCTTCCCCCACCTCTTTTATTTGCAGTTAAAATAGTGCTATTTAATATATCCAGGAATTTCAGGAGACCAAAACATCGTTCAAATGAATCATAAATATTAGTCCTTCTATTGGAAGATTTATAGCTAGGCCAAAGAAAAATAGGTAAGAATTTTCCCTTAGCATTCTCCATCTCCCCGTTTTTGTCTTTGTCCAGTTTTCATAGCACCTGTTTTCCCTGGGTGCACAGAATCTACTGGTACCTGTCCTTCTGATATTAAGTCCTGCTCCCAGAGTTAACTGTAATTCTAGTGGTACCCCAATGTCAATGAAGCACAGTATTGAACACAGACTATGTGTTAGGAATATTATCTATTTTAGAACACTTAATCATTACAGAATTCTACAAGGTTGGTAATATTATTGTTCTCATTTAATAGACTAGAGAAGTGAGAACCAAAGACATTAATCAACTTGTCTAAAGCCACATGTTTGGCAAGCAACAGAACTGGGATTTGAACTCAAGTCTTTCAACTCCAAATGTTATGTTCTTTCAAAACATCATGCTGCTTATTGAAAGAAAACACTCATTGCCATGCAGGGAAAGCTCAAACGAACAACAGGAATTCAGACTGTTCTGCTACAAATGCCCATATTTGCAGCCAGCACCCAAGTGAGAGATGCGCAGGGCAAGAGCACTATGCCCAGTCTCAAGGCAAACAGCAGAAGTCAGAGGAAGGCAGTTGAGGTTATCACATTGTGTAGGGGAAAACGCCCCTGTCAGAACTTGCAGCAAGAACAGTAAATGTCTTTGAATTAAAGAATTGTATACTGGGGCCCTTAACCACTGAGCCACATCCCCAGCCACCACCACTCCCACTTTTTTAAAAATTTGAGACAAGTTCTCACTAAGTTGCTTGGGGCCTCATTAAGTTGCTGAGGTTGGCCTTAAACTTGTAGTTCTGCCTCAGCCTCCCAGACCGCTGGGATTACAGACTCTTGCCACCTCGCCTAGCCAACACTCAATCTTTCAAAGAGCTACAATTCTGTAAATAAAAAGAGGATGACATATCAACACATAATGGTTAGGAAGCAAGACCCAGATGCTTTACTTGGATACTCCAGATAAAGAGCTATTGCCTGCTTTCTGTTGGGAGAAATTGGTTGTCAAAATTAAGCTCAAAATAGTTAAATCTAATAATCCCATGGGATTATCCACTTTGATAGTTCACTTTTAAAAAAAAATTCTTGGTTATAATTCTAAGAATTCCAATACAACAGTATGCACACTGGCGGAGTTTGCCAACCAGAGGTTGCTTGCAACGCTCATGGAGGATCGTTATCCCTGCCCATCTGCCCTGCCACACACCTCAGAGAGAGGAAGATTAGGAGTTGGGACAAGGAAATAAAATTTATGTGGCCATTTCACTAGATTGAGTCTATGTTAAAGAATCATGAGAACCAGTTCGTTTGTTCTTGACAGGGATGATGTGAGGACCATCCTCACAGAGGAATGATGTATGACTCTCCCAGTATTCTTTATAGCAAGGGAGTTAGTCAGAATAATCCCTTTATCACCAACCTCTGGGTAGTTTTTATTTTAGGGGGAAAATTGCATACATGTTATTTAGGCCCCTCAAGTCAAATGAATTGGTCAATAAAGGATTTGTTAAATACATTTCTCCACTGGGCAATGTACTAGGTGCTGTTTTTATTAAAGACTAATTGGGCATTAGTTGACTGGGGATTACTAATTGCTCTGAAATGTGAGATGTTTTGAATAATAGCTATCAGTTTAATAAGGATTTACTCTGCAGACTTTATAGGCACGGAGGGAAAAGATTTCAGAAAAAGACTTGAGCTTATAGGGCTCATACAATTACAGTAGATGATGTTTTTCCAGTAGTCCCTGGAGATGGATGCCACTTTTCCCCATGGGAGTAATAAGGCCCCAGCTTGTTATTAACCAGAAAGAAAGAAAATATTCTGAAAACCCAACAATTGACCAATCTGATCTTTTCCAGATGTAGTTAGCTTAAGATCTGTCCTCTCAGACTAAGGGAAAAGCAAGGGTATTTATCCAGTGAAATAAATTACTGAATGCTCTGTGAATATTTATATAAAGGATAAATAGGTCAAGGTAAGAACTTGTTTTCCAGGCATTCTGAAAAATAATATAATTGCCAGAGGAAGAACAGGAAGTAAAAAAAGGAAAGGTTTTACTCTTGTGTCAGTTGAAAAAACAAAAAAAGCATGGGGCAAAGAAGTGAGAAATGGGACATTTTTTTATCTTGTTTCCAAATGACCAAGAAGCAAAACAAGAGAAGAATTTGGTGATAAAAGTAAAGACTCCTTCCTTTATCTCTACCCAATAAGCCCACCCAAATTTAAGGCCCAGCTCACTACTTCTCTCAAAAGCCTTCTCTGCTCCCTGCAACCAAAAGAATTTCCACAACCCAGGCTTCCACGAGCTTATTCCTCCCACAATGCACCTCTTCCAGAATGCATTAGACCGAGCTAATGGATGGATGTCCATTGCTTTGTACATAGCATGGACTCAGAACAGACTTTATCAATGAATGCATGTACAATAAGTAAACAAACAAGTTTCCTTTAAATTTAGAGCATTGAATAAAATTCTATATCACAGAGAAAATGGATTTCAGCAGAAAGTTTTAGATCTTTTTGGAGTCAGCATAACAATCTTTTTGACTGTCTCAAAAATATCGTTTTTGTCTTGAATCATCATCCTAGTGAGGTCACATATTATGTTTAGTTTTTATATCATTTCTGTCTCTTTTAATCCATCCCTCTTTTTGTCCTGTAGAATACTGCACACTGTAGATTTCATAGATCACTTCCTCTTGGTGTTGCTTAATTTGTCTCTCCATGTTTCTATTTCCTGCATACTGGTGTAGTTCTAGAAGCTTGGTTACATTTAAGTAAAATATACCTAGCAAGAAAACATCCTAAGTGATACTAGGGCTTACTAGTACATTGCATCATTATCACCTTGTTTTAAATGATATAAAGATTGATCCACAGTTTAGAGAGGATCCAAGGTGGTGAGCCAAAGGGAGGCAGCATTCTGTGTTGCTCTGTGATCTGGGACTCAAGTAGTGAGAATACTGCTTCTTCTGTGAGTGATATTCTTGCTCCTGCACAGGACTCACAATCACCGTGCCATCTAGGGCTCCAGGCCACAGCATCAGAGTAGGTCTCCCAACTACTCACCCACGTAAGACTACCAGGTACCGGAACGGGATCATCAGCACCCACACAGAACTTTCGGCCACCCACCTGAGCAGAAATCACCAAGGCCACTCTCACACAGGACTCCCGGCAGCTTCCCACTTGAAGGAATTACAGCTACCACTCCCATGTGGACCCCCATCTACCAACGTGGGACTCCCCTAGTCCTCACTATCTTGGGACTCTGCAGCAGCAGAGATAGTCCCCTATGCAGTAGCCTGCCTGCACCCAAGAACTTCATACAGGCTCCAAAGTCAGCCGGCAGCCACACACTGCAAGGCACAGAGCTCGTCTCTGAACTCACCGTCCAATGCCATCACTTGGCTCCCCCTACCGCTGAAAGCAGGCGCCTCCATCTTGGGTCACCTTCATCACCATCTTCAGTGGGGGCAACTCCAAGTTTAGAACTCCAGCTGGCCAGGTACCCAGTTTCTAACTACCCTTCCCCCCAGCATCTGCTACCCTGGCACAGTGACACCCTGGTTACCTTCACCATCCTGAGGGTGGACATACCAGCTAACAATAGACAACCCCACTTATTGGATGAGAAGGGAAGGAAGAAAGATGCTGATTTCCAACCAAAACAATCCCTGTTTCTTCCTTCAAGATTTTTTTTTCCCTCTCCATCTCTATTCTCCTGTCCTCACATCCCCAACATATGTGAACCACATACTTTGCATGAGTTAGGATTTTAAGGACTGGGACATCTGAATAGTATATTACAGTTGTGTTGTATATTCTTTTTTCTTTTTGCCCGCCAATTTCTACTATTTTAACATTTTTTATTTATATGTCTGTTTTATGTACTTTACTATCTTCCCACTTACTTGTCTACCCAAAATTACTTCCTCTCTCTTCTTCTGCTGCCAATCTTCCTCTTTAGATTTCTCTTTCACACTTCCTAAGATATAACAACTCTATATCCTCACCTCCTACCCCCTCCACATATCATCCTACTCCCCACCCCAGTTCTTTGTCCACCAACAGAAACTGTAAACCCTTTTACAAACCTACTGAGTATATTGTAGACAATAATTGAATTCACCATTTCTGTACATTGTGACCTAACTGTAAACATCTTAATAGCAAACATTTGTTTTCAGGGTGTATATTGTTTATATTGGGATCTGAAAACATTGTCATTCACCTCAAAGGAGAGGTATTAGATCTCTACCCTATAGGCACTATAATCCTATAGGGTAAAAAACAGTATCGCCTCGGATCCACAGTGCTAGAAGGGAAGACACACAAGCAATAAGAAAAGACAAGGGAAGAAAGTGACCCAAACAAATTAAGATATTGCATTATTAAAATCTATGACCCACACAGCAGAAGAAATTACAGAAAAGGAGTTCAGGATGCATATAATTAAAATGTTCTGCGAATTAAAGGATGATATAAGAGAGTAAATATAGACAACATAAGATCATTTTGACAAAGAGCTACATAAAAAAATAGGAGGAAAAGATTACTTCAATAGGGAAATAGAGGTTCTTAAAAAAAAACAGAAAGCCTTGAAATGAAAGAAACAATAAACCAAACTAAAAGTTCAGTTGAAAGCATCACCAACAGTTTAATCCACTTGGAAGACAGGACCTCAGACAATGAAGACAAAATATATAATCATGAAAAGAATGGAGAACACACAGTGAAAATGGTAAGAAACCATGAGCAGAACATTCAAGAAATATGGGATAGCATAAAAAGACCAAATTTAAGAGTTATTGGGATAGAGGAAGGAATAGAGTTCCAAACCAAAGGGATGAGCAATCTGTTAAATAAAATAATATCGGAAATTTTCCAAACATGAAGAATGAATTGGAAAACCAAATACAAGAGGCTTAGAAGATGCCAAATGTACAAAATCACAACAGACCCACACCAAGGCACATTATAATGAAAATGCCTAACATACAGAATAAGGAGAGAATGTTACAAGCCACGAGAGAAAGGAATCAGATTACACATAGGGGGAGACCAATTAGATTATGTGCAGATTTTTCAGCCCACACATTGAAAGCTAGAAGAACCTGGAACAACATATATCAAGCCCTGAAAGAAAATGGAAGCCAAACAAGAATTTTTTTTAACATTTATATTTTAGAAGTAGTTGGACACAATACCTTTATTTAATTTATTTTTATGTGGTGCTGAGGATCGAACCCAGGGCCTCACACATGCTAGACGAGCGCTCTACCACTGAGCCACAACCCCAGCCCTACCAAGAATCTTATATCCAGCAAAATTAAGCTTTTGATTTGATGATGAAATAAAAATTTTTCATGATAAACAAAAGTTAAAAGAATTTATAGCTAGAAAGAATACACTACACAACATCCTCAACAAAGTATTCCATGGAGAGGAAATGAAAAACAGCAATGAAAATCAGCAAACGGAGGTATTACACTAAAGGAAAAGCTAATCAAAGGAGAAAACAAGTCAAGTTAAATACCAAAAATAAAAAAAAAGTTTGGGAAATACAAATCATGTCTCAATAATAACCCTGAATGTTAATGGCCTAAACTCACCAATCAAAAGACATAGACTGGAAGATTGGACTAAAAAAAGAAAAGAAAACAAAAGATCCAACAGTATGCTGCCTCCAAGAGACTCATCTCATAGGAAAAGATATTTACAGACTGAAGGTGAAAGGTTAGGGAAAATCATACCACTAAAATGCAGGGGTCTTCATCCTCATGTCAAATAAAGTAGACTTCAAGTCAAAGTTAATCAAAAGGGATAAAGAAGGATATTTCATGCTGCTTAAGGGAACCATTCATCAACAAGACATAACAATAATAATAAATTTATATACCCCAAACAATGGAGCGTCTACCTTCATCAAACAAACTCTTCTAAAGTTCAAGAGTCAAGTAGACCACAACACAATAATTCTGGGTGACTTTAACACACCTCTATTACAACTGGATAGATTACCCCAACAAAAGCTGAAAAAAGAAACTATAGAACTCAATAATACAATCAATAACTTAGACTTAATTGACATCTTAGGAATATTTCTTCCACCAATGAACAAATACATTTTTTCTCAGCAGCACATGGATCCTTCTCTAAAATAAACCATATATTATGCCACAAAGCAGTTCTTAGCAAATACAAAAAAGTAGAGATACTACTCTGCATTCTATCAGATCATAATGGAATGAAATTAGAAATCAATGATAAAATAAGAAATAAAAGCTATTCCAACACCTCAAGACTAAATAATATGCTACTGAATGAACAATGGGTTGTAAAAGACATCAAGAAGGAGATTTAAAAAGTTTTAGAGGTGAATGAGAACACAGATACAACATATCTCTGGGACACCATGAAGGCAGTACTAAGAGGAAAATTCATTGCATGGAATTTACCCTGTAAGGAAGAAAAAGTCAACAAATAAATTACTTAACATTACATCTCAAAGCCCTATAAAAAAGAACAAATCTACACCCAAAACTGTAGAAGACAGGAAATAATTAAAATCACAGCTGAAATCAATGAAATTAAAACAAAAGAAACAACTGAAGAAACTGACAAAATAAAAAGTTGGTTCTTTGAAAAAATAAATAAAATTGACAAACACTTAGCCATGCTAACAAAGTGAAGGAGAGAGAAAACTCAAATTACTAACATATGTGATGAAAAAGAAAACATCAAAACAGACACTATAGAAATACAGAATATAATTAGAAATTATTTTGAAAACTTGTACTCCAATAAAATACAAAATATTAGAGGCATTGACAAATTTCTAGAGTCATATGATTTGCCCAAATTGAATCAGGATGATATATACAATTTAAACAGATCAATTTCAAGCGATGAAATAGAAGACACCATCAGAAGCCTACAACCAAGCAAAGCCTAGGACCAGATGGATACACAGCCAAGTTTCACAAGACCTTTAAAGAAGAACTAATACCAATACTCTTCAATTTATTTCAGAAAAGAGAAAAAGAGGGAACCCTTCCAAACTCATTTTATGAGGCCAATATCACCCTGATTCCAAAACCAGGCAAAGACACATCAAAGAAAGAAAAATTCAGACCAATAAATCTAATTAACATAGATGCAAAAATTCTCAATAAAATTCTGGCAAATCAAATACAAAAACATACCAAAAAGATAGTGCACCATGCTCAAGTGGGATTCATCCCAGAGATGCAAGTTTGGTTCAACATACGGAAATCAATAAATGTAATTCATCACATCAGTAGACCTAAGGATAAGAATCATATGATCATCTCAATAGATGCAGAAAAGTATTTGACAAAATATATCACCCCTTTATGTACAAAACACTAGAACTAGGGATAACAGGAACATATCTCAACATTGTATAAGCTATCTATGCTAAGCCCCAGGCTAACATCATTCTAAATGGATAAAAATTGAAAGTATTCCTCTAAAAACTGGAACAAGACAGGGATGCCCTCTTTCACCATTTCTATTTAACATAGTTCTTGAAACACTGGCCAGAGCAATTAGACAGATGAAAGAAATTAAAGGGATACAGATAAGAAAAATGAACTCAAATTAGCACTATTTCCCGACATGATTCTATACCTAGAAGACCCAAAAAATTCCACCAGAAAACTTTTAGAACTAGTAAATGAATTCAGCAAAGTAGCAGCATACAAAATCAACAGCAATAAATCAAAGGCATTTCTGTAAATGAGTGACAAATCCTCTGAAAGGGAAATGAGGAAAACTATCCCATTTATGTATGATAGCCTCAGGAAAACAAAAATACTTGGGAATCAACCTAACAAAAGAGGTGAAAGACCTCTACAACAAAAACTACAGAACACTAAAGAAAGCAATTAAAGAAGATGGAAAGATCTCCCTTGTTTTTGGATAGACAGAATTAATATTGCCAAAATGACCATAATACCAAAAGCATTATACAGATTTAATGTAATTCCAATCAAAAATCCCAATGACATTCCTCATAGAAATAGAAAAAGCAATCGTGAAATTCATATGGAAAAATAAGAGACCCAGAATAGCTAAAGCAATCCTTAGCAGGAAGAGTAAAGCAGGTGGCATCACTATACAAGACCTAGAGAGTAATAATAACTAAACCGGCCTCGTATTGGCACCAAAAGAGACTTGTGTACCAATGATACAGAATAGAGGACACAGAGACTAACTCACATAATTACAGTTATCTTATATTAGACAAAGGTGTCAAAAACCATACATTGGAGAAAAGATAGCCTCTTCAACAAATGGTGCTGGGAAAACTGGAAATCCTTGTGCAACAAAATGAAATTAAACCCCTATATCTCACCATGCACAAAACTCAACTCAAAGTGGATCAAGGACTTAGGAATTAAACCAGAGACCCAGTGTCTAATAGAAGAAAAAGTAGGCCCAAATCTCCATTATATCATATTAGGCCCCTACTTCCTTAATAAGTTTCCTATAGCACAAGAATTAAAATAATAAACAAATGGGATGGATTCAAACTAAAAACTTCTCCTCAGCAAAAGAAACAATCAGTGAGAAGAATAGAGAGCCTACAGCTAGGGAGCAAATTTTTACCACTTGCACATCAGATAGAACACTAATCTCTAGGGTATATAAAGAACTCAAAAAGCTAAACACCAAAAAACCAAATAACCCAATCAATAATGGGCCAAGGAACTGAACAGACACTTCTCAGAAGGTGATATGCAATCAATCAACAAATATATGAAAAAATGTTCAGTATCTCTAGCAATTAGAGAAATGCAAATCAAAACTACTTTAAGATTTCATTTCACTCCAGTCAGAATGTCAGCTATTAAGAATACAAACAACATTAAGTGTTGGTGAGGATGTAGGGGAAAAGGCACACTCATTCATTGCTGGTGGGACTGCAAATTAGTGCAGCCAATATGGAAAGCAATATGGAGATTCCTTAGAAAACTGGGAATGAAACCACCTTTTGACCCAGCTATTTATACCCAAAGGACTTAAAAACAGCATACTACGATATGTCAAGATCATTGTACTGTCATGCGTAATTAATTAAAACAAATAAAATAAATAAAATAAATTTTTTTTAACCCAGCATACTATAGGGACCCAGCCACATCAATGTTTATTGCAGCACAATTCACAATACATAAACTGTGAAACCAATCTAGATGTCCTTCAGTAGATGAATGAATAAAGAAAATGTGGTATATATGCACAATTGAATATCACTCACAATAAAAGAGAATAAAACCATGGCATTTGCAGGTAAATGGATGGAGTTAGAGAATATAATGCTAAGTGAAGTTCACCAGTCCCAAAAAACCAAATGCCGATGTTTTCTCAGATATAATAAGGAGGCTGATTCATAGTGGGGTTGGGAGGGGGAGCATGGTAAGATTAGATGAACTCTAAATGGGGTGAATGAGATGGGCATCATGACCCTAAGTACATGTATGAAGACACTAATGGGTAAATATACTTTGTATACAACCAGAGATATGAAAAATCATGCTCTATTTGTGTAATGTGAATTGAAATGCATTCTGCTGTCATATATAACAAATTAGAATAAAAAAATTAAAAAAATATTGATCCGATTTTGATTCTCATTATAAAATTACCCACCAAGCTTAGCAGCCACGGGGGCCATAGTTCAGGTCCTTTATCTAATTTGAGGTTGCAAATGTCTGATGTTCAGTTCTATCTTTCCTTCTGCATTTATTACTGTAATTCTTCTATAAAGAACTACTTTCCCACATCCAATATCTGGCACCCTGAAATACAGTTTCCCAGTTTATACAGTTTAAACTGTTTACACATAAAAGAAATATTTAATCTTTTCTTTAATCTATCAATTCCCAGAATAATAAGTTAATGTAATAGCAAAATCCAATGGTGACTGATAAGATGTTTGCTTTGGAGTGTTATCATAAATTCATGAATTTTTATATATTGAAGAGTGTTCCAAACAATTGTATTTATTATTCTTTTTGATGTTCAAATTATCTCATGCTAGACCAGTAGGAGCCTCAAATTGATTTTTGTGAGATTTTATCCATAGCTATTTACTTTGAAAAATTTCAGAGATACAGAAAAGTTTAAAGAAAAATATAGTGATCTTCCAAATGCCAGCAAATATTGGTAACATTTTGATTCTTTCGTTTTACTTTTCTTGTGCTAAACCCTTTGAAAGAATTGCAGTCCTCATGAGCTTTAAATATTTCAGTGAATGTGTTTTAAGAATTAGGACATTATCTTATAAAACCATATTATTATTATTATTATTATAGCTAAGAAAATTTCCTATGACAAAATGTCTAATATCACCTGAAAATTTTCCAGTCGATATTGATAATTTTGAATTGTTCTCAAAATAGCTTTTTATAACTGCTTTCTTCTGCTGCTATCCAGCATCTTGTCTACTTCCCAAATTGCATTTGATTGCTACCTCTTTTTGGACCCTTCTAATAGGAATGGGAATAGGAAAACAATAGTTTTCTTATTTTGTTTTCTCTAACACTAACTTTATGAAAGCCCAGTCTAGTTGAAATCCTGAAGGGGAAAAAAAAAAGAAATCCTGAATGGGGATTTGGCCAAATGTCTCCTCACATAGTCACGTAACCTATAGCTCTAGCCTCTGTTTCTTATAAACTAGAAAACAGACATCAAGTAATGCTGTCAATAGAAATATAAGAAAAGCATACGAATATTAAATTTTCAAAGCTTCACATAAAAAGGAAAAATAGAAAGAATATCTCCATTAGGAGAAACCTCAAGCATATGAGAAAGTACAGAGAACTCTTGATGAGCTGTGGCATAGCCATCTTGTGTTGGTAACTGTAGAAGCTGGTGATTGTTACATTCCTCTTGATAGCTTAGATGCCAGTTCCAGACTATGATCATTTTCCCCATACATATTTTAATATATTTTTCTAAAAACAAGGTTGATTTTTTAAGAAAACAACCATAGCAAAGTTATTATAACTAAAATAATAGCAATATTAGCAGAATATCATGTAATATCCAATGTTCTAGTTACCTACATTGTTTCATATTACTTTTCACAGTATATTTGATTCAAAATTCAACCATATATTGTAGTGGTTGATATATATTTCAAGTTTTTAAAAAATGTGTATGTTTTCCTCCATCTCTTTCTTTTCCCTCCAATTTATGTATTGAGGAACCCTGCATCATTTGTCCTGTGGAGGTTTTCTTAGTATTGGTTTGATGGTTGCATCCCCATAGTGCCATTTACCCCACACCAGCTTCTTTTGTGACTCCCTATTCTGGGGTTCCTTTTGGTCTGAACTTGACATACAGACTCACTCAACTCCAAAAAGGGCACACTTATGATTGAAAATTACTTAGAAAAATATAAGGGCAAGAGTTGCCATATGCCAGCACAGGGCATTTCTCTTGAGTAGGAGTCCTAACAGCTGTCCATAGACTAATCTTTGACCCCTCAAGGGACAGCTCACATGCAGGAGAGTGATATCAGATGGGAAGTGTGGGAAGGTTGGAAGACATCCCTGGCTGGGTCCCCATAGCAACCAATATCTCTTCCAACATCCACAGACATGGCTCCTAAAAATTGGCAAGGGATATGCCTACTACAAAAATCACCACATCCAGGGAAACCCATAGCTGTGAATGGTCTATTTATAGTCCTCCCTCTCCTGATGAAGTTCACCAGTGAGAACTCAGTTCTACATAAGCAATGTCCAGTTTTCAGAGAAAGAGCTAAAACAAGGTCCATTCTTACAAAGGGAAGAATAAATGCTGTTGTTCATCCTTCACTCTCCTCTGCATTTCCTATAAATTGACAGTTAGATCTACAGGTTTGGTCAAATTCAGATTCACTGTTTTGCCAAAAATACCTCATGGATGATTTTTATATTTCTAATAAGAAGTATATAATGTAGGTTTGTCCCTTTTTGTAATGTTAGCAGCCATTGACTATCAGAGGCCAGAGTTATTAATTCATTAGGACTTGCAGAAGGTGATATTCTATCATTCCTTTTCTATTTATTAACTTCCATACTTCCATAAAGGAAAATTTCCCTTCAGCAAGTACTTAGTTACCATAAGGTATGCTGAATTCATAGGAGAAAGGAAAGACAAATGCCCAATTCTTTCTTTTATTTCCATTTATCATAATAATGAATCAATATTCTAGCATCCTTCAAAATAATAAATGAGGGAGCTTCTCAGCAGGAAGTAAAGAACAGAAGCACAAGGCGGGGGGTGGCGGGGCGGTGGTATAAGGCAGCCCAAATGGGGAAAGCATGAATAAAGGGTAACAAATGGGTGTGTCTCCTAAAAGGAGAAAAATGAGAATCATATGAACTACTTTGCTAAATTCTGTGCAAATAAATGTTAAAACTTGGATAAGATGGATTATTCTCTAAGGAAAATAAAATTTATGCAAAAGATCAGAAAAAGTATTCACCAAATAGCACCAGTCCCAAATAGCTTCACAGAAGAATTCTACTCAATTCTTGCGGGGGGAGGGGGGGGCGGAGTGTAGATAATCTTAATGCTATTACATTTATTCTAGAATATCAGAAAAAAAGTATGTTTATGATTTGACTATAATTTTGATATCCAAACCTGACAATGGTAGAACAAAACGGGGGAGGAAATATATGGTTTCACTTATGAATATCAATTGCCAGATTTCCAAAACAATATTTGTAAACAGTTCTAGCATACAATTAAAAGAACACATTATATTCTAGTCAAGGTTCTTCAGAGAAACAGAGCCAATAGTGTAAGGATCCCGCGAAATGTCGGAGAAAGAGACCACTAAGTGACCACTCATGCAATTGGCAGAAGGGGGATTTATTGAACCAGCATGCTGGGGCTCCGTGCCCACTCAAGAAGGGAAAGCAGCCCAGAGCCCTGAGCAGGGGCTGAGCACTGCTTAAGTACACTTTTTGGGGAGGGCGGAGGGCTTTGTATACATCAGAACAAATCATCATTAGGCGCGGGAAAATTGAATAACAACTCCTAAACATGATTGGTTCATTCATTGGCGGGAACAGGTCAGGCTGGAGTGATAGGTCATTCCTAAGGAGGGGGTTACATTTAAACTGATTGGTCCAGGCCCTGCAATGCCTATGTGGGACCACACAGAGCCCTTATTACTGGGCAGTTCCAAGCATTGTCTTAACAGCTACAGAAGTTTAACTCAGACCTTACAGCTTAGAAACTTTACAACACCAGGTCTTTTACCCTTTAACTTTTACGCTTTAACTTCAATTTCTTTTACCCTTACAATAGGATGCCATTGGCTTGCCCGAGACACAGCAGTGTGCCTGGTATCCTCATATTATCATTTGGTCAAACTGGAAGAAAATTAAGAATATATATTGGTGTCAGATTGAATATGAAACAAAAGATATGTTGTATAGATAAATGAACCACTAATAATAGTGGATCAGGTGATGGTATGGTTCTGAGCTGAGGAAGAGGAATTAAAGAGATGTTTTACACATGTGTGCATATGAACACACATAAAACATATATATCTCTACATATAATTTTTAAGTCATGTGACTGTATTATTGTATTTGTCAGAGTTCACCAGAGAAGCAGAACAATGAACTTATTCTGAGGAACTGATTCAGACAATTATGGTGGCTGCAAGTTGAAGACCCAGGAAAGTATGGTATAAGTCCAGATCAAGTTGGAAGATCTGAGAAACAGAGAAGTCAATGGTCTAGGTCAAGGTTGGAATCCAAAGTCCCCAGAATCAGAAGCATTGATACCCAAGAGGACAGGAGAAGAGGGATGTGCCAGCTCAAGAAACAAAGCAAATTCATCCTTCCTTTGTCTTTTTGTTCTATTCAGGCCCTCATCAAGTTGGATGAGGTCCACTCTCTTCACGCAGTCCACCCTTTCAAATGCTGATCTCTTCCCAAAACACCCCTACAGACACGCTCAGAGATAATATTTTGGCATGGGCATCCCTTATCTTGATTAAGTTGATGCACAGAATTAACCATAAATGCCTATCAAAATAACAATGAAAAAGGAAATAGGACAGATATAGGGAACTCCCTGTCTTAGCTTTGTTTGCATCACTGTGACCAAAATACTCAACAAAGAACAATTTAAAGGAGGGGGAGTTTATTTGGGGTTCACAGGTCAAAGGTTTAGTCCATGGTCAATTGACCCCATTGCTCTGGGCCCAAGGTGAGACAGCACATCATGGCAGACGGCATGGCAGAGATAGCTGCCATTTATCATAATAATGAATTAATCTCATGCTCAGGACATGGCAACCTGGAAGCAGAGAAAGAAAGGGAAGGGATTGCAGAGAAGAACCTGTCCAGGGCACACCCCAGTGACCCACCTCCTCTAGACACACTCCACTTGACCAGTTACCAACCAGTCAGTCCATTCAAACTAGGCTGGATTGATTATGGCAGTTTAATCATATGAGGTAAACTTCAAACATTCCTGCATTAACACAAGAACTTCTGGGGGACAAACCATAACACCCTCCAATAACATGTTTGAGGGAATGCTTGCTAATTTTCTTAGTGATCTTATGAATTTTCCATTTTATTATATCTTGCAAAAGGAAGAAATAAAATTCATGAAATCTAACATCTGCACTTGAGGATCATTTGAAAGTATTTCTTTGGATAAAATCACATATGCTGTAGTTGAACTTTATCATTAAATATTCTGATGATTCTGAATAGAGCATCTATTTGCCTCATTTGTCTCAGTTCCAGTCAGACTACATGCTGCATAATGCATCGAAGTTACATTTATTTATAGCCTATTAGTCACACAAGCTCTTTGCAGAGATGCTGGAAGAACTTTTTAGAAAATTGGGAAATAAATTTTAGATCCAATTTTCATCCCCCATATATGCCTGTAACAGTGGGATATTCTAAGATCATTTTCAACAATTGTCTATGTAATCAGAATCATTAATGCACTGATTCTAAAAGCAGAGTCCAAATGATTATATTTTACATACAATCCAAATGATTTCATTTTACACAAGAATCTGTGGGTAAAGAGGATTTGAGCAGTCCCCAACTAAAGACGAGAAGTCTTCCCAAAGGTCCTGTCACTGAGTCTACCATGTATATTCTAGGAGGAGAAATAGCTGAGAACTTTGAAATAATGCCTTAGTAAACTTGGAAATTGCTATTACTAAATATCAAGAAAAAGCATTAAAACAAATTTTACAAATGATCACTTGAGTAACTTCTCTTCCTCTTCTCTCCCAACTCTAGCATGGAAGTAGTCCTAAATGTTCCAGAACAAGAGGTGATTACACAGAACACTATAGACGGTGGGATTTATGGCAGCCCAAACTTTCCTTGTCCTGATGTCCTAGATTTCAGGAAGGAAGAGAGTCATGCCTGAGCCAGTTTGGGTTCAGAGAAAACACAGGAAATTAGTGAGAAAGTGAGTAACCTTGCTAAAGTTCTGGGGAACCAGGGCCAGCAGAATACCTGTGGTAATTGCATCCACTGCTTATTTTTCAAAATTTAATGCATTCTATTTTTCATCTCCTAGAGATTGCATTTAGTTCTTTTATACCTTATATATTTTCCCTATAATGCTCAGGTTTTCCTCCAAATTTTTAAGGGTATACAATAGCAATTCTAAAGTCTTTGATTGTGTATTCAATCATCTCACTATTTCTGGGTCTCTGATTTTCTTACCAAAGACCTGACCATGATGTTGACCTGATTTTGGGCTTTTCTACCTTCAGGACTATGAAAAATAAGTGTGTTGTTTAAGCTACCCAGTCTATGGAAACCTGTAACAGTATCCCAAGCTGACTAATGCTCAGGATATTGTGCCCATGATCCTGGAGAGGTTACCCCGAGGCACCTGAACTTTCTCAGAGCTGTGGGGATGAGGAGATTGGTTCTGTAGAGTTAAGAAAAATTTTAACTCTCAAGTTTTTCATTTTTATGAGTGGGAAAAACCAAAATTAAATAATATTGCATACATTTCATGATTAAAGTCAATAATCGCTCCCTGAAAGTCACATATTCAGAAAGAAACCTCCAATTCAGAGGCTCTCTCTTATTATTTTAAATGGAAAACTTATAATACCTAAAATCAAATATTCATTTCCCTAAACCATGATTGAAACTTCCATGTTATAAGAAAAAAAGACCCAAGTTAGAATGGGAAATACTTAAAATACCACTCTCAGAAATCAGTAGGATGGGTAATTATATCACCAACCCATCAACAACATGGTTAATATTGGTGTTTTTGTGTACTTGTCCTCTCAGTGCCCACAAGGTCATTGTGGACACAGGTAAGCTCTCCAAGCATCTGCACATGGGATCTTAGTGCCCTACCAAGGATATTCAAAGCATTTACTCAACACTTTTCCTTCATGTCTTAAACACCATACATTTTATTTAACTCTTAATTAAAATATATATATATATATATATATATATATATATATATATATATATATGAAGCTGGGGGTATAGCTCAGTTGATAGAGTGATTGTTTTGCATGCACAAGGCCCTGGGTTTGATCCCCAGCACCAAAAAAAAAAAAAAAAAGCAAACTTGTATTGGTACATTGTAGTTATACTTAAATAGTGGAATTTGTTATTTAATTTAAATCTTTAACATGTAAACATCAATCAAAAAACTATTAATAAATATGTGTTTTCCAGAGTTTGGGTAGTAAAAGACCCAAGAGGAAAATTCCACAGGGTAATTGGTAAATGGGATATACAGGATAGGCCTGTATGCATGCTAGCTCTATAAAATGAAAGAGTTTATAATACAATTTTTACCAGGTATCTAAAGAACATCACTTAAGGCGCTTAAGAGAAGGAAAATCAGGCAAGGCAGGCAAGCTGAAGAATATTAATAGAATAGCAACAGCAGTCATTTCTGATATCTGATTAGTGGTTTTCAATTTACAAAGCACTTCCCACACATTATCTCCTGACTGCCACGAAATTCCCATGAGGCAGGAAGATTTTTTCTTATTATTTCTTCTTTGTTTCTGAGGAAGCTGAGGTTCAGCTAAGATAAGTGACCAGCCTAAAGTCACTTGCACAGCCTTAGAGGCAGATGTGTGACCATAAGGTTGTTTACATTTGTCCTTAAGTTACAATCTGGACTTCAGTCACCTGCAGAGTCCCTCTTTTCTCCTGCCTGCCGCCAGCAGTGAATGCCCCATCGACTCTGAGAGTCAGGAACCTGCACCTTCATCCATCTCTAGTGACTGCCTTTGGCAATTGGTACCTGGCTGCGCATGGTCCATTGGTCTCAAGATCAGAAAGAGAACTCTTTACCAGAACTTTTCTGAAACAGCAAAGTTTCATTTTTGCTTTCCAAAGAGAATACTTGGCAGTTATAAGCCAAGGCTCTGATCCCCCCAAAAAACCATAGCTCTCCAAGGTGTTCCCCCAAGATCTTCATATGCCGTCACCTTTCCAGAACTCCCAAGGCAAGGTTCCATCTACGTTTCCAGACCATGAGTGCCACTCAATCCCTTTTTACCCCTTATCAAGGTACAGAATGATGGGTGTGGATGGAAACATTATAGTAGAACCAGTCAAAATAGACTATGTTATCCTTTGGAAATAAACCCCAAATCTCAGTGGCTAAACTCAACAAAACTTATTTCTTATTCATGCATATGTCTGATGCAGCTCAGTACAGGGGTCTCCTGGGCTCACTTGGGACTTCAGACTGATTGAAGTGTCACTCCAACCTTGTTCCTCAATGGCTAGAGCACTGGGAATCTGTTTGGAAATGACACACATCACCTCTACACACTTTCCTTTGGCCAAAACCAAGTGTCCAGTGGTGCTTAATTTCAAACAGGTGGGAAGTATGAGCCTACTCTGTGCTTTAAAGGAGAAGTAGAATATTGGCAACCAGCCTAATAACTACCATGGAGTCCAGTCCCCATCTGATGCTTGAGTCTCTAGAAAGACAGTCCCAAAAAGATCTCCAAACTTCTTCTCTAACAGAAAATCCCCACTCCATAAACAGCTGATTTAATTTGAAGGGGGTTCTCTTTGTTAGATACAAAAATTCTTAAAAATAAACAAATTGAATTCCATGTAACTCTTACTGTTTAGTAGTCATTCATTCCTCAGCACCTCAGGATAAGTCATTAATTTGTTGAATAAGTAAAATATCCTCAAACATTTGAAGAAAGATATACTTTTTATTTATTTACCCATTTAGCCATATTAGATCCTTGTGCCCCAACAGATCTTGGATATAAGATATAGTACCTAGTGGCATGAGGTATGGAATAGGTAATCCCCTAACATCACTGTAGGAAAAATCCAGAGTCTCTATGTTGAGGGTTGGGTTGAAGGCAGATGTGGAGAAGGCTTTCTAGAGACAGACAGTTGATATTAGTTATCACAAGAAGGGAGGACTATCCCAGAAAAATGAGAATATACAAGGAAAAGGAAATAAGTTGTATTAGACAACCTAGGTGTGATACTGCATGGTGTATTTATGGAGCTATAGTAAGATCTGGAATGCAGGATATCTGGAATATTGGATATCTTTTGGGAAGGAACTTGAGACAAGTTCAAATCATGGAGTGCTCTGGGGCTAAGCTGAAGCGTCTGAATCCTAAAAATTTAAGGATCCATAAAATTAACATGAGCCTATGTATATTTTAGTACCAACGTTCTGGCCATGGAGGCAGAAGAGAACATGGAAAACCAGCTCTCTATTGCAGTGATCCTGAATGGGGCCAGGAAGCAAGAGCTAAGGTGGTGATATTGCAAAAAAGGGGCACATTGAGAGGAGGAGATGGAACGGATTGCATTTGGTACTTAATTCTGAAAAGTGAGGCAGTGACGGGCAAAGATGCCTCTCAGCCTTCTGACATGGACAACAATAAGTGGATGACATAGAGACATTCAAGTAGGTTGGTGTGAGAAAGTTTCTGTTGCATTTAAGTTGCTCGTGTGACCTAATGGTATTGCACTAGGCAGTTTGCTGTTTCTATCAAGAGAAGTCTGACCAAGCTGGGCCTGGTGGTGCAATCCCAGGAACTCAGGAGGCTGAGACAGGAGGATAGCAAGTTCAAGGCCAGCCTCAGCATCTTAGTGAGACCCTGTTTCAAAATTCAAAATAAAAAAAGGCTGGGGAAGGGATGTGGCTCAGTGTTAAATAACCTCCAGGTAAAATCTCCAGTACCAAATAAATAAATAAGAGAGCGAGAGCAAGAGCTCGTCGACGATACTAGATTAAGGAACCAACAGTCTATAAATAGTTATGGAAGGGACTGTGTGTGTGGCTGACACATCAACTATAATTTTTCTACTTTGAGAGTGAAAACACACTAACTTAGGAATTTGACATTCCTTTCCAATATCCAGACATACTTCACCTGATGCCCATGGTGCTTTCTTAGAATTAAGGAACCCAAAAAGCTAAAAAAAAAAAAAAATTGAGCAAGTATATTGCTCAGTAAGCAAAGAATCCAGACACAGGGAAACAGAGAACCATGAAAAAGAGTTCATCCAAAAATGCCAGGATCTGCAATGGAGACCAAATCCCAAATAATTCACCTCTTACACCCAGGTTTTCATCTCTCCCTTGCCTGCACTGAGCAAACTCTCAAACACCTATTTTTTTTCTAGACTGCAGGATGACAAAATTCTTTATTTCAATGCAGAGTTTATGTTTTCAATCTGACTACATAAATTGATGAGGTTACAACTTCAAATTGGCACATGTTGACATATTCCAGAGGCTAAACCTAGTTAACATTTTTACAGCTCAAGTATTCTTAAAACTACCCATCATGAATTCCTAGATCATTTTCTAAATTCTAGTCAGATCTGATCTAATCTGATGTTCTAATTTCATTCTCAAAAGGAAGACTGAACTTCAGAATTGCAAGCTACATTTCTATCTCCCTGTAGTATAGTAATAATAGTAATAAAATGTTTGGTCTTTGTCTTGGTGCCTGATATAGAGCTTCTAAAACTCTTAGAATTTCCTGGATATCTTTTGTTTTTCTTAATGAATCCCTTTGGACTTTATCTAATTTTATGCTAATGAGCTAGTTCAGAGTAGAGGAGCTTTGAATAGCTGAAGGATGAAGACTGGTCACCAAAAAGGCCAAATATGTGATTAGAGGTGAGAATTTTCAGTCTCACCACAATCTTTGGAGAGTAAGAGGGTTAGAGGTTGGGTTATGAAAATTTGTGACAATGACATCCAGAGAGCTTCTGTATTGGTGGACACATGGATGTTCTTGGAAGGTGGTATGTCCAGAGAAGGCATGGAAGCTGGAAACCACCAACACCCTTCCCCTATAACTTGTTGTGTCCACCTCTTCCATTTCACGGTTCTTGAGCTGAATCTTTCATAATGAACCATTAAGTAAAATGTTTTCCAGAGTTCTGTGAGTCATTCTAGCAAATTACCAAACCTGGGATTGTGGTAACACATTTGGGCAGAAATATGGATAATCTGGGCACCTCATTTGCAGATATCTGAAGCGGCATGGGGTGGGGGTGAGTATGGAATGGAGCCCTTAATAATGTGAGGTCTGCACCAACTCTTGATTGTGTCAGAATAGATTTTAATTATTGGACCCAAATTGATGTCAGAGAATTGGAGAATTGGTATGAAAAACCCCACATGGGTTTCAAATGTGGTGTCAAAAAAACTAACATGCTTATACCTCTAAGAAAATCCATAAAATCTTTACTGAGCTCAGCAAATACCTCACCATAAAAAGCAAACGTTACCACCAGAGTCCCACCATTAAAAAATCATCAGGAACTATTGGTCAGGTCTTGAGAAGATGCTGTCAGTTGGAGGTTAAGAGAGGCTGATCAATTGTTGCGGACAGAGTGTTAGAAAGAGGCAGGGAGAACCCTTTCCTCCAACCAGGGCACTGCAGCAGACCATCCTAGGCCCTCAGGCAGACTGCACTCTGCTCCACATCCCCTCTCAGCTGGTTTCTGCTCCTGGGCCCAGTTACTTTAGATTCAGGTGCTATGTTTGAATTATCATTTCACCTTGTCTCCCTGCTTCACCTGAGGCTGCTGCCTTTTGGCTCACTCATGGTTGCCAGCCTTGTGTGCAGCCCCATGATCCATCCAGACTCACCTTCATGCTACACAAAACTCCATAAATCCCCAAGAATCTAGGCATCCGCTTCTCTGGGAGAGGCACAGACAAATGGAGAAATTTTGATCATAATAATAAAGGAACCTTATGCTTTAAGAGACATTTTAAAAGTCTTAGAGATGTTCAATCTCTGGGGAAAAGAAAGTAGAGGAGAAACTGGATATGGCTTTCAAAAACCAGAAGGACAGATGAGAGGAAGATCAGAACATGAATCTACTGTTGGACAATTCAAAGAAGCAGATTTCTATGGAACATCAAAATTGGTCTGAAATTCTGCCCCACATTATAGAAGGACTTAAGTGTGAAGAAAAGGACTGGACTATTAGGAATACTGTAGAATGGAACTGGGTTACCTCCAAAGGCTTTACCTACTCTGGGGTTCTCTTACATGGATTCCAAATACAAGGTTACAATTCCAGACAGACAAGCATTTACTCAAAGTAGTAGAGGGAAAAAAAAACACACATCTTCAAAAGTTCAAAAAATTAAATGAATTTTGAAGTCATGTATCCAGCTTGAGAAAACAAGTTTGAAAACTATAGGAACATTTGAGATGTGAAGAAATTATGAGTACAAGAATTCTTATAATTAAGAAGATTAAGTGCCTAATGAAACTTGATGTGAATGTATAAAACTGTAATCAGTTGAATGTGTACTTATAAAAAACAGTGAGACAAGATGACATATGTTCACTTTCTCTAGAAAGAGATAATTAGTCATATGGAAGAATGAAATGACCGAGTCTAGACTGTCCTGACCATGTCCATTCCTTGAGGCAGAGGCTCCCTCCAGGCTGGCAGGGCAGCTTGCACCTTTCTTATATCTGTTGGGCAAGAAGAGCAGGGAGATTTGTAACTCCTCACCAAAAGAACCTCTTAACTAATGCCTGAAGTAATTCCTCCAGGGTCAGCCTTGTGGAGGAAGAACAAGGAGATGGGGAGGAGGAGGAGGAATCGAGCCCAAAAATGCAAGATGATTTCACCTTTGTAACATTCTCAGACCTGCTTCCTTTGATGAAAATGACCCCTGGTAAGGCAGAGGGGCTCTTCCTCTCAGCTCTGCCCTAAATGAATGCACACTGTCGCAACAGTTGTGGGCAATTACAGACCATAACAAAAACAGTGCTGTCATCAAAAAACTATTCTTGTTGTCCATTACTCCTCTTACTCCTTAAAAGCTCTTGTATGAGCTGGAATCACCATCCGAATGCTGTCAGCCTTCAATCTTTAGGGGACTCTGCCTCTCTTCTGATCATCCTCACTTCTTTGTCTAGTGCCCTTGAAAGGATGACTCCAGGGAATAATTTAGTTCCAGCGCCCTCTGCTGGTCCATAGAAAGACAAGATTCCTGAAATTACAGAATGTGCTTGCCAAATTTTTTGTTACCAGGAAACCATTTTATTATTTCATTAGCCCCAGGGACCTCACATTTTGCAATTTACCTTTTAAGAAAACTTTACCTATTAAGTAATTATTAGCCTACCAAATTGCATTCATCAGTCATAGAAAAAGGACCGTGAGAACTTATGATTCAATATGTAATAAATAATTTAACTATGCATAGACTACTTATTTCTAGTCAAACATTTTTAAAATTTTTCTTTTACCTAGCTTACAAAACCTTATTATGGCCAGGCACAGTGGCTCATGCCTGTAATCCCGGTGGCTCAAGAGGCTGAGGCAAGAGGATTGTAAGTTCAAAGCCTGTCTCAGCAATTCAAGGAGACCCTAAGCAACTTAGACCCTGTCTCAAAATAACATATAAAAAAAGCTGAGTATGTGGTTAAGCACCTCAGATTCAATCCTCAGTAACAACAACAAAAAAAAGAAAACAAAAACATTATTGTGTTTAATTGTGCAATTTCTGCCTTGCTTTTTAACATACTGCAAATAACTTAAGGACCCAGTGATCCATGGGCCCAGGCTTGAAAATATGTTAGAATATCTGTCACAATACCTAATTAACAAGCATGTTTCTGAAATGTTTTACTAGTAAGCACTTCCTTACGGGTAATAGGTAAATATTTTCTGTCGCTTGGATGCAAGTCTTCAAATAATTTTGATGTGTAAACTGATCATATTGTGGCTCAAAAGTCAATAGGTCTTCCAGAGTTGCAAATATTACAGCTGAGTTTTAAGGATCCAGGTTACTGCCTGTGACAAGCAGTCAAGCAGAGGTTGTCATGGTGGTGATCCATGACCTGGGAATTGGGACAGGCACATGACTAGCGATGCCTGAAGTCCGGGTCTCTGCTGGCATCTTGCCCTGGTGCCCTTCAAGTTACAACTTCATTACAGAATCATTTAAAAATAGAAAGTTAATAAATTCAAGGAGAAGAGGGCAAAACATGGTGCCTTCAGCAGAGTATGTGGGATGAGATGAGGTGGAGCAAGGCAGGGGAATAGGAAAGTCCAGACATAGTCAAGGAGGTCTTTGGAGACAGGGACCATTGTTCTCACTCCACCCTGACAATATTAGGCTTTCACATATTTGGTGGATTTCTGTCAGCATCTGCCTACCTATTCCAGGAAAGTTTTCAGCTAGATGTGGAGCTTCTCCTCTGTCACTAATAACTGTGACTACTAAGATGACAGCACGGGCAGCTTGCTCATGGTGGAACTGAGCTTGCTGGGTGGTAAAGTTTTGTGCAGAAAAGGATGTATATATTTTTAAAAAAGATGAATGTGTCTCAGAATGATTTTCACTGTTTGACTTTTTTTCTTTGAAGTTCCTGTTTACTGTAACATGCAAATGGAAAAGTACATAAAGGAAACAACCATGTATCAGGTAATTCACGCTCAAATCAAGAAACAGGTCATTTCAACACCCAGAAGCCCTCTCCCACTCCATCCTACCATCCTGACCTTTAGCACCATAGATGGGTTTTGCCTGGTTTGGAAAATACATACTTGCACAGCATATTCTTCTGTGTCTAGCTTCTTTTGCTCAACATTATTTTTGTAAGTGTAATTCTTGTTATTTGCAGTTTGTTCACCCCCAATGCTATATTTTGTTTATAAATATAGCATAATTTTAATTGATTACTTATATGAGTTGATTCCAGCTTTTTACTATTCTGAGTGGTGTGGTGTGAGTGTTCACATGTTCTTGTGTACATAAATGCCCATTTTTGTGAGGTATATACCAAGCAGTGCAATGGGTAGGTCAAGGCTTGTGTATATGATCAACTTCCACAGATATTGCCAAATGGCTTCTCAAAGTGATGGTTAGCTTTTGTACAAAGCCAAATGCCTGAGATGTTCAGAGAGGATAAAGAACAGAGAGTAAGGAAATTGTCTCTAGGCCTAGGATTTGGAGCCTAAGGGGACTATATGAAAAGGAAGATAGCCTTCAAAGGGCTAGGTCCCACCAATCATTAACACATCACTGGAGTGACCTGAAAGCCTGCTTCCTCAAGTTGAGGAAGGAAGGCAGAATCACAATATAGAAGGCAGAGGAAGAAGAGGAGACAAGGAAACAGATCTGAAAGGATGTAAGCCATGATGCCAAGACTCCACCAACAATGTTACCTTCTTAAGAATGGCAAATTAAACTGGCTGATATAACTAACCTCACCACAGGACCCGAGTTGTGAAAATGCACCTTAGGAACTTCTGTATGCACAAATGGACATTTGAAAAGAACCTACCACTGGCCTCCTGGAGATGACTGTCCCCACAGAGCAGGTTACAACTAGAATGTAGCAAAATGTGCATTCAGCATATATACAGTTGGCATTTATCATTAAATGTCCTAAACTTGTTTGGGGGTTTGTAGTTACTTAAAGTTGTTAATCAAGACAGCTCTTCTATTAATCTGGGAATAAGACTTTTTACCACTGCTGGTATTCACAGGAAAAGAATAAAAGGTCATCGTTGATCTTTCCCTTAAGATTTTGTAGAAAGTTTAATTTTCAAATAAGTAAGCCAAAGTGGAAATGCCAAATGTTATCAGAAAAGAGGATCAGATTTTTCATTTAAATGTGCTCATCCCTCTTTCTGTTGGATTCAGGGCTTTCCTCTGAATGTCTCAGGAAACTCATTTGCCAAGAGTGACTCAGAATTAACCCACTCTATGAGACTTGGTTATCAAAGCAAAGGGGAATGCAATGTTCTGCTTACAAAAGGAAAATTATGAAGTCCTAAGAAATATATATGCATTTCATACTTATCTCTTTGCAATTCAGAAATGAGTCTTATAGTAGTTCTGGTCCCCTGTCAGCTGAGGTCCTTTCTGACACCTTGCTACAGCAGAGAGCTACTACCTGAGCACTTGACCCCTTCATATCTCCCTTTTCTCAATTGGTTTTCAGCTTGGGAGTGATTTGCTCTGCAACAGATGCAGGCTCACAAAGATAGGAATGACCTATCCTTGTAGAGAGCAGCCCAACTCATACTTACATTCATTTCCTCGGGGCCATTTTTCTGAATTAAACTTGGCATGGCCTTGCCTGTTTGCTTTTGATCTGACGGCTAGACAAGGAGTTCAGTTCATTTGCTGTCTCTCCAGCAACCATGTCCAAGAGCATTATCCAGTAGGAGGTCTCAGGAAGCTGCCACTATCAGCGGCCAACAGGCACACTTGAAAATTCATGAGCAATTTGTAAAGAGGCAGGAGTCCTTCCCCTCAGTGCTTTAACTGCCCTGTCACTAAAATGCCAGCTGAGCTCATACAAAGAGGGGAAATCAATCCAAGCCAAGAATTCAGTTGTGGTTCCAAGGCACCATAGGGATCCAGAAGCTTCTGATTTGCCTCTGAATAATACCCAGAGGACATGGCATGGCCAAAATTTAGCCAGGCAAGCTGATATGCAAGTCAGTTTACACACAGGCCTTACAGTTATGAGCACTCACCTATGAGCCTCAATATGCACAAATGGATATTTGTAAAGCAGCTTCCACCAACCTCCTGGGGACAGCTTGGGTCTTCCCGCAAGTCAAGAAGTGATGAGGTTCTGGGTGAACACCACCTAGGGCACTTTAAGAAACGATGCATGTATCTCATTCAAACAGATTTACTTTCTCTTTTCTTGTGAATTTCTGTGGGGACCTCCAGTACCACTTTTCCTCGTTTACTTCAAACTTTTCAGCTTTCCAAGCTCAGTTGGTTCTATCTAAGTAGCTCTATTCCTTAATAAAGACACACACACACACACACACACTTCAACTCATCCCTCCTTCTGCTCGCTCTTTTTACTCTGACCCATTCACCTTTGGAAATGCTACCCCCCTCCTCCAGCCCCTTAAATGGGTAAGCAATAACTCAAAATTCCCTAGAAACTTTTCAGTAAAAGAAAACTACCCTGAAGGTATCAGTGTCATCGATTCTACAACACTTAATGGGCATCATTACTCTAAGTATATGTATGAAGACACGAATGGTGTGACTCTATGTTGTGTACAATCAGAGGTATGAACAATTGTGCTCTATAAGTGTAAAATGAATTGAAATGCATCCTGCTGTCATATATAAGAAATTAAAATAATTTTTTAAGAACAGCATTAAATAAGTCTAAACAATATTTTTAAAAAATAATAAAGTCTGTCTGAAATTTTATCAAAACTTTTCCTCTATCCCTTTATCCTCTACAACATTCAAAAAAACAACACCTATTTGGTATTCATTCTTTCTTTTGCTTGGCTGAATTTCCAAAGCTACCAGAAGAACACAACTTTTTATTGCAAATGTAAAGTATTTTGTTGTAAAATGTGGTCAAATTATGGATTAAATATCCCTATGGATTCGATGGGGGAACTGACCTTTGTGATAAATTGAATTTCAAGCATTTTAAGTTCTGAACAACTGACAAGTAATGAAATTTTGGAACACAATAAATATAACCCATTTATAAGGCAAGGGTAGACTGTAGAATTCTGATCTTATTTTCTTTGTTGGCACCAACCCTTGATGGATCTTGCTATCACCTTTGACCCTGTTACTTTAGTTAGTCTATCCCAAGGTGGGGCTCAGTGCTGAGCCAAGGTGCACAGAATCCAGGTAGGCAATGATGCTTAATTGTTTGTGTTTCCAGGTTCTGCACATGAATAATTATAATATCTGATTTTGACTCAATCCCTCACTTGAGGAAAAAAAAAGTTAGGAGACAAATTCACTGGGAAAACACTCATGAGATACAAAAACCTATACTTATTTAATCTTCTTCCCTGTGGCTGTGTCCTTTCCTGAACTTCAACAATTAATCTTAGGAAGTGGCACAATTTTGTTGAAATAATGAAAATGTAGAGTTTATTGACATGCAGCTAATTTAATCTTGGAGACCCAGAGGCTATAAAAAGCAAAGAAATTACATAGTTAATCACAAAATATTGTCATAGGAGGGGGATATATACATGTTTGTAGTCATAAAATTTGAAAATCAGGTTGAAGAAGTTTTCTAGCTGTTTGCCTCCTACAATTTTGGAAGTGTCTTCTATTTTAGGTCTCCCTTGAGTTTGTCTTTTAATTATTGGTGATCTTGAGAGGATAAGGGTAAGTCAACCATATATATTCCATAAAGAATTCAAGAGTTGACAAAAGCCATTACTTTTGAAAGTACTTCTGGATATAATAAACAATATAATGAACTAACTTGAGTCCTCATTCCTTCCCATTTTGGGTAATTTCTCATGAAGAGCCCTCAGCCTATTTAAATAATATTCTCCTCCTTATTTATGTTTCCCCAAAATCAGATGAACTAGAGGTGTTTCAGAATGCTCTGAGTCTCCAGACAGCAGAACCTAGTAAACGATTTCTATTTGTTTCTCATTTCTTATCCATACTCTAAAGAACCTTCACAGAGTAAGGTGCTTAGTGGGATTCAAAGCATCTCATTTGGCCAGCTCCCACGTCCCACAACCCGTCCCCTAGGTTAGTTCAGGAGGACTCAAGTTCAGAACCAACAGAGGATGAACAGAAGGATCAGATAAATGGAAACCGACTATTAATGATTCAGCTCTGGGGAACCTGGCCTGGGTACGAAAAGCAAGTAGACTTGGTGTTGTTGCCTGAATTAATTAATACTCCCAGACTCACAGACTGTCTAGTTGGGGGCAGGGCTTCCCCTTGAGTCTTGTCACAGTGGAGAGAGTAGGCCAACACAGCATATGCTCTGTATGCAGGCAGCTCCTAAGAAACAGAAACCAGAAGGTACTAAATAAAGAAGCTTGAAGTGCCTCCCGCATGCTCCGTACTCTCTTCTGTTCTTATTAATGTGATCAGCCACATCCACCTTCTCTCTGCTCACCAAGAATAAACCATAGGGTGGTGAGAGACCAGCAGAGTTGCACCATTGCAGAGGTTCTCAAACTTCAGCCTGTATCAGAATCCCTTGGAGGTCTTGTTATGAATGGAGATTACTAGGCAGAGTTTCTGGCCCAGTAGGTCTGGGTGAGACCTGAGAATCTGCATTTCTAACAAGCTCCTCTGTGATACTGAATCACCACTCCAATGCAATGCTTCTCACCACTCACAAACATTGCAACCACTAAGAGAGATATTTCCATTGTTTTCCAGTGTTTTCATTCCTCAGCTATCTTCTTTTCCTTTTTAATTCATGAGGCTGAGCACTTAATCCTATGGTCTAGCAGGAGTATGGCTTGTCCCCAGGAGAAGTTCATTAAAACAGTGCAGTTCCCATTTCAGCAGGTTTCTCCCTCAATGTTAACTATTATTCCTTCATAGGACTGCTAGTTGACAATGTTGATTTTTGTCCCCAGAAAGCTATGAAATGTATTAGAACTTAAATTAATGCAAAGACTGGATGGAATTCAATCACTCCCTACTCTATTTCCCGTTATATCCACTCAGCTTGTCCAGAGTAGCTCATTAGAGATTCTGCAGTGAAATTAGATGATAGCACTAAGATATTCCAGTAAAATGTCAACAATAAAATGTTGCAAATTTGAGTATGCACCTCATATTTCATCATGAATTTCCCAGATTAAAATTTACAATTCCAAAATTAAATCCCTTGAAAATTAACATCTAAAATCAAATTATCTTGTGTCAAAAGCCAAAAGAAATCAAAACCCCAAATTCCATCCTCCCCCTTTCTGAGTCCTCCATATCTAGGTAAAATTATGGTTTTTTCAGCAGCTGCAGTTGAGTTCTCTTCCACTGGAGCAAGTATAGTTCTCTTAGGATCTTAAAAGTTCCACTGTACACATATGTGTCTCCCTCTAGAAGAAATCAAAGAGAACCTTGAATACTAGTCAACTACCAATCTCACACCCACTAGTTTTAAAAACGCATCAACCCTTAGCAGTCAGCATGTATCTCAGGCAGAGTTTCATTCCCAGAACCCTTAATTTAGAATTTCCAAAGACCATAGTGGAGAACCACCAATATCTGAGAAGGAGACTAATAAAAAGGAGACAGGTAGACAGGTGGGGTATGGTGGCACACACATGTAATACCAGTGATTTGGAGGCTGAGACAGGAGGATTGTGAGTTCAAAGCCAGCCTCAAAAATTTAGTGAGGCCTATCACAAAATAAAACATAAAAAGGGCTGGGGATGTGGCTCAGTGGTTAAGCACCCCTGGGTTCAATCTCCAGTGCCACAAAGAGAGAGAGAGAGAAAGAGAGAGAGGACAGAGAGAGAGAGAGAGAGAGAGAGAATCCTTGGTTTCAACTTTGCCAGGATGCTGCTCTTTCTGTATCTTTGTTAAGAGACCATGACTTTTAACTCAAAATTTGAATACTATCTCCTATATAGAGGCTAATTATGTACACTTTCACCAAGTTAGGGGTAGGGGACAGAAAGGCCACCTATGCATACTATGTAAATAAAGGGTGGAATTTGAGGCATGGTTTCCTTCTAACAAAATATAGATATTTGCAATGGTGACCAGCCCAGTCACTGGGTCTTTTTGTAATAACTTTATTTCCAACCCAGTAAGTTGAAAATTCCCCCATTCCACTTGCCTTTGAAAACTGTTTCTGGTATGAAGTGAATGGAGTTCTGCCTAGTGACTCAGTCCCCCCATCTCTATCTAGGTACCTCTAGTCTACTTCACAGTGCTGGTTGTCACTGTCTTCTGCTCTGAGATTACTGAGACCCAGGAGGCCTCCCTCTCGGGGAGGGTTTCTCTTACCCTGAGCTTTCCAGATGCATGCCTGTTCTTGCATATGTTTGGGGTCATTCATCTTTATCACTGGTAACATGGATATGACAAAATTTGTTTGTCCAATTATCAGTTAGTGGACATCTGAGTAGTTTCTAGAAATTATGAATGAGACTGCTATGAACATACATGTACAAGTCTTTCTGTGAACATGGTTTTTAATTCTCTTAAATATGTATGTGTGAAATTGTTGGGCCATATTGTAGGTGCATATTAAGTTGTTTAATATGTTTCCTGTTAACATCTTAACTGTTACTATTCAACTACCAGTCTATACTACCAGTGAGGCTGGTGGATTTTGAGTTCAAAGCCAGCCTCAAAAATTTAGTGAGACCTGTCTCAAAATAAAACATAAACAGGGCTGGGGATGTGGCTCAGTGGTTAAGCACCCCTGGGTTCAATCCCCAGTTCCTCAAAAGAAAAGAGAGAGAGAGAGAGAGAGAGAGAGAGAGAGAGAGAGAGAGAGAGAATCCTTGGTTTCAACTTTGCCAGGATGCTTCTGGTCACCATTGCAAATATCTACATTTTGTTAGAAGGAAACCATGCCTTAATTACATCCTATGTTTATTTTCCTCTGGTTTTGTTACCAAGGTAACACTGACCTCATCATATTAACTGGAAGTATTTATTATTTCCTCTTTTATTTTCAGGAAGCATTTCTATAGAGTTGGTGTGTTTCTTCCTTAAATGTTTAGGTTTGTTCTATACTACCAGTATAGACTGGTAGTTGAATAGTAACAGTTAATACTGTTACTATTTCCTGAAGCAGCTGTGTTGTTTTACATGACCATACACCATTGGAAAGAAATAATATTCAGCATTCTAACTCATGAGCATGGTATATCTTTTTATTAGTTTAGGTCTTTAAGTATTTTTTTCTCAGAAGTATTTTGCAGTTCAATGTACAGGTCTCACATATGTTGTTAAATTTATCTTAAGTTTTTCATGTTTTTGATGCTGTTATGGTATTTTAAATTTTCAGTTTTTAATTGTTCATCTGCATCCATCAGAGAGTGGGGATTTTTCTTTTTCATCTGTAAATAATATGGTGAGTGATAGCACTGAATTTCTAATATTAAATCAACCTGGCATTCTTGCCATGAGCCCCACTGGGTCATTACATGTTATCCTTGCTATACATGTAGGATTCAATTTGCTAAAGTTGTTTCCGGAATATTTTTACATCTAGGTTTATGAAAAATACTGGTCTGTAGTTTTCTTCTCCTATGATGTTTTTTTCCTCTGGTTTTGTTACCAAGGTAACACTGACCTCATTACATTAACTGGAAGTATTATTTCCTCTTTTATTTTCAGGAAGCATTTCTATAGAGTTGGTGTGTTTCTTCCTTAAACGTTTAGGTTTGTTCACTATGAGAAGCCATCTGGTCCCGGGGTTTTCTGGGGGCTTATTCAATTGTGAATTTAATTCCTTTAATGGATATGGCTTATTTGTCCATTCTTTTATTCCTTAGATTTATTTTCTTTTAAAGGACAGGTATGTAACCTTTAGTTTTCTATTTTCTTTTGACTGAACTGTGGTAATTTGATTGATTTAATACAGTAGTCCATTTTATTTAAGCTGTAGAAGAAGAATTTAGGGGAGGTTCCAGGCTCCTTTATAGCAGTCCTTTCTAATGGGAATTAATCCACTCTAGGGGACCAGTATTAATCTCTTCCAAGGATAGGGCCCCCATGACTTAATTACTCCCCTCTAAGTCCTACCTCTTACAGGTTTCTCCACTTCTCAATATTGCCACACTGGGGATCAAACCTCCAGCCCATGAACATTTGGGGAACACTCCACCATATCCAAACCATAGAAATCACTGTCCATACCTAGTGATAGTCCTTGTTAAGTTTTCAAAAACATTACAAAAGAGGACCAGAAGCTGGGTGGTTGATTTGGCCTTGCCTATTTATGCTAGGCATGTAATTTTAAACACTGTGTGTGAATCACTCATATGATGCATGACATGTTTATTTTGCTTTTTAAGGCTTTGGACTATAGTTTTGAAGTCAAGCAGTAGGAAAGCCGTTCCATCTCCTATACTTGAAAGACTGGCATATTGAGACCATTCTCTTCCCCTTTCACCAAAGCCTCACCGCAGCTCCCTGTTTACTGACACCAGTGCAGCTCTTGCCCATTTGCAAGGCTGCCTACCCCCTAGCAGTCCTGCCTGTGCAAAAACAGCTACTTGTCTGTGGATAAATTTTCATTAGCTGCAAGGTCAAAATCTCTTTGGACTATGCTTACTAATATCTAAGGCCCCAAACTGCCAACCCAGGTCCTACCAGTCAAAAGTCAATTATGCAACTATAAAAATCAGTCATGTGGCACTACAAATACCTACAAATCCTCAGTTAAAAAAAATCACATGACCCATGCCTATTCCACCTAAGGCTTAAACCAGTTAGTCAAATCCTTGTGTTTTGGGTTCTACAAATGGGACTGCTTGTTGTTTGTCTTTCAAGTTTCCTGAATAGTGCTCCAAATACTGGGGGAAGGGGGAATATCATTTATTGACCTCTCTCAAACTCCATCACTCTCCCAGGCTGATGCCAATCATCATAACTGATCACAGGGAATGTGTAATAAGGCATGTTTCCCCCACATCCAGCCCTACACATGTCTTAGGGCTTGAGTTGTGTTTTGCTTTTTTCCTATACCACCCACCCTTCTCTAAGTCAGTGTCCCTTGCTCTGTTTCATGAAAGAAGACAGGATCCTGGAGTGATGAAAGGTGGGACAGTCCCACACTGGGCAGCAGGGATCCCCTTAAGGGCATCTCTTTTGATCCTCAAGAACCTTGTTTGGGAAGCAAACCAAAGAAAATAAAGCTAAACGTTGACTGTTTCTTTCTCTTTCCATTTAGATGCTCTGACTGGAGAAGAGCCCAGACATGCAAGAAAGTAACAAGAGCTTAGGGATTTAATATATCTAGGTTAGTTCACAGGTTTGCACCCACTGCACCCAGAGGGTCTCAGAGTCCTTCCAAAGGTGCTCCTTCCTTCAGAAGCCCATTTCATAAGAGTCATCCCACTATAGACCAGGTGTGGTGGCCCACATCTGTAATCCCAGCAACTCAGGAGGCTGAGGCAAGAGGACTGCAAGCTTGATGTTAGCAACTTAGTGAGATCCTGTTTCAAAATTAAAAACTGAAAAAAACAAAACAAAATTAATACAAAAAATCAGGAAGGAATAGGGACTTAGCTCGATGGTAAATCTCTCCTGGGTTCAATCCCCTATACCAAAAAATAAAAAACAAAAAAAAAGAGTCATCCCACACAGAAAACAAAAAAACATCAGCCATCTAAGTCTAGTCAAATGACAGTCCTGGTAGTTTAGTTAGTTGGAGGTGGAGGGTTACAAATGAAGGCCTGAGCTGTGGCTGGGAGGTTAAGTGGTGTGCCAAGACAAGTGGTAAGAAGTAAAGTTGCTAATGCCTAGTCCTTTATACTGAAACACAAACGGAGGTGACTCCGTGGGAGCAGTTGACAGCTGGCCCAGAGGAAGTCTGAGCCACAGGGTGGAGGCCAACATGCAAAGGCTGCTTGATTCTACCTTACCAGCACAGGGAAAGATGGGAGAGGAATAACAGGGTAGGGGGATCCCGACTGGCTCTTATCATTGGTAAACTGGTGTCTGCACACACTTCTCCCAGAGAACCAAGCCCCAGCGGGCTCTCTTCAGATGCCTTTTGATTGCTTCTTGTTCAAAGCTGTTTTCTCAGAATTTTCCACCTGCCTTTATAAACAGGATTTAAGCGTAATATAGAAAATTCAGGGGAGAGGAATACATACTCAAAGGAAGTGGAGTTGGGTGCAGCAGGGCTCCAGGCTGAAGCATGTGCTAGAATCTTAGTTGTCAATATTGCACCCCTTCTGGGCTGTTATTTGGTTTGCTGTGATAATATGATGTTTTCAGAATTATTCACATCAGCAGAGAATGCTGTTGTGATGGGACTCTGAGGTCAATTCTTATTTGGGTGAGTCAGAGATACAATGGGAAAAATCACTGGTGCTTAGAAGAGTATGAAATATTGGCACTGCTCTTAAATCCAAAGAAAATGGGTGTTTGATGGTGTTTCCAAAGTTGATGAAGGACAAGAGAAGTTGTTTTTTTGTGTGTGTGGGGGGGGGGATTTTTTTAGTACCAGGGATTGAACTCAGGGGCACTCAACCACTGAGCTGTATCTCCAGCCCTATTTTGTATTTATTTAGAGACAGGGTCTCACTGAGTTGCTTAGTGCCTCATCATTGCTGAGGCTGGCTTTGAATTCCCGATCCTCCTGCCTCAGCCTCCCGAGCCACTGGGATTACAGGCCTGTGTCACCAAGCCTGGCACAAGAATGGCTTATTTTCTTTTCTTTTCTTCTCTTTCCTCTTCTTTTCTTTTCTTTGCCCAACTGACTATGAGGATTCAAGGCTCAAAAGGGGTCATTCTGAAGGAATTTTGGCCATCCTCGCCAACTGTAATTATGGCTAGATTCTAACTGGTGCCCTGAATAAGTTTCAAATAGAACAGTAGGTTCAGCAACTATGGTTGTCCTGAAATATCCTTTGCACAGCAACTGAAACTGGGTCCACACAGCCCAAAGTACAGTCCTGATGCAGTCACTCTCCAGGTGCAGGATGGCCACTTCTCACCAGACCCCATTCACATCACAGGTACCCAGGTTGTTTCCACCTGCGAGTCTTGGACTGTGCTCTGCTCTGCCTGGAATGTCTTGCCAGATCTGTATAGGCTGGCTTTTTCTCATCAGGGTGGCCTCCCTGGCTATGTGCTGGACCCTCTCCTTCCCACCTGCATGTAATATTGTCTTCAAAGCAATGATTACTATTATTTCTAATTTATTCATTCTGTTACTGTCCCTTACTAGAATGTACACCCCATGAGAGCAGGAAACTTACCTTCTTTGTCTGCTGCCTGCCAAGTACCTATGCCAGTGCCTGGCATATAGTAGACACTCAAGACGAGCTAAATAGGTGAGGGAAAGTGTAATGGGGATGAAATACCCAGTGCTGCCCCTGTGGGAGGACAGCTGTTCCACTCGTCCAGAGGAGCCCACATGCTTGCAAGTGTCCTGCAGGCCTCCAGGGAGTGCATCCGGGCATCAACACAGCTTGCTAGGTATTAGGGTTGTGTTGAAAGTTGTGTCTGCCAAGATTATGAGAGGAGCCATAGAACGTTCTCATTTCAGGTACAGTGACCATTTCCTAACCTATTTCTCTCAGTGGTGACCCAATTTAAACAACTGTCGTTTCTCTCCTTTTCTTTGAAGCATTATTCACAGCCTGTGGCCTGTGCTCATTGCAGGAGTTGGAAGATGGGTCTGGGGAAAGTTGAACTGTGGGACATAAGATCTCTGGTCCTGGCTCTTTGCAGGACAATATGGGGTGGATTTCTTAAGATTAAAGGTAATCTCTATTCATGTGCTTCATTGACAAGAATTTTTGAGTTAACAAAACCTTCCCCTGAATCACCTAGTTCAACATTTCACTAAGTATACACTTTGCATGACAGGATTAATGAACAATTGTCCAGCCTTTGCTAGAATAGATTCAACAGCACTGCAGGGCAGGCAGCCAATATTTTGGCCCCTGGGAAAACTTTCCTGAGGCTATTTTCCAATAAAATTGATTCTTATTTTTTTTTATTCTCTGGGAAGTTGGTGGATATTTTTAAGTTTGGTATTTGAACCATATGGAATAAAATATTTAGAAATGTTTAGACTTATTTTGTCCCTTATGAAAACAAGATTGAGAATAACCTAAGAAAATATAACACCATTGGCGCTCCCATCCCTAAACACATTCTGTTTGGCACCTCTCTGACATTCTGTGAGGTGAGGAAGCCTGGAGTTTAAATTTCATTTGCATGTTATCCTACTGTGATCAGAAATTATTTCTCCTTGGCCAACTCTTATCATGCAGATTGCTCTAAAATCAGATTACAGCTGCTTGTTTTGATTGATTAGTTAGTTCTGCCTTTTTTTAAAAAAAGAATCACTTATGTCTCTTATCTGTGGGTATAAAGCTTAGAAACCCATTCCAACATTTGCTTGTGAGCTTCTGAAGGTGTTTTAACAAAACACTGGACAGAAACAACCCCTACATAAAAGGGGGTAGAAACAAACTTCTTTATAATCATGAGTAACTTTGTCTAATGATCCAGGAAGTCACAGAAATTCACTAAATGCAGTTAGGTCGATCTGTGCAGTACTGAGGAGTCACTGAATGCCAGAACATTCCAAGAACTGTTGGGGCTGGAAGATGAAGAGAATCTGGAAATTTATACTCAGGAGGCCTAAGGAAGCCTGTGCCTCTGCCTCCACCCTCCCACCCCAGGAAATCACCTCATGTGTCCACTCAATGTTCTGGTCCAGTGTCCTGGGATACCTACATGCACAAGAGAAGAGAAGCTCGGCTCTAGGAAGATGCCATGTGTTCCAGGCCCTGGGCTGGACATTCTGGTGTGAATCTTGGCTGCGCGCCTACTAACTCTGTGACCTTGAGCACAGTTTTAATTACTCCGTATCTGTTTCTTTGTCTGCATAATGTCAAGACTGGCTTTCTTGAAAGGCTTTGGGAAGAACAGAGGACATATATGTGGAAATTCTTGGATGAGCCTGTAGCTCTCAGTAAGTCATCAGGATGTGGTAGCTGCCCCATCTGGGTTTAGTTTTCCCTTCCAGGGTCCTTTTGTCCAGCTGCAGACCTGCTGGATGGGCACACTGCTCCCAGAGGTTCCAAAGTTTTTCCTGCTGGAAGGTGACCTTGGAGGATCTGCGCCAAGACAAGCTGCTGAGTTCTTTTCTGGCCCTTGGTTCTTCAGCAAGGGCTGCCTCCACAAAGGGGGTGGTTCAGGCCATGGGGCTGGAACTCTCGCAGCGCAGACAGAAGCGCTGAGAAGGCGGGTGAGAGGAGGCTCGGCAAGAAAATCCTGGATAATGTGTTTAATTTGATCCGTTCCCTGGAGTCATTAAAATGCATCCTCCCCTGGACTCTAAAATTCTTGAGCTGTAATAATCAGTCCAACAGTCTTTTTTTTTTTTTTTTTCTGAAAATAATGGAAGCATACTTTATAATGTTTTTGAAATCCTCAGGCCTGTTGAAATACTGCCCTCTTGTGCTTCAGGATGGCAGCAAACTCTCTGGGAAACAACTGCTGACCCAGCTTCTCATCCAACAACTTGGGAAGGAAAAGCTAAATGCAAGGTGGACCTCAAATGTTTCACCTAATGTGAGGAATTCAAATTCCTACTCATCTGATAAACACACGAGCAAACTTCTTTATTGCTCCTATTCAGGGATCAAGGGATTCCCCAATTGAATTCAGAGGGAATTTTTGACCTCTGCAGCATCCTCTCATCAAGAGAGAAGAGAACCAACTAATTTCTTCCTTGCTCACCTCCCTCTATGTTCTCCTCCCCTTATTTTTTCATTCCTCTCTTCCATTTATTGAGCAGTTATCATAACAAAGCAATCAGAATATGAGCTCTGTAATCTGTAAAACGGTGATAAAAAGGGTATCTACCTCATAGACAGGTCCTAAGGGTGCCTCAGATCCTCATAGGGTACCCACAGTACTGAGAATAAGAACTGCCACACTGTAAATATTACACTCCGGAAGCCCAAGGAAGCCTGAGCCTCTGCCTCCACCCTACCCTCCCACCCCAGGAAATCACTTAATGTGTCCACTTAATGTTCTGGAGCTATGATCATTCATTATCATACCTTTTACTATGTCTCAGGCTTTGCTCTAGATCCTAGGGATGCAGCTGGAGAAGACAGACATGGTCCCTGCCTCATGAACTTACATTCACAAATCCTGAGCATCAAGCTATTTAGGACTTAATCCACACTGGAATGCAAAGAGTAAAGCTCTCAATGCATTAAAAAAGAAAAAAAAAAACTCGTAAATACTAGTATTAATTTTCCCAAACACAGCCAGAAATTCCTCAGGTGAATCTCTGGATGCTTTGGAGAGCTCTTCATTTCTCAACATCTTTCATGAGACAGGACTCTCCTCCCAGTTCCAGAGCTGATCCACATCTTCAGCTAAAGGGCAAGTTAGTCTGCTGGTGGGTCGACTGTGGAGCTACCTGACTTGAGACCTGCTTGTCTTGTCTGGTTGAAATTATACTCCTTTGTCTCACACCATTACGGTTTCCAGGGGTCCTCTGCTAAACCATATATCATCCCACAACCATTTACTACTAGAATTCATTCATTACACATTATTAGTCTTTAACAGTAGGCATGTTATTGATTTGTTAAATTCTTCCTAATTTCATGACTAACAACTGGGAGGCTCGAAATAAGAACATATTTTAAAAACAACTTTTTCTACTTTTAAAAATAATAAATGCTCATCATAGAAAACATAAATAATAGAGAAAACTCTAGAGAATTATCCCTGCCACCATGAGATAATAAATCTTAAAATCAAATTTTTCTTTCCAGCTACACATCTATAAATTTATCTGTAACTAGCAAGTCAACTGGAATGGCTCAGATCTTGAAGTCAGAATAATAATGACCCCATCCCTTTCCTCTTCTTGTAGAAACCCAGAGCCTTCCCCCAAATTTCTGCAGATGGATGAGTTTACTTTAGTCTGTTCTTGGCTCCAGTTTCTTTCTCCCCAGATACTCTTGCTCATCCCCAGGTTGTCCCTGTCCCTTCACACATGCACGTGCATTGGGAAGTACATACACATACACACTCACACTCAAACACTCCCGTTTCTGCCTGTGGGAAGATGATGCCCAGGGAGGAGAAGTGTACATTGCAGCATGAGTTTTAGATAGAACATCCGACCAGCCTTCCTAACAATGCCCTTCCACCATCCCCACTGCCAGACATTCCCATCAGCTGCCAGGTGCCCTGCAACTCCGCCTGGGAATGCCTCCAGGCTCTTTCCCTGACCCTAGCTACTGTGGAGCAGTTCAACCACTTCCCAAGTTCCTCAGGCTCCTACCAACTCTCCTACCCCCAGGTCTTTCATTCTAACCCAGCTACTATTTTCCAAAGCTGGAAGAGCACCCCCTTAAAGGAATGTTACGGCCAATAGTTCAAACAATGAAAAGTCTACTTCTATGACATTTTTAGTACTATGGATATTGTATGATTTTGTAATCTTTTAAAAATAAGTGATATTGGGTCTGGGGTTGTGGCTCAGTGGTAGAGCACTTGCCTAGCACATATGAGGCATGGATTCAGTTCTCAGCACCATATGAAAAATAAATAAATAAATTTAAAATTTAAAAATTAGTGATATTTAAGCACTTTACCACGTCAACAAAACTTACTCACAAAACGTTATGTCCCATTCTATTTCCTCATCAGGATGAGTCAGTGGTTTGTGGGAAGGGTTGAGTCAGGAAAATGAATCTGAGAGAGGGCAAGCCTTGGAGGGCTTAGGAAGAGAAGAGTGTTCCCATCTTCCCTGGGGAAGAGGTAATGTTTTATAAAGAGGGTACAGAAGGAGAAAACACCCTTGGAAAATTCCATAATGTTGCTTAAGCTTAGCTCTGTAAAGGACCAGGGAAAACATTTTCCTCAGCATAGCTTTGGCTGAAACACTAGAAATTTAAAACATTCTGCATATGATTGAAACAGGCGATGGGTAGAATAATAAATCCAGTTTCTTTAAGGTGATGGTACATGAACTGTGATCAAGGTTAATGTATCACATAGTAAACACAATTCGAAATGGATACAAAGAAGACAGAATTTTGGAAAAGGTGATACTCACATAGCTTCTTACAGATTCTGAGAACTAGAGTCTTTAGTAGATTCCTCCTAAGTATGTATGTATACACTAGTACCTAGAGGGACTCTTTTTCCCTCAAACTTATATGAAAATAACAAAGGAATTGGATGCCCATGTCTGGGCACTTGCAAGAAATTAGACCCATATAAAATTTGCTCTATGGGTCTAATTTAATACACTTAATACAGTGCATCCTAATCACCCCTTCTGCTTCACCCACTGGGACTACTTAGCTGAATCTCACACAGCTGCTGACCTTACCCTGGGGCAGAGGATACATACTTCCTTCCAGCCCTATAAAAAGCACAGATATTTTTTTTAAATATTTTTTTTGCTCTAATTGTATTCTTTAAACAATTTCTATGAAAAGGTAATGGAAAACCACTTAAAATCCATCTTGGGCTAGGCACAGTGATGCAAACCTGTAGTCTCACAGCTCAGGAAGCTGAGAGATGGGGATCACAGATTCAAAGCTAGCCTCACCAAAATTAGTGAGACTCTGACTCAAAATTAAAAATGAAAAAAAAAATTGGAGATGTGGCTCAGTGGTTAAGCACCCTTGGGTTCAATCCTGGTACCAAAATAATAATAATAATAATAATAATAATAATAATAATAATAATAGTTAGTTTACACTTAAGAGAAAGAAAGGAAGGAAGGAAGGAAGGAAGGAAGGAAGGAAGGAAGGAAGGAAGGAAGGAAGGAAGGAAGGAAGGAAGGAAGGAAACCTGCCTCCTTTGGTATATTCTTCTGGGCTCTGTCCCTCATTCTTCCAGTTTATCAAATTTCTGATGCAGACTCTCTGTTTTATGACTCTCAGCCACCTCTTCTGAATCCAGTGATGTGGCCTGTCCCTGAATTTGCAAACCTTTGCCCTGAACATTCTTTTAAAACCCCATTGTTCCATATTCACAAGCCAAAAGGCCAACCTTCCTACTATTTTGGTTATCTCTACATAACAAACCACCTTGAACTTCATGGCTTAGGACAATAATACTAGCTATTTGTTTTTGATTCTAAAATTTGAGTATATCTCAGCAGGTGTGGCTCACCCACTTCCATGAACTGTCAACCTGGATATCTTGATCCAAGTTGGAGGCCCTGTGACCAAGACGGCCTCACTCACGTAGCTTCAGGTTGGTGCTGGCTGGCAGTGGGGACTCAGTTGGGGCTGTCACCCAGGAATTTGAGTTCTCCACATGGCCTCTCCCCTCTCCACAGAGCAAGCTCAGGCTTCTCATGCCCTGGCTCTCAGGACAATTGGACTTCTTACCTGGATGCTGGTATCCTCCAAAGAGCAAACATGGGATCTTCCCAGTCTTCTGAGTACCATGGTTTAGAAATCCCAAAACATCTCTTCCACCACTTTTATTGTTGAAAAGAGACACAGATTCAAAGGGAGGCAAATTAGACTCCCCTCCTGATGATGGAGTGACTCGTGCGACAGGAGAGGTTGTTACAGCTGTCTTTGGAAATGTCATATTCCACACATACCTTCACACCTATGCCTTTCCCATGCCCAGCCCTACCTTGGAGAACCCCAGCACAAAAATGAGAGCCATGGACCTTCCTACACTCAGAAGGGATTTTGGACAGACAACCTTGCTGCAGTAGACATTATGAAATATGCTGCCTAGCTGACTTGTTAATGAGAATGGCTAGGAAGTCACACAATTCTTTGTGTCTCCAGGCTGTGCAGTTTTGGGTCTGTCTCTTTAGCACCATCTCTCTCCCACAACCAGCTTTCTCCCTTGCACAGTGGTACCATGTGGGGGTATTTTAAATTTCTCTTTTCAATAAAATCAAGTTCTATCTGCACAGTGAACTGGGCATGACGTGTAACACCATTCGGCATCCACTTGCAAACAGAAGCTCTCTGGCTGACTGACACCCACAGGGCCTCAGAGCTCAAGTCCGGGCAACTAGTTATGTGCCAGGGCACAGCAAGTGAGATCCTCTCAGTGAGAAAGGCCCGAGTGGTATGTTATAAATGTAGATGTCAAACTCCTACTAAGTGTGGCTATATAACAAATTGACCCAGAACGTGGTGGTCCAGAACCATTTTTACTATATATCACAGGTTATGTCAGTTAAGAGTTGAGTTAGACTTGACTGAGTGGATCCTCTGCTCCTCCCTCCTGTGGCATCTGCTGAGGCCACTCAGTGGGGGTTCAGCTGGCAGATGGGCTGCACCACAGGGCCCAAGATGGGGTTCCTTTCATGTCTACCACTTTGGCAGGTTCTATGGTTTGCGTGGTGGATTGTCCCCCAGGGGTCCATGTTGGAAGTTTGGTCTTCGGGGTGATAGTACTGAGGGGTGGTGGAATCTTTAAGAGACAGTACCTAATAGGAGGTCCTTAGGTCATTGGAGCACCATCTTTTTTTTTAATTTTTTATTGTTGGCTGTTCAAAACATTACATAGTCCTTGATATATCATATTTCACACTTTGATTCAAGTGGGTTATGAGCTCCCATTTTTACCCCATATACAGATTGCAGAATCACATCAGTTACACATCCATTGATTTACATATTGCCATACTAGTGTCTGTTGTGTTCTGCTGCCTTTCCTATCCTCTACTATCCCCCCTCCCCTCCCCTCCCCTCCCCTCTTCTCTTTCTGCCCCCTCTACTGACATTCATTTGTCCCCCTTGTATTATTTTTCCCTTTCCCCTCACTTCCTCTTGTATGTACTTTTGTATAACTCTGAGGGTCTCCTTCCATTTCCATGCAATTTCCCTTCTCTCTCCCTTTCCCTCCCACCTCTCATCCCTGTTTAATGTTAATCTTCTTCTCATGCTCCTCAACCCTACTCTGTTCTTAGTTACTCTCCTTATATCAAAGAAGACATTTGGCATTTGTTTTTTAGGGATTGGCTAGCTTCACTTAGCATAATCTGCTCTAATGCCATCCATTTCCCAGCAAATTCTATGATTTTGTCATTTTTTAATGCAGAGTAATACTCCATTGTGTATAAATGCCACATTTTTTTATCCATTCATCTATTGAAGGGCATCTAGGTTGGTTCCACAGTCTTGCTATTGTGAATTGTGCTGCTATGAACATCGATGTAGCAGTGTCCCTGTAGCATGCTCTTTTTAGGGCTTTAGGGAATAGACCGAGAAGGGGAATAGCTCGGTCAAATGGTGGCTCCATTCCTAGCTTTCCAAGAAATCTCCATACTGCTTTCCAAATTGGCTGCACCAATTTGCAGTCCCACCAGCAATGTACAAGTGTACCCTTTTCCCCACATCCTCGCCAGCACTTGTTGTTGTTTGACTTCATAATGGCTGCCAATCTAACTGGAGTGAGATGGTATCTTAGGGTGGTTTTGATTTGCATTTCTCTGACTGCTAGAGATGGTGAGCATTTTTTCATGTACTTGTTGATTGATTGTATGTCCTCCTCTGAGAAGTGTCTGTTCAGGTCCTTGGCCCATTTGTTGATTGGGTTGTTTGTTCTCTTATTGTCTAATTTTTTGAGTTCTTTGTATACTCTGGATATTAGGGCTCTATCTGAAGTGTGAGGAGTAAAGATTTGTTCCCAGGATGTAGGCTCTCTATTTACCTCTCTTATTGTTTCTTTTGCTGAGAAAAAACTTTTTAGTTTGAGTAAGTCCCATTTGTTGATTCTAGTTATTAACTTTTGTGCTATGGGTGTCCTATTGAGGAATTTGGAGCCCGACCCCACCGACTGTAGATCGTAGCCAACTTTTTCTTCTATCAGATGGCATGTCGTGTCTCTGATTTGATATCAAGCTCCTTGATCCATTTTGAATTAACTTTTGTGCATGGCGAGAGAAAGGGATTTAGTTTCATTTTGTTGCATATGGATTTCCAGTTTTCCCAGCACCATTTGTTGAAGATGCTATCCTTCCTCCATTGCATGCTTTTAGCCCCTTTATCAAATATAAGATAGTTGTAGTTTTGTGGATTGGTTTCTGTGTCCTCTATTCTGTACCATTGGTCCACCCGCCTGTTTTGGTACCAGTACTATGCTGTTTTTGTTACTATTGTGGAGCACCATCTTTAAAAAGATTAAGGTAGCTCTCATGAGACCCCTCAGCTCCTAAAGGGATGAGTTGTAATAAGAATGAGTCCAACTCCTGAATCTCTCTCTCTCTCTCTCTCTCTCTCTCTCTCTGGCTTCCCATCTGGTGATAATCTCTCATTCCCACATGTGCTCCCATCATGATGTCTTCTGCCATTAAGTCTTTACCAGGGGTCAAATGGATGCCCCCCGCACCACAAATCTTGGGATTTTAGTCTTCAAGACTGTGAGCTAATAAATCTTTTTTTCTTTTTAAAGCAGCCTGTCTCAGGTATTTCATGATAGTAATAAAAATAGGTTAAAACAGCAGGGATGTCTGGAAACATGGGCTCAGCTGGGACTATCCACTGCAGTGTCTACATGTGGGTTCTTCAGCATGGGGGGCCTCAGAGTAGTCAGACTTGTTCCATGGTGGCAGACTATCCCTCCACCTCCCATGGCAAGTGTTCCAAGGGAACCGGAAAAAAGCTATCTGACCTTTTTGTACTTAGCTTTAGAAGTCACATGAACCCATTCTAGTGGTTACTAGAAAGTCATAGGCCGTTCAGATCCAAGGGAAGGAGTCAGATACCACCTGTTGCTGGGGGCTTGGTAAAGCCATGCTATAGAAGACCTCCTGGGACATGTGACATTGTTGCAGCTGTGTTTGGAACGTGCTATCTACCACAGCTGGCTCAGACTTCTGAAAGAGCAAAGTTAGATGAACTTTGCCCCTCCACTCCTGCAGATCAGTCCCAAGGCTCTCCTGTTTGTTTCCCAGAGCCCTTACATTCCACAGTGGCCTCCAGTAGCTTCTCTTTCTCAGCCCCATATCCTATCTCAATCTCTCAACATTTTCTGATGCTTTCTCCCTTATAGAACTTCCCTGTTTTATGTCCCATTTCCTGCTGACCCCATTAGATGACTGGAGGCAGCACTTTGTGGTGGAAGGAGCACTGAACTGAAAAGTCATGTTCTAATGGTCCCACTAATGAGCTGTGTTAGACTAGGATGCTCACAACCATTGTGATTTTCTCATTTATGCAATGCTGGGAAAGTGGGTTTAGGAGACAGGATACAATGGTCTTTAGCATCAACTCTAATCATTTCTAAACCTAAACTGAGTTTAAAAAAAAAAAAAACAAGTGAATAGCAGCAGCACTTTGCTATTTAACCCCACTAAAAATATTTACTCAGCCTCTACCTTGAAAAAATTCTGGGTCACTGTAGAAGAAAAGAGGGAAAAAAAAGTATCAGATAAAATTCTTAACTCTTGAGGAATTTGGATGCTCACTGGCAGACACAAATAGGTTCATGTGGGTATGGATATCCAGTGTTTCCAACACCATTTGTTACAGCCTCTCCTTTTCCCACAATGAGTTATTGGCACCCTTGTTGAAGATTGGTTGACCATGATCCCAACACCAGGAGGGACATCACTATTGATATTGTAGGCTTTTTTTCAATGGGGTCAATCTGTTCTCTGTTGAGACCTTTTCTTCCACTCATCAAGGTGGGGCAAGAAGCATTTTCTGACAACAGAACATGTACTCTCAGTCCTGAGTCAGAATGCCTCCTCTTGGGGCATTAAAAATAAATAAATAAATAAATAAAGAGAACTCATCTACTTCATTAAGAGTAAATTCAAAAGGAAAACATAATTTTTGGTGAAGTTAAAAATGGCTTATATATTTTATTAATACAACTTGTTACTATTAAACATAATCCTTGAATTATATGGATGTGATTTTTTTGTTGTCTGATGGGGGGGGGGGGTGTTTGTTTGCTTGTTTTTGCATGTGAACAGTTCCAGATGCCAGTTTGCAAGGAAGTTAAAAATTAGACTAATTAATGCAAGCTTCTATACTAATCGCCAAATCTCAGAGGTTTACCACTATAAGAATTTACTTCTCGTTTATATTTAATATAGTAACTGCATTATACTAACTCCGTTAATATAGTTAATACAGGTCACTCCACTTCTTGTCTCTACTACAAACTCAGGGATATGTGATCTTTCCTTTTAGTAGTTACACTAGTGTAACCGTGGAAGGAGAAAAAAGTGGAGACAGTGGTTTTATGTTCAACATTTATGTTCTCATGTCTTGTTGGCCACAATGCAGTCACAGTCTAAACCTGTGAGGGAGCCTGAGAAATGTAATTTTCCTTTGTGCCCGTAAAAAAGAAACCGATTGATTAACCAAGCGGCAGGACCACTTACAAATGAGCTGCACCTTATGTTTCTGCCATAACACCATTTGTAGTCTTCAGTCATTACAGAGCTAGCTATTCATTTTGTAACCACTTAGATTCCATAAACCAAACACCTCCTTGATGGCTAAAACAGCTAGAACTTGGTATATGGAAACACATATACATACACACATATTCACAGAATTCGTCCCTCACCCCCACCTCTCTCCATTAATGATGCTAATATATAACTGACTCAGGTCTACCAATAATAGATCCTTATAATAAGCATTGCTCTATGTCAGATACTGTGCAGGGTGTTTACATGCATGAATTGTCTCAATTGATCTTCACAGAATTATATTAGGCAGAAGTTAATTATTATCCTCATTTTACAGAGGAAGAAATTAAAGAAGTAAAATACCTTGCACAAATTCATACAACAGCCAAGCAGCAGGGCTAGGACTCTCACCTGGGTCCAGATGACTCCAGAAACTGTGCTATTAGCTATTACACTCTACCGACCTTATGTTTGGAAAGATTCTCTCAGAATGAGGAAGAAGAAAATCCCGTGGGGTAAGAGCTGAAGCTCTTTCCTGATCTTTCTGTCTTGGTGGTTCTCTGCATGCTGCAGCCCCACCCTCTGCTCCCCTTGGCAGTTCTGCCACTCATGACCCAGACATGGCCCAGCACCAACCCAAACAACAGAATGGGGTTATTACCTCTCTACTATGCCTCAAAGCTTGCTTCATTTTCCAACCTGGACTTTAAGCTAATCCTCACCTACAGCATGACTATAAAACACAGCCTATTACATTAAGTATGAGCCACATTTTATCATACTTGATGTATTTCTATGGCTACCTTTAAATATTTGCAAGTGCCAATTTCACCTTCCCAGCTATAGGGTAAATTCAGGATGAAACCATGAGTTTCCCTCAGTTCATAGCACAGGACAAGGCCGGCAGAGGTATCTAAGAAACTGAGGTTATGTAGGGTGAGCAACCTAACAGGTAACCTTTTGTGACCTCTGTAAATCAAGGGCTGTGGTAGGAAGAGACCTAAAAGTCTTTCCAGAGCTATGATTCTATATATTACTGGACAGTGGGCTTCAAGAGTTTACTGTCAAAAAGCTTAGTGAATTTTTCCTGCAAAGCCAGATTCATGGTGACAGAAGGAGTATGGTCACCACGTACTCACTGGCTAACCTTTCCTAACACAGGTAATCATAACTGGGTTTCCATAAAGAGTGGAATTTAAAGTGACAAAACCCCACTACTAAAGAATGACTAATCATGCCACCAAAAACCATAATGTGAATTTTGCCCAAGTCATTAATCAGTTGACACACTTTAAGGAGAAGCTTTAAAGCTAGTCATTTATTCAAATCAAGTAAATATCCTCTGCATGGTCCACTGAGAAAATGCAGAGATATTTATTAACGAAGTGAGCAGATTAAATGTCTTGGAGAAGTTTTGCAATTAAGGATTTTTTTCCCATAAGTCTTTCAAGGAGTTTTCCTTAAATTTCCTCACCTTCAGGTTCCATCAATTTCTATCTAATGGTGTAGAGAATTCAGTGAGATTTGAGGAAAACTCCACGTGTCTCAGGGGTCAGCTGCTTTCCAGGAGTGGGGACAATGCCATCCAAGAGGCACCAGCTTTGTGGGAAAAACCCTGAAACTTATTTTTAGTTTGTCTTACGTCAAAGGATTGCCTTATGTTGTGTTTTCTCAAATAGATAGCTACTTTGAAGGCTCAAAAGCCTCAAACTTAGGTGGGTTTTATTTGAATGTGGTGGCATGTCATGGCGGGATGTGCTATTTCAGACTAATTTTGTACCTGCTATTTCTATGACAAGAAGGGGAGGGAAGGGGAAGAAGAGTGCTAGGACCTGCAACCACTGATCTCTTACCACACAGCAGGAAGTGTTCAAAACAACTTCAAACATGAGACCACTAGAAAATTACAAATAATGATTCACTTTATCAGTTGCTAGGATATAAGAATAGCTGGAGGCCAGAGCAATTTCTTAGGGTCAATTGAGGACAAAAGTCATACCAAATGACATCTACCAATGACAAAACAACTGGTAAATATTTTAAGCACAACTCTTTAAGTCCAAGTAAACAGTTGAATTAGTTTTCCTTTCAAACGAGTTGTTGCAGTATCTAGGAACGCTGCCTTGGAACTTCTTTAGAAGTACTGGAATCTGAACTTACAAACTGGCTTCAAACACATTCACATGCACACACTGGGAAACACACAGGCCTATACACACTTATGCCTTTGTGGCTCAGACCTCCCTCGTGGGCTCCAGGCTCACTCCCTCCTCGGAATACCTCCCCCATCTCTGAAAGCCTATCTGTCCCAAATTGGGCCTATGCCATAGTCACTCCACCAGCTACCAACCTGTTTTTTTGTTTGTTTGTTTGTTTTGGTGTTTGCTCTGAAGAAATGGTAGCACCATCAGCTGAGATGGTTTGCCACAGATCTGGATGCCATTTGCTTTCCCTTCCTCCCAGCCACATTGGTCACCAGGCCACATCATCTTTACCTCCTAAAGTCCTCCAACCTGCCCATTTCTCTCCATCCCCACCTCCTGGCATAGTCGCCTAGCCATTCTCCCCATTTCTGCTTCTCCTCTAATTCTCTCCCCTCACAGCAGCCACAGTGGGCCTTTAGGAGCCCAGGCCTTCCCATCAGTGGGTTCTCAGACCTCTTAGGGCAAAGCAAGTCTTAAATGAGTTATAAAGCCTTACCCTGCCCATCTCTCCAGCTTCATCTCTCTCTCTGCTTTGCCGTGCTCTCCACACAGCACAAATACAAGGCTCTTTAAGGTCTTTCAAGGTGCAGCCTCTCTGCCTCCAGCTTCCTGTGCTATTCTATTCATCTAGAATGGTCTTCTCCCCTCACCCCACTCCTCTCTTGCTTCTACCCCTCCCTCAGGCCTCAAATTAAGTGTTATTCCTTGGAGAAGGCTTTTCTGGCTTCCCAGACTGTCAGGACCCTAATTACATTTTCTTATGGCACCTGTATTTTTCCTTCTAGCACCCCACAGTTGTAATGAATCATTATTTCCTCCTGTGTTTAACAGACTGCTTGGTCCTGCGGAACAGTTCACAGCATGGGTTCTGGAGTTAGATCCTAGGTCTGCCACCCTCAAGTGTCCTGGGTAAACCACATATTGCTCTATGCTTCTGCTTCTTCACCTGCCAAATGATGTTAATAATAGCATCTATTTCATGGCATCGCTGGAGCATTAGATTAGAATGTGACCCACACCTGTCATATAATAAGCATTCAATAAATATTATCTAAGAGACCTTAGTGGGTACTGAATACTTATTTGCCAAAAGAATGAATGTTTTTTGTATAAAACGGAGATAACAGCAGTTGTTCTGTCAATCACTCAGGATGCACTTAAGATGAAATTGGTTACTGGGTGTGAAAAGGCTCTTCTACTTGTGTTAACTCTACAAATGTGGAGACCTGCCATTGCCATTGGCATTTGTCAGCCTTAAGCCTTATCTTGCTTACTGAAAAATTGCAGTAGCCTCAATTTTTTAAAAAAACAAGAGAAAGTGGAAGATGAACTGTATGTCCAATTGTCTTAAATGGAAAAGAATGTTTTCCAAGATAACAAAGTCTATTCTCACCAAAAACATACAATATAGGAAGCCTAAGTTTCCCTCCCCAGGAGCATGCAGAGAAAGCAGGACTGAAGAACCTTCCCTGGGCTCTGCATAGCCTCCCAGGCCCTGGGGCTGACAGTCTAGTACTTGAGCCCCTGGGAAAAACAGTAACCTTCAGTAAATGAATGGATCCTGAAGTCTTCTTGCAGGGGAACAGGAACTATTTAAAGCTCTGAAACAGCTGAATGCTAATGTGCAGCAACAGCAGGTGCACTGAAGTTATGCTGTGATGCATGACAAGGGCCCCTAATTAATCAAACTACCCCCACCCTGTCCACAGTCAGTGCATATGCACTTATTTAGTTCAGTGTCACATGAGAAGGTACATTCCTGAGTTCTAAAATTCTCTGGGTTCTGAGGGTCAGGAGAGATTCTAGGGCCATTGAACCCAAAAGCCTATTCCATGCACATTGGCCCCTTTCTAGGTGGGGTCCCTTAAAACAGCTGTGCCCATGTGAAGACAGCTCCTGACAGATCTGCCTAGTGGGACTCTGAGTCAGGGGAGGAGAGCGTGGTACAGTAGGGAAAATACAGCCACGGTTCATGGTTAGAACCAAGAAAAGACACTGGCAGACCAAGGCAAACTGGGTGAGGACTTCAACAGGAGGAAGCCGTGGAGTGAGGCACCAGAGACAAATTGAGATGGTGTCATCCCACCACATGGGTAAGATGCTCCCCTTATGCGCTCACAGGTCCCAGGTTGAGATTGCAAGCCAAGGGAAAGTCTTGCAAACCTTTCCCAGCAATAAGAACTTAAGGGGAAAATAAAAATCATCCCAAAGATGCTGAGTGACACACTGGATTGGAAACCAGGAGACCTGTTTTCCAATTCTGATCTACGTGAGCTATTTGGCAAGAGATTTAATCCAAATGGAATGATTCATACTGGTCAAAACACTGGTAAAGTCAGAGGAGCTCAGAAGCCTCTGTGTCCAGCAATGCTCTGTTTAGCAGATCATCAGAGCTCATCTTGGTGGAGAAAGTTAACACACAACTGCCCTCAGGCCCCAGGCGCTGTAGAAGTCGGGGTGGCCAAGCCAGCTGGGACAGGCAAATGTGACACAGTGTAAATGTTCTTGATGGCAGTCAGGAGAGAGATTCTCTACCAGGACATGGTGAAAGATCTTCTCAGCACAACGTCTTTCTCATAAATCTCCCAAGACTCATTCTAGGGTCTCCACACAACGGAATTGTCCTTTCAGAACTCTGACTGCATCCCCACTACCTCTTTGAAATTCATCAGGGGTCTGCACTGAAGCCAAGCCTCCTCAGAGCTGCACCCAGCAAAACCCAAACATGACTGGGAGACTGAGGCAGGCCAGCACAGTGGTGTTAAAGTAGGCCTCCGTATTCTCAGTGTTGGCTGTGCTTTCTCATCGGATGTCCATGTTAGAATTTTAATCAACAATGGACTGTCAACACAACTTTGAAAAACCTGTCTGACTATTGCCCTAATGCACCTGAATGAAGGTGTTTGGAATTACCCAACACTATAAGCTATACATGTAGGACAGCTAACAGCCCTAAATACTGCAGAGAAATTGGTTATTTGGGATTATCGTTACTGACAATGCACCTTTTGTTTTTAATTTTTGGAAAAGATTGTATGTGCAATTAAACTTGGATAAACAAGTATAGAGTAGAACTCCCCCTTCGTGCCCCTCTTTGTTACCAGGTACTTCCAGAGACAGAGTATGACTTTCAATAATGGTAAGAGTTTCTTTGTACTTGGATGGGTCAATAGGACCATTCTTAGAGACACATCTCTTTTCCGGTGGATACTTTGTCCACAAACAAAAGTAAGTATATCTGTAAACATATATACACACGAAGGTTAGTCAAAAGTCTTTAACAGATTGGAACAATAACAAAACAATGAATTTATCCTTGCCCGTTAAAAATAAAAATCTCAAAGTTTATGGAATTCCTAATACCTAAACATGTTTGAAGACTAATGATTGAAAGGATTTCTCTGGCTGTGTCTCATTTTTTTTTTTTAAGTGGAGTTGCCTTATGAAAATAAATGCATTTCCTCTGTGCCTTAGACCCATGTATTATTGTGATGTGTGTAGGTAGACATATGCACAGGAAATAGCTGTACCTTTTAAACCATTTTTCTCTTGGTCCATTACTCTGTAGGGGCGATTTGAGTATGCATTGATGATGATAAACACCTTCCTTTGGAGGATGTTAAACCAAGCTTATCAGAGCTCACATAGAGAAACAAATTAGGCAAACTGAAGTAATTTGAGCTAATGAAGTTTGATTCTAAACATCCAGATCAATTAGGCTTCAAGTGCTTGCTTGGGTTCCTGCTCTGTATGGCAGTGACGAATTGCTTCAGAGAGGACAGGGGCTGGGCGTGCTCACTGAGGAGATCTGGAAATAAAGATGACAGAGCCAGTGAGTGCGGGTGTGAGACTTTCACAGGCTTCACCCCCTGAGGATCATGTCATACTGAAGCGAGGAGAAGGGGGTGGCACATCCATGTGCATCCTCCTTACTGAGGGGTCCTTGGGAGAAGCTGCCCTGTGAGAAAATGGGCATGAGTGAGGTGAAGTGGCTTGCACAGATGAAAGACTCCTTTAGGAGACTGAGGGACCCTAGTCCTGGTTCTGCTAGAAACTAGCTATGTCTCAAATCTAGAACCTCTTATGTCTTCTCTAATTTGGATTTTATTTTAAATATTTTTATTTTTTTTTTTTTAGTTGTAGATGGACACAATACCTTTATTTTGTTTATTTATTTTTATGTGGTGCTGGGGATCGAACTCAGTGCCTCCCATGTACAAGGCAAATGTTCTACCACTGAGTCACCTCCCCAGCTCCTGTACTTGGGATTTCAGATGTCCGCTGAAGGCCCATATGTTAAAGACTTGATTTCCAGGGTGGAGAAATTGGAAGACTGTGGAACCTTTAGGAGTTGGGGCCTCATAGGACACTCATAGGTCATGGTGGGGGTGCCTTTGAAGGGACTTGGGCACTTAGCCCCTTTCTCTTCCTTTTGTGTTCTGGCCGTTAGGTAAGCTTACTCATCACAGACCAAACCAACCAGGCTGACCGTCCCATTGCAAACCGGAACCTCCAAAACCACATACCGAAATAACCCTTTACTTAACACACTGTCCTATTCTATAGAATGAGAGATCTAGACTGGATCATTTCGTATGTTCCTTTAACCTCTCAAGTTCTGCATTTCAAGCCAGGTCTCCACCCCAGCTGACAGAGAGTTCTAAGTATGGAAGTGTGTATCTGTGCTGTATGTGTATGCATGCGCCACCATGGCAAATAGGTGGAATCATTTAGGTAGGAGGAAGGAATTGGGGAGCATTCCAAATCTGAACTTCTCCTGAATTTGAATGGGTAAGAACATCCTTCAAGGCTTTAGCCTCCTCTGGTTATGAGCCCAATCCTATTCTAAAACTAATTCAGACCACTATTTTCTAGGGTGGGGGTGGGGCCTGGGGTTGTCTCACCAGGAACAAGTCTGAAAAGACTGACCTATTTCAGTCACTCCTACATATTTGCCCCACCCACATATTCAGTGTCATATTTAATGTACTTCCACTCCCACTCCCTTCCTGCCCACACCCCCACCAAAACACAATACCCCACCCTGCTCAGAACTACCCAGAATTGAATGGCAATCCAGATAAGTGGTCTCTAAACATTTGGGGAGCATATATTCCCTTTCTCTGAATACCTATGTAGCACAAAGTATGCCATGTAGTAATCTCACATTAAATCATTGCTTATGTTATAAAGCCTAGACAAAAATCACATGCTTATAAAGGAACACAAATAGACATTTTAATTTTCCTGCCACACCCCAGAATTTCATCATGGGTCCCCTTGGCTACTCATGTGGCATAAGGTTTACATTTGGGCATTAACATCAGATTGATTTTGGCCCAAGCCTTAACTCCCCTTACCACCTGTGGACAAATAGCTAAGCCCTGGTTTTCTTCTCTATAAGATAATAATATATTTCCTGTGGTTTTATCATAACTTTTAATCATCTAGACATTTTCCTTATTGTCCTGCAATTTTTTTTTAATTCTGTCTCATTATTTTAGTAAGCTTTTTTTGTTGCTGTGACCAAAATGTCTGACAATAGTAATGTAGAGAAGGGAAAGTTTATTTTTGTTTCACAGTGTCAGAGGTTCAGTTCACAATCAGCTGACTCCATAGCTCTGGGCATGAGGTGAGGCAGAATATCATTGCAGAAGGGTGTGGCACAGGAAAGCAACTCAGAATACGGCCACCAAGAAGTGGAAGGAGAGCTCTTCTAACCAGGGACAATAGGTACCCCACCTTCACACCTCCTGTGACCTACCTCCTGTAGCCACACCCTGCCTGCCTACAGTTACCACCCAGTCAATCCACCAGTGGATTCATCCACTGATTAGGCTGCAGTGCAAAGTCTGATCATTTCACCTCTGAACAGGATTGCATTGTCTCATACCTGAGCTTTTGGGGGACACCTTACATCTGAATCACAACATTCATTTACTCACTTGTGCAAGTGTAGAATTACTTAGTCTACCAATGTTTATTGAGTGTTATTTACACTTTAACTACTGTCCTGGTTTGTGGGAGCATGGGGACAGGGACTGTGACTGTCCTTCTCCCTAGGTGAGGGAGACAAAGACCAAACAGATGAATGTATTACATTCTGTCAAGTAATTAGTGGTCAATATTACATGTAAAAAGGCAGTATAAAATGATGTGAATGGGAGTTGGGCTATTTTGGATGGGTGACTAAAAGTCCCCATTGAGGAGTGACATCTGGATAGGTACCTGCATGAAATGGAGACTGAAGTCATCTGAGGAACAGGATGTCAAATACAGCTAAGGGCACAGGAAAGAAAAAGGCAGAAATGATAATAAATTTAACCAGAAAGAGGCTATTGATGACTTTAACAAAGATAATTTCAGTGAGTTGGTAGGAAAACAGATTGGCAAGAATTGGAACGGCCATGAGGTGAGAACATGGAGACAAAAGTGCAGACAACATTTCTAATAAATTTTATGCAAAGGGAGGCAGAAATGTGGAGAAACAACCAAAGTGAGTTAGGAGGTTTAGGAAATTTTGTCTGGTGTTCCAAGTGAAAACTAATATAGAGTATTTATTTGTTAATGGAAAAAAAATCCAGGAGAAAATCTTCATTTTAAGGCAATATAGTAAACTGATGCTCAGATGAGTATTGATTACTGCCATCTTTTATCCTGGAAATTATATATTGATAGTATTAGATCTTACCCTTGCCAAGAATCCAAACAGAGAGATTATTTTCTTTCCTCCAATTTCCTGAAGGCCTTAGGGGAACGGCCACAAGGAGTAACAAATAAAATAAAAATATCACTCTACTAATGTTGTTCAAGTACCCAATACTCCAGGTCAAAATTATAATAATGGTTAACTAAGATCCTATGGTTCAGATTTTTGTCCAAGTTAAGAATCCTCTCTAGAAAACTGCAGGAAGAAGGTTCATTGAAGACAGTAACCACTGACACATCCCCACAGAGCAGAAGAGAAAGCAAGAGAGCATGGGCTGTTTGAGTTTCTCATATCACAACCGCCATCCACTATCTATTATGGCCCAGCCATGGGTTCTAGTAATTCACATTGGTAACTCTTCCTTCCTTGAAGAGGTAGCTACCAAGGTGGCAGCAGAGGTGGCCATGCGATGGATGGCAAGTTCTCTTCCCCCAACATTGGTGGTTAGTAGATGATGCTGTTCTCTATGAACCACTCATTTGTATTTAACTGGGACTCTCTGAAGACAATGTTCTAACCTTTCATACGAAATTTTCAGACAGCAAGGTACAGGGCTTGGAGAGACTGGGAGTAATTCTTCTACCCACCCCCCACCACTTTCCCTAAAGATAAAGTGAGTCCCTGCAAAGTTCAAGTGTCTTTTGGGGACCCACACATACATCATGCACAAGTTCTTTGCTGTAAAACCTCTAGAAAGATCCCATATGATATCTGCTATCTCCCTTCCAGGATGCTCAAATGGACAGTCTTTCTTTCAAATGGCCTATAACTATCAAATTACTTGATTTTTATTGCAAGGAAAGAGTAATTGCACTGAAATCCAGTGACCAAGCTTTTTGGGTAGCTCAAAAGAAATTTCATAATTCAGAATTAATTAGACAATGAGAGAGAGCAGGAGGCATATTTTGGTGCATTAATTCATGCTAAGTTCAAACTCATTCCATCTCTGTTGCCCAGTGTGAGTAATTATGCCATTAATCCAAGGCAGGAGGAGAGCTGTTGAGACTGCAACATATTTCTAAAGCAAATAAAGAAAAATGTCACTTCTCTCCTTCAACTAATGCTCTGAGTAGAGCTACATAATAATAATAGTTTCATTTATTTATAGGGCATAAATTCCCTGGGGCTCAATAAACAACAGGATAAGCAAAATGCTGAAGAAGAAAAAACAAAACAAAACTTTTCCAGCTAATTCTAAAGCAAAGAATTGGAAGGGGGGAAAAGACCAAGGACAGAGGCTAAAATTTTAAGAGCTTGGGAAAGGGCTAAAAGGAAGAGATAATCAGTCAGCTGTTTCATTTTCCTCTCCCCTTCCATCACACTGAGACTTGGAGGGGTAGCCATCTGAGGAAGAATAGTTTTATATATATTAAATTACCCTGAACGTGACCCCCTACTCCATACATCCTTTGCTATCAAGGCAAAACAGATTGTCCTGCTCCTTCCCCACTGCCTAATACCCTTCTACATCACAGGTCTGTTGGGCATAGAAGATGTGGTGGACCAGTGTGATTTTCCATCTATATCCTCTTAGGGTCAGCAATACCCAGGGTGGCTTGTGTGTGGCCTTTCCAGCTTCTTAATGTAGAAAAGAGACATGGGAACAGACATAGGGGCCAATGCTATGGAAGGGCAGTTCCACATTTCCTCTGTAACTAGAAGGAACAGACTCATGGACCACTAGGCATGCCCCTGGGTGCCAGAAGTCTCAGAACAGTGGGGCACAGTCCTCATCATCCTGACACTGGCTCTCTTGCCAGAGACATGCCCTGGGCTCACACACCATCCTGCCTGTTCCCACCAGCTGGAGGACGCAGAAAATTGGGAGAAGGGACAAGATCTTCTCAATGGCCTCTGAACCTGGCACAGTGTCTAGAACAACAAGGGTTCTGTCAACACTGCATTGAACAAGATGCCTCTCATTCTGTCTTTGTTTGAATTGGGGAAGTCAATTTAATTCTTTAAGTTTCTGTTTCCCACATATAAACTGGAGAGCAGTGACTTGGTGGTAAGACTGTGAAAGGGAGGGGTCAAGAATGATCTGGGGACTGTAGGACTAGGTGGGTGGAGGTGACAAAGCAGAGGAGAAGAAAGAAGAACAGGTTTGGGAGGCGATGAATCAAAAGTCCTGTTTTGCACACAGTTACATGTGTTAAGTCTATTTATTGCACTATGCGGGGAGTTGAGCTGGCCATTTGGAATTTCCTAGGGACTGAAATTAAATAAAACATATTCATAGTCTTGGAGATCTCTAAAGGACTGTGTGAGGATAAGGAATAAACCACTAGATGTCTCCTCTGGGTTGCTGTCTCAAATGTGCTTATTACTATTTCAATAACTGTCTCTTCCTATATTTTTATTGATCTTTTATTTAACAAATTGGATAATCTAAGTTTTAACAATGTATATTTTCTTGAAAGTCAGTAAAGCTATTATTATTTGAAAATAAAATAATACCTTGTAGTAATAATTGAATTGCTCCCTCACGTGGAGAAAAACTAAAACATCTGCTCTGCGCTGCCAGGTCTAGACGGTGAAGGAATGCAGTCTGGGCAGTAGAGGGCGGCATGCAAACGTTGGTGAAGGCAGGAACCAAACCCGTGCAATCACAGGTCCAGGGTCCCTCCCATTCCTCCTTCCTTAGTGCGGAAACCCTACTCCTGAAACTATGAATCCAGGAGGCAGCTCCCAGGTCACTAGCATATGACCATTGTGTCAGGAGGTAGCAGGGCCAAACAGGGCTCCCTTCCCTCCAAGGAGGGCCTCTGGCAGGCCTAATGCACACCAGAAGAGAAAAAGTGAGTTAAGAAAAGTGACACATAGAAAAGTGGGGATGGGGTGCAGATTAAAATATGGGCCTCCGGAGCCATTCTTTTTTGAATTTTCTGTTCCCTAGATAAGAAGTATGGACAGCTCCGTGGGGTTAAAGTTAGAGGCCTTCCCAGGTGACTGTGCCCCCAGCCTCTGTTCATGGCCACACCATGCCATCTTCACAAAGTGTGCATCCTCCCCCATCTGCAGAAGCCTGCCCCAAGGGACCAACCCTGTAGACACTGTCTTCCCCTGCGTGTGTGCACCACATAGACACACACACACACACACACACACACACCGAAATTTGATTTATAAATTTAGGCATAGTAAGAGATCAACAATGATAATAAGATAGAACCATTATAACAATATCCTGTAACAAAAGTTATTTAAATCTTATGAATTATTAATGGAATTTTCTATTTAATATTTTCAGACAGCGCTTGACTGTGGGCAACTGAAACCACAGGATAAAGGAACTGCTGTGTAACTGTTATCAGCACCTACAGGACCACGTTTTATCCCCAGCAAGCCTTAGTCTGAGCATTCACCTCCTTACTTACTTATCTTTCAGTGTTCCCAGTGTGAGTTGCACATGCAGACAGTCATCACATCCTAAGTGCAATGGCACATCTCTAGCTGCCATGCTGGGTACATGAAGTCTGAATTTAAGATGTAATTACAGTAATTGGCCTTGTGATTGCAACTTTAAAAGAGCTCTGGGGATTATATTAGTTTTCCCAGGATTCTTATGAAAATTAAGACATTTTTTCCAGCACACAGAATTATAAATGAAAAATAGAAGGTTTGGTACCACATGATGTGGATTTCACTGCTGGCTTTCCTTGCTTGTTGGTCCATGACCTGGGGCAATGTTTTTAGGCTCTCTTGCCTTCTCATCTATAAAATGAAAATAATATCAGTGCTATGTCAGGGGATTGTTGTGAAGGTTGCAAAATAAATAAGATATCGTTGGTAAAGTTTCTAGTTCATTGTATCCTCAAAATAAGCCATTTGTAATGTTTATGTCAGATAAAGGGAAACAGACACAGGGCATGAATAACACAAAAAGAGACCAAAATGGGTAAATTAAAATACAGTTCACAAAGTAATCGAAGGATGGGAAGTAAAGCAACAATGAGAAACATTTTCTCCTCTTCAGCTCCCCACCTGTTAATTGTCTAATCCAAACACCTGGACATTAAAATTGATGACTGCCTCAAATATGGGACAAATTGGGCATTAAAAATAAATGACAATAAAGGATTATGACCTAGTAAATACAATAAGAATTTGTAAGTCTACATAAATAAGATAATGTTCAAGTAATTTAGAAAGAAGGAGTGTATTTTTTTTCTTTACAGAGGAAGTCAACTAGTAGTAAATGTAGAAGGAATGGAAGAATTAGAAAACCACCATTTTGTAGCTATATTACTAGTAATTCTTTTAGGCAAAAATCATTACCTCTATTAGGAGAATATTTGAGGAGTAACAGGATGTTATGTAGTTGCAAAGTTTCTCTCCATTAGATACTTAGCTAATTACAAAAGGTGAAATAGTAACTGTAGTATTTACTGGAGAAACCTGGTAGCTATAACCTCAACCTAGTGATCACAGGTAGTATCTCCCATAGTGGGGTTCTCACAGCACGCAGCTCCTGACCTGGTACACAGAGGGCTCAGCATCCCTTCCAGAGGATCCTGCCCAGAGTCTGTCCTCTGGACCTGATCCTCAAGAATCATAACAGCTCTTCTACAAAACAACTGACCTGTACTTTTTAAAACCATGAAGGCCACGAAATGCAAAAACTCCAACTGTCAGAGCTTCAAGGGAAATAGAGAATGAAATATAATGCATGATCTTGAATTTTTTTTTTTTTTTTTTGCTATAGGGGACATTATTGGAACATTTGGGGAAATATGAATAGGTCTCCTGTAGGTTATATAATAGCATTATCATTGTGATGGAGCTGAGGTCTTCCAGAAAACTGAGGCAGTGTGAAGACCCCCCTCTTCAAATCCCGATTCTTATGATCAAGCTAGAAAGATTTCAGACATGTTGCTCAGTGTAACAGGAATAAGTTTATTGAAGGGATAGGAAAAGGGGAAAGGGACACTCTCAAGGGGAGAATGGGTCCTCTCAAAAGAGGAACTATGTGCCTCTCCTGCACTCCAGTTTTATTGGGGATCCCAGGGAGGTTTCCAGAGAGTCCTGCCCAGGTCCACACCTTGACTTTTGACTATCTTCACTTTTGACTGTCAGCAGGGTAACATCAGACTTTCAAGTCCCCACTGTCATGGCAACTCTAGGTCACCTTGGCCCATGATGACAGATTCTAAATGGATTCTTAACCATAAATTCTTTGAGATCTTATCCTTATCTCCCAGAGTTTCAAGATCTGATCACAAAAGTCTCCTGCTTTAGCATAACCTGGCTTCCTCTTATCAACATTATTTGGGGGCCTGCATTTCCCCTGCAGTGAACAGCTAGTTAACTGAGGACTAGAACATATCCTGTCCACTTAGGCTGGGTATGGCGGCAGGTACATTACTTCTCGGAAAAGAAAGCATGTGGGGGTCAGCACTGTTGGCCTATTTTATAGAATTATTGTCTTTACCTCATGTTCCCACCATTCACATCTCTCTGTCCCCTAACATCATAATGTTGATTTCTGATGTAAATAATGGTACCGGGTTTTAAAAGAGAATTTCGTTTGGGGGAAAAAAAGACACACTGAAGAATTTAGGCATAACAAGGCAACTGTAATGGAAAGAGGATAGGAATGAAAGGAGAGAGGAGAAAGAGCAGGAAAGGAGCTGGGCATGGTGGTGCACACCTGCAGTCTCAGAGATTTGATAGGCTGAGGCAGGAGGAGGGCAACTTTGAGCCCAGCTTCGGCAACTTAGGAAGATCCTGTCTCAAAAAAAAAATTAAAATTAAAATTAAAAGGACTGATGATGTAGCTCAGTGGTTAAGCATCCCTGGGTTCAATCTGCAGTCCCACCCCTACACCCTCCAGAAAAAAAAAAAAGAAAGAAAGCAGGAATGGAGAGAGGAAAAAAGCAGAGGACAAGACCAGGGAAGAGAGAGAGAGAATATTAGCATTTGAAATCCTGGTAAAGAGTGTACAAAAATTCATTGTATTATTCTTGCAATTTTTCTATCGGCTAAATATCTTGACAGTACGGCCACTTCTCTTTTTTGTCTCCATTGCCACTATCCTAATACAAACCACCCCTCTTGCCTGGACCACAACCACAAATAACCACAACAAAGCAAATGGCCAGATCTTAGAAAATCTACTTTTCCAGTATTGTTTTAAATCAACACAGTATTTAAGGCCTAGTCTATCATTAAGAAAAAGAAAAGTAAAATGTTAAAAGAAATGCAATGGGAATGGCAACACAAATGAAATAGTGACTTTTCACAGATCTGTCTACCTCTACATAGATGACCCTGAAGAACATACAGACTATCACAACTAACTATACCACACAAGACCAACATGCAAAAATCAATCCCTCTACGACAGCCAACTAGGATATGTATTTTTAAAGATAACATGATAGCGATAAAATTACAGGGTTCTGCTGGGCATGGTAGCACATGATTGTAAGCCTAGTGACTTGAGAGACTGAGGCAGGAAGATGATAAGTTCAAGGTTAGCCTCAGCAACGTAGGGACACCTTGTCTCAAAATTTAAAAATTAAAAATGACTGAGGATATAGCCTAGTGGTAAGGTCTCCCTGGGTTCAATCCCCAGTATCAAAAAATAAAGTAAAATAAAAAGTACAGCTTTCCTAGAAGCAAATCTATCTTTTAAAAACATAAAACATGTACAGATTAAAATAATAAAAACTTATAAAAATATAAAACATATCTAAATAAATTGAAAAGATATATAATATCAATGGGTGGTGTAGAGAATCTACAAATTACCTACATGAAATTTATTTATCATGTGCTCTTTTTTTTGCTAAAATTTCAAAATTTGGGAAGAGAAGAGAATGAATATGTTTTGTATATGAATGAATATGTTTTTCTTGCAGATATTCATAAATTTTGACAAAGTTTTGACTACTAAGAGGCAAAGAGATGTCTGAGATAGTTTCTATTTTGTTGTTATTTTATTTCTTTGTTTTGCTTTCTGAATGAGGCATCACATTCCATCTTCCTTTCTCTTGGTAGAAATCAGCTGCAGCTATCTTATGACAAAGATGCAATAAGATAAGGATGGAAATAAACATGTACCAAGAGAAGTCCAGGACACTGATGAGCAACAGCATAAAGTCACAGCAGCAGCCCTGGACTTTCTACCTCCAGAATCTTGTTATGGGTAATTTAAACCCTTATTGTTTGCACTATTATAAGTCAGGTTTCTCTTGGTTTAATCTAAAATATTGCTAAATGTTATAAATAAGAACACTCGATATTTCAAAGAGGGCAATTCTCCCCCAAAGTAATTCATTAATTCAAGTAGACAGGGGTGGTGATCTTGATCTGGCCAAAAATATTGCTGCTCTTTGTGGGGTTGTATGAAATGACAAACAGGAAGCCACCACATCCTGTTCTGGGCTCTCTTAGGCTTTGGGGGTCCAACCCAGACACCTAGAGGTTGCATGCTTTATTCACTATATACCCCCTCCTTCCACCCCAGTCCCTCCCAAGGCTCCCTTTGCATGTGTGTAGACTGCAGGGACAGCCCATCCTCACACTCAGGCACTTCTTCCACCTACCCACTTGTTTGAGGTGGAGCAGGATGCTGGGGACTCACTAGAGCTGGCTCTGCTTCAGAGTTGGGTATCCAATATCAGTGTGCTTAGGGTGGGGAGCAAGGGAAAGAGGTGTAGAAGAAAAGACTCTTATCTACTTCCAGGTGATAAAAAAGGCTGACCTTTCTAAGAAAGGGCTCCCAATTTGGGTCACTTGTGAGGGGCTTCTGATAAGTGACTCAGCAGGTCCCTTTTCCCCACCCCCTGCTGTGATCACACACCACACAAGTATGAGCAAGTCCTGCCAGGGCCTGGGCCCTGCCTTCTGTCTCCCTTCCTAATGCAGAAGTTCCATGTTCCGGGCACCACACTGTTGTCCTCAGCCTGCTTCTTCTGCCACATAATTCCTGGAAGCCCCAGGAGATTCCCCATAAGTGCTCCCAAGTAAGTCTACAGCGCACCTTGCAGACTTATGTCCTCAAGAGAGAGGACATTTATGACCAATGTGTAGGCATTTAAGAGGCTTATAGCTGCAAAGCCAAAGTCTGAGTATATGGTCCCTGGGGGAACTGAATGTCGGACTCCTCAAAGCCTCAAGGATAGATTGACTATTTTGGTGACTTTAGCATGGTCCTGAGTCTTCCTTGCTTAGAAACCTGAGACAAGGGAACATAAAAATTTCTAGTTTCCAGTCATAGTTGCCATGGTATAATGCTCTTAGACATGCAGAACGAGCTAGACGTGCCTGAGAAGCTGCATTGAAGCCCCTCAGCACTGTCTGTGGTGACACCACGGAGCCGTCACCTCCTCTCATGTCCTGGGTTGGTCACAGGCCACAGAGACCCCAGAGGATGCTGTTTTCTTTGAAGTTCTCACAGCACCCACCTCACTGTGTTCACAAGCCTGGTTAGTGTGACACCTCCCCTTTTCCTGGGAGTAAACCTGATATTCCAGCAGCCAAGCCATTCTATTTGTGCTTTGGTATCTCTTAGAAATTCTCAGTGAAAAGAAAGCATTCTTTCTTTTTTCTCTCTGCCCATGTCCTCTCTTCCATGTGGGGCAGAAAGTGTATGGTCCTTGTCCCTCTCTCCCTTTTTTGACCTGAGACTGTTTATCCACTTTGAAGCTTCTTTCAGCAAAAGGGGTGTCTCCAGTCCTCTCCTGGTTTCTAGAGAAGGAAGACACCCTGCTGGCTGGGCCCAGGTGTGTCACCTCTTTGGGCCTCTAGCTTTAACAGCATGGAGGTGGACTCCGGCTGCTTCTCCTTCCCTTTCCCCCTGGGAAACCCCAGTTCCTCTAAACCTTTCCTTCAGGGCTCTCTGCAGCCTCCACGCTTCCCCCTCCCTTCAGCCATCTCAGGAGTTTGGTAAAGCACCATTGTACTCAGTGGGGACACATCAGAGTACAATCAAGAAGCAGAAATGGGGGCAGGTTTCAGAAGGTTTAAAGCAGATGTATTAATGAAATCATGAAAATGCAAATAAGTCTAAATGATGCCAAATAAGTGATACATAATGACACATCCACACAATGAAAAATTAGGCAATTGTTATAATTGTGGATGTAGGAAGGCTGGCCTGCATCAGAGTCACTCAGAGGCTTGTTAAAAACACCCATTTCTGGGCATGGATCCCAATTCCTGGAGTCCAAGCTCCAGGAGTAAGGCTGGCATCTTTATTTGAACAGGTTCCTCCAGTGAACTTAACACACATTAAAGTTTAAGAACGTACAGCTATGGAAGTGTAGTTCATTTTGAAGAAAAATGATCTTGATACTTTGTTAGGTGAAAATAGTTAAGTTATAAAAAAGGATTTATAACACAATTCTATTTTTAAATAGTTTGCCTAAATAGATGATAGATCAATAAATACTGAAGAGATACATGCCAAAATATTAACAATGGTTACTCTTGAGTTTACAGAAGAGTTTTACTTTATTCATTTTTCTTGTTTGCTTATTGTAATTTCTAAAATCCCAATGTAAGTATACATTTCAAAATAAGCATATATTTCATGTGTGCTTAGGAAAACAACAAACTGGGTTTTTTTTACAAAAAGAAGTTTATGAGATAAATGATACAGAGTTTTTTATTTACTCATACTCTCAATTTAAAAAAAATAAACTTAAGGCAGCTTATAAAAATTTCATACTACATAGCATAAAATTTTAAAATGAAGAATTAGAAATAAAAAGGAAATACAGGTAAGAATATAATATGAAGCTGGCAGTAATGTTAGTATGCAAGAGTATATTACTCTAAACTTTAGTATTGTTTCTAAAGCGATCTATAAATTGGGCTCTTCCTGATGTCATATTATAGCTAGGCAGACTGGAAGATGGGGAGAGGAAGGAGTGACTCAGACCACGGTGGAGTGTAATGCCCTTAACCAAGACAAAAGATTCCCTCAAGCCTTGGTTAATTTTCTTTATAATTGCCCACTCAAAAGGAGAGTACAAGAAAACAACTACAGAGGAGAAAGTTCCTGGTTTTGCAACTGCTTGGCCCTCAGTTAAATGACTGTCCCATGTGGTAGGCTCATAGTCTGAAAGTCAACCCATGTTTTCACACCAAGTCAGGGACTTGATGGTAAAATGAGGAAAGCAGTTGAATGAACTCTTCTTCTGAGAAGATTTGCAAATGGCCAACAAGCATCTGAAAAAAACATTCAACGTCGTTAGTCAGTAAGGAAACTCAAATCAAAACCACAATGAAATGCCATTTCACAACCACTGTACCTAAATTTTTTAAAAAAGGAAATATCATGTGTTGGCAAGAGTGGAAGAAATTAGAACCCAGGCACGTTGCTATGGAAGGTCAAATGCACAGTGTCTTGTGTAAAATGATGTAACTGCCTCAGAAGACAGTTTCACAGTTGTTCAACAAGTTAAACAGAATTTCCATAGGACCCAGCAATTCTACTCCTAGTGCATTATCCAATGAATGTAAAACAGGCATTCAAACATATTTGTATATAAAATGTTCATAGCAGCCCCATACATAATAGCCCCAAAAAGATTTTAAAAAATAGTATGTCCACGCAATGGAATGTTATACAGCCATAAAAAGAGAGGAAGAACTGATTTATGCTTCAATGTGGATGAACCTTTAATACATTTTCCTGGGTTAAAGAAGCCAGACTCAAAGATTACATATTGCATGATTCCATTTATTTTAAACATCCATAAATGAGCGTGGTGACATGTACCTGTAATCCCAGCCACTAAGGATAAAAATAGAGACAGAAAGCCACTTGTGTTTTTCAGGAGAGCTGGTGTCAGTAGGACAGTGGGGTGGGGAGGATTTGAAATAGAGTGAGATTGCTTCCCAGGTAAAGAGTGTTCCTTTCAGTATGATGACAATGTCTTGCAATTAGAAAGACGAGAAGGTTCCAAAATGTCATGAACGTACTAAATGCCACTCAATTGTGCACTTTCGATGATTAACGGCTAATTTTCTGACACATGAATTTTACTTCAATTAAAAAAAAAAAAGTCAGAGACTTCCAGGCACTTATGCCTTTTTTCTATGCTTTGCTTTTTTTTTTCTTTTTCTCTTTTTTCCCTTTCTCTCTCTTGTTTTTGTTTGTTTGCTTGTTTGTTTTGTTTTGTTTGTTTGTTTGTACTTGAACCAGGGATGCTCTACCACTGAGCTATATCCCCACATCCCTAGCCAGTTTTATTTTTTTATTTTGGCACAGTGTTTTGCTAAGTTGTTGAGGGTTGACCTTGAATTTCTGATCCTCCTCAGCCTCCTCAGCCTCCTTAGTGGCTGGGATTACAGGTACATGTCACCACCCTCATTTATGCATAGTTTGTAAAAGTGAAATCTGAGAATACAGAGGTTTTCCAGAAGAGTCTTCTTTTCCAGAAGATTATGTTTGGAAAAGGAATGAAAATAATTTATCTTTGTGTCCTTGAATTTTATATGACCATGGAGTATCCAAAGAGTATCAGGCTGGTGGTAGAAGTTTAATGTACCTTTGTAGATTTGGGTTCTTCTCAAAGCTCCTTAGCATAAATAGAGTGGAATATAGGTCCTGGTAGAGAAACCCTATCACTGAACCTGGCAGTCTTCTCAACAGAGTGAGCTTTACTTTCATTTTTTTTTCCCTCTCTTTTCCTTGGTACCAGGAATTGAACCCAGGGACACTCAATCACTGAGCCACATCCCCAGCCCTTTTTGTATTTTATTTTGAGACAGGGTCTCACTGAGTTGCTTAGGGCCTCACTAAGTTGATGAGGCTAGCCTCAAATTTGTGTTCCTCCTACCTCAGCCTCTCGAGTCCAGCACTGCACCCAGCACATCCATCCCGGCACGTTCATCATTTCTAACGAAAGTGGAGTTTGTAATGGAAATATCTCACCTATGGTTTGCACATTACCAAAAACCACTCACAGACACGTCCCCATCAGCTTTCATCTCTCTGTGCCTGATGAAGTGTGAAGAAGGGGCCTCCCTTACCTTTCCCAGAATTTCATTCATGAGGTTTGTGTGGGCTTACGGGAGAGAAAATGTGACGGGACGTGTCACAAGAAGAGAAGTGATGCTGTGGCTGAAATAAACCCAGGTCATGCCCTTCTCTAACTTTTTTCTAATGTTTGACTTAAAATGTTGAGGCACAATTAATATTTAAAGTGTCTTTTAAAAATTTTTATTGTTAGTGTGTTATAATTATACATTATAGTGGGGTTCATTTGGACATATTCACAAATGCATATAATAGTTTTCTCCATTTCGGTCCCCGGTACTACTTCTTTCCCTCTCCTTCTTCCCCAATCTCCTTCCCCTCTACTGGTCTGCTTTCTATTTCTTTGTTTAATTGATGCATTATAGTTATACATAAAATTGAAAGCTTTGTGGTATATTCATACATGCACCTGGTATAATTTGGCCAACTTCATTCCCCAGTTCTTCCCCTGTCCTCCTCCTCCCTCTCTTGGTCCCCCACTTCTACGCTACTATAATCTCCCTACTATTTTCACATGATCGCCTTTCTTTCTTTCTTTTTCCTCTTTAGCTTCTGCATATCGTAGAAAGCATTCAACCCTTGACTTTCTGAGTCTGCCTTATTTCACTTAGCATGATATTCTCCAGTCCCCTCTACTTAGCAGCAAACAACATAATTCCATTCTTCTTTATGACTGAGTGGAATTCCATAGTATGTATGAACCACATTTTCTTTATCCATTTTTCTATTGATGGGCACCTGGGCTGGTTCCATAACTTGGCTATTGTGAATGGTGCTGCTATAAACATTAATATGCACATTTCACTACAGTATGCTAATTTTAGTTCTTTTGGGTAAATACAGATGAGTGATATAGCTTGGTCATAGGTGGTTCCATTTCTAGTCTTTTGAGGAATCTCCATACTGCTTTCCAAAGTGGTTGTACCAATTTGCAGTCCCGCCAGCAATGTATAAGTGTACCTTTTTGCCTCACAACCTCTTCAGCAATTATCATTATTTGTATTCTTGATGATTGCCAGCTACAGTGAGATTAAAAAAAAACTCACTATAGTTTTGATTTGCAATTTGCCTCGTTGCTAAGGATATTGAACATTTTTTCCCATTTTTCTTGGCCATTTGAATTTGTACTTTTGAGAAATGTTTCTCATCTTTTACCTAATTATTGGTTTATTATTGGTATTTTTGGTGTTAAGTTTTTTAAATTCTTTATATATTCTGGAGAATCCCCTATCAGAGCAGTTGCTGACAAAGAATTTCTCCCATTCTGTAGGCTCTCTTTATGCTCTTAATTGTTTTCTTTGCTGTGTAGAAGCTTTTTAATTTAATGCTATCTTATCTATTGATTCTTGGTTTTATTTATTGAGCTTTAGAAGTCCTATTAAGGAAGTTGGTGCCTGCACCAATGTGTTAGAGTGTTACCCTATGTTTTCTTCAAGCAGTTTCACAGTTTCTGGTCTAATTCCTAGGTGTTTGATCTGCATTGAGTGGTCTTTGTGCAGGGTGAGAAGTAGGGGTCTAATTTCATTCCAGTACATGTGGATTTTCAGTTTTCCCAACACCATTTTTTAAAAAAGCATATCTCTTCTCCAATGTATGCTTTTGGCAGCTTTGTTGAGGATCAGATGATTGTATTTATGTGGGTTTGTCTCTTTGTCTTCTAATCTATTCCATTGGTATCCATTTCTATTTTTACGCCAATATCATGCTGTTTTTGTTACTCAAGCTCTGTAATGTATTTGAAGTCAGGTATTGTGATGCCTCCAAACTCACTATTGTTGCTCAGGATTGCTTTGGTTATTCTGGGTCTTTTATTCTTCCAGATAAATCTTAAGACTATTTTTTTTTTTAGTTCTGTGAAGAATGTCATTGGTGTTTCAATGGGGATTGAATTGAATCTGTAGATTTGGTAATACGGCCATTTTGACAACATTTATTCTATCTATTCATGAGCAGGGTAGCTCTTTCCATCTTCTAATGTCTTCTTCAATTTCTTTCCTTAGTATTTTATAGTTTTCATTGTAGAGATCTTTCACTTCCTTAATTAGATTTATTTATAAATATCTCTGAGGTTATTGTGAATGGGGTAGTTTTCTTGATTTCTATCTCAGTAGATTCATTATTGAGTTATAAGATAGGGATTGATTTTTGTATGTTGCTACTTTGCATTATTTAATTATTAAAATGGCATTTAAAAAAGAAAATATGGCAAAATTTTATAAAAGTTTAGTCTGAATGAGGGGTGTATGGGTATTTTCTGTACTATTTTCTCGGTGATTTATATGTTGAAATAGTTATTAAAATTTTAATAGAATCTTAAACACTATGGCAATTTAGATTCCACATAAGTTTTGTTCCAAGAACTAAGCTAGGAAGTTTCACAGACAACCTAGTGTCTATACGTTGGAAAAGTTTGGAGGCTGCTTCTTATTCCAAATAGTAGCCTAAGCCTTACATTACAATAAATAATGCTATAGAGGAGGAAGATGGTTACCAATTATTCCATGGGTAAAAAAGAAGTCAAGATAAAATTTGACATAGATAATAATATTGTAAATAATCTCATAAGAGAAATAGAAAATTGGAGACAGATAGTGCTCTCCTTCAAAAAATAAAAGGATTAAGGGCAACACAAGAGTTGTCCAAACATTTCTGAATAGCTGGCATTTGGAAGGGAAATTATAGGATACAAATCTGCAAAATAGGTCAACTATACTTGTTTGGCTCACAATGAAGATAGAAAGCTCAACAGCACCTGCCCAGGTGAGACTGCATCACAGGTAGCCTACAGTCACTTCTGCAAAGTCATCTAGGAGAGGTATCCACTGTGTGCCAGGAGCTGGGATAAAGTCTCTCATCTAATCATTTTTACAGTCCTGCTACCAACATTGTTAATATTCAGAAAGAGCTCATGGAGTTTAAATAACCTGCCTTAAGTCACAAGTTAAAAAATAGTCACACTAGTACTTGATTTGATACGTAAACTTATTGCTTGCTTGGCAATAGAACATGTTGTTTCAGGGCATAGATTACTCTAAAATTCATATCTTTTAATTTTGTTTATGGTTTCTTTTAGTGTGCATATTTTTCTCACTAGGAAAATGTAGTAATATTTTCTTTTATGGTCTGTGCTTTTTTTAACTTGTTAAGGAAACACCACTCACTCTAAAGTCATAAAGATATTCTATACTTTCTTTTAAACTTGTAAAGAATCATTTTTTTACATTCAGGTTCCTAACTTTTTAATTTATATTTGGTGATGGTATGAAACAAGGATATAATTTAATTTTCCCCACATGAATAACAAATTATCCTGCACCATCAATCAGAATCCACCTTTTTTCCACTTGTTTCCTCATGCTTTATCATCTATGAAGTCTGTAGATGAGGAATTGATTTCTGAATTTTCTGTATTCTCTTTCACCAGTTTTTTAAAAAATCCTATATAAATATTACATTGTTTTAATAACTAAATATTGATATTTGCCAAAATATACCTTATCTAAATTCTTCTCCAGTTTCTTCTTGGTTATTCTAGATATTTTGGTTTTCAACTTAAATTTTAAAAAACCTGAAGTTCCTTGAAAAACTCTATTGGGCTTTTGATGAGAATGATATAACATTGTATTTATATAAAACATAGCTACACACTCAAAATTATTGACATACACACATAAAGTTTTAAACTCAGAATTTGAAATATAGTGCATCTCTTATTTTCTATAAATTGGTGAAATTTTGACTCCAGCATGCCATGCATTTGAACTGGTGTATGATTAGCCTTTTGTGTGTGGAGGGGGGAAGAAGGGGTGCTAGGGATTGAACCCAGCAGTGCTTTAAAACTGAGCTACTTCTCTAGTCTTTTTTTTTTTTTTTTTTGGTGAGACGGGGTCTTACTAAGTTGTCCAGGCTGGCCTCAAACTTGCAATCCTCATATTACAAGTATGCACACCCACAACCAACTTGGTTAGCTATTCTTGAGATCTGTTTTACTCTAGGGTCAAGTCATAGTTTCAAAGTCTAAACAACAAGGCAGAGGAGCTAGCATGAGCTGTCCCTGGTCACATGCCATCGGACCAGGAGGCTTATTGCTAATACACCTGCTCTCTCTGCGCAGGGTCTCCTCCCATCCTCTGGCTCTCTGCCACCTTCATGCTCACTAGGACAACAGGAATCTCAATGAAGACTAAGAGCCCCAATCCCAGTGCCCCATTTTTCTTCCATTCCCATGAAAGCTAGTTATCTTATCTGTCTCTCCCTCCAAGGAATATGACAGTCTCAGAGGTCTCAGGATGCATAGCCTTCCCCCTATCTCCAAGCAAAGGAAATCTTCTTCTAGGCTGAGGAAAGTCCATTCCCACCTCTTGATTCTTTAGGTCACATTCCTCCCCACTCCTCAAACTCTAACTTCCGTTTCCCATTCCCCATAGACATTCTCAAGTTGTCAGGCCCAGAACCCAGGCTTAATTTTTCAACCCCTAATAAAGAATGGTGGAGGAGAAACAATTCCTTTTTATCTTTCTAGGTCAGGAGAAAGGAGGAAGAAAAATAAACTATTTTAAGTTTTCATATTTAACAAGTCTTGGTGGTAAGGGTCCCAGAAGGTTGTACTCTGATTGTCATTATTTCACAGTGGAGGAATAAGGCACAGCCAGGTTAAGTAGATTTGCCAGGGTGGATCCGGGATTCACACCTGGCAGTCTGGCTGCCATGTGCGCACTTCACCACCACAGAGCATCCTTATCCAAGTTGAATTGTCTACAATTGTGTCACATGCAAAGGAGTCTGGGAGGGTGTGAATATTTATCTGGGCATATTTCTACTCTAAGAAGAATTAGGGTTCTTTAATAAGGAAAAGGAGAAAATGGATACTGGGCATTAATGTCAGCCAGAAATAACACCCCCATTTAAAAAAAATCAGAATACTAAACCTTATAGCCTTCTCCATAAACAGGAAATCTTTACAGATGTTTGGAAGGACATTCATAAACTTATCTTGTAAGGTAGTCACACATGAACACTGTAATGAAAACGTGTGCTTCAGATTTGCAACTAAATATAAAGAGACTTAGTGGAACTTGGGGCTGTAAAAGACATTTTGATGTGGTTGCTCAGTTACCAGGAAGGAGACTCCTGCAGCCAGACCTGTGGTAGTGCACAGGAAGAAATCTGCCCACCCCACCCCACCAAGTCCTCAGGTGGTAGCAGCTGAAGAGTTAGTGGAGAAAACCACAAGTCTGTCATTTTTCTTCTTAACTGGGGTTTTCTAAATATCTATGGTCTTCCGATGTCTCCCAGCCAGTGATGGGAAACCTGTTCTGGGACCATGAGGAGGTTTGAGGAGGTGGGGCTGAGATTTCTGTGCAGTACTTGCCTGGGCAAAGCTGACTGTGAGCTCACTGACCGAGGAGGGAACACACTTCTCTAGAAACTCAGGCAGCAGGGCCAAGCAGGCCCAGGCCTTCGTGACCCTCAGACCCTAACACCTCAGACTCTCTCCTTCATTTCCTGACCTGATGCTTCTCTTTACTGATGCAGCCTGGTCACTACCAGGATCAGAGTGAGCTATAAAACCTTTTTTATCTGAGACTTTCCCCTCTCAATTGAACTCCAAAAGAGGCTCAAGGGTACTCCCAATGGAAGAAAATCACTTAAGATGACTCTTGCCCTCACCTCCCCCAAGAAGTGTAGGAGATCTTACTTTGTCCTGGCTGTCAGGGGAGCTTTAAAAACACCAGGGAGATACTCACCAGGTGCATAGTGCAGAGAATGCTCAGGAGGGTTGGAATTCAGCAAGATACACGGGTTATATTAAGTTTTCACTAAAGGAACTTTGTCTTGGATAAGGATGCATTACAGTCGGACTGCCCAAGTGTGAATCCTGGCAAAGCTATTTCCCCTGGCTATGCCTTGTTCCTCCACTGTAAAATGGTGACAATAAGAGTATACCTCTTGGGACCCTTACAGGATTAAATGAATTAATATAAAGTACTTAATATCATAGATGATACAGAACAGGGACTAGGTAAATATTGCGTGTTCCTTATCATCCCATTCCTACTGCAGGGAGCTCACAGTAGCTCACTGGTTTGCTGGACCCGTCCTGGCTTCTCTGGGAAGGGAAAGCTGGGCTGGACCTTAAAGAGGAGGGAGATCCTGTTTGCTTCAGAAGGTGTCGCTCCCAATCAAACAACCACAGCTCTCCTTTACACACTCCCACACACAAGATTTCAATTTAGGTGCAAGAGGAAATTCAGGATGAGAGGAAAGGAGAGAATGAAAAAGAGAAAATCCCAGTGAAGCAGAGTAAGGAACACAAGAGAAAAACTGAAAAGAGAGGAATTTTTTAATTCTTCAAGATCATATTCCAGGCAAGGTGGTTGTGGTTTTGTTTTGTTTTTTATTCTCCTTTTTCTCTATCTTACTATACCTGAAAGATATCAAGTTTCTTTCGGGTAGATTATTTCCAATTAATGCTGTATTCATGTTTTATTACTGCATAACAAATTACCAGAAACTTAGCTGCTTAAAATAGCAAAAATGTTTCATAGTTCTGTAGGTTAGAGGCCTGGGAGAGCTCAGCCAGGCTCAAGGGCCAAATCAAGGTGTCGCCAGGCTCTCCTCAGGAGCTCTGGGGAAGCATCACTTTCCAAGCTCAATCAAGTCATACAGGATTCAATTCCTTGAGTTGTAGGACTAGGGCCTGTTTTCTAGCTGCCACTAGTAGGGGGCAGTGCTCAGCTTTTGGAGGCTGCCCTCTGTCCTTGTCACCTGGAACCCTGGTCTTTACCTCGCAGTGTTACCTCAAGTTCTTCTCAACCCTGGAACCTCTATGACTTTTTTTTTCCTGCAATTAGATGGAGAAAGATGTCTCTTGCTCTCCAAGGGTTCCTAGGGCTTCACCCACTGGGACGACTTCCCTTTTGCTGTAGAATGTGACATAATCATGGAAGTACATCTCATCATGTTCACAGGTTTCATCCATGCTCAAAGAGAAGGGGATTATAGGGTTAATGGGATTCAGCCTATCACAAATGCTATAAACCACAAATGCCACAAACTCCAGGAGTGACAATGACAAAGCTGATGAAACAAGGGAGAGAAATGGGGAGACGGGTTCTTTGGGGTCATGTAAGGTGTGGAGTTTGGAATACCTGCCTCTCCAGACATTAGACCTTCTCTGGTCAGTTTCAAAAGCATCTCAAGACTCAGACACTCAGGAAACATGGACACTAATCCAGTCAGAAGGCAGAGAGGCCTTGGCAGAACCAGAGCAGGATCTGAACAGGAGGTCCTGTGAGCAGGCCATGCTCAAGCCATGACCTGGGAGTCTGGGAGACCAGATCTTGGGGATCATGAGACATCAGGGACAGGTCAGGACACTTGATGATCCCTGTAAGAAAGGAAATATTTTCGTCTCCATGAGCTCCTCCAAGAAATTTGAAAACTGGTTCAGCCTAGATTAGTGGGAGGCAGAGAAGAAGGACTTAATGAGGGAAGAGGCTGAGCTAGTGATCTGGGACCCTGTTAAGTGAGCATAAAGCTAAGACCTGGTCCCGAGCTGGAGGGATCCATGAAGTCCGCTCTCCTTCAGTAGAGAGCCAAACTAAGAGACACCAGGACCTAGACACCTGAGTGAGTGCTCATTCACATTGTACACTTGAGTTTTTTTGTTTTTATTAGACCAAAATTGACAACATATTTCGGCAAAGTACCTTGTTCTAACTCAGTCAGTATATTGTGATTGTTTTCTGATAAAAGAACGTAAAGGATCTTGAGAAACAAATGACTTTTCTACTGTGTGTCATGGTCTAACATGTTGGCCATGTTAAATAGTTATTATTTATTCTTTTGCTTTTTATTCTTCTAGGCATAAACACTTTTCTGGATTCTGATTAATTTGAAGAACTAATAAAAATGTCAAAATCTGAAATACAGTTTATGTACTTTTTTTTCTTCACTAGTTCGTACCTCCACCATGGGTTTCTGATCTCTCTGCAAACAGACAGATCTGCCCATCCCTCAGTTCAGAGATTAAGTTGCTTAGGTTTCCCCTGCCACTGTCTGTGCCCTGACTGACCTGGTGTAGTAGTCTTTGCAAGACTAGGGGACTAGGGTTGTGCCCTTTAGTGCTGCACCTGAGTACCCTGCTGAGTACCCTGTTTTTAGTGAAATGGTCCTAAGACTTTCTATTTCCTGGAAGCTCATAAATTCTCAGCCTTGGAGGCAAAGACCCCCAAAACAGACTAAACTTCTACTATCTGGAGCATAGGCTTGGGGTTCAGGAACAAAAGGTTAAACTACACAACTCCTGCCTTAAAGTGTTTGTAATCTGAAGGAGATGTACCGTCTGCTACCAAATTTTGACAATGCTGCCTGATAAATTGTGTAATAAAAGGTAATAATGACACAAGACTATAGAGAAAACTGTCTCTAAACTTTCAGGGGGAGAGAAGGGGGGAGGTTCTAGAGGTGGTAGCTTTTGAGTAGAGACCTGACCAAAGAAAGAAAAACAGGCTCAAGGCATCCTGAGTGCATCAAACAGCACATGGAATTGCAGCTTGAGGAATCTAAACAGCATTTTCCAGTAACTTCAAGTGGCCTTACATTGTTCTAATATCAAGTGGAAAAGTTAGTGATAGGATCAGACTTCGCACATAGAAGTCATCTCACCCCCACCCACCCACATTTTGCATTATAAGCAGCTTCATTTTTGTCTGAAGGGAATTTTGAAGTTATTAAATAGCCTTTTTTTAAAAAAAAAGATACATGTACTCAGACTTTAAAATGAAAATCTCAGGCTGTGAAGGATAGCTAGATGGTTGAGAATACCAGAGGCAAGGAAGCCCACAAGGAGAGTCCAGTTATGACTTGCTGAGTGTCCGCTCCAACACTGCAGCTGTCAAAAGAGGCAGGCTGGGACATTCTGAGCCATCCTTGGGAGAAAAGATGAGCCAGGTTTAGTAATGGATTTGATGTGGGTAGTGAGGAAGGGTGGCAGGATGGATGGTAGTGCTACTCTCCAAGTGAAGGAAAAAGGAGAGATGATCAGATTCATGGACAAAAAACGATAAGCTCTGTTTCTACACTTCGAATTTTAAATGCCTCTGAGATATCTTCATTTAAAAGCTCAGTGACCAGTATGATATCTGGGCCCCAGTAGAGAATTTTTTAGGAGCTGTAAATTTGGAAACCATCTAACTCCCTAGACTTCCCGGAAAGTGATGGGGCCCTTCCAGGCAAAATGTCTGAGAAGAAACCTAAGGAAAGAAGACAGTAAATAAATGATGACATTGTCCCTAATAGAAATGCCACAAAGTCCCCAAATGCCCACAAACTCCTGTACACTTGGGGACCCTGTGAAACAGAATCCTGGAAGGAGGAAGAATAGCTACCAAGACCAGCCAGAGGAGCTGACCTCTCCAGGAGGGCTGTGTAGGGCAGGGGCAGCTCTGCAGGGCAGGTGTCTGCCATGCAAGGTGGAAGGAGAGGGAACTCTTGCTTCTCTCTCCCTGTTCCTATAGGTTCTGACATCTTGCTGCTCCTTGGTACATTTTCTTCCCCTGCTGTCCTTATTGTCAGAAGCCAATGGTGGAAGAAAATCAAGAGCTTTGGTTCCCAGCTAGTGCAGTGGCTTAGGTTCAGAAACCAAGTGGGAAGATTGGACTCCCAATTAAACTATGAGTTCAACCAGTAGAATGCTGTTGAGACAAGAAAGGGTGCAGAAGTGACCCAGATTTTCTTTCTTTGTTCTTCAAGTTTTTAAAAGTGGTTTATCCTATATTAGCCCTTGGAAACCTTATTTTCACCCAATGTTTTTAATTAATTGCACTTTTAAAAGAAATATGTTCACATTGTGAAAGTTTCCAAAGCATTGAAACATAAAAATCCTTCCCGCACCTCTGATTTGTAGTCATCCTGTTTCCAACCCTGGGAGAAACAAATCCATAATGTATTTTTATTCCTGTCCACACAAGTAAGTATAGTTCATTCATTTTAACTGATGCACAATGTCTCCATGCATGAAAATAACTTAGTACCCATTCTTAGGACATTTATTTTGTTTCCATTTTGCTAATAAAAATATTACAAAGAGCATTCTCTCTCTGTCACATGTGCAAGCATTTCTCCAGCATGTATCTTTATTTTTTTAAGTTTTTAAAAAGTAGCTTTATTGAAATATAACTCACATGCTATATAATTCATTTAAAGTATATAATACAGTGGTTTTTAGTTATCAATTTGAGAATTTTTTTAACTTTTTTATTTTTAAAAAAATAAGTGACAGCAGAATGCATTACAATTCTTACTGCACATATTCAGCATAATTCTTCATATCTCTGGTTGTATATAAAGTATGTTGATACCAATACATGTAATTTGGATAATGATATCTATCATATTCCACCATCCTTGTTAATCCCCTGCCCCCTCCCTTTCCCTCCTACCCCTCTGCTCTATCTAGAGTTCATCTATTCCTCTCATGTTCCTCCTCCCTACCCCGCTATAAGTCAGCCTCCTTATATCAGAGAAAACATTTGGGCATTTGGTTTGGGGAGATTGGCTAACTTCGCTTAGCATTATCTTCTCTAACTATATCCATTTACCTGCAAATGTCATGATTTTATTCTCTTTTATTGCTGAGTAATATTCCATTGTGCATATATGCTACATTTGTTTTTTATCCATTCATCTACTGAAGCGCATACAGGTTGGCTCCACAGTTTAGCTACTGTAAATTGTGCTGCTATAAACATTGATGTGGCTGTGTCCTGTAGTATGCTGTTTTTAAGTCTTTGGGGTATAGACCAAGGAGAGGGATAGCTGGATCAAATGGTGGTTCCATTCCCAGATTTCCAAGGAATCTCCATACTGCTTTCCATATTGGCTGCACCAATTTCCAGCATGTGTTTTTTTTTATTTAGATACAACCATTTTATTGTTCTCTGACTGCTGCCTTCATCTTTTTTCTTAATTTTTTATTTGTTTTAATTAGTTATACATGACAGTAGAATGCACTTATATACTTTGATATATCATACATAGATGGGATATATATATTGTAGAATCACATTGGTCATACAGTCACATACATACATAAAGTAATAATGTCTGTTTCATTCTATTATCTTTCTTATCCCCACATCCCCTGCCTTTCCCTCCTTTCACTTCCCTCTACGTAATCTAAGGTAACATTATTTTTTTTGCATTATAATTCTTAATACACATATATACCACAATTTTTTTATCTCTATTTGTATATAACGTATGTTGATGCCCAATTCAAGTCTTCATACATGTACTTTGTATATGATGTCCATCACACTCCACCATCTTTGCTAATCCCCTGCCCTTTCCCTTTCCAGCATGTAATTTTAAAGTGGAATCCCTGGCTTACAGAGGACATACTCACTTGTCTCCAATACTATTTGATTGCTTTACAAAATTATTATTTTAATGCCTCAGCAACCAGTTTAGTATTATAAAACGTAATAATTTTTGTTGCTATAAGAGGTATGTAATGGTAAGGTACAGCAGTTATTACTACCACTTCCCTGTTGGGTATAGACCATCATTTTTTCAAATATTTATTATCCATTTGCATTTGTTCTTCCAGGAAATGTTTGTCATAGACCTTGCTCATTTACATTTGAGTTGATTGTTTCCCTTAATGATTTATTTAATTTTGCTTTATATATTCCAATAGATACATCATATTCCATGAGGTAGGTCATTAAATACCTTGTCTCCCAATGCAAAATTTCTTTTGCTCTTAATGATGTCATTGGTTGAACAGAAAATTTAAATTTTCAAAGACTCCAGTTTATCCATTTCTGCCTATTGCCTTTGATTCACATATTTGATGAAAATAGGAGTTAATTTTGGCATAATTCCTCATTATTTTTTAAAATACTTGGGCACTACAGAACATCTGATGTGTGAGCCTCAAGATAATTACTTGAACAGATCAGAGAACACTTCATTTTCAACTGTCTGTTTGTATGACTGGCAAATATTAATTGCTTGGGAAGGTCTTTTCTGACCCCTATTAAAAGGTCAGATTAAGCTGCTATATTCTCTTGTAATTTTTTTCCCTTGGACTTGCCACCATTTATAATCATATACAAATGCCCTGTTCCTCAAGATAAGAAACAAAAATTTGTTAGTGCTCACCACTTGATTCCCAGTGCCTTTTAAAGTACCACTAAGAAATTAATATATTCTTTTTGAATGAAAGAATTGCCCAGAGTTGTACATTCCATCTCCATCTGTGTTATACAAAAGTGTTTCCCTGGGGACTGATTCTCCAATGTTGCTGCAATTTGGCTTCCCCCAGATCAGCTCATACAATGGAAAGTTTTAAAATTCACAAGAAATAGTATCTCTATCTGTGATCTAAGACCCACAGTGATCTTCTATTTCTGAGGTTCCAGCTGTGGCTACAATGACTGTAAATAGCCAACGGTTCTTTCAACAGAGTGAACCCTAGAAGGGTGATTTATAGTTAGAGCAGTTAATTGCAAGTTTGTGGTTATTGACTAATCACCATGAATTCTCAGCCTCAACTCATCCCCCAGTATTTCGCATTTTTTCTATGACACATTTTCAAGGAATTACTTTATGTCTTATTAAACTTAGAAACCAAGAGGGGTGTCAATGCTTATTATTATGACAAATTCAGACCATGTTGGAATGTTTACTATCCACCTGGAAGTCACAGCCTAGGTGATCTTCCTGCACAGACCCCACCCACTATGCTCCCATCATCTGCCTGTTACAGGTTTCCGAGTGAACATCATCTGTGCCCTCCTCCCTTCAGTCTGGCCAGAGTCCATTTTGGAAGCAAGATGACATTGAAATGAAATATCAGGCCTGTGGTATTCAGTCGTTTTATATAATGAAGGAAAAGTCAGGTGAATATCACATAGAAAAGAAGTATTTGGTGGAATTCCTAAAAATAAAAATTAACTTTCATATGAAAAGGTAACATTGAGAATACATAATTTTAGAATGCCATGTTCCTTAATAGGAAACCTACTGGTAAAAGGTCGAGACATGCCCAAATGGGGTCGAACATCACACAGGTTAAAAGTAACTTAAAAAGACAAAGGGGGAGAAATCAAATAATCTACAGAGAGACAGAATACGTGAAAGATGATGTTTTTGTTGCATGACTGAGAAAAAATGCTAAAATACACTTTGTAGACAATGAATTATTTCTGAAAGATCATTCCAAGCCTGATTCCCTGGGGATCCTGAGAAGGTTCTAGAAAATTTCTCTTTTCTATTACTCATTCTTCAACCATCTTTAGATTATCTAAGTAACTTACAAACTATCATTTCACTTCTCACACCTCTCCTCAATATCACAGCTTTTCTATTCTGCCTCATTTCCCATCATCCCATTGTTCCAACAGAGAAGCTCAACATGTACATCACTTCAAGGCTGTCACTGAGCACACTATAGTGCCCATTCAGTTATTCTTTGACTATGGAGGACTGAGTGCCAACTCTTCCTTTGTTATTGAAGCATTTTCCAGATCAGGCATCTAATTTTCTTGGGGAGCTGTTTTGCCTGCAGAAGACACAGAACATACTTCCTTCTCTCAGTGGGGCTGACAATCTCCAAATCGTCTAAGGTTGCAATGCTGGCTTCACTCGGCCAATAGAAAGTACATAGGGGAAATTCCTGCTCAGTCCCCCAGAAAATCATTATAAGAGATAACAAGAAAATGTCCTCCATTATAATCTTGGTTCAACAGGAATGAGCCATATCCAAAGACTACTAGAAAAAGATACTATAAGGAGAAATGTTTTAATGGAAGGACATCCAGGGGCTTTATCTTGTTTGTAATTTTGAGCTTTAACTTTACTTGAGATAAAGGATGAAATGCCCCAAATTGCACTTTCCCACTCTGTCCTAACTAAGCTCCTATAGAAAGCAGAGCCTGAAGCAGATGAGGTGATAACAGTTCACTCAGGAGATGAAAACCTGGAGCAGTGTCAGTGAGGAAAAAAGAGTTGAGCCAAGACAAGACACATTAGGACGTGATATGTCCTGTTACCCCAGCTGGCCACCACTTCTAAGAAAAGCTGAGAGACATGGTGTTTCTCAGCGAGCTTGGTTGCTCAGCACCAGGACTTCAGAAAAATCGCAAGAAGTGTCACAGGAAGAGACTAGCATTCAATGTCTGAAACAAAAAATCAAACTGATTGCTTACTATGCAAAGGAGAGCTGTGCTTGTAAAGAACAATGCCTCTGAATCAAGCAAGAGCTCATCTTTTCTAGGATTTGGGAAACATGAAATCCAGAGATTAGCAGGCTTCAGAAGTGAGGCTGCTTGGGGATTGGCTGAGTTTTAGCCATGGAAGCACCAGCAAGGGGGTGAGACTGCAGCTGGTTGGCTTAACAAAGACTTTGCCATTCAGGAAGCCAAGTTTCAGGCCTTATAGTGCACAGCTTTACTCAAACCTCAACCTGGAGAGGCAACAGAGTATAGATGGGGCATCATCTGAGGAAGAAAGGAAGGAGAAAGAGAGAGGGTGAGGAGGAGGAGAATGAGAGGAGAAAGAAAAGGAATGTGGGAGAGGGAAGAAGAAAAAAATAAGCCAAGGGATAAGAGAGCACACAGATAGTTTAGTCGTGGGAAGAAGGCCTTATCATTAAGGTAGTGGGGGACTTAGAGAGCCGGGCCCTGGGTGATGAGGACTAAGACACAGCCCTTCCTGGAGAGAGGATCAGGAAGGGGTGAGCCACAGGGGATAATATCCTGCAAACACCAGGAATCTCTGTTCTTCCTTCTGTTTTTCTTCAAAAATGAACAGCACACTTGAGCCCACACTTGCCCCCATAAACTTCTGATTCTGATTGCCCATAACACAGAGAAGATGCCAAAGGCTTTTCACTGCCCAGCTCAGTGAGAGACCATCACAAGGACTCCTCTCACATGGAACTGACCTCACTGGTCTCACTATATAGCAGAAATTTGCAGGAGTGCCTTATGGAGGAAAGAGTGAGTGAGCATGGCCTCGGTAACCTGATAATCTCCCATCGACAAGATAGCCCCGGGAACTCATCAGAGCTGACCATTGGGTCCAGGAAACTGGGATTAGGGAACTGGGGAAAAGAGACCCTGCAAACTCTCCCCATCTGTGCCCCAGAGCTGCTCTTGGATCTGCTCTTTGCATTTCCCTCTCTGGTATCCACAGTCTTCACTGAAAGGATCTCACTCAAGGAAGAGAGCTGGCAGGAGAGTCCCAGCATCTCTGACTGAAAAGCAGCCTGGACAGAAGGGCTGTCTTATGCCCTAGTGGGAGAGATGGGAACTTTGGACTAGATGAGGGATTGATTAGGCTTCTGTAGGTTTTACAGGTAGTATTAATTAGCATAATGAAATTTTCATTTTGGTCTGCTAAGTTACTTTTGTTATCATGAGTGGATATTGACATTTATCAAATGTTTTTATGTTTATTGAAATGATTTTATGATTTTCTCTTAAGTCAGTGTGTATAACAACCCACATTAATTGATCTAAGGTTAAATGAGTTCTGCAGTCCTGGAGTAACCTAACTGGCCCATGATTCATTAACCTTTTTATATATTGTTGGACTAATTTTGAAAGCTGATGCTTTGTGTGGGAGTTTTATGTCTATGAGTCATCAGTGAGGCTGACCTGTAAATCTCCTTTCCTGTTCTGTTTTTTTTTTTTTGTACCCTGTTTATGCCAGCTTTATAACATAGGATGGATTAGTGCACTTTCTCTTTCATTTTTCTAGAAGAGTTTGTAGAATGTTCTAAGTTTTTCTTCTTTGAACTTCAGCAGAAATTAAGAGTAAAGTCATCCAGGTTGGTTCTTCATGTGGAAAATGTTTTGACTGTTGATGCAATTTCTTTGATTTTCTAGTATTACTCAAGTTGGCAGATTCTCTTTGAATCAGTGATAGGCAGTGATATTTCTGTATTGTCTAAAACTTTAAATTTTAAATAATATTTTTACTTCTTTTTTAAAACTCTGTAATATTTATAAAAATATTCCCTTTTTAATTTCTGATATTAAATATCTGTGCCTTCTCTTTTTTTCCCTAGATTAATTTCTCTAGAGGTTTGTCAACTTTATTAGTTTTTCAAATAGTTAATCTTTGCTTTATTAAATCTCTCTGTTGTATGTTTTCTTGTTATTTCATCAAACTCTGCTGCCTCTTATTCCTTCTTCCTACTTCATCTCACTAATGAATTTCTATTTTCTTAACAAATAATTGGCACAATAATTTCAGTTTTTGTGGTATATGATTTTTAAGAATAAAATTTTCTAGACCTATTTTAGTTATATTCCACAATTTTTACTAAGTATTGTTCTTATTATTATTCCATGAAAAACATTAAATATTTTTATAAATTTTATTTTGATTTACAGGTATTTCTTCTTTTCTAATATAATAAAGATTTTTCTAGTATTCAATTTATTGATTTATAGCTTACTTATATTGTGTCCAGGAAACATTTTAAAGATTTCATATTTGGAATTTCTCAAGATCTACTTTGTGGCCCAGCATATGATCAATTCTGGCAAATATTTTTGTGTGCACATTCACAAAATACACATCCTGTAGTGGGTAGGTGCAGAGGTCTAGAGCTGCTAGGTCTAGTGTGTTAAATGTTCTATTCACATCATCTTTACTATGTGAATTCCTGAGATGATTGGGGATTTATGTATCTCCTTGCAGTTCTTTCAATTTTTGTTTTATGTTTTCTGGCCATGTGATTAGATGCATTAAAATTTTAAATTGTTATGTCTTCCTGATAAATTGCACTGTTCATCCTTGGAGAATGACCCTACCCATCTTTATAAATGTCTTTGTCTTGCTGTCCACTCAGGCTCTAGCTTCCTGTTGAGGAAGAAAGGAATCATCTCCAGCAGGACTGAAAAGCACTACTTTTGTGATTAATCAGCAAACAAATAGATATTGAATGTCCACTGAATGCTGGAGTTTCAAAAGGGAGGACAGTAGGTGCTTTCTATGCCTTCATGAAACGTGAAGTCATAGGGCTTTTATCAGAAAGTCTTGTTCCTTGTCAGACTGGTCTGAGTCTATATGGAAAATCCACACAAGTGGCTGCCTTCTTGTTTAAGAATAACATAAATCTGTTTTAAGATTTGCAGTTTTTACACGTGTAATAACATGAGCCTAGAATCATAGAGTGTGGGATTGGAAATTATATTGGAGGCTCCAGTTTGGTACTCAGTGGAGCCCTTCCCCCAGTGTGGGAGTAATGCTGGGAGGAAAACATACCAGGAGTGCCATCTCTTTATTGTTTACATCTAGAGTACCCTGTGGGGTATAGAGTTCAGTACAAACTCTGACATGGATGAGATACCCAATATCCTTCTTTAAATGATACCAGATTCAAGGAGGCTCCATGAGGAAACAGAAAAACTGATGGACATCATGGCCTACTGTTACAGCCCTACTTTCCAAGCCCAAAGTGACTCTTTAAAGTCAGCCACCTCTTAACTTGGAAGCCACACTTGTAGTATGAGACTCTATTGACACTGGGTCCCCCAGTTCCTAGACCAGTCTAGTCAGGCATGACCAGCAGTCATTTCCTACCAGTCTTGATGCCAATCTAGATTGCTGCTTTGAAGTTAAGTCTAGTTACAGTTGTGGACAAATATCCCCTGACCAAAACACACACATCACCAGTATCAAACTCATTTTTACATGAGGGGGGTATATCTTCTTCTAGGTTCCTATAACTCATCACATCTTGTGGCCCACAAAGACCTCTGTAGCAGAATATCTTAATGATCTTGGCCACCCTCATAATGAGGCGAGAGAAGTTGACTTCAGACACTCTAATTGAGAGCTGAAATTATTTCTGAGATGAAAACGTACCAAGATTATGCTTAGAAAGGGAAGATGAAGAAATACAAACAAATAAAATCATACATGGACTATGCACACAGACACACACACAAATATATATGTATGTATGTAATAATATATAAAGCTATGTGTATTTTAAAATGTGTGGAAATACATACATAAAGCTATAAATACAGAATGAAGTAAAAGAGAGTTAAAGAAGCACAAAGAGGTATAGATATAAATATAGAAGGAATTATTTCAAAGAGCTACCTTGACACACACATAATCCACATGAGGAAAGGAATCTATAGTTAAAAACATTTAACTATATAACATTTAAAAACTTATATTGTAGCCTGTAATGCCTTTTGATAGATGAGGATCATGAATCCCAGAAAGGCAACTGAGCCACATAGCTGAAGAGGAGCCAGGGTTCCTAACCCAGGTCAGGTCTTTTCCAGGTGAGAGACAGACTCAAAGGTAAAAGAGGTCCAACAAGTGATCTTATCCCCCCATTAGTGACAACTTCCCAGTCCAATAAGGTGCTCTTCAGCCTCTGTCTTCCCTGGAGGGAAAGCACTTAGGCTCACCAGAGCAGCCACTCCCCAGGGAAGACTCATTATAAGATCACTTTCCTTTGCTGAGCTGAAATCTGCCCGCTGTGGCTTCCACTATTTCTCAGAGTGGTAGAGAGAGAAGTTTTCGATGTGGCAAGCTGTGCATGTACACTTTCTGAAACAGTGTGACCTTTCTGAGTCTGTTTCATCTTTAAATGTGATAAAAGATAACTCCCATGCATAATGTGAAGAATTCAGTAAGGTAACATATAAATCTCTTTAGGCATGCTTCAAGACATGGTAAGGTATGAACTAATATTAATGTGCTCTGCCTTCTCTCTTCCTCAATTTCCTTTTCATTATATTCTTGTTTAAAACAACAAATTCTGCTATTAAATGACATCCTTAACTATTTCAGGATAGCTATGGTGTACCCGTTACCTCAGTTCATCTTTTCCCTACATGAGTCAGCGAGGAGTTAATTTCACAGTAAAGACCCTTTCTTCTGGGACACTTAGCAGAGCCCTGTCTGGAAATCCTCTTGGGATAAGACTTTCCTTCCTTTTATAATCTGTTACAACCACTATGGAGACAAGAGGGAAAAACATGATTTCTCTGTTGCTATAAGGACTGGGGCAAAGGTGAGATTTTTGGAGAGAAAGAAGCTAATCCAAAGGACATGGACTGATACTTATCCTGGTGATTCTGTCCCCATTTTGTTCTCAAGAGTTAGTGAGTGCCATTTATGACCAGTGTGTAGGCATTTAAGATGTTCATAGCTGCAAAGCCAAAGTCTTAGCATATAGCTCCAGGGGGAATTGGATATCTGACTCCTCTAAGCCTCAAGGATAGATTCAATACTTTGGTGATTTTAGCATGGTCCTGAGTCTCCCATGCTTAGAAACCTGAGACAAGAGAACATAAAAATGTCTAGTTTCCAGTCATAGTTGGAAGTTCTCATAAATGAGCATAAGGAATGCAGTTGGAATGTTGGAGTTGGTTCCTCAGTAAGTCACCCTGCCACTGTACCATGGTATAATGCTCTCGGAGGTGCAGAGGTTTCTGCAATACCTGATTTCTCATAAGGAAGACCTTGAAGGATCACCTGCAATGGTCCAGATATTCTACTCTGTTCATGTGTTTCTTGTATTGTTCCAGAGATATTGGTCTTAGGCAGAAAAAACTAAATACAACCAAGATGAGATTAGTTGATAGAAAGGGGATGTGACATGGGATTATTGGGCATGAATTAGATAAAGAGAAAGAATAATCAGTTTTGCAATCACATATGGGAGGTTCTGGTAAATGATTCAGCAGCATTCCTCTGACTTACCCCAAACCAGACTATTTGCCACATCCTATGCAGACATGGTAAGAACATACACAGCATGAGAGCCTGAGAAAGATGATAACAGAAAGAATCCAACACTCTAGAAAGTTAAAATATTACCTTTAGGTCCCGTGGAAACAGGAAGCTTTGGGGGAAGGAAGTGGCCTTAGTGGCACAGTTGCTAAAGTAACCACATTACAATATCCACAACGTCCAGTTATCAACAAAAAAATTACCAAAAAACCCCAAATAAATAGTAAAGTATAATCCAATTACAAAAAGAGAAAACTACATAAAACAGATGAGTGATCCTCAATAAGGTTAATAGTTGATTTTTTCATCAGAAACCATGGAAACCAAAAAGAAGTGAGAGGATATATTCAAAGTGCAGAAAGAAAAAAAAAAACCTTTGAGGTCAGATTTCTATATCTGGAAAAACTGCCATTCAAAATTGAGGGATAAATGAAGATATCCACAGATTAGAGGGGAAAAAGGTAGGGTACCAGCCTCCAAGAAATGCTGAAGGGAGTCCTTTAGGCTGAACAAAAGGACACTAGGTATTAACTTGAAGTCAAATGTCAAGTGAAAAAAATAAGGATCTCCGGTAAAGTCAACTACATAGGTAAATATGAAAATATTGTATTTTTGAATGTAGATCCTCTTTTGGATCCTACATGATTTTTAAAAAATGCATAAAACAGTGTTAATTTGCACACAATATATTAGGATGTAATATATGATAATAACGAAGAGGGAGATGGATCTGGATAGGAGCAGAGTTAATGTTTGCTGTTGAAGACAAAGTTTATTAATTCAAACAAAATCAATATAAATTTAGGATATTAACTGTACTCCCTATAGTAACCATTAAGAAAGTAACTTAAAAATATACTCAGAAAAGAAAATAAATGGTTCAAAATAGTACATTAGAAAAAGAAAAACACAAAAGTCAGAAATATTGGATAGATTGAAGAGCAAAAAATATATGACAAAAAAACACATAGCAAAACAGCAGAAAAAGTTTCTAATTATCAATAATCACTTCAGTGTGATTGACTAAACTCACCAATTCAAAGGCAGGGATTAGAAAAATGGATTAAAACTATGACCTAACTATATGCTGCTTTTGAGACTTACCTTAGATCCTACTATATAAAAAGGGTGAGAATGAAAGAACATGAAAAGATATTCCATGCAAATAGTAATCTAAAGAGAGCTAAAGTGGCTATTTAACATCAGACAAAATAGACTGTAAAATAAATCATATTAAAAGACACAAAGAACATTGCATATTGAATAAAAGCCAATACCTCAAGAAGACAATATATATGTAACCTTCACAGACTTATATGCTCCAAACATCAGTTCTCCAGAAAGATGAAGCAAACATTGGCAGAGTTGAAGGGAGAAATTGACAGTTATATAAAAATTTTTGGGAACTTCCATACCTCTCTGACAGCAACAGAATGCACATTTCTCTCAAGTGCATATGAATCATTCTCCAGAATACACAATATGCTGTGCCACAAACCAATTTTTAGTGTGTTCAAAAAAGATTGAAATAATTCAAATTCTTTTCTCTAGTCACAATAAAAGAAAGCTAGAAATCAATAACAGAAGGGAAATAAAAGTTCACAAACTTAAGAAATTGAAATACCCACATAAGTAATCAATGGGTCAAAGAAGAAATCACAAGACAAACTAGACAATTTATTGAGATAAAAGGAAATATAACAGAATGGATGGGATACAGAAAAATCAGTGCTCCGAGGGAAATATATAACTGGAAACATGTACATAAAAAAGGAAAGATCTCAAGTCAACACCACAACTTTGTACTCTTGAAAGAATTAACAAAAGATCAAATAACTCAACCCAGCCACAGGAAGAAAATTATGAACATTAGAAAGAAATCAGCAAAATGGAAAGAAATAAAACCACAGGTGGTTTCTTTCAAAAGATAACAAAATTGACAAACTTTTAGCTATATCAACTCAGAACAAAATGATTCATATTACTAAAGGCAGAAATGAAAGTAGAGACATTCTACCCATGAAGAAAAGGTTACAAAAGAACATTTGTACCCAGCAAAATTGGATAATCTATATGAAATGGACAAACACCTAGAAATCCAGAAATTGTCACAACTGACTCAAGAAAAATGAGAAAACTGACCTATAACCAGTAAAGAGTTTGAGTCAGTAATCAAAAAATCTCCTAATAAAGAAAACCTCAGGACCAGAGAGCTTTACTGGCAAATAATAACAAACATTTACATAAGATTAACACAAAATTCTTCTCTCAAAAAAAACGGAAGAGGAGGTAAACTTCCTGACATTCAGAGGCAAACACCAGGATACTAAAGTGAAAATGTCCAAAGAAAAGAAAATTATACACCAATATTCTTTATGAATATACATACAAAAATCCTAACAAAATTATAGTAAATCAAAGCTGACTGCACAATAAGAGGATTTTACCTCAATGACTAAGTGAGATTTATTCCAGGAATGCAATGGGTAGTTCAACATAAGGAAACAATCAAGGTGATATACTATATTGATAGTATAGAGAGGCAAGGCCATACAGTCAACTCAATAGATACAGAAAAAAAACATTAGAAAAAATTCAAAACTCCTTCATGATTTACAAAATTCAGCAAGCTAGGGAAAGGAGAAATTCCTTAACATCATAAAGGATGTTTATCAAAAACCAAAAGCTACCATCATACACAGTGTTGGAAGACTAAAAACTTCCCTCTAGCTTTAGGAACAAGATAACAATGTCCACTTTCACTGCATATCCACTGTTATTCAACATTGTACAAGATTTCCTATACAAGCAAGTAGGCAAGACAATGATTTTAAAAAGACATTTACCTTGGAAGAAAAAAGTAAAACTATTTTTATTTGCAGATGGTTACTGTATTATAAAGAATATATAGAATATCCAAACAAAAAACAGACATAGTTTAGTAAATGAATTCAGCAATTTGCAAGATACAAGATTAGTTGTGTTTCTGTATACCAGCAATGTGTATGACAGAAAAGAAAATTAAGAAAAAATTCCATTTAAGAGAATATCCAAAAGAATAAAATATCTAAAACTAAATTTCACAAAGGAAATGGAAAAATTGTGCACTGAAAACTACAATGCATAGATGAAATAAAGTACAGAAGGCCTAATTAAATGGAAAGACATTCCATGTTAATAGATTAGAATTAATAGATTATTGGTAATAGATTATTGGTAAATGGCAGTGCTCCTCAGATTCAATATACCATCTATCAAAATTCCAGTGGCTTTTGCTTCTGAAATCAAAAAGATAATGCAATGGAATTGCAAGAATCCCCAAAAAGCAAAAACAGTATTGAAAAAGAAAAAAGTTAAAGGACTTCCAATTCTCAAAACTTACTATAAGTTATAATAATCAAAATATGGTGGTACTGGTATAAAGAGACACATGGGCCAATGAAATGGAATTGAGGTTCAGAAATAATCCAACATTTATAGCCAATTGATCTTTAATAAAAGTGGTCAAAGAAGTTTTCACCATTCAGTGAAGAAAGAATAATATCTTCAATAAATGGAACTGGGACAATGGGACAACCACAGGCAAAAAAATATGATGAACCTCCATCTCACTCCATGCTTCATAATTAACTCAGAATAGATCAACAGACTATGTAATAGTTAAAAACATAAAACTCTTAGAAGAAATCCTCAGGGAAATCTTCATGCCCTTCTGATTTGACAATGGATTCTTGGGTCTGACACCAACAGAACAAACAAACCATGAAATAAATATGTTGGACTTCACAAAAATCTTGTGTATTAAATGACAGCGTTGAGAAAATGAAAAGTCAACCAGCAGAAAGGGAAAAAATGCTTTAAAATCACAGAAAAATCAGGATGGTTGCATATTCCATCTATACAAGAAGAAACACTAGTGTGTTATTCCTACCCTGGGAAATAGCCTTGAATAATTAGGAAAAATAACACCTGGAAGTAATAAAATCATTTACAGCACTTTCAAGAATAAAGACTTTTAAAAGAGTTTGGTATCCATGACATATGAAGAACTCAGATAACTCAACAATGAAACACCAAACAATGTAATTTTTTAAATGGGCATAGGGCTTGAGTTAACATCTTTCCAAAGAAGATATGCAAATGAACACTCAAAAAGGGGCACAACATTATTAGTCATGAAGGAAATGCAAATCAAAACCAAAGTGTCACCCCACTTCACACCACTACAAAAAGTATAATAACAATAACAAAAAAAGTAAGTGATGGCAACCAAGTGGAGAAATAGGTACCCTCATACATTGTGGGTTGGAATGTAAAATGGTGCAGCTACTGTGGATAATGCTTTGGATCCTCAAGAATTTCAACACTGGATTACCATATGACCCAGAAATTCCATTCCTAGTTATGTATCCAAGAGAAAGAAAGAATATCATATTGGGCAACAGAAATTTGTAAACAAATGTTTATTGCTGAATTAACCATAACAGCCAAAATGTAGAAATAATACGAATGCTCCTCAAGAGATGAGTGAATAGATTGTGGTGTAACACAGTTGTCATAGGACAGAATGAATACCAATACATGCTATGGCTTGGATGGATCTCAGAATACTTATCTAAGTGAAAGAAGCCAGGCCCAACAGATACATACATGATTTCAATTCTATGAAATATCCAGAATATGCAAATCTTTAGAGACTGAAAAAGTAGTGGTTGCCAGGGGCGGTATGTGTAATGGTAGTGTAAAGGGGAAAATGGAGTTACTGACAGGCTACATAGTGTCCTGGGGTGATGAAAAACTTGGAATTAAAGAGAGGTTGTACTTGCACATTTTGAATTCATGAAATGCCACTGAAATTGTACACTTTGAAGTAATTAATTGTGTATTTTGTGAATTCCACCTCAATATTTATTTATTTTTCTGCAGTATGGCAAATCAAAGCCAGGGCTTCACACGTACTGAACTACACCTCTAGTCCAACTTCCATGTCTTTATAAATAGGCCATATCCATGCTTATCATGATCTCTTTTTAATTTAAAAAATGCAGATATTATATGACAAAAAGTGTTAGATCATGTAAGACATTAAAAGTAATTACCATGCATGGCGAAAAATCAGGTAATTTTAATTCTTTTTGCTCAAACTGTTTTTTAAATTGTACAACTTTAAGAATTAAATGCATATTAATTTTTAATAACTAGGAAAAAGATACTATGGAAATATTAACTGATTTTTTTTGTCAGTATTAGGTATTAAACTCAGGGCCCTGCATTTGCATAGATTCTACCCTTGAGCTACATCTCTAACTCTGTTTATTTTGAGACAGAGTCTCACTAAGTTGCACAGGCTGTCCTCCATACTTGTAACCTTCCTGCCTCAACCTCCTGTGTAGAAGGGACTAATAGATTTTTTTTAAGCAAAAAGACAGTGTTTACACTGTAGGGTTGAGAATAAAAGGAAATTGCATTACATGTACAGAATTGCCCCAAGTATTTAGAACACACTGCTTTAGTTTAAACATCTGTCTGTGGGAGACAGAAAAAATATGTGTTACTTTTCCTTTCTACTTTCTTTTTTTAAATATTTACTTTTTAGTTATAGGTGGACACAATATATTTATTTTATTTTTATGTGGTGCTAAGGATCGAAACCAGTATCTCACACATGGTAAGCTAGTGTTCAAACTCTGAGCCACAACCCAGGCCCTTCCTTTCTACTTCCTAAATTTTCTTGATGACCCATAATAACCTACAATCAGAAAGGTAATTTATTTTTAAAATTTTACTGTTGGACCCATTAATGTTTTTTATAATTTTTTAGTTGTTCATGGAACTTCATTTATTTTACTTATTTATTTGCGGTGCTGAGAATCCAACACAGTGCCTCCACATGTTACCACTGAGTCACAACCCCAACCCCATTAAGTTTTTTTTTTAAGTAGAGCTTTAATAAATGTAGATAGTTGGCTATTGACAAGGAGGATGTAGAATAATTTATGTTGAAACATATGTTCCTCCTAGAAAGATTGTAAAATACAGAAAAAACAAAGATGGAAATCCAACTATTTCTGGATGTAGTTGACATTAGAACAACATGGATTTCAATTGGAGAAGTCTGCATATATGTGGACTATGGTAGGAAGGTGGATTTGTGAAAATCTGGAAAACAAAAAAAGGAAACTCATAGCCTAGAATATTGAAAAAAATTAAGAAAGGGTATGTGATAAATGCATAAAAATGTACATAATAGTCTCTTTTAGCATTTGCTACCATTCAATATGCATGAATCTATTATAAATAAAGGTTAAAATTTATCAAAACTCACACACACAAACTCGGATCATACACGATGCCACTCAGTGGAGGGAAAGGTAAAAAGAGAAAGTGAAGAGGCTGCATTAAATCTTACTGCATGAATGAACTGCAACACATCCTCATCCACTGCAGTAATTTCATAGCCACCTCCTGTTGCTGTTGCAGTGAGCTCCCATGTTGTAATTCTTTAAAAGCCCCTGTGATGCTGATCATCTCCAGGTGAGCTCCACACTTTCAAAGGTGGACCATATTTAGTTGTTCTTGTAAAAGACCTGAGCATGGGCTCAGCTAGAAGCAATCCTTGACTTCCAGTGGAGTATGAACGTCAGCATTACCAGTGTCTATTGTGAGCCTTCTGTCAAGAGCGTGCCTCTCTGACCAAACATAGGGAAAATTAAAAGGACGATCATTGTCCTTTGGCTGCCCGGTTTGCTTTCTCATTTCACATGGTATTAGTGACCTGACTAGCCTTTAGGACATCAGCCGTCTCCCATCCTTAGTTCAAGTGGTTTGGGTGGGACCTACCTTAGTCGACACTAAGAAGTAGGAGTGACTTGGCTCAAGTCAATCAAAGGATTCAACTCCTGGAGCCTCAGCAACTTGTTAATTTAGGCCAGTGAATGTTCAATGTGAAGATTTTGCTTAAAACATTAAGACGAGAGGTGGGCTCTATCACACTGAGTTTTGGTAATTAAATGAGTGATGTATAAATCGCCCTGGGAAGAAGGCATGATGATGAACGGTTTGCCAGGTAGGATTAGAGGATGGGAGACTTGCCTTGTTACTGTATATATATCACTCTACCTTAGCCCTCCCCAAACCATGCCCTGCTCATCTTCTGGATCATCTTCCAGAAGGTCAGGGAAAGGAGACACATCTCCAGCATGCTTGGTCCTAGCATAGAGATGGAGGCACATCTGCTAAATTCATGTCTGCTACAGAAATTACCCTAATGAGCTTAGCAGCAGGGAATGGAGACCATGGATGGTTGTATCACTGGGAACCTAGCTTCCACTACCACATCCTACAGTCTCCACCTTATGCTCTTGGGTTTCAGTTCTGAGCTGGAACAGGTGGTGCACTCTGAGTCATCAGCACCAGGTACTGATGTGGTCACAGCCTGATTCTCACACAACCACTCAGAAGATGTCATCAGGCCAGGCAGTGGGGGTAGGGAGCTCTCATAGAAAGCCTTCTATAATGAAGCACCTTAAAAACAGAAACACAAGATCTCAGAGCCCACTCCACCTTCTTCTGCCCCTGGGGACTAAAAGACAACAAGGAGGTAGCTCCACAAGCCCTTCTAGGAAGATGCATTTGTGCCTGCTCCTGTTGGCCTTCTTTCTGCCTCCCAAGGCACAGGCAGGTGAGTGACTATCCCCTCTCTCAGAGGTCCAACCCTGACCCACAGCTGGCAGAGAATTCCTGTCTCTTCTGCACACCCCCGATCCATCCTTCTACCCAGAGCCTTCTAAATCCCAGTATCAGCCCCACTGCAGAACCCCAAGGGAGACACTGGGTAAGCTAGCAATAGGAACAAAGTGGGCAGAAATCTGTTTGGAAGAAGAGCCAGTGGATGTAGACCTCTGCCTAGACCCCATTCTGGTCATCTGGAATGTGGGGCTTCGCTACAGGTGCACCCCAGAGGGTGGAAGGAAGGAAATGTTCAATTCACCTGGAAAGAGGCAAAGTGGGTCTGGCACCTGTGTCTGGGGTGACACAAATGCACCTCTTGCTAACTGCTTCAGAGAACTCTAGAGCCTAGGTGACCCCAGAAATGGTGGAAGCACTCTCCCCGGAATATTTCCTTTACTTAGTTCCAAGCCACTCCATCACTTTCGCCACCTCTGTTTCTCTTCCCAGACCTCTGGTGACTCTCCTGTTTTCTAGTAGGAGCCACTGTGGCAGACACTAACTTCTCTGCTTTCCAGAACCCCAGCAGCACTGCCCTACCAACCCTCACCCAGAGACAAACTGGAGCCATTCCTTGTGTATCCCATGGACTACACGTCAGGCCTAGGAAATAGGACAGAACAACATCTAGAGTGAACTGAAGTCCTGGCCAGTTGCAAGCAGCCACTGTCCTAGGCATCACAGCACTCAGGAGGGCCTCAGAAATTTCTGGAAGCAGAAAGTTCCTCTGGGATTTGATTGTCTCTGGAAATGTATGCTCAACTCCACCTATGAAAGGAAGAAAAACTCATAGACCAACACCTGCTTTCCTTCCCTTTTTCAGAAGAGGAAATTGAGGCCCCCTTCTTCAGCCCCTGCCCAGACTCAGATCATCCAAGGTTCCCAAATGCCACACAGTTCTGGAGGCATGGAACAGATGCCCACCAGCTGGGTTCAGTGGGTGCAAACAAATAGGGTGACTTTTCCTTCAGGGGAGATCATCGGGGGACATGAATCCAAGCCCCACTCCCGCCCCTATATGGCCTATCTTCAGTATGTTGTTGAACATAAACTGTATAATTGTGGTGGCTTCCTGATACGAGAAGACTTTGTGCTGACGGCCGCTCACTGCTTAGGAAGGTGAGAACCAGATAATAGCCCAGATCCTCCTGCAAACATTACATAGAGACCTCTGCCTCCTTCTCAGTAGACAAATGGACACCTGGGAGAATACGTGCAAGAGATGCCTTTAGGGGTGAAAAAGAAAGAGGATGGGCCAAGTCCTATGGAGAGCAAGGCAGGTGACTCTGGAGGCACTACTGAGTAAGAAAAACCAGAGTGTCCAAGCCTGCCATATCAAGAGCTAGGAGCCTGCTTTGCATGACAATGCAAACTAAAATAATTTGCATGTGTTTTCCTGGGCATGATTTACTCCTGAGAACATATGGTACAGATACCTATGGCTTGAGAAATCTCCTCAACTGCTAAGAAGCAGAGGGCACTGTCACTCGGCCCAAGGCCTCTTGTCCTCTCTGTTCCCCCCTCAGCTACGGCTCTACCCTGGTCTGCTGTAGCCTGCTCTTCACAGCTCCTAGATGTATTCTTTATGACTCCACATCACCCATGACCACTGCACTCTCTATGCAGGCCAATGAACGTCACCCTGGGGGCACACAACATTAAGAAGCAGGAGAAGACCCAGCAGGTCATCCCAGTGAAAAGAACCATCCCCCACCCAGACTATGATGATCAATACTACTACAATGACATCATGTTATTGCAGGTATGTCCCCCTCCCAGCTGCCTCTGTCCTCCCTAGTACAGGTGCTACCCTCCCACCATGACCCTGCCCTTTTACTGACTTGCACCCTGGCCATCATGGTGTCCAGGCCCAGAGGCCCTTATCTGAACTGAACTCTTTCTTCTCCCCAATAGCTAGAGAAAAAAGCCAAGTTAAACGCAGCTGTGCAGCCTATCAAGCTGCCCAGGGGCAAGGACAAGGTGAAGCCTGGGAAGGTGTGTCTTGTGGCTGGCTGGGGGAGAGTGGCCCCAAATGGCAAATGCTCCAACACACTGCAGGAGGTAAAGCTGAAAGTACAGAAGCACCAGGTGTGCGAGCGCGATGAATTCTTAAAAGAGTCCTACAAGAGTAGCATCCAGATATGTGCGGGAGATCCAAAGGAAAACAAAGATTCCTTAAAGGTAAGACTGAGTGTCTCTCTTGGCTCTGAGGAGAGGGGTGTTTGGGAGAAGATCTGGGGCATGGAGACCAGGCAGCATGAGCCTCCTTCACCCAGTTGGCTGTGATTTCTCCCTGGAAAGAGAAGAAGGGTGCAGCTGGGAGTACCTAGGGCCTGCACTGAATGATGCCTGCCTGGAAAGCTGAGCTTGCAATGCTCCACACTGCCTCAGCTCACAGGCATTAGAGACCTGTGCACCTATGTGTGCAGTTGCTCTCACTAAGTGGCTTATCAGTGCTGGCACCCACCCTGGTCTCTCGGCTCATCCTCCATGCTGGTGTCTGTGCCACTCACCTGCTTCCAAAACCTTGAACAATGCAACAGTGGACCCTCACACTTTCATAGGGAGACGGTCCCAGAACCTGGGGAGCAGGACAGAGGCTGACCCCAGGAAGGAGGTGAAGTAATAACAATGTCCACAGTCAGAACATATCAGCTGAGAGCCCTCAGAGTCCTGCAAAGTCCTCTGAACGCAGACCCTACATTTCGCCCTTGTCTGAGAGGTAGTCTGAGATGGCAGGGAGGATCCAACCAGGAGGATATAGGCTCAGTCCTCCCTCTTCTCTCTTCACAGGGGGACTCTGGAGGCCCTCTTGTGTGTAACCATGTGGCCCAAGGAATTGTCTCTTATGGAAATGAAAATGGGACACCTCCAGGCGTCTACACCAAAGTCTCCAGATTTCTAGCGTGGATAAAGGAAACCATGAAAAGACACCAACTGCAGGAGACAAACTAAGGCACCTATGGGACTAATCTTCTCTCCAGAAACTGAGTCTAGAATCACCCTGGAGGAGGTGCCCAGAACTGAATAAATGTCTCTTAGCCATGTGGGAAGGCTGGTTTCTTCTTTATTCACTGGCCTTCATTCACAGGGTCTGTGTGCCAGGCAGCCAATGACACAGTTCTCCTATTTGCTGCTTTTCCCTCATCTTTCTCCCTCAACACCTGCCTAAACCCCACACAAAGCTGGGACCCAGCTCCTTCCCACCTACTCCAGTATTTCCGGGGCTTGCCTTTCTTCCAGTGTTGGAGCTGGGCACCACCAGGAGAAATTTTGGATGGCTCTTGTCCTGGGTCTCATGGTGAGTTTTCTACCTCCTTCCTTGTATGAGGGGACAGAAAGGAAGGGGAGAGCACCATGGGTCCTGGAGGCCAGGTAGGCACAACTGAGGTCACTGCTCAAGGACATGGTCCTACCCCCTGGGCACAGGAAGGGCCCTTCTAAACAGGATATTTCTCTTCCCCAGGTTTATCCTTAAGAGGGACAGTCCTTAAATAGCCCCTCATTCTCACATGGAATTACATCCCTTCCCTGCCCTCCTCTGAGTTCAGGGTCCACCTTGACCTCCAACTTCATGGCTGCACATTCTTCTCCATCCCTGCTCATATTCTATCAACTCCTCTCCAGACCACACTGATCTGGGCTGCTTCCTTACTCAAATCCCTCCACCTAGGACTCCCAGATCCCCGTGGGGTTCCATCAGGCCTTTCCCATGGGGTGCCAGCCCAGCTCATGCCCTGGCAGAGAGGGGACATCATAAGAACCAGGGCAGTGCTGGCATCGTGCAGGGTCCATGGAGGACTGGCTGGCAGGATCTCTCTACAGAACACTTGGTCCTTCTTTCACTTGGGCACAGCTAAAGCAACCCCTCACTTTCAGATTGGTGTTCTCCCATGTGCTCAGGGTCCACTGGCCACCTGATCACTCACCAGCCTAAGCCTCTTTCAGCCTGTCCTCTTGGTCACTGCCAGCTGTAGCCTGAGACTCCCTGCTAGTCTTCTAGGCTATATCAGTTGTATAAGTTCCATAAAAGAGTGCCTTTCTGCAGAAGGACTGTGAAACACAGCTTTTTCCAGCAATCACACTCATTGAGCACTTCATAATGGCCAGAACTTGGGAACATACCGTTAACACAGAAACAGACCTAAGTGGAATGGACAGTGTTGGAGACTTTCCAAATTGTCCTGCTCCATCTGTAATGACAGATTCCAGGGACCCCAACAGACCTCCAGGAGCTGAATCTGATGCAATCACACAAGAGTCTTTATTGCAAGCTCGAGCCTGGACTCACAACCGTTTCCAATGAAGCGGTCCCAGGGAATGAGTCCCAGTCTTTGTTCAGTGAGATTTTATAGGTTTTTGGGGATACTCTATGTGTCACAACGTCACACAGAAAATCACTGCATACTGTGGGAAAATCAAACAACAACTCTTAACATTGATTAGCACATTCACTGACGGGAACAAGTTGGGTAGGGGTGATTGGTTAAGTACAAGAGGGGGATTCCTTTGAACTGATTGGTTTAAGCCACAAGGGGTGTATTTGCTAAACTACATGGTTTCCTAACATGTTATCAGCCACCATAAACTACTAGGGGGTCATCTTGTATCCAGGTATTTTCCCTGTCCCATGCTGATTGGAGATTGCTAGGGGGTTGCTATGGATCCTCACCTAGCCTAACTGAGTCAGGGACACCTGGACCTGCAGATCTCTCCTATTATTTACAGACAAACAACTCAGAAGGGTGGGTATATGCTTAGGAGTGCTCTGTGGGTTTTTCCAAGGACAAGGGTCACATCCCCTTCCTTGGACAGGCTTTGAGATAGAAGCTGTTTTTAAAAATGGAGTCACATCAGTTTCTCACATCCTCCCTATCAGTCCATAAGGTATAGACCTATGGGAGAAATACATTAGAATTCAGAATTTATATCTTAGTTTTATTTCTAGTTACAGGCAATATGAATACAATATTGCGTGATGCTCTAGGACAAAGACTATGAAATTTGGAAGTGGCTTTCATCATTTAGTTTGTGGATGTGAAGCTGCTGAACTATTCACCAGAGCATCCTTCTTAGGAGAGAGGGCAACAAATAGGGAAGAAGATTACCAGGGCAACCTTACTTTATTTGTTTTCAAAGTAGCAGATATAAACGCCAGTGTACAGATTCACACTGAAGGAGACACACACATGCAGTTGGACTGCTCAGAAACATAATCCCCATCATTACTGTACCCCTGCCATACAGAACAACATGAATCAGGGAGGATCCTGGGGCCTGGGAAAATGGAAATATGGCTCTAATATTCAGGCCATCATGGTTACTGCTCCCATCCATGTCCCCAGTGCCACCTGGGAGTCTCTTTGGTGGGAAGTTCCTATCTTGGAGATCACAGATAGTGTGTAACTTTTGTTAAATAAAGGTATGCCTATGTGGGGCTAACCCCGCACTCTGGATCAGGGTCTGTCCATTCATAATGGGCACTGGAAGTTTAGCACAAGTTCTAGCTCTAGATGAATGCCCCCTTGTACCAAATACATATACCACTTTATACTCCTTTGTGACATGAAGTAAAATCTACCCCTTCAATTATGTAACTCTCAAAGGTATGCCCTTTTCCATTCCTTTGTGTACAAATCATGCTGCCACACAATCATAATGATCTTCTATAAGGAAAAAGCAATGGATGTCACACAGCTTCACATTTGGGGCTGAAAGAAATTCCTGCATCTAAGACATGCTAGGAACAGGCTTCTGCATTAGGAAAAAAAGAAGAAGAAGAATATACAGAAAGAAAGTCAAACAAAAAAATAGTATTTAAAAAAGTGACTTGGTCATTTGCCTACATATTCAATTTAGGAGTTACATCTCCTTTGAGGAAAAGGTTCTGTAGTTTAAAGTAACTTTAAAAACCATTGTTGTAGGCCTTTATCCTCCTCAGGAAGAGGAAGAAGAAAGAAATGTCCAGGAAAGGATAATCACTGACCAAAGGTGTTCACACCAAGCCCAGGTCCCCCCATCACCATGCTAGTAAGGGGCCTTAAGTGTCTCTAACACTCAGCCTAGGGTGGCTTCCCAGCATCTCTAAGCATGAGATGAGCTGCTTTCTGCTCAGAAACCTCCCTAGAGAGAAAGTCTCTGTGCCCTCATGCAGTTGCTCAGTGACAGGATTTCACAGCACCTTCCTCTAGTAGTAGAAACCACCCAGAGGCACAAGTGGGTGGATTCAAATGTCAATTGAAAATCTATCTGGTAAAGTTAACTACATAGATAAATACTAAAGCTAGTATGGTTGTATATTTGGTCTCTAGATCCTCTTTTTCTCCTATATGATTTAAAGAAAAATGCATAAAATAATGTTAATTGGCACACAGTATATTAGGACATAATTTGTGATGTTAACAAAGAGTGGTATGGATCTGGATAGGAGCAGAGTTAAGGTGTGTTGTTGAAGGTACATTGGTATTAATTCAAACAACATTAGTATACCTGTAGGATATTCACTACTATAAAATGTAGGCGATTACATTTTATAGTTATCATTAAGAAAGTAACTTAAAAATATACTCAGAAAAGTAAACAAATCATTCAAATTCTACATTAGAAAAAAATCCACCATAAAAGACAGCAATATTGGATGAATTGAGGAGCAAAAAATATATGACATAAAAAACACACAGCAAACTGGCAGAAAAAAACAGTTTCTCATTATCAATAATCACTTCAGTGTAAATGGACTAAACTCACCAATTCAAAATCAGGGATTGGAAAAAGGGATTAAAACCATGATCTAACTATATGCTGCTTTTGAGACTTACCTTAAATGCTACTATATAACAAGGGTGAAAACGAAAGAACAGGAAAAGATATTCCATGCAAAAGTAATCTAAAAAGAGCTGGGTGGCTATGTTAACATCAGATAAAATAGACTGTAAAATAAATCATATTAAAAGACACAAAGAACATTGCATATTGAATGAAAGTCAATACCTCAAGAAGATAATATATATGTAACCTTCACAGACATATATGCAACAAAAATCAGCTATCCAGAAAGACGAAGCAAACATTGGCAGAGTTGAAGGAAGAAATTGACAGTTCCATAAAAATCCTTGGGAGCTTCAATACTTTGCTGTAATAGTGGATAGAATATCTAGACAGAAGATGAACAAAATACAGAATTCTAGAACAACACTGTAAACCATCTAGACTCTCTGAAAGCAACAAAATGCACATTTCTCTCAAGTACAAATAAAACATTCTTCAGAATACACAACATGTTATGCCATAAACTAATTATCAGTATGTTCAAAAAAGATTGAAATAATTCAAATTCTTTTCTCTAGTCACAATAGAAGAAAGCTAGAAATCAATAACAAAAGGAAAATAAAAGTTCACAAACTTGGAAATTAAAATACTCACTTAAATAATCAATGGGTCAAAGAAGAAATCACAAAAGAAATTAGAAAATTCTTTGAGATGAAAGGAAATGAAACTTAACAAAATAGATGGGATATAGACAAATCAGTGCCCAGAGGGATATATATCTGGGAACATGTACATAAAAAAGGAAAGATCTCAAGTCAATATCATAAGTTTACACATGAAAGAACTAATAAAAGATGAAATAACTCAGCCCACCCAAAGGAAGAAAATTTATGAAGATTATAAAGAAATCCATAAAATGGAAAAAAATCAAACCACAGGTGGTTTCTTTCAAAAGATAACAAAATTGACAAACTTTTAGCTAGATCAACTCAGGACAAGATGATTCATATTACTAAAGGCAGAAATGAAAGTAGAGACATTCTACTCATGAAACAGATTATAAAAGAACAATTGAACCAAGTAAAATTTGATAATATACATGGAATGGACAAACTCCTAGAAATCCAGCAATTATCACAATTGACTCAAGAAAAATAAGAAAACTGACCAGACCTGTAACCAGTAAAGACTTTGAGTCAGTAATTTAAAAATCTCCTAATAAATAAAACCTCAGTAACAGAGAGCTTCACTGGCAATTACTACCAAACATTTACCTAAGAATATCACCAAATTCTTCTTTTAAAAAAAAATCAAAGAGGAGCTGGGGTTGTGTCTCAGCAGTAGAGCGCTCGCCTCGAAAGTGTGAGGCGCTGTGATCCAGCCTCAGCACCACTAAAAATAAATAAATAAAATATAGGTATTGTGTCCAACTGCACTTAAAAAATAAACATTGAAAAAAATTGATGAGCAGGTAGCACTTCCTGACATTCAAAGAGACCAAAACACAGATACAAAAGTCAAGTAATTATGTCCAAAGAAAAGAAAATTACACACCAATATTCCTTATAAATATACATGCAGAAATTCTAACAAAATTATAGTAGATCAAAGCTGACTGCACAACAAAAGGATCACACATGCATGACTAAGTGAGATTTATTCCAGGAAAGCTGGATGTGGTTCAATATAAGGAAATAATCAAGGTGATACACTATATTGAGACAATGGAGAAGCAAGACCATAGGATCATCACAACAGATGAAGAAAAAAAATTAGAAAAATTCAAAACTCCTTCATGATTTACAAAATTCAGCAAACTAGGGAAAAGAGAAATTCCTTAACATTATAAAGGATGTTTATCAAAAACCCAAAGCTATCATCATCCAGAGTGTTGGAAGACTGAAAGCTTCCCCCTAGCTTTACCACAAGATGCATATATAAAACACTAGAAAAACCAGGCACAGCAGGAACTTACCTCAACATTGTAAAAGCTATCTATGCTAAACCCAGACCAACATCATTCTAAATGGAATAAATACATAACATGTTGTGTATTCTGAAAAATTGGAAGCATTCCCTCTAAAAATTGGAACAAGACAGGGATGCCCTCTTTCACCACTTCTATTACATAATCCTCTTTGACCACTTCTACATAATCCTCAAACCTCTAGTCAGAGCAATTAGATAGATGAAAGAAATGAAAGGGAAACAGATAGGAAAAAGAAGAACTCAAATTAGCACTATTTACCAATGATATGATTCTATAACTAGAAGACCCAAAAAATTCCATCAGAAAATTTCTAAAACTAGTAAATGAATTCAGCAAAATAGAAAGATATAAAATCAATACCCATAAATCAAATGCATTTCCATCAATATCAATGATGAAAAATTAGGAAAATTACCCCATTCACAACACTCAAAAAAATAAAATACTTGGGAATCAACAAAAGAGGTGAAAAGACATCTACAATGAAAACTACAGAACACTAAAGAAAGAAATTGAAGAAGACCTTAGAAGATGGAAAGATCTCCCATGTTCTTGAATAGGCAGAATTAATATTGTCAAAATGGCCATACTACCAAAAGCACTATAAATATTCAATGCAATTCCAATTAAAATACCAGTGACATTCCTTATAGAAATAGAAAAAGCAGTCATAAAATTCATCTGGAAAATAAGAGACCCAGAATAGCTAAAGCAATCCTTAGCAAGAAGAGTGAAGTAGGTGGCATCAATATACCAGGACTTAAATTTTACTACAGATCAATAATAACAAAACAGCATGGTATTGTTACCAAAATAGACTGTAGATCAATGGTGCAAAATAGAAGACACAAAGACAAACCCATATAAATACAGTTATGCCATACTAGACAAAGGTGCCAAAAACGTACATTGGAAAAAAGATAGCCTCTTTAACAAATGGTGCTGGAACTAAGAACAGAGCAGAGAGGAAGAGCATGAGAAAAAGATTAACATTAAACCGGGACGAGAGGTGGGAGGGAAAGGGAGAGAGAAGGGAAATTGCATGGAAATGGAAGGAGACCCTCATTGTTATACAAAATTTCATATAAGAGGATGTGAGGGGAAAGGGAAAAAAAAACAAAACAAGGGAGAGAAATGAATTACAGTAGATGGGGTAGAGAGAGAAGATGGGAGGGGAGGGGAGGGGGGATAGTAAAGGATAGGAAAGGTAGCAGAATACAACAGTCACTAGTATGGCAATATGTAAAAACGTGGATGTGTAACCAATGTGATACTGCAATCTGTATACGGGGTAAAAATGGGAGTTCATAACCCACTTGAATCTAATGTATGAAATATGATATGTCAAGAGCTTTTTAATGTTTTGAACAACCAATAAAAAAGAAAAAAAATGGTGCTGGGAAAATGGAGATCCATATGCACCAAAATAAAAATGTTATCTCTCACCGTGCGTAAGACTCAACTGTATGTGGATCAAGGACCTAGGAATTAGACCAGAGACCCTGCGTCTAAGAGAAGAAAAAGCAGGCCCAAATCTTCATCATGTCAGATTAGGCACTGACTTCCTTAACAAGACTCTTAAAGTGCAAAAAATAGAATAAAGAATCAATAAATAGGATAGATTCAAACTAAAAAGCTTCTTCTCAGCAAAAGAAACAAACAATGAGGTTAAAAGACAGCCTAGAGAGTGGAAGAATATCTTAACCACATGCAAATCAGATAGAGCACTAATCTCCAGGATATATAAAGAACTCAAAAAGCTTAACATACAACCACCCCCCACCACTCACACACACACAAAAAAACAATAACCCAATCAATAAATGGGCTAAGAGACTGAACAGACACTGCACAGAACATGCACAAGTGACCAACAAATACATGAAAAAATGTTCCACATCTCTAGTAATTAGAGAAATGTAAATAAAAACTACTCTACGATTTCATCTCACTCCAGACAAATGGTAGTTATCAAGAATAAAAACAACAATAAATGTTGGAGAGAATGTGGGGAATAAGATACACTCATATATTGCTCATGGGACTGCAAATTGGTGTAGCCAATATGGAAAGCAGTATGGAGATTCCTTGGAAATCTGGAAATGGAACCACCATTTGACCCAGCTATCCCTCTCCTCCGACTCTACCCAAAGGACTTAAAAACAGCATACTACAAGGACACAGCCACATCAATGTTTATAGCAGCACAATTCACAATAGCTAAACTGTGGAGCCAACCTAGATGCGCTTCAGTGGATGAATCGATAAAAAAAAAATGTGGCATATATACACAATGGAATTTTACTCAGCAATAAAAGAGAATAAAATCATGGCATTTTCAGGTAAATGGATGGTGTTGGAGAAGATAATGCTAAGTGAAGTTAGCTAATTCCAAAAAAACAAATGCCCAATGTTTTCTCTGATATAAGGAGGCTGACTCATAGTGGGGTAGGGAGGGGGAACATGAGACGAGAGGGAAATGGCCATACTACCAAAAGCACTATAAAGATTCAATGTAATTCCAATTAAAATACCAATGACATTCTAGATAGGGAAGAGGGGAAGGAGGGAAAGGGAAGATGCAGGGGATGAGCAAAGATGGTGGAATGTGATGGACATCATTATCCAAAGTACATGTATGAAGACACAAATTAGGTGTCAACCTACTTTATATACAAACAGAGATATGAAAAATTGTGGTATATATGTGTAATAAGAATTGTAATGCAAAAAAAACCAAGTTCATGTATAAAGACATGAATTGGCGTGAACATATTTCATACAAAGATATGAAAAATTGTGCTCTCTAGGTGTAATAAAAATTGTAATGCATTCCGCTGTCATATATTTAAAAAATAAAATAAATTAAAAATATAAAAAATACAAGCTATGATGACTGTTGATAAGGATGTGGGGGAAAAGGTACACTCATACATTTCTGGTGGGACTGCAACTTGGTGTAACCATCCAGAAAGCAGTATAGAGATTCATTAGAAAACTTGGAATGGAACCACCATTTGACCCAGCCATCCCCCTTCTTGGTCTATATCCAAAGGACTTAAAATCACATACTATAGTGACACAGCCACATCAAAGTTTATAGCAGGTGAATTCACAACAGCTAAACTGTGGAACCAACCTAGATGCCCACCAATAGAAGAATGAATGGATAAATAAACTGTAGTATATATACACAATGAATTATTACTCAGCATTAAAGGGGAATAAAGTTATGGCATTTGCAGGTAAATGGATGGAGATGGAGAATATAATGGTAAGACAAATAAGCCAATCTCAAAAAAACCAAAGGCCAAATGTTTTCTCTGGTAAGTGGATGCTGATCCATAATGGGGGAATGAGAAGAATGGAGAAACTTTGGACTGGGCAAAGGAGAGGATTGGGAAGGGAGGGAGTATGGTGCAGGAAAGATGGTGGAATGAGACGGACATTATCACCCTAGGTATACATACAATTGCACAAATGGTGCAATTCTACATCGTGTACAATCAGAGAAATGAAAAGCTGTGCTCTATTTGTGTACAATGAATTGAAATGCATTCAGCTATCATGTATAACTAATTAGAACAAAATTTAAAAGTTTAAAAAAGACTGTATATAAAGAAAATATCACAGATCCAAACCAAAACCAGACATAGTTTAATAAATGAATTCAGCAATTTGAAAGATGCAAGATTGGTTGTTTTTCCATATACTAGCAATGTGTATGACAGAAAAAGGAAATTAGGAAAACAATTTTTGATTAGAACATACAAAAGAAAAAAATACCTAAAACTAAATTTCACCAAGGAAATGAATAATTGTGCACTGAAAACTACAATGCACCACTGAAATAAAGTAAAGAAGACATAATTAAAAGGACAGACACATCTATGTTCACAGACTGGAAGATGATATTGGTATACGGCAATACTTTCCAGATTCAATACACTATGAAGATTCCAGTAGCTTTTTGTTTTCTCAAATGGAAAAGACAATGCAATGGAATTGCAAGAATCCCCAAGAAGTACTAAGGCTGTAGCTGAGTGGCAGAGCACTTACCTAGCATATGTGAGGCACTGGGTTCGATCCTCAGGACCACATAAAAATAAACAAATAAAATAAAGGCATTCTGTCCATCTACAAACTACAACTACAAAAAATAAAATAAAAATAAATCCGAAGAAGCAAAAAACATATTGAAAATGAAAAATGTTAAAAGACTTCAATTTCTCAATTTCAAAACTTACTACAAGTTAGAGTAATCAAAACATGGTGGTACTGGCATAAAGAGATACACATGAACCAATGGAATGGAATTGAGGGTTCAGAAATAACCCAATGTTTATAGCCAATTCATTTTTAATAAAACTGGTCAATGAAGTCTTCACCATTCAGTGAAGAAAGAATAATATCTTCAACAAATGGAACCTGGACACGTGGTCAACCACAGGCAAAAGAATATGGTGGACCTCTATCTCACTCCATGCTTCATAATCAACTCAGAATACATCAAGAGCCTATGTAATAGTTAAAAACATAAAACTCTTAGAAGAAATCCTCAGGGAAATCTTCATGCCCTTCTGATTTGACAATGGATTCTTGGGTCTGACACCAAAAGAACAAACAAACCATGAAATAAATAAGTTGGACTTCCCAAAAGTCTTGTGTATTAAATGTCAGTGTTGAGAAAATGAAAAGACAACCAGCAGAAAGGGAGAAAATGCTTAAAAATCACATATCTTAAAATAGTTTGGTATCCATGACATATGAAGAACTCCAATAACTCAACAATGGAAAATCAAACAATATAATTTTTGAAATGGGGATAGGGCTTGAGTTAACATCTTTCCAAAGAAGATATGCAAATGAATACTCAAAAAGGGGCACAACATTATTAGTCAAGAAGGAAATGCAAATCAAAACCAAAGTGACACCCCACTTCACACCACTACAACAAGTATAATAACAATAACAAAAAAGTAAGTGTTGGAAAGCATGTGGAGAAATAGGAACCCTCATACATTTTGGGTTGGAATGTAAAATGGTGCAGCTACTGTGGATAATGCATTGGTTCCTAAAGAGTTTCAACATTGGATTACCATATGACCCAGAAATTCCATTCCTAGAAATGTATCCAAGAGATAGAAAGAAAAACATATTAGGCAACAGAAATTTGTAAACAAATGTTTATCTCTGAATTAACCAAAACAGCCAAAATGTAGAAACAATATGAATCTCATCAAGAAATGAGTGAATAGATTGTGTGTAACACAATTGTCATAGGACAGAATAAATACCAATACATGCTATAGCTTGGATGGATCTCAGCACACTATTCTAAGTGCAAGAAGCCAGGTCCAATAGATACATACATGATTTCAATTCTATGAAATATCCAGAATATGCGAATTCATAGAGACTGAAAGAGTAGTGGTTGCCAGGGGCAATGTGGGGGATGGTAGTGTAAAGGGGAAAATGGAGTGACTGACAGGCTAAGAGTGTTCTGGACTGATGAAAAACATGGAATTACAGAGAGGTTGTGTTTGCACATTTTGAAACCATGAAATGTCACTGAAATTATACACATTTTTTTCTTTGTTTGTTCTAATTAGTTAATATGACAAAGAATGCACTTTAACACATGATACATAAATGTAGTATAACTTCTCATTCTTCTGATTGTACATAATGTAAAATCTCACTGGTCATGTAGACCTATATGTACCTAGGGTAATAATGTCTGGTTCATTCTACTATCCTTCCTAGTGCCATACCTACCCACTCCCTTTAGTCCACTCTGCCTTATAGGAAATAACTCTGTTCTTCCCTAGGTTCCCCTAACACACACTTATTGTGAATTATCATCTACATATCAGAGAAAACACTCTGGTTTTGATCTTTTAGGTTTGGCTTATTTCACTTAGCACAATATTCTCCAGCTCTATCCATTTACCAGCAAATGCCATCATTTCATTCTTCTTGAAGGTCGAGTAAAATTCTACTGGATATATACACCACATTTTCTTTATCCATTCACCTGTTGAAAGACATCTAGGTTGGTTTCATAGTTTAGCTATTGTGAGTTGAGTTGCTTTAAATACTGATGTGGCTGCATTGCTGTAGTATTCTGATTTTAAGCCCTTTGTATAAACCAAGGATGGCTGAGTCAAAGGTGATTCCATTTCCAGTTTTCTGAGAAATATTCACACCACTTTCCATAATGGTTGCACCAGTTTGCAGTCCCACCAGTAATGTATGAGTGTACCTTTTCCCCCACATCTTTGCCAACATTCATTGTTTCTTGTAATGTTCAGGTTGAAATTGTACACTTTTAAGTGATTAATTTGTATATTATATTAATTTCACCTCAATATTTATTTATTTTTTCTGCAGTGCTGGGAATCAAAGTCAGGGCTTCATACATGCTAGGCAAGCACTGACCACTAAGATACACTTCCAGATCCAAACCTAAATGGTTTTTAAATAGGCCATACCCAATGCTTAGCATAATACCTTTTTGAATTAAAAAATGAAGATATTACATGAGAAAAAATGTGTTAGATCATAGAAGACATTAAAGGTAATTATCAATGTATGGTAAGAAATCAGGTAATTTTAATTCATTTGCTTACGTTATTTTATAAATCTTACAACATTAAGAATTAAATGCATATTAATTTTTTATCTTTTTTGAGAAAGAATTTTTTTAATATTTATTTATGTTTTGAGTTTTCGGTGGACACAACATCTTTATTTTATTTTTATGTGGTGCTGAGGATTGAACCTAGCGCTCCACGCATGTCAGGTGAGCACGCTATTGCTTGAGCCACATCCCCAGCCCAAATGCATATTAATTTTAACAACTAGGAAAAAGACACTATGGAAATATTAACTGTTTTTTTTTTTCAGTACTAGGGATTGAACTCAGGGCCCTGCATTTGCACAGACTCTACCATTGAGCTACCTCTCTAGCCCTGTTTATTTTGAGACAAGGTCTCACTAAGTTGCCCAGGTTGTCCTCAATACTTGTAATCCTCCTGCCTCAGCCTCCCATGTACCTGAGAATAATAGATTTTTTTAAAGTTTTAAGAGAATGTTTAAGCTGTAGGGTTAAGAATAAAAGGAAATTGCATTACATGTACAGTATTGTCCCAAGTACAATACACTGCTTAAGTTTAAACATCTGTCTGTGGGAGTCAGGAAAATATGTGTTACTTTTCCTTTCTACTTTCTAAATTTTCTTAATGACACAGAATAACCACAATCAGACAAGTAATTTATTTTTTAAATGCTTGCTGTCGGGCATATTAAGTTTCTTTTAAAAGTAAGGCTTTAATAAATATAGATGCTATATTTATATTTGCTATTGACAAGGAGGATGCCTACACTGGAATTATTCATTTTGAAACTTAATGTTCTGCCTAGAAAGATAGTAATATATAGAGAACACAAAGATAGAAACTTAAATCACCAAAATCTAACAATTTCGAGACATAGTTGACCTTTGAAAAACATGGGTTTGAACTGGATAGGTCCGCTTATATGCGGATTTTGGTGGTGAGGTGGATTTGTAAAAATTTTGGAGAAAAAAAGGAACCTCATAGCCTATAATATTGAGAAAAATAAAGAAAATGGTATGTCATAAATACATAAAATATATATATGTAAGGGTCTATTTCACCACTTGCTACCATTCAGTATGCATTCATCTATTACAAAAGTTAAAACTTATCAAAACTCACACACACAAACTCAGATCATACACGATGCCACTCAGTGGAGAGAAAGGCAAAAAAAAAAAAGTGAAGAGGCTGCATTAAATCTTACTGCATGAATGAACTGCAGCACATCCTCATCCACTGCAGTAATTTCATAGCCATCTCCTGTTGCTGTTGCAGTGAGCTCCCGTGTTGTGACTCTTTAAAAGCCCCTGTGATGCTGATCATCCCCAGGTGAGCTCCACACTTTCAAAAGTCAGACCATAATTAGTTGTTCTTGTAAAAAAACCTGAGCATGGGCTCAGCTAGAAGCAATCCTTGACTTCCAGTGTAGTATGAACATCAGCATTACCAGTGTCTATTGTGAGCCTTCCTGTCAAGAGTGTGCCTCTCTGGCCAAAGATAGAGAGGACTAAAAGGACATTATTTTCCTTTGGCTGCCCGACATGCTTTCTCATTTCACATGGTATTAGTGACCTGACTAGCCTTTAGGACATCAGCCGTCTCCCATCCTTAGTTCAAGTGGTTTGGGTGGGTGGGAACTACCCTAGTCTACACTGAGAAGTAGGAGTGACCTGGCTCAGGTTACTCAGAGGATTCAACTCCAGGAGCCTCAGCAACTCATTAATTTAGTCCAGTGAATATTTGGTCTGAGAGTTTTTCTTAAAACATTGAGATGAGAGGTGGACTCTGTCACACTGAGTTTTGGTAATTTAATGAGAGATGTATAAAATACCCCTGTGAAGAAGGCATGGTGATGAACGGTTTGCCAGGTAGGATTCCAGGATAGTAGACGTACCTTGTTACTGTCTATACATCGCTCTACCTTATCCCTCCCTAAACCATGCCTGTTCATCTTCTACCAGAAGATCAGCTCTCTAAGGGAAGGAGACACATCTCCAATATGCTTGGTCCTAGCACAAGAGATGGAGGCACATCTGCTAAATGCACGTCTGCTACAGAAATTACCCTACTGAGCTCAGCAGCAAGGCATGGAGACTATGCATAGTTGTATCACTGGGAACCCAGAACACTTCACTGACCAATACCACATCCTACAGTCTCCACCTTATGCTCTGGGTTCCCGTTCTGAGGTGGAACAGGTGGTGCACTCTGAATCATCAGCACCCGGTACTGATGTGGTCACTGCCTAATTCTCTCACACAACCACTCAGAAGACGTCATCAGGCCAGGCAGTGGGGGTAGGGAGCTTTCATAGAAAGCCTTCTATGATGAAGCACCTTAAAAACAGACAGAAACACAAGATCTCAGAGCCCACTCCACCTTCTTCTGCCCCTGGGGACTAAAAGAAAACAAGAACGAAGCTCCACAAGCCCTCCTAGGAAGATGCATTTGCTCCTGCTCTTGTTGGCCTTCTTTCTGCCTCCCAAGGCACAGGCAGGTGAGTGACCATCCCCTCTCTCAGAGGTTCAACCCTGACCCACAGCTGGCACAGAACTCCTGTCCCTTCTGCACACCCCCGATCCATCCTTCTGCCCAGAGTCTTCTGAATCCCAGTTCCAGCCCCACTGCAGAACCCCAAGAGAGACACTGATTAAGCTAACAGGAACAGAGCAGGCAGAAGTCTGTTTGGAAGAAGAGCCAGTGGATGCAGACCCCTGCCTAGACCCCATTCTGGTCATCTGGAAACTGGGGCTTAGCTACAAGTGCACACCCCAGAGGGTGAAAGGGAGGAAATGTTCAATTCTCCTGGAAAGGAGCAGAGTGGGTCTGGCACCTATGTTTGGGGTGAGACAGGCACCCTTGCCAACTGCTTAAGAGAACTCTAGAGCCCAGGAGACCTCAGAAATGCTGGAATCACTGTCCCCAGAACACTTCCTTTGCTCTGTCCCAAGCCACTCTATCCCTTTTGCCAACTCTGTTTCTCTTCCCATACCTCTGGTGACTCCCCTGTTTTCCAGTGGAAGCCACTGTGGCAGACACTAACTTCTCTGCTTTCCAGAACCCCAGCAGCACTGCCCTACCAACCCTCACCCAGAGACAAACTGGAGCCATTCCTTGTGCATCCCATGGACTACACGTCAGGCCTAGGAAACAGGACAGAACAACATCTAGAGTAAACTGCAGTCCTGGCCAGTGGCAAGTAGCCAGTGTCCTTGGCATCACAGCACTCAGGAGGGCCTCAGAAATTTCTGGAATAACAAAGCTCCCCTGGGATTTCATTGTCCCTGAAAATGTATGCTCAACTCCACCTATGTAAGGAAGAAAAACTCATAGACCAACACCTGCTTTCCTTTCCTTATTCAGAAGAGGAAGTTGAGGCCCCATTTCTCAGCCCCTGCCCAGACTCAGGTCATCCAAGGTTCCCAAATGCCCCACAGTTCTGGAGGCATGAAACAGATGCCCACCTGCTGGATTCAGTGGGTGCACACAAGCAGGGTGATTTTTCCTTTAGGGGAGATCATCGGGGGACATGAATCCAAGCCCCACTCCCGGCCCTACATGGCCTATCTTCAGTTTGTTGCTCAGGGTGTACAGAAGAAGTGTGGTGGGTTCCTGATAAGAGAAGACTTTGTGCTGACGGCTGCTCACTGCTTAGGAAGGTGAGGAGCAGGAAACAACTCAGACCCATCTGCAAACATTACACAGAGACCTCTGCCCCTTCTCAGTAGACACACAGACACCTGGGAGAATATGTGCAGGAGAAGCCTTTACGGGTGGGAAAGAGGGTGAGACAAGTCTTATGGGGGGCAAGGCAGGTGACTCAAGAGGCACTACTGTGCAAGAAAGACCAAGGTGGCCAAGCCTGCCATATCAAGAGCTGGGAGCGTGCTTTGCTATGACAATGCAAACTTAAAATATTTGCATGTGTTTTCCTGGGCATGATTGAGTCCTGAGAACGTATGGTTCAGATATCAATGGCTTCAGAAATCTCCTCAGCTGGTAAGAAGCAGAGGGCACTGTCACTCAGCCCAAGGTTCCTCTCCTCTCTGTTCCCCCTCAGCTACAGCTCTACCCTGCTCTGCTGTAGCCTGCTCTTCACAGCTCCTAGATGTATTCTTTATGACTCCACATCACCCATGACCACTGCACTCTCTATGCAGGCCAATGAACGTCACTCTGGGGGCACACAACATTGAGAATCTGGAGAAGACCCAGCAGGTCATCCCAGTGAAAAGAACCATCCCCCACCCAGACTATGATGCTCATTATTTCTACAATGACATCATGTTATTGGAGGTATGTCCCTCGCCCAGCTACCTGTGACTCCCTAGTACAGGTGCTACCCTCCCACACTGACCCTGCCCCTTTACTCACTTCCATCATGGTCTTGATGGTCTCCAGGCCCAGAGGCCCTTGTCTGAACTGGACTCTTTTTCTTCTTCCCCATAGCTAGAGAAAAAAGCCAACCTTAATCCAGCTGTGCAGCCTATCAAGCTGCCCAGGGGCAAGGACAAGGTGAAGCCTGGGAAGGTGTGCCTTGTGGCTGGCTGGGGCAGAATGGCCCGAAATGGCAAATACCCCAACACACTGCAGGAGGTAAAGTTGAAAGTGCAGAAGCACCAGGTGTGCGAGCGCGAGGAATTATTAAAAGAGTACTACAAGAGTAGCATCCAGATATGTGTGGGGGATCCAAAGGAAAACAAAGCTTCCTTTCAGGTAAGACTAAGTATCTGTCTCTCTTGGCTCTGAGGAGAGGGGTGTTTGGGGGAAGATCTGGGGCCTGGAGACCAGGCAGCATGAGCCTCCTTCACCCAGTTGGCTGTGATTTCTCCCTGGAAAGAGAAGAAGGGAGCAGCTGGGAGTACCTAGGGCCTGCACTGAATGATGCCTGCGTGGAAAGCTGAGCTAGCAATGCTCCACACTGCCTCAGCTCACAGGCATTAGAGACTTGTGCACCTATGTGTGCAGTTGCTCTCACTAAGTGGCCAGTGCTGGCACCCACCCTGGTCTCTGGGCTCATCCTCCATGCTGGTGTCTGTGCCACTCACCTGCTTCCAAAACCTTGAACAATGCAACAGTGGACCCTCACACTTTCATAGGGAGACGATCCCAGAACCTGGGGAGCAGGACAGAGGCTGACCCCAGGAAGGAGGTTAAGTAATAACAATGTCCACAGTCAGAACATATCAGCTGAGAGCCCTCAGAGTCCTGCAGAGTCCTCTGAAAATAGACCCCACATTTCATCCTTGTCTGAGAGGTAGTCTGAGATGGCAGGGAGGATCCAACCAGGAGGATACAGGCTCAGTCCTCCCTCTTCTCTCTTCACAGGGGGACTCCGGAGGCCCTCTTGTGTGTAACCATGTGGCCCAAGGAATTGTCTCTTATGGAAATAAAAATGGGAAACCTCCCCGTGTCTACACCAAAGTCTCCAGATTCCTACAATGGATAAAGGAAACCATGAAAAGCCACCAACTGCAGGAGACAGACTAAAGCACCTATAAGACTAATCTTCTCTCCAGAAACTGAGTCTAGAATCACCCTGGAGGAGATGCTCACAACTGAATAAATGTCTCTTAGCCATGTGGGAAGACTGGTTTTTTCTTTATTCACTGGCCTTCATTCACAGGGTCTGTGTGCCAGGCAGCCATTGACACAGTTCTGCTATTTTCTGCTTTTCCCTCCTCTTTCTCCCCTCAACACCTGTTAAATCCCACACAAAGCTGTGACCCAGCTCCTTCCCACCCCTCCAGTATCTCTAGGGCTTGCCTTTCTGCCAGTGTTGGAGCTGGGCACCACCAGGAGAAATTTTGAATGGCTCTTGCCTGGGTCTCACGGTGAGTTTTCTACCCCCTTGCTTGTTGAGGTGGAAGATATATGTGGGGGATCCAAAGGAAACAAATAGTAGAGCACCATGGGTCCTGGAGGTCAGGTAGGCAGAGCTGAGGTCACTGCTCAAAGACATGGTCCTACCCCCTGGGCACAGGAAGGGCCCTCCTAAACAGGATATTTCTCTCCTTCAGGTTTATCCTTAAGAGGGATAGTCCTTGAATAGCCCCTCATTCTCACATGGAATTACATTCCTTCCCTGCCCTCCTCTGAGTTTAGGGTCCACCCTGACCTCCAACCTCATGGCTGCACATTCTTCTCTATCCCTGCTCATATTCTATCAACTCCTCTCCAGACCACACTGATCTGGGCTGCTCCCTTACTCAAATCCCTCCACCTAGGACTCCAAGATCCTAGGTTCCATCAGGCCTTTCCATTGAGGTGCCAGCCCAGCTCATGCCTGGCAGAGAGGGGACATCATAAGAACCAGGGCAGTGCTGGCATCGTGCAGGGCCCATGGAGGACCTGGCTGGCAGGATCTCTCTACAGAACACTTGGTCCTTCTTTCACTTGGGCACAGCTAAAGCAACCCCTCACTTTCAGATTGGTGTTCTCCCATGTTCTCAGGGTCCACTGGCCACCTGATCACTCAGCAGCCTAAGACTCTTTCAGCCTGTCCCTCTTAGTCACTGCTAGCCTATAGCCTGAGACTTCCTGCTAGCCTTCTAGGCCATATCAGTTGTATAAGTTCCATAAAAGAATGCCTTTCTGCAGAAGGACTGTGAAACACAGCTTTTTCCAGCAATCACACTCATTGAGCACTTCATAATGGCCAGAACTTGGGGACATGCAATTAACACAGAAACTGACCTAAGTGGAATGGACTGTGTTGGAGACTTTCCAAATTGTCCTGCTCCATCTGTAATGCCAGATTCCTGGGACCCAAATAGACCTCCAGGAGCTGAATCCAATATAATCACACAAGAGTCTTTATTGCAAGCTTGAGCCTGGACTCACAACCGTTTCCGAAGCAGCAGTCCTAGGGAGTGAGTCCCGGTCCTTTGTTCAGTGAGATTTTGTAGGTTTTAGGGGGTACTCTATGCATCACAACATCACACAGCAAATCATTCCATACTGCGGGAAAATCAAACAACAACTCTTAACATTGATTAGCACATTCACTGACGGGAACAAGTTGGGTAGGGGTGATTGGTTAAGTACAAGAGGGGGATTCCTTTGAACTGATTGGTTTAATCCACGAGGGGTGTACGTGCTAAACTACATGGTTTCCCAACACGTTATCAGCCACCATAAACTACTTGGGGGTCATCTGGCATCCCAGGCATTTTCCCTGTCTCATGATAATTGGAGGTTGCTAGGGGGTTGCTATGGATCCTCACCTAGGCTAACTGAGTCAGGGACACCTGAACCTGCAGATCTCTCATGTTATTTGTAGAAAAAACAACTCATCAGGGTGGGTATGTACTTAGGAGTGCTCTGTTGGTTTTTCCAAGGACAAGGGTCAGGCCCCCTTCATTGGACAGGCTTTGAGACAGGCTGTTTTCAAAAATGGAGTCATATCATTTTCTCACATCCTCCCTATCAGTCCATAAGGTATAGACCTATGGGAGAAATACATTAGAATTCAGAATTAATATCTTCATTTTATTTCTAGTTACAGGCAATATGAATACAATATTGCATGATGCTCTAGGACAAAGACTATGAAATTTGGAAGTGACGTTCATCATTTAGTTTGTGGATGTGAAGCTGCTGAACTATTCACCAGAGCATCCTTTTTAGGAGAGGGCAACAAATAGGGAAGGAGATTACCAGGGCAACCTTACTTTCATTTGTTTTCAAAGAAGCAGATATAAATGCCAGTGTACAGATTCACACTGAAGGAGACACACACATGCAGTTGGACTGCTCAGAAACATAATACCTGTCATTACTTTACCCCTGCCATACAGAACAACATGAATCAGGGAGGCTCCTGGGGCCTGGGAAAATGGAAACATGGCTCTAATATTCAGGCCATCATGGTTACTGCTCCCATCCATGTCCCCAGTGCCACCTGGGAGTCTCTTTGGTGGGAAGTTCCTGTCTTAGAGATCACAGATAGTGTGTAACTTTTTGTTAAATAAAAGTATGCCTATGTGGGGCTAACCCCGCAGCCCTGGATAAGGGTCTGTTCATTTATATGGGGCACTGGAAGTTTAGCACAAGTTCTAACTCTAGATTAATGCCCCCTTGTACCAAACACATACCACTTCATACTCCTTTGTGATATGAAGTCAAATCTACCCCTTCAATTATGTAACTCTCAAAGGTATGCCCTTTTCCATCCCTTTGTGTACAAATCATGCTGCCACACAATCATGATGATCTTCTATAAGGAAAAAGCAATGGATGTCACACAGCTTCACATTTGCAGCTGAAAGAAATTCCTGCATCTAAGATATGCTAGGAGCAGGCTTCTGCATTAGGGAAAAAAAAGAAGAAGAAGAAGAATATACAGAAAGAAAGTCAAACAAAAAAAATAGTATTTAAAAAAGTGACTTAATCATGTGCCTACATATTCAATTTAGGAGTTACATCTCCTTTGAGGAAAAGGTTTTGTGGTTTAAAATAACTTTAAAAACCATTGTTGTAGGCCTTTATCATCCTCAAGAAGAGGAAAAAGAAAGGAATCCAGGAAAGGTGTGTCCAAAGGTGTTCACACCAAGCCCAGGTCCCCCCACCACCATGCCAGAAAGGGACCTTAAGTGTCTCTAACACTCAGCCTGGGGTGGCTTCCCAGCATCTCCAGGCAGGAGATGAAACCTCCCTAGAGAGAAAGTCTCTGTGCCCTCCTGCAGTTGCTCAGTGACAGGATTTCATAGCACCTTCCTCTAGTAGTAGAAACCAACCAGAGGCACAAGTGGGTGGATTCAAATGTCAGTTGAAAATCTCTCGGGTAAAGTTAACTACATGGATAAATATGAAAGCTAGTATTGTTGTATTTTTTAGTCTCTAGATCCTCTCTTTCTCCTAAATGATTTAAAAGAAAAATGCATAAAATAATGTTAATTGGCACACAGTATACTAGGACATAATTTGTGATAACAAAGAGCAGTATGGATCTGGATAGGAGCAGAGTTAAGTTGTGTTGTTGAAGCTACATTGGTATTAATTCAAGCAACATCAGTATACTTGTAGGATATTCACTGTATATTATATAGTGATCATTAAGAAAATAACTTAAAAATATACTCAGAAAAGTAAACAAATCATTCAAAATTGAACTTTAGAAAAAAATCCACCATAAAAGACAGCAATATTGGATGAATTGAGGAGCAAAAAATATACGACATAAAAAACACACAGCAAAATGGCAGAAAAATGTTTCTTGTTATCAATAATCACTTCAGTGTAAATGGACTACACTTATACCAATTATGTCAGGAATTGAAAAAATGGATTAAAACTGTGATCTAACTATATGCTGCTTTTGAGACTTACCTTAGATGCTACTATATAACAAGGGTGAAAATGAAAGAACAGGGGAAGATATTCCATGCAAAAGTAATCTAAAGAGAGCTGGGGTGGCTATGTTAACATCAGACAAAATAGACTGTAAAATAAATCATATTAAAAGACACAAAGAACATTGCATATTGAATAAAAATCAATACCTCAAGAAGACAATATAGTGTAACCTTCACAGAAATATAGGCACCCAACATCAGCTCTCCAGAAAGATGAAGCAAACATTGGCAGAACTGAAGGGAGAAATTAACAGTTCCATAAAAATCCTTGGGAGCTTCAATACCTTGCTGTAATAGTGGATAGAACATCTAGACAGAAGTTCAACAGGATACAGAATTCTTGAACAACACATAAATCATCCAGACTCTCTGATAGCAAAATAATGCACATCTCTCTTAAGTGCATATATAACGTTCTTCAGAATAAACAATACATTATGCCATAAACCAATTTTCAGTATGTTCAAAAAATATTGAAATAATTCAAATTCTGTTCTCTAGTCACAATAAAAGAAAGCTAGAAATCAATAACAGAAGGAAAATAAAAGTTCTCAAACTTGGAAATTGAAATAGCCACTTAAATAATCAATGGTTCCAAGAAGAAATCACAAGAGAAATTAGAAAATTCTTTGAGATGAAAGGAAATAAAACATAACAAAATGGATGGGATACAGACAAATCAGTGCTCAGAGGGACATATATAACTGGAAACATGTACATAAAATGAAAGATCTCAACTCAACATCATAACTTTACAACTGGAAGAACTTCTTCCTTTTGATGTTTGCATTTATTGCTATGAGTTTTTTTATTAGTACTGTTTTTCATGTATGCAATAATTTTTGTTATGCTGCAGTTTGATTTTTGTCTAATGACACTATTTATTTTAAATTTCTCATTGATCCATTGGTTGGGATCATGTTGTTTAATATTCAATTACTTGTGGATTTTTCAAAATTTCTTCCATTATTAATTTTTAGTTTCATACTATTGTGTATAGAATAGATACTTGGTATGCTCTCATACTATCCAGGAGAATGTTCTAGGTACACTTGAGAATAATGTGTACTCATCTGCTGCATTTTGAAATGTTCCATAAGTTTGTTAGGTCTATGTGGTATATGAGGCAGGTGACTTTTTTTTTATTTTTCTGATACAGAATCTAAGCTACCTAGACTTGTCAAGCTCACCATCCTCCTCCCATTATCTTCCATGTAGCTGGCATTTTAAATGTATACTTCATGCCTGGACCCATTTCTTCAAAATTGTAGTTCAAGTCTAATGTTTCCTTATTAGTTTTCTATCTAGATAATCTGTCCATGGTCAACTTGTGGTATTGAAGTACTCTACTAGTACTGTATTGCAATCTTTCTCTACTTTTTACATGTATTTTACAGAGGGTCTAATGTTGGGTACCAATATAATTATAATTGTTATATAATTGTCACTTTGTCACTATCAAAAAAGAGAACTAATAAAAAATCAAATAAATAACTCAACCCAGCCAAAGAAAGAAAATTATAAAGATTATAAAGAAATCAGCAAAATGGAAAGAAACAAAATCACAAGTGGTTTCTTTCAAAAGATAACAAAATTGACAAGCTTTTAGCTAGATCAACTCAGAACAAAATATTTATATTACGAAAGGCAGAATTGAAAGTACAGACTTCTAACCATGAAATAGATTATAAAAGAACAATTGAATTGAACTCAGTAAAACTAGATAATTTACATGTAATGGACAAACTCCTAGAAATCCAGAATCATCACAACTGATTCAAGAAAAATAAGAAAACTGACTAGACCTATAACCACAAAAGAGTTTGAGTCAATAATTTAAAAATTTCCAATAAAGAAAACCTCAGGACCAGAGAGCATCACTGGCAATTTCTACCAAACATTTACCTAAGAATGTCACCAAATTCTTCTTTTAAAAAATCTAATAGGGGCTGGGGTAGTGGCTCAGCAGAAGAGCGCTTGCCTTGCACGTGCAAGGACCTGGGTTCAATCCTGAGCACCACATAAAAATAAATAAATAAAAGTATTGTGTCCAAATGCAAATTAAAAATAAATATTGAAAAAAAATTGAAGAGGAGGTAACATTTCCTGACATTCAAAGAGACCAAAACACAGATACAAAAGTCAAGTAATTATGTCCAAAGAAAAGAAAATCACACACCAATATTCTTTATGAATATACATGCACAAATCCTAACAAAATATAGTAAATCAAAACTTACTGCACAATAAAAGGATTACACATCCATGACTAAGTGAGATTTGTTCCAGGAAAGCAGGGTGTGATTCAACATAAGGAAATAATCAAGGTGATACACTATATTGAGACAATGGAGAAGAAAGGCCATACAATCATCAAAACAGATGCAGAAAAACACGTTAGAAAAAATTCAAAACTCCTTCATGATTTACAAAATTCAACAAACTAGGGAAAAGAGAAATTCCTTAACATAATGAAGGATGTTTATCAAAAGCTCAAAGCTATCATCATACACAGTGTTGGAAGACTGAAAGCTTCCCCCTAGCTTTACCACAAGATGTATATATAAAACACTAGAAAACCAGGCACAGTAGGAACTTACCTCAACATTGTAAAAGCTATCTATGCTAAACCCAAACCCAAAAACATTCTAAATGCAAAAAAAAGTAAGCATTCCCTCTAAAAACTGGAACAAGACAGGGATGCCCTCTTTCACCACTTCTATTACATAATCCTCTTTGACCACTTCTACATAATCCTCGAACCTCTAGCCAGAGCAATTAGACAAATGAAAGAAATTTAAGGGGAGCAGATAGGAAAAGGAGAACTCAAATTAGCACTATTTACTGATGATATGATTCTATAACTAGAAGACCCAAAAAATTCCATCAGAAAACTTCTAGAACTAGTAAATTAATTCAGCAAAGTAGAAATATATAAAATCAATACCCACAAATCAAATGCATTTCCATATATCAATGATGAAGTCTCTGAAAGAGAAATTAGGAAAACTACCCCATTCATAATAGTCTCAAAAACTGAAAAAAATAAAATACTTGGGAATCAACTTAACAAAAGAGGTGAAAGACATCTACAATGAAAACTAAGGAACACTAAAGAAAGAAATTGAAGAAGACCTTAGAAGATGGAAAGATCTCCCATGTTCTTGGATAGGCAGAATTCATATTGTCAAAATGGCCATACTACCAAAAGAACTACACAGATTCAATGCAATTCCAATTAAAATACCAATGACATGCCTTATAGAAATAGAAAGGCAATCATGAAATTCATCTGGAAAAATAAGAAACCTTAAATAGCTAAAGCAATTCTTAGCAAGAAGAGTGAAGCAGGAGGCATCACAATACCAGAACTTAACCTATACTACAAAGCTATAGTAACAAAAATGGATACTATTGGCACAAAATAGACATGTAGACCAATGGTACAGAATAGAAGACACAGAGACAAACCCATATAAATACAGTTATGCCATACTAGACAAAGGTGCCAAAAACGTACATTGGAAAAAACATATGGTGCTGTGAAAACTGGAGATCCATATGCACCAAAATAAAAATTCTTATCTCTCATCATGCATAAGACTCAACTGTATGTGGATCAAGGACCTAGGAATTAGACAGAGACCCTGAATCTAACAGAAGAAAAAGCAGGCCCCAATCTTCATCTTGTTAGATTAGGCAATGACTTCCTTAACAAGACTCCTAAAGTACAAAAAGATAAAATAAAGAATCAATAAATAGGATGGATTCAAACTAAAAAGCTTCTTCTCAGCAAAAGAAACAATGAGGTGAAAAGAGAGCCTACAGAGTGGAAGAATATCTTAACCACATGCAAATCAGATAGAGCACTAATCTCCAGGATATATAAAGAACTCAAAAAGCTTAACACACACACACACACACACACACACACACACACATAATAACCCAATCAATAAATGGGCTAAGAAATTGAACAGACACTTCACAGAACATGTACAAGGGACCAGCAAGTATATGAAAAAAAAATGTTCAACATCTCTAATAATTAGAGAAATACAAATCAAAATTATGATTTCATCTCACTCCAGACAGATGGTAGTTATCAAGAATACAAACAACAATAAGTATTGGCAAGGATGTGGGGGAAAAGGTACATTCATACATTGCTGGTGGGAATGCAAATTGGTGCAGCCAGTATCGAAAGCAGTATGGAGATTCCTTGGAAATCTGGAAATGGAACCACCATTTGACCCAGCTATCCCTCTCCTCCAACTCTACACAAAGGACTTAAAAACAGCATACTACAGGGACACAGTCACATCAATGTTTATAGCAGCACAATTCATAATAGCTAAACTGTGGAGCCAACCTATATGCCCTTCAGTGGATGAATGGATAAAAAAAATGTGGCATATATATATATATATATACACAATGGAACTTTACTCAGCAGTAAAAGAGAATAAAATCATGACATTTTCAGGTAAATGGATGGTGTTGGAGAAGATAATGCTAAGTGAAGTTAGCCAATTCCAAAAAAAACCAAATACTTAATGTTTTCTCTGATATAAGGAAGCTGACTCATAGTGGAGTAGGGATGGGGAACATGGGACAAATAGATGAATTCTAGATAGGGAAGAGGGGAGGAAGGGTAAAGGAAGAGGTAGGTGCTGAACAAGGATGGTTGAATGTGATGGACATCACTATCCAAAGTACATGTATGAAGACACATGGGTGTCAACCTACTTTATATACAAACAGAGATATGAAAAATTGTGGTATATATGTGTAATAAGAATTGTAATAAAAAAAAACAAGTGCATGTATAAAGACATGAATTGGCATGAACATACTTCATGCAAAGATATGAAAAAGTGTGATCTGCAGTGTAATAAAAATTGTAATACATCCCACTGTTGTGTATCTAAAAAAATAAAATAAATTTAAAAAAAGAAAAAATACAAGCAATGATAAGTGTTGATAAGGATGTGAGGGGAAAGGTACACTCATACATTTCTGGTGGGACTGCAACTTGGTGTAATCATCCAGAAAGCAGTATGGAGATTCATTAGAAAACTTGGAATGGAACCACCATTTGACCCAGCTTGGTCTATACCCTTGGTCTATACCCAAAGGATTTAAAATCAGCATACTATAGTGACACAGTCACATCAAAGTTTATAGCAGGTGAATTCCCAACAGCTAAACTGTGGAACCAACCTAGATGCCCACCAATAGAAGAATGGATAAAGATGATGTAGTATATATACATAATGAATTATTACTCAGCATTAAAAGGGAATAAAGTTATTTGCAGGTAAATGGATGAAGATGGAGAATATCATGCTAAGCAAAATAAGCCAATCTCAATAAAACCAAAGGCCAAATGTTTTCTCTGATAAGTGGATGCTGATCCATAATGAGGGGGAATGGGAAGAATGGAGAAACTTTGGACTGGGCAAAGGAGAGGATTGGGAGGAGAGAGGGTATAGTGCAGGAAAGATGGTAGAATGAGACCTATTACCCTAAGTACACATACAATTGCACAAATGGTGCAACTCTACATCGTGTACAATCTGAGAAATGAAAAACTATGCTCTATTTGTGTACAATGAATTGAAATGCATTCAGCTGTCATGTATAACTAATTAGAACAAATTTTAAAAAGTTTTTAAAAAGACTATATATAAAGAAAACATCAAAGGTCCAAACCAAAACCAGACATAGTTTAGTAAATGAATTCAGCAATTTGAAAGATTCAAGATTAGTTGTGTTTCTATATACCAGCAATGTGTATGATAGAAAAAGGAAATTAGGAAAACAATTCTATTGATGAGAACATACAAAAGAACAAAACACCTAAAACTAAATTTCACCAAATAAATGAAAAAATGTACACTGAAAACTACAGCTCATTGCTGAAATAAAGTAAAGAAGATCTAATTAAAAGGACAGACACATCTATGTTCACAGACTGAAAGACGGTATTGGTAAATGGCAATACACTATGAAAATTCCAGTGGCTTTTTGTTTTCTCAAATGGAAAAGACAATGCAATGGAATTGCAAGAATCCCCAAAAAGCACTAAGGCTGTAGCTGAGTGGCAGAGCACTTGCCTAGCATGTGTGAGGCACTGGGTTTGATCCTCAGGACCACATAAAAATAAACAAATAAAATAAAGTCATTTTGTCAATCTACAAACTACAACTACAAAAAATAAAATAAAAATTAATCCCAAGAGGCAAAAACCATATTGACAATGAAACAAGTTAAAGGACTTCCATTTCTCAATTTCAAAACTTACAAATTATAGTAATCAAAACATGGTGGTACTGGCATAAAGAGAGACACATGGACCAATGGAATGGAATTGAGAGTTCAGAAATAACCAGTTTATAGCCAATTGATTTTTTTTCCTCCAAGCAGATTTATTTAACCTAACAAAATTTTATATATAAAGTGATCTGGACATGCTGCTTCAAAACATGATCCTTATTAATATCCTGATACATTGGTTAAAAAGCAACTTAATCTAAAATAAATAGAAAAGTACCCAATGCATATTCAATGAATGGCTTAATCAGCGTAACTTAACTAGTTTTGTAAGATGATTAACATAGTAGGATTGAGTCCCTGTGACAGGCTGCTGGAAAACTGATGAGAGACATCAAGAGGCCATTCTGTGCACTGCCACAGTGATGCCATTATGTTTTTGGATCATAATGTTCCCATTATCTGATTCTAGGCAAACCACAGGAATATCAGTGAGGTCAGAGGTTAGCTTAGCTGCTTGTTGGGCAAGAACAGATATAACTCCAGCATGTTCATCTGACAGAGTCCCACTGACAGCCCAGATTAAGTCCTTGTGAATCTGTGCACAGGACTCCAACAATGGACGGATCCTCCAAGTGCTGCTCCAAAGTCGCCTCCATCCTGCTAGAAGCCCACCTCGGCGCAGGACACCGCAGTGCATCCGGTCTTCGGCCGCCAATTGATTTTTAACAAAAGTAGTCAGGAAGTCTTCACCATTCATGAAGAAAGAATAATATCTTCGACAAATGGAACTGAGACACATGGACAACCACAGGCAAAAGAATATGGTGGACCTCCATCTCATTCCGTGCTTCATAATCAAATCAAAATAGATCAACAGGATCCAACATGGCAGCGGGCGGAGAGGCAGCGTTTTCAATACCCCCCCAGTGATGGGGTCATAAAGTTGCATAGATAACACTTAGATTCTACCAACAGAGAATCTCCTAGCAAAATTCCACTGAAGAGAGACCGGCCGGGAGCTACTAGGATTTTTTGAAGCGACAGATTGCCCCAGACGAGCGAATCCCTGCCAGGAGACGCAGAGGTCCAGATCCGCCAACCACAGTCTGTGAGCCCCGGCGTGGCTGCCGGCCCGTCCGCCAGCAGCAAACGTGACTGGGTCCCGCTAGCCTCCGAGACGCAGCTTGGAAGGAAGCAGTCTTTAGTCAAGCCTTCATGAAATAGCGAGCTGGGAGCTGAAGCCAACCGGGGATGGACCAGTCCCACCCCTCCCTTCGGACACTCCGGCAAGGAGCCTGGGTCCCGCCATAGCAGAGAGGTGACGTCATCAGAGTTCGGCCGACGGAATTCCTTCCCAGAAGAATCCACTTTAGCAGGTGTGTGACTCCCTCCCCATCCAGATACAAGCAGCCAGGAAACTTCACGGACCTCTCAGGGGTCGTGTCTGTAGGGAAGCAGAGGGGATCCCCGACCCCCAACCCCCCATATCACCAGCGGTGACTCCCAAGGTCTTAGCCACCAGTTTACCACAGCACTGGGGCTTAAATGGGACATGCGGTGGGACTGCAAGTGTAACTAGATCTCTGGGGAACCGCTTCTGGTGAACAGGACCTGGTTGGCTGGCTGACAGGAGGAAGGGGGGTAAGGGCCGTAGAAGTGAAACGGCTCTGGACTGACAAGTCTGAGAGACTCCCAGGAGACGCCTTACAGGGATTGCTATGGGCAGGTAGAGAGCAGAAGCTCCACTCGGAGGGCACAGCTCCGCCTACTGGAAGAGAAGAAAATGGATCTCTAAGACTTCAATTTTTTTTTTCTTCTTCTCTCTCTGTTCCTTTCTCCCCTTTTCCTTCTCTCTTTCTTTCCCATTTCAAGTTTTATTGTTCTTTTCATTCTCCTCTAATCTACCTCTCTCTCTCTCCTTCTTTCTTTTTAAGAGCACCTTCATTCCCCTACCCCCCAACTTTCATCCCAAGCATTACGCCTTCCATTACATGTAATTGTCTAAATGCAAATAGGTGAATGTCTCGAGGCTGTCTATAGGGCTCCTAAATACCTAGCTACTACCAACACCCTGATCCAATTGCCTGTTAGTGTCCACCTTCAGTAGAGCAATCTTCTAAAGTAGCCAAGACATACTAACCCTTGTACCATCATAGCACCTAACCTAAACATATAGTTCTAAGAACAAACAACAAATCACTATATGCATACAGAACCTGGAAGCCTTTTATGAATTGAATGAATCAGCTTTAAAGTACAATAAAGCCCAACATTTCTAGACATAATCTCCCACCACAAAGGAGAGAAAACAGAGATATACAAAGCCAAAACAAATGTATAGGAGAAAGCAGTTACAAAGCCGTCAAACAGAGCTGGAAAGTAACGTGAACATCATGAAAATACAAGGTAAAAAAGGAGTACAAACAATGCAGGACAACTTAAATCTACAGGAGGACCTAGAAGCATCAGAAACATGGACAGGGAAAGAAATCAAGGCATACCTAACTCAGATGGAACGGAATATTAGAGAAGACATGAAGCAGCAAGTCCAAGCATTGAAAGTATATTTTGAAAATGAACTAAACAAACAAATTCAAAATGCAAAGAACGAGCTTTACCAGGAGATAGAGATTTAAAAATACAAACAAACAGTAATCCTAGAAATGCAAGAAACCATAAACCAGATTAAAAACTCTAACAAGAATATTACAAATAGACTAGATCAAGTAGAAGTCAGAACATCAGATAATGAAGACAAAGTTTATCACCTTGAAAAGAATATAGTCAACACAGAAAAGATGCTTAAATCTCACGAGCAATCTATCCAAGAGATATGGGATCTCATCAAAAAACCAAATTTGAGAGTCATTGGGATAGAAGCAGGCACAAAGATTCAAGCCAAAGGAATGGACAACCTATTGAATGAAATAATCCTAGAAAACTTCCCAGAGATGAAAGATGGAATGGATTGCCAAATCCTGGAAGCCTACAGGACCCCAAACATCCAAAACTGTAATAGGCCAACTCCAAGACATATAATTATGAAGATAGCCAACATACATAACAAGGAGAGAATATTAAAAGCTATGAGAGAAAGGAGGCAGATTACATTCAGGGTTAAACCAATTAGGTTAACGACTGATTTTTCATCACAGACTTTGAAAGCGAGAAGATCCTGGAACAACGTATTTCAAATGCTGAAAAATAATGGATTCCAACCAAGAATACTGTATCCAGCAAAATTAAGCTTCAGATTTGACAATGAAATTAAAATCTTTCACGATAAACAAAAGCTAAAAGAATTCACAGCCAGAAAACCAGCACTGCAAAGCATTTTGAGCAAAATACTACAAGAAGAGGAATTGAAAAATAGTGCCCAAAACTAACAGTGGGAGGTATCTCAGTAAAGGGGGAGAAAAATAACCAAAGAGGAAAAACTAGCCAAACTAAAATAAATAAATAAATAAACATGACTGGAAGTACAAACCATATTTCAATTGTAACCTTAAATGTTAATGGCTTAAATTCACCAATCAAGAGACACAGGCTAGTAACCTGGATTAAAAAAACAAATCCAACAATATGCTGCCTTCAGGAGACTCATATGAGAGGAAAAGACATACACAGGCTGAAGGTGAATGGTTGGGAAAAATCATACCACTCACATGGCCTTCGGAAGCGAGCAGGAGTGGCCATACTCATATCGAATAAAATCAACTTCAAACCTAAGTTAATCAAAAGGGATAAAGGAGGACACTATATACTGTTAAAAGGAACCATCCACCATCAAGACATAACAATTATCAATGTGTATGCACCAAACAATGGTGCTGCAACATTCATAAAACAAACTCTCCTCAAGTTTAAGAGTCAAATATACCACAACACAATAATTATGGGTGACTTCAACACACCGCTCTCGCCATTGGACAGATCCTCTAGACAAAAGCTGAACAAAGAAACTATAAAACTCAATAACGCAATCAATAACCTAGACTTAACCGACATACATAGAATATATCAACCATGATCAAGTGGATACATGTTCTTCTCAGCAGCACATGGATCCTACTCAAAGATAGACCATATATTATGCCATAGGGCGACTCTCAGTAAATATAAAAGTGTGGAGATAATACCATGCACCATATCTGATCATAATGGAATAAAACTGGAAATCAATGATAAAAGAAGGAAGGAAAAATCCTACATCACATGGAAAATGAACAATATGTTACTGAATGATCAATGGGTTACAGAAGACATAAAGGAGGAGATAAAAAAATTCTTAGAGACAAATGACAATACAGACACAACATACCAGAATCTATGGGACACAATAAAAGCAGTTTTAAGAGGGAAATTCATTTCTTGGAGTTCTTTCCTCAAAAAAACAAAACACCAACAAATAAATGAACTCACACTACACCTCAAAAACCTAGAAAAGGAAGAGCAAAACAACAGCAAATGTAGTAGAAGACAAGAAATAATTAAAATTAGAGCAGAAATCAACGAAATTGAAACAAAAAAAACCATTGAAAAAACTAAAAGTTGGTTCTTTGAAAAAATAAATAAGTTCGACAGGCCCTTAGCCATGCTAGTGAAGAGAAGAAGAGAGAGAACTCAAATTACTAACATACGGGATGAAAAAGGCAATATCACAACAGACACTACAGAAATACAGAAGATAATTAGAAAGTATTTTGAAACCCTATATTCCAATAAATAGAAGATAATGAAGATATCAATAAATTTCTTAAGTCATACGATCTACCCAGATTTAGTCGGGAAGACACACACAATTTAAACAGACCAATAACAAAAGAAGAAATAGAAGAAGCCATCAAAAGACTACCAACCAAATAAAGCCCTGGACCGGATGGGTATACAGCAGAGTTCTACAAAACCTTCAAAGAAGAATTAATACCAATACTTTTCAAGCTATTTCAAGAAATAGAAAAAGAAGGAGTTCTTCCAAATTCATTCTATGAGGCCAACATCACCCTGATCCCGAAACCAGACAAAGACACTTCAAAGAAAGAAAACTACAGACCAATATCTCTAAGAACCTAGATGCAAAAATCCTCAATAAAATCCTGGCGAATCGAATACAAAAGCATATCAAAAAAATTGTGCATCATGATCAAATAGGATTCATCCCTGGGATGCAAGGCTGGTTCAATATACGGAAATCAATAAATGTAATCCACCACATCAATAGACTTAAAGACAAGAACCATATGATCATCTCGATAGATGCAGAAAAAGCATTCAACAAAGTACAGCATCCCTTTATGTTCAAAACTCTAGAAAAACTAGGGATAACAGGAACTTACCTCAACATGGTAAAAGCTATATATGCTAAACCTCAGGCTAGCATCATCCTAAATGGAGAAAAACTGAAGGCATTCCCTCTAAAATCTGGAACAAGACAGGGATGCTCTCTATCACCACTTCTATTCAATTTAGTTCTTGAAATACTAGCCAGAGCAATTAGACAGACAAAAGAAATTAAAGGCATAAAAATAGGAAAAGAAGAACTTAAATTATCACTATTTGCGGATGACATGATAATATATTTAACAGACCCAAAAGGGTCTACAAAGAAACTGCTAGAGTTAATAAATGAATTCAGCAAAGTGGCAGGATATAAAATCAACATGCATAAATCAAAGGCATTCCTGTATATCAGCGACAAAACTTCTGAAATGGAAATGAGGAAAACCACTCCATTCACAATATCCTCAAAGAAAATAAGATACTTGGGAATCAACCTAACAAAAGAGGTGAAAGATTTATACAATGAAAACTAGAGAACCCTAAAGAGAGAGATAGAAGAAGATCTTAGAAGATGGAAAAATGTACCCTGTTCATGGATAGGCAGAACTAACATCATCAAAATGGTGATATTACCCAAAGTTCTCTACAGGTTTAATGCGATGCCAATCAAAATCCCAACGGCATTTCTTGTAGAAATAGAGAAAGCAATCATGAAATTCATATGGAAAAACAAAAGACCCAGAATAGCAAAAGCAATTCTAAGCAGGAAGTGTGAATCTGGAGGTATAGTGATACCAGAGTTCAAACTGTAATACAAAGCAATAGTAACAAAAACAGCGTGGTACTGGTACCAAAACAGACAGGTGGACCAATGGTACAGAATAGAGGACACAGAAACCAATCCACAAAAGTACAACTTTCCTATATTTGATAAAGGGGCTAAAAGCATGCAATGGAGGAAGGATAGCATCTTCAACAAATGGTGCTGGGAAAATTGGAAATCCATATGCAACAAAATGAAACTGAATCCCTTTCTCTCGCCATGCACAAAAGTTAAATCAAAATGGATCAAAGACCTAGATATCAAATCAGAGACACTGCATCTGATAGAAGGAAAAGTTGGCTCCGATCTACATACTGTGGGGTCGGGCTCCAAATTCCTTAATAGGACGCCCATAGCCCAAGAGTTAATAACAAGAATAAACAAATGGGACTTACTTAAACTAAAAAGTTTTTTCTCACCAAGAGAAACAATAAAAGAGGTAAATAGAGAACCTACATCCTGGGAACAAATTTTTACCCTTCACACTTCAGATAGAGCCCTAATATCCAGAATATACGAAGAACTCAAAAAATTAAACAATAAGATAACAAATAACCCAATCAACAAATGGGCCAAGGACCTGAACAGACACTTCACAGAGGAGGACATACTATCAATCAACAAGTACATGAAAAAATGCTCACCATCTCTAGCAGTCAGAGAAATGCAAATCAAAACCACCCTAAGATACCATCTCACTCCAGTAAGATTGGCAGCCACTATGAAGTCAAACAACAATAAGTGTTGGCGAGGATGTAGGGAAAAGGGTACACTTGTACATTGCTGGTGGGACTGCAAATTGGTGAGGCCAATTTGGAAAGCAGTATGGAGATTCCTGGGAAAGCTGGGAATGGATCCACCATTTGACCCAGCTATCGCCCTTCTCGGACTATTCCCTGAGGATCTTAAAAGAGCGTACTATAGGGATACTGCCACATCAATGATCATAGCGGCACAATTCACAATAGCTAGACTGTGGAACCAACCTAGATGCCCTTCAATAGATGAATGGATAAAAAAAATGTGGCATCTATACACAATGGAGTATTACGCAGCACTAAAAAATGACAAAATCATAGAATTTGCAGGGAAATGGATGGCATTAGAACAGATTATGCTAAGCGAAGCTAGCCAATCCTTAAAAAACAAATGCCAAATGTCTTCTTTGATATAAAGAGAGCAACTAAGAACAGAACAGGGAGGAAGAGCATGAGGAAAAGATAAACATTAAACAGAGATGAGTGGGGGGAGAGAAAGGGAGAGAGAAGGGGAAGCATATGGAAATGGTAGGAGACCCTCAGTGTTACACAAAATTACATATAAGAGGTTGTGAGGGGAAGGGGGGAAATAAGGGAGAGAATTAAACAACAGCAGATGAGGTAGAGAGGGAAGATAAGAGGGGAGGGGAGGGGGGATAGTAGGGGATAGGAAAGGCAGCAGAATACAACAGTCACTAATATGGCATTATGTAAAAATTGTGAATGTGGAACTAATGTGACTCTGCAATTTGTATTTGGGGTAAAAATGGGAGTTCATAACTCACTTGAATCAAATGTATGAAAGATGATATGTCATGAGCTTTGTAATGTTTTGAACAACCAATAAAAGAAAAATAGATCAACAGCCTATATAATAGTTAAAAACATAAAACTCTTAGAAGAAATCCTCAGGGAAATCTTCATGCCCTTCTGATTTGACAATGGATTCTTGGGTCTGACACCAAAAGAACAAACAAACCATGAAATAAATAAGTTGGACTTCACAAAAATCTTTTGTATTAAATGACAGTGTTGAGAAAAATGAAAAGACAACCAGCAGAAAGGGAGAAAATGCTTAAAAATCACATATCTTAAAATAGTTTGGTATCCATGACATATGAAGAACTCTGATAACTCAGCAATGAAACACCAAACAATGTAATTTTTTAAATGGGGATAGGGCTTGAGTTAACATCTTTCCAAAGAAGATATGCGAATGAACACTCAAAAAGGGGCACAACATTATTAGTCATGAAGGAAATGCAAATCAAAACCAAAGTGTCACACTTCACACCACTACAACAAGTATAATAACAATAGCAATTGGCAAGTACGTGGAGAAATAGGTACCCTCATATATTGTGGGTTGGAATGTAAAATGGTGCAGCTACTGTGGATAATGCTTTGATTCCTAAAGAGTTTCAACATTGGATTACCATATGACCCAGAAATTCCATTCCTAGATATGTATCCAAGAGAAAGAAAGAAAAACATATTGGGCAACAGAAATTTGTAAACAAATGTTTATCTCTGAATTAACCATAACAGTCAGAATGTAGAAACAATATAAATGCTCATCAAGAGATGAATGAATAAATTGTGGTGTAACACAATAGTCATAGGCAAGAATAAATACCAATACATGCTGTGGCTTAGATGGATCTCAGCACACTGTTCTAAGTGAAAGAAGCCAGGCCCAATAGATACATACATGATTCCAATTCTATGAAATATCCAGAATATGCAAATCCATAGAGACTGATAGAGTACTGGTTGCCAGGGGCGGTGTGGGGGATGGTAGAGTAAAGGGGAAAGTGGAGTGACTGACAGGCTACAGAGTGTCCTGGGCTGATGAGAAACTTGGAATTACAGAGAGGTTGTGGTTTGCACATTTTGAAGCCATGAAATGTCACCGAAATTATACATATTTTTCTTTGTTTGTTTGCTCTAATTAGTTATACATGACAAAGAATGCACTTTAACACATCATACATAAATGTAAGATAACTTCTCATTCTTTTGATTGTACATGATGTAAAATCTCACTGGTCAGGTAGACCTATATGTACATAGGGTAATAATGTCTGGTTCATTCTACTATCCTTCCTAGTGCCATACCTACCCCCTCCCTTTAGTCCACTCTGCCTTATAGGAAATAACTCTGTTCTTCCCTAGGTTCCCCTGACACACTTATTGTGAATTATCATCTACATATCAGAGAAAACACTCTGGTTTTGGTCTTTTAGGTTTGGCTTATTTCACTTAGCACAATATTCTCCAGCTCTATCCATTTACCAGCAAATGCCATCATTTCATTCTTCTTGAAGGTCGAGTAATATTCTACTGGATATATACACCACATTTTCTTTATCCATTCACCTGTTGAAGGACATCAAGTTGGTTTCATAGTTTATTTTTTTTTTAATTTTTTTTATTGGTTGTTCAAAACATTATAAAGCTCTTGACATATCATATTTCATACATTAGATTCAAGTTGGTTATGAACTCCCAATTTTACCCCAAATACAGATTGCAGAATCACATCGGTTACACATCCACATTTTTACATAATGCCCTATTAGTAACTGTTGTATTCTGCTACCTTTCCTATCCTCTACCATCCCCCCTCCCTCCCCTCCCATCTTCTCTCTCTACCCCATCCACTGTAATTCATATCTCTCCTTGTTTATTTTCCCATTCCCCTCACAACCTCTTATATGTAATTTTGTATAACAATGAGGGTCTCCCTCCATTACCATGCAATTTCCCTTTTCTCTCCCTTTCCATCCCACCTCATGTATCTGTTTAATGTTAATCTTTTCTTCCTGCTCTTCCTCCCTGCTCTGTTCTTAGTTGCTCTCATTATATCAAAGAAGACATTTGGTATTTGTTTTTTAGGGATTGGCTAGCTTCACTAAGCATAATCTGCTCTAGTGCCATCCATTTCCCTGCAAATTCTATGATTTTGTCATTTTTTAGTGCTGCGTAATACTCCATGGTGTATAAATGCCACATTTTTTTTATCCATTCATCTATTGAAGGGCATCTGGGTTGGTTCCACAGTCTAGCAATTGTGAATTGTGCTGCTATGAACATTGATGTAGCAGTATCCCTGTAGTACGCTCTTTTAAGGTCTTCAGGGAAAAGTCCAAGAAGGGCAATAGCTGGGTCAAATGGTGGTTCCATTCCCAGCTTTCCCAGGAGTCTCCATACTATTTTCCAGATTGGCCGCACCAGTTTGCAGTCCCACCAGCAATGTACAAGAGTACCCTTTTCCCCACATCCTCTCCAGCACTTGTTGTTGTTTGACTTCATAATGGCTGCCAATCTTACTGGAGTGAGATGGTATCTTAGGGTGGTTTTGATTTGCATTTCTCTGACTGCTAGAGATGGTGAGCATTTTTTCATGTACTTGTTGATTGATTGTATGTCCTCCTCTGAGAAGTGTCTGTTCAGGTCTTTGGCCCATTTGTTGATTGGGTTATTTGTTTTCTTATTGTTTAATTTTTTGAGTTCTTTGTATACTCTGGATATTAGGGCTCTATCTGAAGTGTGAGGAGTAAAAATTTGTTCCCATGATGTAGGCTCCCTATTTACCTCTTTTATTGTTTCTCTTGCTGAGAGAAAACTTTTCAGTTTAAGTAAGTCCCATTTGTTGATTTTTGTTATCAACTTTTGTGCTATGGGTGTCCTATTAAGGAATTTGGAGCCCGACCCTACAATATGTAGATCGGAGTCAACTTTTTCTTCTATCAGACGCAGAGTCTCTGATTTGATATCTAGCTCTTTGATCCACTTTGAGTTAACTTTTGTGCATGGCAAGAGGATGGGATTCAGTTTCATTTTGTTGCATATGGATTTCCAGTTTTCCCAGCACCATTTGATGAAGATGCTATCCTCCCTCCATTGCATGCTTTTAGCTCCTTTATCAAATATAAGATAGTTGTAGCTTTGTGGATTAGTCTCTGTGTCCTCTATTCTGTACCATTGGTCCACCCTCCTGTTTTGGTACCAGTACCATGCTGTTTTTGTTACTATTGCTCTGTAATATAGTTTTAAGTCTGGTATCGCTATACCGCCTGATTCACACTTCCTGCTTAGAATTGCTTTTGCTATTCTGGGTCTTTTATTTTTCCATATGAATTTCATGATTGCTTTATCCATTTCTACAAGAAATGCCGTTGGGATTTTGATTGGCATTGCATTAAACCTATAGAGAACTTTTGGTAATATTGCCATTTTGATGATGTTAGTTCTGCCTATCCATGAACAGGGTATATTTTTCCATCTTCTAAGATCTTCTTCTACTTCTCTTTTTAGGGTTTTGTAGTTTTCATTATATAAATCTTTCACCTCTTTTGTTAGGTTGATTCCCAAGTATTTTATTTTTTTTGAGGATATTGTGAATGGAGTGTTTTTCCTCATTTCCGTTTCAGAAGTTTTGTCGCTGATATACAGAAATGCCTTTGATTTATGCGTGTTGATTTTATATCCTGCCACTTTGCTGAATTCATTTATTAGTTCTAGTAGTTTTTTTGTAGACCCTTTTGGGTCTTCTAGGTATAGAATCATGTCATCTGCAAATAGTGATAATTTAAGTTCTTCCTTTCCTATTTTTATGCCTTTAATTTCTTTCGTCTGTCTAATTGCTCTGGCCAGTGTTTCGAGAACTATATTGAATAGAAGTGGTGATAGAGGGCATCCCTGTCTTGTTCCAGATTTTAGGGGGAATGCCTTCAATTTTTCTCCATTGAGAATGATGCTAGCCTGAGGGTTAGCATAGATAGCTTTTACAATGTCGAGGTAAGTTCCTGTTATCCCTAGTTTTTCTAATGTTTTGAACATAAAGGGATGCTGTACTTTGTCGAATGCTTTTTCTGCGTCTATTGAGATGATCATATGGTTCTTATTTTTAAGTCTATTGATGTGGTGAATAACATTTATTGATTTCCGTATATTGAACCATCCTTGCATCCCAGGGATGAATCCTACTTGATCATGGTGCACAATTTTTTTGATGTGCCTTGTATCCGATTCGCCAGAATTTTATTGAGGATTTTTGCATCTAGGTTCATTAGAGATATTGGTCTGTAGTTTTCTTTCTTTGAGGTGTCTTTGTCTGGTTTCGGAATCAGGGTGATGTTGGCCTCATAGAATGAATTTGGCAGAGCTCCTTCTTTTTCTATTTCCTGAAATAACTTGAAAAGTATTGGTATTAATTCTTCCTTAAAGGTTTTGTAAAACTCCGCTGTATACCCATCCGGTCCTGGGCTTTTCTTGGTTGGAAGTCTTTTGATTGCTTCTTCTATTTCATCTATTGTTATTGGTCTGTTTAAGTTGTGAGTATCCTCCTGACTCAGTCTGGGCAAATCATATGACTTAAGGAATTTATCAATGTCTTCACTATCTTCTATTTTATTGGAATATAGGTTTTCAAAATAATTTCTAATTGTCTTCTGTATTTCTGTAGTGTCTGTTGTGATATTGCCTTTTTCATCCCGTATGTTAGTGATTTGAGTTCTCTCTCTTCTTCTCTTCGTTAGCATGGCTAAGGGTCTGTCGATCTTATTTATTTTTTCAAAGAACCAACTTTTAGTTTTGTTAATTTTTTCAATAGTTTCTTTTGTTTCAATTTCATTGATTTCCGCTCTGATTTTAATTATTTCTTGCCTTCTGCTACATTTGCTGTTGTTTTGCTCTTCCTTTTCTAGGGCTTTGAGATGAAGTGTGAGCTCATTTAGTTGTTGGTTTTTCCTTTTTTTGAGGAATGACCTCCAAGCGATGAATTTCCCTCTTAGGACTGCTTTCATTGTGTCCCATAGATTCCGATATGTTGTGTCTGTATTTTCATTTATCTCTAAGAATTTTTTGATTTCTTCCTTTATGTCTTCTGTAACCCATTGATCATTCAGTAACATATTGTTCATTTTCCATGTGATGTAGGATTTTTCCTTCCGTCTTTTATCATTGATTTCCAGTTTCATTCCATTATGATCAGATAAAATGCATGGTATTATCTCCACCCCTGTATATTTACTGAGGGTTGCCCTATGGCATAATATATGGTCTATTTTTGAGGAGGATCCATGTGCTGCTGAGAAAAAAGTATATCCACTTGATGATGGTTGATATATTCTATATATGTCAGTTAAGTCTAGGTTGTTGATTGTGATATTGAGTTCTATAGTTTCTTTATTCAGCTTTTGTTTGGAGGATCTGTCCAATTGTGAGAGAGGTGTGTTGAAGTCACCCATAATTATTGTGTTGTGGTCTATTTGATTCTTGAACTTGAGGAGAATTTGTTTTATGAATGCCGCAGCACCATTATTTGGTGCATAAATATTGATAATTGTTATGTCTTGTTGGTGAATGGTTCCTTTTAACAGTATATAATGTCCTTCCTTATCCCTTTTGATTAATTTAGTCTTGAAGTCAATTTTATTCAATATGAGGATGGCCACCCCTGCTTGCTTACGAGGACCATGTGCATGGTATATTTTTTCGCAACCTTTCACCTTCAGCCTGTGTATGTCTTTTCCAATCAGATGTGTCTCCTGGAGGCAGCATATTGTTGGATTTGTTTTTTTAATCCATGTTACCAGCCTATGTCGCTTTATTGGAGAGTTTAAGCCATTAATGTTTAGAGTTACTATTGATATATGGTTTGTACTTCCAGCCATGTTTGATTATTTATCTTCTTTTTTTTTTTTAATTTAGTTTGTTTCTCCATGGTTAGCTTTCCCCCCGCCCTCTGTCTTTATAGAGGCACTTCCCACTGATGGTTTTGGTTATTGTTTTTCATTTCTTCCTCGTGTAGTGTTTTGCTCAAGATGCTTTGCAATGCTGGTTTTCTGGCTGCAAATTCTTTTAGCTTTTGTTTATCATGAAAGATTTTTATTTCGTTATCGTACCTGAAGCTTAATTTTGCTGGATACAGAATTCTTGGTTGGCATCCATTGTCTTTCAGTGTTTGAAATACGTTGTTCCAGGATCTTCTCGCTTTCAGCGTCTGTGATGAAAAATCCGTTGTTAACCTTATTGGTTTACCCCTGAATGTAATCTGCCTCCTTTCTCTTGTAGCTTTTAGTATTTTCTCTTTGTTCTGTATATTGGATATCTTCATAACAATGTGTCTTGGCGTTGGTCTACTGTGATTTTGTGTGCTCGGTGTCCTGTATGCATCTACAATTTGTATATCCGTTTCCTTTTTTATTTCTGGAAAGTTTTCTGTAATTATTTCTTTCAGCAGGTTACTCATTCCCTTGGTTTGAATCTCTGTACCTTCTTCTATCCCGATGACTCGTAGGTTTGGTTTCTTTATGTTATCCCATATCTCTTGGATGTTTTTCTCGTGGTTTTTAACCAGCCTTTCTGAGTTGGCTAGGCTCTTTTCAAGATGATATATTTTGTCTTCATTATCTGATGTTCTGGCTTCTACTTGCTCCACTCTGTTAGTGATACTCTCAATTGAGTTTTTAATTTGGTTTATCGTTTCCTTCATTTCTAGAATTATTGTTTGGTTTTTTTTTATAATCTCAATCTCCTGATAAAGATGCTTAACTTCTTCTTTTATCTGTCTATGTAATTCATTTTCAAAGTGTTCTTTCACTGTTTGGATTTGCTGTCTCGTATCTTCTTTAAGGTTCCATTCCATCTGTCTAAGGTATTCCTTGAGTTCTTTATATGACCATTTTTCTGCTGACTCTAGGTCCTCCTGAATATTTAGGCTGTCCTTCATTGTTTGTACTCCTTTTCTTCCTTGCTTTTTTATGCTGCTCATGTTACTTCTTGTTCTGTTTGACTGCTGAGTTACTGTTTACTCTTATAGATTTATTTGATGCTTGAGAGGAAAGATATTAGAAGGGAAGGGAAGAAGTCACTAAAGAGAATGAGAGTAGGCAGGTAGAATTCAAGGAAGGGGGAATAAGAAGATTGAAAAGAAATGAAAAGACAAAAGAAACAAGAATAACAAAGATTAGATAATAAAGAAAGAAAGAAAAGACGAAAAAAAAATTTTAACAAAAATAATAGTGATAATAAAAAATGAAAATTAAAATTAAAAAAAATAATAATAATAAAATAAAAAAAATTAAAAAAAATAGAAACATTGAAAAAAAATTTAAAGAACAACAACAAATAAAAATTGAAAATGAAAGAAAAAGAAGAAAAAAAAAAGAAAAAGAAAAGAAAAAAAATGATAATAATAATAATAATAAATGCAGTCCTAGAGTTCTATTAACTTCTCTTCCAGTAGGTGGAGCTGTGCCCACTGGGCCAAGCTTCTCCTCTCAATAGGTGGGAACCATTCACTGTGCAGCAGCTCTTTCTCCTAGACTGGGCGGGTCTCCAATCCTGAGTGTCTAGGGCCTTGTCTTGTGTTTCCTCAAGCCAGGCCGTGCTCACCTGTGGCGCTCACCACAATAATGGCTACACGCCAGGTCTGCTGCTCCTGGGAGCCCTGTTTTCATGAACACCTGGGCTCACTCTCCCTGTTTGCCTCCCTCAGACCCTAAGTTTGTAGAGCTTGGGGCTGAGATCCCCCAGCGAATTTGCTTGCCCTCCTGTAGCCACGCCCCCGGTAGCTGGTGCAAGAGACCTCAGTTGTCAGCACTGGTGGGAGCGGTAGCCGGGAGTTCCGCGCCGCGAGTCCCGCGCCACTCCTGATTCCCTCGGTCTGGTTATTGCGTTCACAGGAGAGCTGGGAGTGGCCCTTAAGGTTTCCCCGCTGTGTGGAGAGAGATGGCTAGGGGATTACACACCTGTCGCGCTGGTTTCAATGCAGTTATCTCCTCCGCCCGTGACGCCATTTCTCTGCCATGGTGATATCCCATGCAAATGGTGACCGTTTGTTCCCTTTGCCGGATGACCAATGCAATGGGTGGGTCCTGACTGTCTCTCCCAATCCCCGTTTCAGTCCTGTGGCCACTGCCTATGAAGGCTCGGTTGGCTTTTACCTCTGTAAGTTCCTAAGGGCCGGCCAATTATTTCAGCGGGATCGTTAGTGCTGAGTCACACAAAGCAGGCGAACCGGAGCTTAATTGCCTCGGATTCGGGCTCTGTGTGTGTGTTCTGAGGGGCCCAGCCTGTACACCCCAGATCCACGTCAGCTCAGCATTGCCTAGTGATCCTGAGCAAACAGCATTTAGACAGTTTACGGCTCCCTATGCCCGCGCAGTTGAAGATGTCAGAGACTTGATCTCTCTGCGCCTGCCACCATGTTACATCTCCTCAGTAATATTCATGTTGCCCTTACAGCTTCCTGGTATAAGCAAGTTCTTGGGATTATACAAACTGCTGTTTCTGTTTCCAGTCCAGATTTCTAGAAATGAAACTCTGGGCCGCGCTGACGAGCGTCCGCGCTTGTCTGCGACCGTAGCAGAGCCGCCCTGGCCTCCGCAGCTCTTCAGCCTGGTGCCAGGCCCCAGGGGCCCAAGCGGCTGCCGCCGTGGCTCTCCGTCCCCCTCCTCCGGAGCACGGGTCCCCTGGCAGGGGGGTGCAGAACGACCCCAGAGCAGGCTCTGCCCAAAGGTGCAGCGGCGAACAGGCCACAGAGACGCTCGAGGCTGCAGTCCAGCCTTCGGAGGACAGGGCTTGGCACGCAGCCCAGCTCCAACCTCTAGGTGCGGCTGCCGGACAGTGTATACAGAGCCATCAAGACAGCAAGCAGAAAGCAAATGGCGGCTCCCGCGGAGTGGATTTTCGGCACAGAAACCACAGCCCCGCCAGCAATCCCAATCCACAAACTCTCCCTGTATAAAAAATATTCAGAAAAAAAAAAAAAGGCGGGGCGCACTGAGCTTTCTTTGCCTCGGGTACTTACAATCCACTGCTGATTACACATTCAGCTTCTCCGCCCGGAGAGAAGCGAAAGAGGAAGCAGATGGGAGCAAAGCGCCCGCGGCTCTGAGCAGCCAAGCGTCTGTTTTTCGATTTCTTTGTTCTTCCTGCTCCTTGGCAAAGTGGTCCACTACAGATTAACAGTGAAAGGAGCTTTAACAGACTGTGCGAAATCTCTATTAAAGCCGCTGCTTTGAGCACCACGCTCAGCACTTCAGCAACCCCCGTATGCAGCGGCCATCTTCTCACCAGATGGTTTCATAGTTTAGCTATTGTGAGTTGAGCTGCTATAAATACTGATGTGGCTGCAGTATTCGGATTTTAAGCCCTTTGTATAAACCAAGGATAGCCGAGTCAAAGGTGATTTCATTTCCAGTTTTCTGAGAAATATTCACACCACTTTCCATAATGGTTGCACCAGTTTGCAGTCCCACCAGTAATGTATGAGTGTACCTTTTCCCCCACATCCTTGCCAACATTCATTGTTGCTTGTAATGTGCAGGTTGAAATTGTACACTTTTAAGTGATTAATTTGTATATTATATTAATTTCACCTCAATATTTATTCATTTTTCTGCAGTGCTGGGAATCAAAGTCAGGGCTTCATACATGCTAGGCAAGCACTGTACCACTAAGGTACACCTCCAGATCCAAACCTAAATGGGTTTTAAATAGGCCATACCCAATGCTTAGTATAATACCTTTTTGAATTAAAAAATGAAGATATTACATTAGAAAAAAATGTGTTCGATCATAGAAGACATTAAAGGTAATTATCAATGTATGGTAAGAAATCAGGTAATTTTGATTCATTTGCTTAAGTTATTTTATAAATCTTACAACATTAAGAATTAAATGCATATAAATTTTTAACAACTAGGAAAAAGATACTATGGAAATATTAACTGTTTTTTTTTTTTTCACTACTAGGGATTGAACTCAGGGCCCTGCATGTGCACAGACTCTACCGATGAGCTACATCTCTAGCACTGTTTATTTTTTTTACTTGTACTAATTAGTTATACATGGCAGTAGAATGCACTTATATACTTTGATGTTTCATACATAGATGGGATATAATTTCATTTATCTGAATTTATGTATTGTAGAATCACATTGGTCATACAGTCACAATAATGGATATTTCATTCTACTATTTTTCTTATCCCCACATCCCCTGCCTTCCCCTCCTTTCACTTCCCTCTACCTAATCTAAGGTAATGCTATTTTTTTTACATTACAATTCTTATTACACATATATACCACACTTTTTGTATTTCTCTTTGTATATAAAGTATGTTGACATCTAATTCAAATCTTCATACATGTAGTTTGTATGATGATGACCATCATATTCCACCATCCTTGTTACTCCCCTATCCCCTCCTTTTCCCTCCCACCCCTCTTCCCTATCTTGAATTCATCTATTCCTCCTATGCTCTCCCTCCCAATCCCACTATGAGTCAACCTCCCTATATCAGAGAAAACATTCAGTATTTGTTTTCTTGGGATCGGATGACTTCACTTAGCATTATCTTCTCCTACACCATCCATTTACCTGCAAATGCCATGGTTTTGTTCTTTTTTAATGCTGAATAAAATTCCATTGTGTATATATACCACATTTTTTAATCCATTCATCCACTGAAGGGCATCTAGTTGGCTCCACAGTTTAGCTCTTGTTAATTGGGCTGCTATAAACATTGATGTAGCTGTGACCCTGTAGTATGCTGTTTTTAAGTCCTTTGTGTAGAGTCCGAGGAGAGGGATAGCTGGGTCAAAAAGTGGTTCCATTCCCAGAGTTCTAAGGAATCTCCATACTGCTTTCGATACTGGCTACACCAATTTGCATTCCCACCAGCAATGTATGAGGGTATCTTTTCCCCCACATCCTCTCCTATGCTTATTGTTGTTTGTCTTCATAATAGCTGCCATTCTGACTGGAGTGAGATGATATCTTAGAGTGGTATTGATTTGCATTTTTCTGATTGCTAGAATTTATGAGAATTTTTTCATATGTTTATTAATTGATTGTATATCCTCTTCTGAGAAGTGTCTGTTCAGGTCCTTAGCCCATTTGTTAATTGGGTTATTTGTCTTTTTTGGTGTTTAGCTTTTTGAGTTCTTCATATACCCTAGAGATTAGGGCTCTAATTGATGTGTGAGGTAAAAATTTGCTCCCAGGATGTAGAGGTAGGCTCTCTGTTTGCCTCACAGACTGTTTCTTTTTCTGAAAAGAAACTTTTTAGTTTGATTCCATCTCATTTATTGATTCTTGGTTTTAATGTTTGCACTATAGGAGTCTTATTGAGGAAATTGGGGCCTAATCCCACATGATGACGATTAGGACCTAATTTTTCTTCTATTAGATGAGGAGTCTCTGGTTTTAATTCCTAGGTCCTTCATCCATTTTGAGTTAAGTTTTGTGCATGGTGAGAGATAGGGGTTTAATTTCATTTTGTTGCATATTGATTTCCAGTTTTCCTAGCATCATTTGTTGAAGATGCTATCTTTTCTCCAGAGCATGTTTTTGGCACCTTTGTCTAATATAAGATAATTGTAATTTTGTGGATTAGTCTCTGTGTCCTCTATGCTGTATCATTGGTCTACCAGTCTGTTTTGGTGCCAATACTATTATGTTTTTGTTACTATTGCTCTGAAGTATAGTTTAAGGTCTGGTATAGTGATACCACCTGCTTCACTCTTCCTGCTTAGGATTGCTTTAACTATTTTGGGTCTCTTATTTTTACAGTTGAATTTCTTGATTGCTTTTTCTATTTATATGAGAAATGACATTGAGATTTTGATTGGAATTGCATTAAATCTATATAGTGCTTTTGGTAGTATGGTCATTTTGATAATATTAATTCTGCCTATCCAAGAGCAAAGTAGATCCTTCCATTTTCTAAGGTATTCTTTTATTTCTTTCTTTAGGTTTCTGCAGTTTTCATCATATAGTTCTTTCACCTCTTTTGTTAAGTTGATTCCCAAGTATCTTATTTTTTTTTTTGAGGACATTGTGAATGGGGTGGTTTTCTCATTTCCTTCTCAGAGGATTTGTCACTGATATACAGAAATGCCTTTGATTTATGGGTGTTGATTTTATATCCTGATACTTTGCTGAATTCATTTACTAGTTCTAGAAGTTTCTGGTGGAATTTTTGGGGTCTTCTAGGTATAGAATCATATTGTCAACAAATAGAGATAATTTCTTTTTTTTCCCTATACATATCCCTTTAATTTCTTTCGTCTAATTGCTCTGGCCAGTGTTTCAAGAACTATGTTAAATAGAAGTGGTGAAAGAGGGCATCCCTGTCTTGTTCCAGATTTTAGAGGGAATGCCTTCAATTTTTCTCTGTTTAGAATGATGTTGGCCTGAGGCTTAGTGTAGGTAGCCTTTATGATATTGAGATATGTTCCTGTTATCCCTAGTTTTTCTAGTGTCTTGAGCATAAAGGGGTGCTGTATTTTGTCAAATGATTTTTCTGCATCTATAGAGATGATCATATGATTCTTATCTTTAAGTCTATTGATGTGATGAATTACATTTATTGATTTCCGTATATTGAACCATCCTTGCATCCCTGGGATGAATCCCATTTGAGCATGCTGCACAATCTTTTTGATGTGTTTTTGTATTCGATTTGCCAGAATTTTATTGAGAATTTTTGCATCTACGTTCATTAGAGATATTGGTCTGAAGTTTTCTTTCTTTAAAGTGTCTTTTTCTGGTTTTGGAATCAGGGTGATGTTGGCCTCAGAGAATCAGTTTGGAAGTGCTCCTTCTTTTTCTATTTCCTGAAATAAATTGAAGAGTATTGGTATTAGTTCTTTTTTAAAGGTCTCGAAGAACTCAGCTGTGTATCCATCCGGTCCTGGGCTTTTCTTCATTGGTAAACTTTTGATGGCTTCTTCTATTTCCTTGCTCAATATTGGTCTGTTTAAGTTGTGTATATCTTCCTGACTCAATCTAGGCAGATCATATGACTTAAGAAATTTGTTGATGCCTTCAATGTCTTCTATTTTCTTGGAGTATAAGGTTTCAAAATAATTTTTAATTATCTTCTATATTTCTGTAGTGTCTGTTGTGATATTTCCTTTTTTGCCACATATGCTGGTAATTGGAGTTGTCTCTCTCCTTCTCTTCATTAGCGTGGCTAAGGGTCTGTCAATTTTATTTATTTTTTCAAAGAACCAACTTTTAGTTTTGTCATTTTTTTCAATTGTTTCTTTTGTTTCAAGTTAATTGATTTCTCCTCTAATTTTAGTTATTTCTTGCCTTCTACTGCTTTTGCTGCTGATTTGTTCTTCTTTTTCTAGGGCTTTGAGATGTAGTGTGAGGTCATTTATTTGTTAACTTTTTCTCCTTTTAAGGAATGAGTTCCATGCACTGAATTTTCCTCTTAGTACTGCTTTCATAGTATCCCAGAGATTTCAATATGTTGTGTCTGTGTTCTCATCTACCTCTCAGAATTTTTTAATCTCCTCCTTTATATCTTCTGTAACCCATTGTTCATTCAGTAGCATATTGTTAAGTCTCTATATGATGCATAAATTTTTCTTTTTTATTTTGTTGTTGATTTCCAATTTCATTCCATTATGATCTGATAAAATACATGGTACTATCTCTACTTTTTTGTATTTGCTAAGAGTTGCTTTGTGACATAGTATATGGTCTATTTTAGAGAAGGATCCATGTACTGCTGAGAAGAAAGTGTATCTGCTTGATGCTGACTCAAATATTTTATATATGTCAGTTAAATCTAAGTTATTAATTGTGTTATTGAGCTCTATAGTTTCTTTATTCAACTTTTTTTGGATGATCTATCCAGTGGTGAGAGAGGTGTGTTAAAGTCACCCATGATTATTGTGTTGTGCTCAAAAATGACTCTAGAATTTGAGAAAAGTTATTTGATGAACATAGCTGCACCTTTGTTTGTTTTTATTTTTATTATATTTTTATTTTTATTGTTGGTTGTTCAAAACATTACATAGTTCTTGATATATCACATTTCACACTTTGATTCAAGTGGGTTATGAACTCCCATTTTTACCCCGTATACAGATTGCAGAATCACATTGGTTACACATCCATTGATTTACATATTGCCATACTAGTGTCTGTTGTATTCTTCTGCCTTTCCTATCCTCTACTATCCCCCCTCCCCTCCCCTCTCCTCCCCTCTTCTCTCTCTACCCCATCTACTATAATTCATTTCTCCCCCTTGTATTTTTTCCCTTTCCCCTCACTTCCTCTTGTATGTAATTTTGTATAACCCTGAGGGTCTCCTTCCATTTCCATGCAATTTCCCTTCTCTCTCCCTTTCCCTCCCACCTCTCATCCCTGTTTAATGTTTATCTTTTTCTCATGCTCTTCATCCCTACTCTGTTCTTAGTTACTCTCCTTATATCAAAGAAGACATTTGGCATTTGTTTTTTAGGGATTGGCTAGCTTCACTTAGCATAATCTGCTCTATATTTACGATTGTTATGTCTTGTTGGTGTTTGGTTCCCTTGAGCAGTATGTAATGTCCATCTTTATCCCTTTTGATTAACTTTGGCTTGAAGTCTACTTTATTTGATATGAGGATGGAAACCCTTGCTTGCTTCCATAGTCCATTGAGTGGTAGATTTTTCCCAACCTTTCACCTTCAGTCTGTGTATGTCTTTTCCTAGCAGATGAGTATCCTGGAGGCAGCATATTGTTGGATCCTTTTTTTTAATCCAATCTGCTAGCCTATGTCTTTTGATTGGTGAGTTTAAGCTATTAACATTTAGGGTTACTATTAGACATGGTTTTTGTTTCCAGCCATATTTGTTTATTTCTCTTTTTTAATTTGACTTGGTTTTCCTCTTAGATTAGCTTTTCCTTTAGTGTGCTACTTCCCTCTGCTGGTTTTCATTGTTGTTTTCCATTTCCTTTTCATGAAATATTTAGTCAAGGATGTTTTGTAGTGCCGGTTTTCTAGCTATAATTTTTTTTAACTTTTGTTTATCATGGAAGGTTTTTATTTCATCTTCAAATTTGAAGCTTAATGTTGTTGGATACAAGATTCTTGGTTGGTACCCATTATCTTTCAGAGCTTGAAAAATGTTGTTCCAGTATCTTCTAGCTTTCAGGGTCTGTGTTGAAAAATCTGCTGTTATCCTAATTGGTTTACCCCTATATGTAATCTGATTCCTTTCTCTTGTGGCTTTTAAAATTCTCTCCTTATTCTGTATGTTGGTCATTTTTATTATAATGTGTCTTGGTGTGGATCTATTGTGATTTTGTACATTCGGTGTCCTGTAGGTTTCTTGGATATAGATTTCTGTTTCATTCTTCATGTCTGGAAAGTTTTCTGACATTACTTTTTTGGGGGGGTACCAAATTTCTTTATTTGAAGGAATGGTACAAATTAAAGAACATAAGTGGATGTTTTGGTACAACTTATAGAAAAGGTAAAGGTAACCCCAACATGCATGCACTGCCTTGGTGACCAGGGAAGTCACTTCCACTGCTATGGGAAAATCAGCCTAAGGTTTAGCTCTCATTATCACTTTCTCCCAGGGTATGCTTGTCAAAGAGATACTCTGCCATACCAGATTCTGGGGCTCCCATCTTGCACAAGTTGGTTACATGGTCACTCAATTCTTTGATGGATGTCACCTACTCATTCAGGTAATGAGTCTCAATGAAGTTACACAAGTGGGGGTCATTTTTGTCAGTGGCCAGTTTGTGCAGTTCCAGAAGTGACTGTTCACACTTTTCTCTGAGTGCAAAGCACACTCCATTGCATTGAGCCCACTCTCCCAGTCATCACGATCTGGTTTCTTGATATCCTGAAGGAAAATTCAGCCACCTCCTTGGTTCTGCAGCTTCATCAGTTTCTCGGCATGTTCCCTCTCCTCATAAGATTGATGAAGAAAATATTTGGCAAAGCTCTTCAAAGCCACATCATCACGGTCAAAGTAGTAAGACATGGACAGACATAGGAGGCACAGAGATCCAGGTTGACCTGGTGGTAGTTCTGGTACACCTGCGAGGGGGACATGGTAGTCATGGTGGGGGCTGAGGAGAGGTGCGGCACTGGAGTGGCAGCCAAGGCCTTGGGTGGTCCGAGGGCACTGTGAAGAGGGGGCAAAGGACTGCGGCCCGAGCAGCCAGCCGGGGTGGGGGTCAAGCGCCGGATTCTATCCAAGCACTGTTGAAGCAGGAAATAATATATCTCTTCTGATATTATTTCATTGAACAGATTGCTCATTCCTTTGATTTGGACCTCTATGCCTTCCTCTTCCCCATAATTTAAAAATTTGGTCTTTTTATGCTATCCCATATTTCTTGGATGTTCTGCTTGTGGTTTCTTATCACTTTCATTGTGCTGTCTACGTTCTTTTCAGTATGATATAATTTATCTTCAATATTGATGTCCTTCATTATTAATGGTCTACTCTATTGGTGATGCTCTCATTTGAGTTTTTAATTTGGTTTAATATTTTCTTCATTTCAAGGATTTCTGATTGTTTTTTTGTATAACCTCTATCTCCCTGTTGAGTTGATCTTTGGCTTCTTGGATTTGTTTATGTAGCTCATTGTCAAAGTGATCTTTTTCTGCCTGTATTTGTTGTCTAATGTCTTCTTTGAGACCCCAAAACAATTTATTCATGTATATCCTGAAGCCTTTCTCTGTAATTCTTTCTGCTGTAGCTGTCAATTGTTCTAATGATGTGTTGTCCTGAATTATTTGTGGTACTTTCTTCCCTTGTCTTTTCATGTTGCTCGTGTTTCTTTTTTTCCCCCTGCTCTATGTGACTGGTGTGTTGTTGTTTTTACTCTATAGATTTGTAGTGCTCTTGTATTGTGCCAAGATCCCTCCTTTGTGGGGAAGGACAATGTTAACAGATCCTAATATCATCAGTACATCACCTATGAACAAATTATTGTTATTAAGACATTTCTATTTATTCTCGATGTCCAAAAATGTTGGATTCAATTATTATTTAAGATATAATCAGTAGTTTCATAAAATTTTCTGGTGGCAGACAGTGAACTGGGTGATGGGTATAGGACAATATGCTAAGTGAGAAAGATATGAGGGTTAATTTACCTTAGGAAATTTGAAGGAGAACTCTAATGAAGAGGGTTAAAGGCTGGGGAATAGATAGGAGGTAATTTATGGTAGACAAGTACATGGGAGGACAGTAGAGTACATAAAAACAGACACACATATGTATTTAGAAAATTACAGATTGTTAAAATAGTAAAGTTTGGAGGGTATAAGAAGAAGAAAGAAGAGAAAAGGGGAAAGAAAGAAAGAGAAAAGAGAGAGAGAAGAAAAAGAAAAGAGAATAATAATAAAATTTTTTAAATAAGTAAATAAAAACCAACAACAGCAAACAAAACTCTTAGAATTCCATTTCCTTTCTGCTTCTCTTCTCTTCCAGTAGGTGGAGTTGTCTTAACCAGGGTGAGAGGATTTGAGCCCCCACCCCCACCCCTCCCTCTATTTTCTCCCTCTTCTGCCTGGAGCTTCCCAATCCTGGTTTCTCTGATTTGCTTCAGGTTTTCCACTCTTAAGTCACTAGATCCCTTCCCTCCTTTGCTTATCAGGTCTCAACTGCGGTACTTCTCACTCTGGGCTCACACCAGATGGGCGGTACCCTAGTTGCACTGTGCTCCAGCTCCCATTCAGCTGAGAGAGGTTTTTGAGCTGGGTAGTCACTGTGCTGAGTAATGGCCTCTGGGGAGGGAGGAAGTGGGAAACCAGGTGCCGGTTCAAATAGAGGTCTGTGCTGATAGCCAGTGCTCCCATTCCCATTTAGCAGCTACTGGTTTTTGCACTGGATATTCACTGTGCTGAGTAATCACAACTGGGGAGGGGGGAGGGGGAGGAAGTTGGGAACCAGGTACCTGTTAAAACAGAAATCCCCACTGATAGCCACGCCCACCAAAAAATGGCGAGAGGGGTTTTCCGAGATGGAGTCGGTCTGTCTCTAGCCCTGGGATGTCTGGTAAGGTGGGGAGAGCTGGGATAGTTTTGTGCTATGGCTAGATTGCAGCCTTGTGGCCTGTGTGGGAGCAATGCGCAGCTGATTAAGTGTTTCTTTTACTCTACTTGAGTGCCATGTGTGCGCTAGAACTGCTGTCTTTGGGTCTGGAGTCTTACTGGAACATAGAGGCTCTGATTTACATGCAGTTGGTCACAGATCTGATGTATTCTATGAAAAATCCGCTGTGTAGGGGTCCTGGTACATGCTCTGAGGTGTTGTATTCCATCTAGGTGAGGCCTTGTGGAGATGCCGCCTGACTATTTTCTTGGTTTAATTCCACAGAGCAGCCAGAAACAGTACCCCCTCTATTCCGCCATCTTGGATCCCCCTTCTAATCCTGTTTATTTTGAGACAGAGTCTCACTAAAATGCCCAGGCTGTCCTCAAAACTTGTAATCCTCCTGCCTCAGCCTCCCATGTACCTGAGAATAACAGATTTTTTTAAGCATTAAGACAATGTTTAAGCTGTAGGTTTGAGGATAAAAGGAAATTGCATTACATGTACAGTATTGTCCCAAGTAGAATACACTGCTTAACTTTGAACATATGTCTGTGGGAGACAGGAAAATATGTGTTACTTTTCCTTTCTACTTTCTAAATTTACTTAATGACACATAATAACCACAATCAGACAGGTAATTTATTTTTTAAATGCTTGCTGTTGGGCACATAAAGTTTCGTTTAAAAGCAAAGCTTTTAATAAATGTAGATGGTTTTCCACTGACAAGAAGGATGCCTACACTGGAATCACTCATTTTGAAACTTAACGTTCTGCCTAGAAAGATTGTAAAATGCAGAGAACACAAAGATGGAAACTTAATTCACCAGAATCTAACAATTTCAAGACATAGTTAACTCTTTAACAACATCGGTTTGAACTGGATAGGTCCACTTGGATGTGGACTTTGGCGGGATGGATTTGTGAAAATTTTTAAAAAGAAAAAGGAACTTTATAGCCTAGACTATTGAGAAAAATTAAGAAAAGGGTATGTCATAAATGCATTTTATGATTTGCTATAATTAAATATGCATAAATCTATTATAAAAGTTAAAATTTATCAAAACTCACACACATAATCACAGATCATACACAATGCCACTCAGTGGAGAGAAAGGCAAAAAAAAAAAAAAGTGAAGAGGCTGCATTAAATCTTACTGCATGAATGAACTGCAGCACATCCTCATCCACTGCAGTAATTTCATAGCCATCTCCAGTTACTGTTGCTGTGAGCTCCCATGTTGTAATTCTTTAAAAGCCCCTGTGATGCTGATCATCTCCAGGTGAGCTCCACACTTTCAAAGGTGGACAGTAATTAGTTGTTCTTGTAACAGACCTGAGAATGGGCTCAGCTAGAAGCAATCCTTCACTTCCAGTGGAGTATGAACATTGGCATTACCAGTGTCTACTGTGAGACTTCTGTCAAGAGCTTCCCTCTCTGGTCAAACATACGGAGGACTAAAAGGACAATTATTGTCATTTGGCTGCCCAGCTTGCTTTCTCATGTCACATTGTATTAGTGACCTGACTATCTTTTAGGATATCAGCCCTCTTTTATCCTTAGTTCAATTGGTTTGGGTGGAACCTACCCCAGTCTACTGAGAAGTAGGAGTAACCTGGCTGAGGTCAATCAGAGGATTCAACTCTTTGAGCCTTAGCAACTTGTTAATTTAGGCCAGTGAATGTTCAGTGTGAGAATTTTGCTTGAAACATTGAGATGAGAGGTGGACTGTATCACACTGAGTTTTGATAATTAAATGAAAGATGTATAAAACTGCCCTGGAAAGAAGCCATGATGATGAACGATTTGCAAGGTAGGATTAGACGGTGGTAGATGTGCCTTGTTACTGACTATTCCTCACTCTACTATGGCACTCCAAAAACTGTTCCCTGATCATCTTCTACCAGGTCAGGGAAAGGAGACACATCTCCAACATGCTTGGTCGTACTATAAGAAATGGAGGCACATCTGCTAAATGCATGTCTGCTGCAAAAATTACACTACTGAGCTTAGCAGCATGGCATGGAGACCATGGATGGTTGTATCACTGGGAACCCAGAATGTTTCACTGACCAATACCACATCCTACAGTCTCCACCTTATGCTCTTGGGTTCCCATTCTGAGCTGGAATAGGTGGGGCACTCTGAGTCATCAGCACTGGGTACTGATGTGGTCACTGCCTGATTCTCACACAACCACTCAAAAGACGTCATCAGGCCAGGCAGTGAGGGTAGGGAGCTTTCATAGAAAGCCTTCTATTATAAAGCACCTTAAGAATAGAAACACAAGATCAAGGAACCCACTCCATCTTTTTCTGCCCCTGAGGACTAAAAGAGAACAAAAGGAAGCTCCACATGCCCTCCTAGGAAGATGCATTTGCGCCTGCTGCTGTGGGCCTTCTTTCTGCCTCCCAAGGCAAGGACAGGTGAGTGACCATCCCCTCTCTCAGAGGTCCAACCCTGAACCACAGCTGGCACAGAATTCCTGTCCCTTCTGCACACCCCCGATCCATCCTTCTACCCAGAGCCTTCTGAATCCCAGTTCCAGCCCCACTGCAGAACCCCAAGAGAGACACTGGGTTGGTAGCAACAGGAACATAGGGGGCAGGAGTCTGATTTGGAGAAGAGCCAGTGGATTCAGTCCCCTGTCTAGACACCATCCTGGTCATCTGGAAAGTGGGGTTTGGCTACAAGTGCACCCAGAGGGTGGAAGGGAGAAAATGTTCAATACTCCTAGAAAGGGGCAGAGTGAGTCTGACACCTGTGTCTGGGGTGAGACAGGTGCACCCCTTGCCAACTGCTTAGAAGAGAACTCTGGAGCCCAGGTGACCCCAGAAATCATGGAATCACTGTCTTCAGAATACTTCCTTTGCTCAGGTCCCAAGGCACTCCATCCCTTTCAGAAACTCTGTTTCTCTTCCCAGAACTCTGGTGACTCCCCTGTTTTCTAGTAGGAGCCACTGTAGCAGACACTAATTTCTCTGTTTTCCAGAACCCCAGCAGCACTGCCCTACCAACCCTCACCCAGAGATAAACTGGAGCCATTCTTTTGTGCATCCCATGGGCTACACGTCAGGCCTAGGAAATAGGACTGAACAACATCTGGAGTAAACTGAAGTCCTGTCCATTAGCAAGCAGCCACTGTCCTAGGCATCACAGCACTCAGGAGGGCTTCAGAAATTGCTGGAAGCAGAAAGCTCCCCTGGGATTTGATTGTCCCTAGAAATGTATGCTGAACTCCACCTATGAAAGGAAGAAGAATTCATAGACCAACACCTGCTTTCCTTCCCGTTCTCAGAAGAGGAAGTTGAGGCCCACTTCCTCAGCCCCTGCCCAGACTCAGATCATCCCAGGTTCCCAAATGTCCCCCCTGGATCTAGAGGCATGAAACAGATGCCCACCTGATGGATTCAGTGGGTGCACACAAGCAGGGTGACTTTTCCTTCAGGGGAGATCATCGGGGGACATGAATCGAAACCCCACTCCCGCCCCTACATGGCCTATCTTGAGTTTGTTGCTCAGGGTGTATGGAAGAAGTGTGGTGGGTTCCTGATAAGAGAAGACTTTGTGCTGACGGCCGCTCACTGCTTAGGAAGGTGAGGACCAGAAAATAGCCCAGACCCTCCTGCAAATATTACACAGAGACCTCTGCCTCTTTCTCAGTAGAAAAATGGACACCTGGGAGAATATGTGCAGGAGATGCCTTTAGGGGTGAAAAAGAAAGAGGATGGGCCAAGTCCTATGAAGAGCAAGGCAGGTGACTCTGGAGGCACTACTGAGTAAGAAAGACCAGAGTGGCCAAGCCTGCCATATCAAGAGCTGGGAACATGCTTTTAAATGACAATGAAAACTAAAAAAAAAAAAAATCGTATGTGTTTTCCTGGGCATGATTGAGTCCTGAGAACCTATGGCTTCAGAAATCTCCTCAACTGATAAGAAACAGAGGGCACTGTCACTCAACCCAAGGTCTCCTCTCCTATCTGCTCCCCCTCAGCTACAGCTCTACCCTGGCCCTGCTGTAGCCTGCTCTTCACAGCTCCTAGATGTATTCTTTATGACTCCACATCACCCATGACCACTGCACTCTCTATGCAGGCCAATGAATGTCACCCTGGGGGCACACAACATTAAGAAGCAGGAGAAGACCCAGCAGGTCATCCCAGTGAAAAGAACCATCCCCCACCCAGACTATGAAGATCATTACTTCTACAATGACATCATGTTATTGCAGGTATGTCCCTCTCCCAGCTACCTCTGACTCCCTAGTACAGGTGCTACCCTCCCACCATGACCCTGCCCTTTTACTGACTTGCACCCTGGCCATCATGGTGTCCAGGCCCAGAGGCCCTTATCTGAACTGAACTCTTTCTTCTCCCCCATAGCTAGAGAAAAAAGCCAAGTTGAATGCAGCTGTGCAGCCTATCAAGCTGCCCAGGGGCAAGGACAAGGTGAAGCCTGGGAAGGTGTGTCTTGTGACTGGCTGGGGGAGAGTGTCCCTAAATGGCAAATGCTCCAACACACTGCAGGAGGTAAATCTGAAAGTACAGAAGCACCAGGTGTGCGAGCGTGAGGAATTCTTAAAAGAGTACTACAAGAGTAGCATCCAGATATGTGCGGGAGATCCAAAGGAAAACAAGGCTTCCTTTAAGGTGAGATTGAGTGTCTGTCTCTCTTGGCTCTGAGGAAAGGGGTGTTTGGGGGAAGATCTGGGGCCTGGAGACCAGGCAGCATGAGCCTCGCTCACCCAGTTGGCTGTGATTTCTCCCTGGAAAGAGAAGAAGGGAGCAGCTGGGAGTACCTAGGGCCTGCACTGAATGATGCCTGCCTGGAAAGCTGAGCTTGCAGTGCTCCACACTGCCTCAGCTCACAGGCATTAGAGACCTGTGCACCTATGTGTGCAGTTGCTCTCACTAAGTGGCTCCTCGGTGCTGGCACCCACCCTGGTCCCTGGGCTCATCCTCCATTCGGGTGTCTGTGCCACTCACCTGCTTCCACAACCTTGAACAATGCAACACTGGACCCTCACACTTTCATAGGGAGATGACCCAGAACCTGGGGAGCAGGACAGAGGCTGACCCTGGGAGGGAGGTGAAGTAATAACAATGTCCACAGTCAGAACATATCAGCTGAGAGCCCCCAGAGTCCTACCTAGTCCTCTGAGTGCAGACCCTACAGGTCGTCCTTGTCTACGAGGGGGCTTGAGATGGCAGGAAGGATCCAACTAGGAGAATACAGGCTCAGCCCTCCCTCTTCTCTCTTCACAGGGGGACTCTGGAGGCCCTCTTGTGTGTAACCATGTGGCCCAAGGAATTGTCTCTTATGGAAATGAAAATGGGACACCTCCAGGCGTCTACACCAAAGTCTCCAGATTTCTACAATGGATAAAGGAAACCATGAAAAGCCACCAACTGCAGGAGACAAACTAAGGCACCTATGGGACTAATCTTCTCTCCAGAAACTGAGTCTAGAATCACCCTGGAGGAGGTGCCCAGAACTGAATAAATGTCTCTTAGCCATGTGGGAAGGCTGGTTTCTTCTTTATTCACTGGCCTTCATTCACAGGGTCTGTGTGCCAGGCAGCCAATGACACAGTTCTCCTATTTGCTGCTTTTCCCTCATCTTTCTCCCTCAACACCTGCCTAAACCCCACACAAAGCTGGGACCCAGCTCCTTCCCACCTACTCCAGTATTTCCGGGGCTTGCCTTTCTTCCAGTGTTGGAGCTGGGCACCACCAGGAGAAATTTTGGATGGCTCTTGTCCTGGGTCTCATGGTGAGTTTTCTACCTCCTTCCATGTATGAGGGGACAGAAAAGAAGGGGAGAGCACCATGGTTCCTGGAGGCCAGATAGGCACAACTGAGGTCACCGTTCAAGGACATGGTCCTACCTCCTGGGCACAGGAAGGGCCCTTCTAAACAGGATATTTCTCTTCCCCAGGTTTATCCTTAAGAGGGACAGTCCTTGAATAGCTCCTCATTCTCACATGGAATTACATTCCTTCCCTGCCCTCCTCTGAGTTCAGGGTCCACCTTCACCTCCAACTTCATGGCTGCCCATTCTTCTCCATCCCTGCTCATATTCTATCAACTCCTCTCCAGGCCATATTGATCTGGGCTGCTCCCTTACTCAAATCCCTCCACCTAGGACTCCCAGATCCTCATGGGGTTCCATCAGGCCTTTCCATTGGGGTGCCAGCCCAGCTCATGCCCTGGCAGAGAGGGGACATCATAAGAACCAGGGCAGTGCTGGCACCAGGCAAGGCCCATGGAGGACCTGGCTGGCAGGATCTCTCTACAGAACACTTGGTCCTTCTTTCACTTGGGCACAACTAAAGCAACCCCTCACTTTCAGATTGGTGTTCTCCCATGTGCTCAGGGTCCACTGGCCACCTGATCACTCAGCAGCCTAAGCCACTTTCAGCCTTTCCCTCTCGGTCACTGCCAGCCTATATCCTGAGACTCCCTGCTAGTCTTCTAGGCTATATCAGTTGTATAAGTTCCATAAAAGAGTGCCTTTCTGCAGAAGGACTGTGAAACACAGCTTTTCCCAGCAATCACACTCATTGAGCACTTCATAATGGCCAGAACTTGGGGATATACCATTAAAACAGTAATAGACCCAAGTGGAAAGAACAGTGTTGAAGACTTTCCAAATTGTCCTGCTCCATCTGTAATGCCAGATTTGTGGGGCCCCAATAGACCTCCAGGAGCCGAATCCGATGCAATCACACAAGAGTCTTTATTGCAAGCTCGAGCCTGGACTCACAACCATTTCCAATGCAGTGGTCCCAGGGAATGAATCCCTGTCCTTTGTTCAGTGATATTTTGTAGGTTTGGAGGGGTACTCTATGCATCACAACATCACACAGCAAATCATTCCATACTGCGGGAAAATCAAACAACAACTCTTAACATTGATTAGCACATTCACTGATGGGAACAAGTTGGGTAGGGGTGATTGGTTAGTACAAGAGGGGGATTCCTTTGAACTGATTGGTTTAAGCCACAAGGGGTGTATGTGCTAAACTACATGGTTTCCCAACATGTTATCAGCCTCCATAAACTACTGGGGGGTCATCTGGAATCCCAGGCATTTTCCCTGTCTCATGCTGATTGGAGATTGCTAGGGGGTTGCTATGGGTCCTCACCTAGCCTAATTGAGTCAGGGACACTTGGCGCTGCATATCTCTTGTTATTTATAGACAAACAACTCAGAATGGTGGGTATGTGCTTAGGAGTGCTCTGTTGGTTTTTCCAGGGACAAGGGTCATGCCCCCTTCCTTGGACAGGCTTTGAGATAGAAACTGTTTTCAAAAATGGAGTCACATCAGTTTCTCACATCCTCACTATCTGTCTATAAGGTATAGACCTATGTGAGAAATACATTAGAATTCAGAATTCATATCTTAGTTTTATTTCTAGTTACAGGCAATATGAATACAATATTGCATGATGCTCTAGGACAAATACTATGAAATTTGGAAGTGACGTTCATCATTTAGTTTGTGAATGTGAAGCTGCTGAACTATTCACCAGAGCATCCTTTTTAGGAGAGGGCAACAAATAGGGAAGGAGATTACCAGGGCAACCTTACTTTCATTTGTTTTCAAAGAAGCAGATATAAACGCCAGTGTACAGATTCACATTGAAGGAGACACACACATGCAGTTGGACTGCTCAGAAACATAATACCTGTCATTACTGCACCCCTGCCATACAGAACAACATGAATCAGGGAGGCTCCTGGGGCCTAGGAAAATGGAAACATGGCTCTAATATTCAGGCCATCATGGTTACTGCTCCCATCCATGTCCCCAGTGCCACCTGGAAGTCTCTTTGATGGGAAGTTCCTGTCTTGGAGATCACAGATACAGTGTGTAACTTTTTGTTAAATAAAGGTATTCCTATGTGGGGCTAACCCCGCAGCCCTGGATTAGGGTCTGTTCATTGATTTGAGGCACAGGAAGTTTAGCACAAGTTCTAGCTCTAGATTAATGTCCCCTTGTCCCAAGCACATACCACTTTACACTCCTTTGTCACATGAAGTAAAATCTACCCCTTCAATTTTGTAACTCTCAAAGGTATGCCCTTTTCCATCCCTTTGTGTACAAATCATGCTGCCATACAATCATAATGATCTATAAGGAAAAAGCAATGGATGTCACACAGCTTCACATTTGGGGCTGAAAGAAATTCCTGCATCTAAGACATGCTAGGAACAGACTTCTGCATTAGGAAAAGAAGGAGGAGAAGAAGAAGGAGGAGGAGGAGAAGGAGGAGGAGGAGAGGAAGAAGAAGAAGGAGGAGGAGGAGGAGGAGGAGGAGACACAGAAAGTCAAACAAAAAATAGTATTTAAAAAAGTGACTTGGTCATGTGCCTACATATTCAATTTAGGAGTTACAGCTCCTTTGAGGAAAAGATTCCGTGGTTTAAAATAACTTTTAAAACCATTCTTGTAGGCCTTTATCCTCCTCAGGAAGAGGAAAAAGAAAGGAATGTCCAGGAAAGGGTAATGACTGAGCAAAGGTGTTCACACCAAGCCCAGGTGCCCTCACCACCATGCCAGAAAGGGACCTTAAGAGTCTCTAACACTCAGACTAGGGTGGCTTCCCAGCATCTCCAGGCATGAGATGAGCTGCTTTCTGCTCAGAAACCTCCCTAGAGAGAAAGTCTCTGCGCCCTCCTGCAGTTGCTCAGTGACAGGATTTCATAGCACCTTCCTCTAGTAGTAGAAACCACCCAGAGGCACAAGTGGGTGGATTCAAATGTCAAATGAAAATCTCTCTGGTAAAGTTAACTACATGGATAAATATGAAAGCTAATATGGTTGTATTTTTGGTCTCTAGATTGTCTTTTTCTCCTAAAATATTTAAAAGGAAAATGCATAAAATAATGTTAATTGGCACACAATATACTAGGACATAATTTGTGATGATAATAAAGAGTGGTATGGATCTGGATAGGAGCAGAGTTAAGGTGTGTTGTTGAAGCTACATTGGTATTAATTCAAACAACATCAGTATACCTATAGGATATTCACTGTACATTCTATAGTAATCATTAAGAAAATAACTTAAAAATATACTCAGAAAAGTAAACAAATCATTCAAAATTGAACATTAGAAAAAATCCACCACAAAAGACAGCAATATTGGATGAATTGAGGAGCAAAAAATATATGACATAAAAAAACACACAGCAAACTGGCAGAAAAAAAGTTTCTTATTATCAATAATCACTTCAGTGTAAGTGGACTAAACTCACCAATTCAAAAATAGGGATTGGAAAAGGGGATTAAAACTATGATCTGACTATATGCTGCTTTTGAGACTTACCTTAGATGCTACTATATACTATATAAAATGAAAGGACAGGGGAAGATATTCCATGCAAAAGTAATCTAAAGCGAGCTTGGGTGGCTATGTTAATATCAGACAAAGTAGACTGTAAAATAAATCAAATTAAAAGACACAAAGAACATTGCATATTGAATAAAAGTCAATACCTCAAGAAGACAATACATATGTAAACTTCAAAGACATATAGGCACCCAACATCAGCTCTCCAGAAAGATGAAGCAAATATTGGCAGAGCTGAAGGGAGAAATTAACAGTTCCATAAAAATCCTTGGGAGCTTCAATACCTTGCTGTAATAGTGGATAGAACATCTAGACGGAAGTTCTACAGGATACAAAATTGTTGAACAACACTGAAACCATCTAGACTGTCTGACAGCAACAGAATGCACATCTCTCTCAAGTGCATATATAACATTCTTCAGAATAAAAAATACATTATGCTATAAACCAATTTTCAGTGTGTTCAAAAAATATTGAAATAATTCAAATTCTGTTCTCTAGTCACAATAGAAGAAAGCTAGAAATCAATAACAGAAGGAAAATAAAAGTTCTCAAACTTGGAAAGTGAAATAGCCACTTAAATAATCAATGTTTCCAAGAAGAAATCACAAGAGAAATTAGAAAATTCTTTGAGATGAAAGGAAATAAAACATAACAAAATGGATGGGATACAGACAAATCAGTGCTAAAAGAGAAACATATAACTGGGAACATGCACATAAAAGAGGAAAGGTCTCAAGTCAACATCATAACTATACAACTGAAAGAACTAATAAAATATCAAATAACTCAGTCCAGCCAAAGGAAGAAAATTATAAAGATTAGAAAGAAATCAGTAAAATGGAAAAAAAATCAAACCACAGGTAGTTTCTTTCAAAAGATAACAAAATTGATAAACTTTTAGCTAGATCAACTCAGAACAAGATGATTCATATTACTAAAGGCAGAAATGAAAGTAGAGACATTCCACCCATGAAACAGATTATAAAAGAACAGTTGAACCCAGTAAAACTGGATAATCTACATGGAATGAACAAACTCCTAGAAATCCTGAAATTATCACAATTGACTCAAGAAAAATAAGAAAACTGACCAGACCTATAACCCGTAAAAACTTTGAGTCAGTAATTTAAAAATCTCCCAATAAATAAAACCTCAGAAACAGAGAGCTTCACTGGCAATTTCTATCAAACATTTACCTAAGAATATCACTAAATTCTTCTTTTAAAAAATCAAAGAAGGGCTGGGGTTGTGGCTCAGCAGTAGAGTGCTCGCCTTGCACATGCGAGGCCCTGGGTTCGATCCTCAGCACCACATACAAATAAATAAATAAAATAAAGGCATTGTGTCCAACTGCAAATTTAAAAATATACATAAAAAAATTGAAGAAGAGGTAGCACTTCCTGACATTCAAAGAGACCAAAACACAGATACAAAAGTCAAGTAATTATGTCCAAAGAAAAGAAAATCACACACCAATATTCTTTATGAATATACATGCACAAATCCTAACAAAATATAGTAAATCAAAACTTACTGCACAATAAAAGGATCACACATCCATGACTAAGTGAGATTTGTTCCAGGAAAGCAGGGTGTGGTTCAACGTAAGGAAATAATCAAGGTGATACACTATATTGAGAAATGGAGAAGAAAGGCCATATAATCATCAAAACGGACACAGAAAAACACATTAGAAAAAATTCAAAACTCCTTCATGATTTACAAAATTCAGCAAACTAGGGAAAAGAGAAATTCCTTTACATTATAAAGGATGTTTATCCAAAACCCAAAGCTATCATCATGCACATCTTCAACACAAGATGTATATATAAAACACTAGAAAAACCAGGCACAGCAGGAACTTACCTCAACATTGTAAAAGCTATCTATGCTAAACTCAAAACAAACATCATTCTAAATGGAGAAAAATTGGAAGCATTCCCTCTAAAAACTGGAACAAGACAGGGATGCCCTCTTTCACCACATCTATTACATAATCCTCTTTGACCACTTCTACATAATCCTCGAACCTCTAGCCAGAGCAATTAGACAAATGAAAGAAATTTAAGGGGAGCAGATAGGAAAAGGAGAACTCAAATTAGCACTATTTACTGATGATATGATTCTATAACTAGAAGACCCAAAAAATTCCATCAGAAAACTTCTAGAACTAGTAAATTAATTCAGCAAAGTAGAAATATATAAAATCAATACCCACAAATCAAATGCATTTCCATATATCAATGATGAAGTCTCTGAAAGATAAATTAGGAAAACTATCCCATTCATAATAGCCTCAAAAAAAATAAAATACTTGGGAATCAACTTAACAAAAGAGGTGAAAGACATCTACAATGAATACTACAGAACACTAAAGAAAGAAATTGAAGAAGACCTTAGAAGATGGAAATATCTCCCATGTTCTTGGATAGGCAGAATTCACATTGGCAAAATAGCCATACTACCAAAAGCACTAAACAGATTCAATGCAATTCCAATTAAAATACCAATGACATGCCTTATGGAAATAGAAAGGCAATCATGAAATTCATCTGGAAAAATAAGAGACCCTAAATAGACAAAGCAATTCTTAGCACGAAGAGTGAAGCAGGAGGCATCACAATACCAGACCTTAACCTATACTATAAAGCTATAGTAACAAAAATGGATGGTATTGGCACTAAAATAGACATGTAGACCAATGGTACAGAATAGAAGACACAGAGACAAACCCACATAAATACACTTATGCCATACTAGACAAAGGTGGCAAAAAACATACATTGGAAAAAAGATAGCCTCTTTAACAAATAGTGCTGGGAAAACTGGAGATCCATATGCACCAAAATAAAAATTCTTGTCTCTCACCATGCATAAGACTCAACTGTATGTGGATCAAGGGCCTAGGAATTAGACAGAGACCCTGAATCTAACAGAAGAAAAAGCAGGCCCCAATCTTCATCTTGTTAGATTAGGCACTGACTTACTTAACAAGGCTCCTAAAGTGCAAAAATAAAATAAAGAATCAATAAACAGGATGGATTCAAACTAAACAGTTTCTTCTCAGCAAAAGAAACAAACAATGAGGTGAAAAGAGAGCCTAGAGAGTGGAAGAATATCTTAACCACAAGCAAATCAGATACAGCACTAATTTCCAGGATATATAAAGAACTCAAAAAGCTTAACACATGCACACACACACACACACACAAAGAACAATAACCCAATCAATAAATGAGCTAAGGAACTTAACAGACTACATACATGTACAAGTACAGAACATATACATGTGACCAACAAATATATGAAACAATGTTCAACATCTCTAGTAATTAGAGAAATGCAAATCAAAACTACTCTAGAATTTCATCTCACTCCAGACAGAATGGCAGTTATCAAGAATACAAGCAATGATAAGTGTTGGTGAGGATGTGGGGGAAAAGGTACACTCATACATTTCTGGTGGGACTGCAACTTGGTGCAACCATTCCAGAAAGCAGTATGGAGATTCATTAGAAAACTTGGAATGGAACCACCATTTGACACAGCTATACCACTCCTTGGTCTATACCCAAAGGACTTAATATTGCATACTATAGTGACACAGCCACATCAAAGTTTATAGCATGTGAATTCACAATAGCTAAACTGTGGAACCAACCTAGATGCCCACCAATAGAAGAATGGATAAAGAAACTGTAGTATATACAAACTATGAATTATTACTCAGCATTAAAAGGGAATAAAGTTATGGCATTTGCAGGTAAATGGATGAAGATGGAGAATATCATGCTAAGCAAAATAAGCCAATCTCAAAAAAAATAAAGGCCAAATGTTTTCTCTGATAAGTGGATGCTGATCCATAATGGGGGGGGGGGGGGCAATGGGAAGAATGGAGAAACTTTGGACTGGGCAAAGAAGAGGATTGGGAGGAAAGGGATATGGTGCAAGAAAGACGGTGGAATGAGACGGACAGAATTACCCTAGGTACACATACAATTGCACAAACGGTGCAACTCTACATTGTGTACAATCAGAGAAATGAAAGACTGTGTTCCATTTGTGTACAATGAATTGAAATGCATTTGGCTGTCATGTACAACTAATCAGAATAAATTTTTTAAAGTTTTAAAAAAGACTGTATATAAAGAAAATATCAAAGATCCAAACCAAAACCAGATAAAGTTTAGTAAATGAATTCAGCAATTTGAAAGATGCAAGATTAGTTGTTTTTCTATATACCACAATGAGTATGATAGAAAAAAGGAAATTAAGAAAACAATTATATTGATGAGAACATACAAAAGAACAAAATACCTAAAACTAAATTTCACCAAGGAAATGAAAAATTATGCACTGAAAACTACAATGCATTGCTGAAATAAAGTACAGAAGACATAATTAAAAGGAAAGACATATCTATGTTCACAGACTGGAAGATTATACTGATAAATGGATATACTTCCCAGATTCAATATACTATGAAAATTCCAGTGGTTTTTGTTTTCTCAAATGGAAAAGACAATGCAATGAAATTGCAAGAATCCCAAAAAGAGCTGCAGCTGTAGCTCAGTGGCAGAGCACTTGCCTAGCATATGTGAGACACTGGGGTTTGATCCTCAGGACCACATAAAAATAAACAAAGAAAATAAAGGCATTCTGTCCATCTACGAGTACAAAAAAATTTTTTTTAAATTGCCAAAAAGCAAAAACCATATTGAAAATGAAAGAAATTAAAGGACTTCCATTTCTCAAATTTCAAAATTTACTACAAGTTATAGTAATCAAAACATGGTGGTACTGGCATAAACAGAGACACATGGATCAATGGAATGGAATTGAGGGTTCAGAATTAACCTAACATTTATAACCAATTGATTTTTAATAAAATTGGTCAAGGAAGTTTTCACCATTCAATGAAATAAGAATAATACCTTCAACAAATGGAACTGGGACACATGGACAACCACAGGCAAAAGAATATGGTGGACCTCCATCTCATTCCATGCTTCATAATCAACTCAAAATAGATCAACAGCCTATGTAATAGTTTAAAACATAAAACTCTTAGAAGAAATCCTCAGGGAAATCTTCATGCCCTTCTGATTTGACAATGGATACTTGGGTCTGACACCAAAAGAACAAACAAACCATGAAATAAATAAGTTGGACTTCACAAAAATCTTGTGTATTAAATGTCAGTGTTGAGAAAATGAAAAGACAACGAGTAGAAAGGGAGAAAATGCTTAAAATCACATATCTTAAAATAGTTTGGTATCCATGACATATGAAGAACTCTGATAACTCAACAATGAAACACGAAACAACGTAATTCTTTAAATGGGCCTAGGGCTTGAGTTAACATCTTTCCAAAGAAGTTATGCAAATGAATACTCAAAAAAATGCAAAACATTATTAGTCATGAACGAAATGCAAATCAAAACCGAAGTATCACCCCACTTCACACCACTACAAGTACAATAACAAATCACAAAAAAGTAAGTATTGGCAAGCACGTGGAGAAATAGGAACCCTCATACATTGTGGGTTGGAATGTAAAATGGTGAAGCTACTGTGGATAATGCTTTGGTTCCTCAAAATGTTCAACATTGGATTACCATATGACCCAGAAAATTCCATTCCTAGATATGTATCCAAGAGAAAGAAAGAAAAACATATTGGGCAACAGAAATTTGTAAACAAATGTTTATCTCTGAATTAACATAACATAACAGTCAGAATGTAGAAACAATATGAATGCTCATCAAGGGATGAATGAATAAATTGTGGTGTAACACAATAGTCATAGGACAGAATAAATACCAATACATGCTGTGGCTTAGATGGATCTCAGCACACTATTCTAAGTGAAAGAAGCCAGGCCCAATAGATACATACATGATTCCAATTCTATGAAATATCCAGAATATGTGAATCCATAAAGACTGAAAGAATAGTGGTTGCCAGGGGCAGTGTGGGGGATGGTAGTATAAAGGGGAAAGTAGAGTGACTGACAGGCTACAGAGTGTCCTGGGATGATGAAAAACTTGGAATTACAGAGAGGTTGTGTTTGCACATTTTGAATGCATGAAATGTCACTGAAATTGTACACATTTTTTCTTTTTTGTTCTAATTAGTTATACATGACAACAGAATGCACATAATACATAAATGGAGTATAACTTCTCAATCTTCTGATTTACATGATGTAAAATCTCACTGGTCATGTAGACCTATATGCACATAGGGTAATAATGTCTAGTTCATTCTACTATCCTTCCTAGCCCCATACCTACCCCCTCCCTGCACTCCACTCTGCCTTATACAAAATAACTCTGTTTTTCCCTAACTCCCCCTGATACACACTTATTGTGAAATATCATCTACATATCAGAGAAAACATTCTGGTTTTGGTCTTTTAGAATTGGTTTATTTCACTTAGCTTGATTTTCTCCAGCTCCACCCATTTACCAGCAAATGCCATCATTTCATTCTTCTTGAAGGCTGAGTAATATTCTACTGGATATGTATACCACGTTTTCTTTATCCATTCATCTGTTGAAGGACATTTAGGTTGGTTACATACTTTAGCTATTGTTAGTTGAGCTGCTATAAACACTGATGTGGCTGCATCACTGTAGTATTCTGATTTTAAGCCCTTTGGGTATAAACCAAGGAGGGGGATAGCCAGGTCAAATGGTGATTCCATTTTAAGTTTTCTGAGGAATCTCCATACCACTTTCTATAATGGTTGTACCTTTTGCAGTCCTACCAGTAATGTATGAGTGTACCTTTTTCCCCACATCCTCGCCAACATTCATTGTTGCTTGTAATGTGCAGATTGAAATTGTACATGTTGAAGCAATTAATTGTATATTATATGAATTTTACCTCAATATTTATTTATTTTTCTGCAGTGCTGGGAATCAAAGTCAGGGCTTCACACATGGTAGGCAAGCACTTTACCACTCAGCTATACCTCCAGGACCAATCCCAAATAGTTTTTAAATAGGCCATACACAATGCTTAGTATAATTTCTTTTTAATTTAAAAAATGAAGGTATTACATGAGTAAAAATGTGATAGATCACAGAAGACATTAAAGGTAATTATCAATGCATGGTAAGAAATCAGCTAATTTTAATTCATTTGCTTAAGTTATTGTATAAATCTTACAACATTAAGAATTAAATGCATATTAATTTTTAACAACTAAGAAAAAGAAACTATGGAAATATTAACTGGTTTGTTTTCTTTCAGTACTAGGGATTGAACTCAGGGCCCTGCATTTGCACAGATTTTACCATTGAGCTACATCTCTAGCCCTGTTTCTTTTGAGACAGAGTCTCACTAAGTTGCCCAGGTTGTCCTCAATACTTGTAATTCTCCTGCCTCAGCCTCCCATGTACCTGAGAATAATAGATTTTTTTAAAGCATTAAGAGGATGTTTAAGCTGTAGGGTTGAGGATAAAAGGAAATTGCATTGCATGTACAGTATTGTCCCAAGTACAATACACTGCTTAACTTTAAACATCTGTGTGGGAGACAGGCAAACGTGTTACTTTTGCTTTCTATTTTCTATATTTTCTTAATGACACATAATAACCACAATTAGACAAGTAATTTATTTTTTAAATGCTTGCTGTTGGGTACATTAAGTTTCTTTTAAAAACAAAACTTTAATAAATGTAGATGATTTGCTATTAATAAGGAGGACGCCTACACTGGAATTACTCATTTTGAAACTTAATATTCGCCTAGAAAGATTGTAAAATACAGAGAACACAAAGATGAAAACTTAAATCACCAGAATCTAACAATTTCGAGACATAGTTGACTTTTGAACAACATAGGTTTGAACTGGATAGGTCAGCTTGTATGTGGATTTGGCAGTCAGGTGGATTTGTGAAAACTTTGAAAAAGTTTTCATAGCCTAGAATATTGAGAAAAATTTTTAAAAGGGTATGTCATAAATGCATAAAATATATGTATGTAAGTCTCTATTTTACCATTTGCTACCATTCAGTGTGCATGCATCTATTATAACAGTTAAGACTTATGAAAACTCACACACACAAACTTAGATTATACACGATGCCACTCAGTGGAGAGAAAGGAAAAAAAAAAGTGAAGAGGCTGCATTAAATCTTGACTGCATGAATGAACTGCAGCACATCCTCATCCACTGCAGTAATTTCATAGCCACCTCCTGTTGCTATTGCAGTGAGCTCCCGTGTTGTGACTCTTTAAAAGCCCTTGTGATGCTGATCATCACCAGGTGAGCTCCATACTTTCAAAAGTGGACCATATTTAGTTGTTCTTATAAAAGACCTGAGCATGGGCTCAGCTAGAAGCAATCCTTCACTTCCAGTGTAGTATGAACATCAGCATACCAGTGTCTACTGTGAGCCTTCTGTCAAGAGCGTGCCTCTCTGACCAAACATAGGAAAGATTAAAAGGACGATTATTGTCCTTTGGCTGCCCAGCTTGCTTTCTCATGTCACATGGTATTAGTGAGCTGACTATCCTTTAGAATATCAACCCTCTCCCATCCTTAGTTCAAGTGGTTTGGGTGGGACCTACCCCAGTCTGCACTGAGAAGTAGAAGTGACCTGGCTCAGCTCAATCAGAGGATTCAACTCCTGGAGCCTCAGCAACTTGTTAATTTAGGCCAGTGAATGTTCAGTGTGAGAATTTTGCTTGAAACATTGAGATGAGAGGTGGACTCTATCACACTGAGTTTTGGTAATTAAGTGAGAGATGTATAAAATCTCCCTGGGAAGAAGCCATGATGATGAACGGTTTGCCAGGTAGGATTAGAGGGTGGTAGATGTGCCTTGTTACTGCCTGTCCATCACTCTGGTCATGACCTTCCCCTCCCCAAACTGTGCCCTGCTCATTTTCTACCAGAGGGTCAACTCTCCAAGGGAAGGAGACAAATCTCCAACATGCTGGTCCTAGCACAAGAGATGGGGGCACATCTGCTAAACGCATGTCTGCTACAGAAATTACCCTAATTAGCTTAGCAGCGGGCCATGGATGGTTGTATCACTGGGAACCCAGAATGCTTCACTGGCTAACACCACATCCTACAGTCTCCACCTTATGCTCTTGGGTTCTCATTCTGAGCTGGAACAGGTGGTGCACTCTGAATCATCAGCACCCGGTACTGATGTGGTCACTGCCTGATTCTCACACAACCACTCAGAAGACGTCATCAGACCAGGCATTGGGGCTAGGGAGCTCTCATATAAAGCCCTCTATGATGAATTGCCTTAAAAACAGACAGAAACACAAGATCAAGGAGCCCCTCCACCTTCTTCTGCCCCTGGGGACTAAAAGAAATCAAGAACGAAGCTCCACAAGCCCTTCTAAGAAGATGCATTTGCGCCTGCTGCTATTGGCCTTCTTTCTGCCTCCCAAAGCAAGGGCAGGTGAGTGACCATTCCCTCCCTCAGAGGTCCAACCCTAACCCACAGGGGGCACAGAACTCCTATATCCCTTCTGCACACCCCCTGATACAGCCTTCTACCCAGAGCCTTCTGAATCCCAGTTCCAGCCCCACTGCAGAACCCTAAGAGAGACACTGGGTAAGCTAGCAACAGGAACATAAGGGGCAGAAGTCTGTTTGGGAGAAGAGCCAGTGGATTCAGTCCCCTGCCTAGACCTCATCCTGGTCATCTGGAAAGTGGGGCTTGGCTACAAGTGCACCCCAGAGGGTGGAAGGGAGGAAATGTTCAATTCTCCTGGAAAGGGGCAAAGTGGGTCTGGCACCTGTGTCTGGGGTGAGACAGGTGCACCCCTTCCAACTGCTTAGCAGAGAATTCTAGAGCCCAGGTGACCCCAGAAATGCTGGAATCACAGTCCCCAGAAAAGTTCCTTTTCTCAGTCCCAAGCCACTCCATCCCTTTCGCCAACTGTTTCTCTTCCCAGACCTCTGGTGACTCCTTGTTTTCTAGTGGGAGCCACTGTGGCAGACACTAACTTCTCTGCTTTCCAGAACCCCAGCAGCACTGCCCTACCAACCCTCATCCAGAGACAAACTGGAGCCATTCTTTTGTGCATCCCATGGACTACACGTCAGGCCTAGAAAATAGGACAGAACAACATCTAGAGTGAACTGAAATCCTGGCCATTAGCAAGCAGCCAGTGTCCTAGGCAGCACAGCACTCAGGAGGGCCTCAGAAATTTCTGGAAACAGAAGGCTCCTCTGGGATTTCATTGCCCCTAAAAATGTATGCTCAACTCCACCTATGTAAGGAAGAAAAATTTGTAGACCAACACCTGCTTTCTTTACCTTTTTCAGAAAAGGAAGGTGAGGCCCTATCCCTCAGCCCCTGCCCAGACTCAGGTCATCCAAGGTTCCCAAATGCCCCACAGTTCTGGAGGCATGGAACGGATGCCCATCTGCTGGATTCACGGGGTGCACACAAGTGAGGTGACTTTTTCTTCAGGGGAGAACATCGGGGGACATGAGGCCAAGCCCCACTCCCGCCCCTACATGGCTTATCTTCAGTTCTTGAGTCAGAATTCATTGCGCACTTGTGGTGGCTTCCTGATACGAGAAGACTTTGTGCTGACAGCTGCTCACTGCTTAGGGAGGTGAGGAACAGGAAACAACCCAGACCCTCCTGGAGACATTCCAGAGATATCCCTGACTCCTTCTCAATGTTAGCACAAAAGGACTGGGCTAGACACAAACTTCACAGATCAGCAAAAGCCTATATTCAGGAACAGAGTCACACCTCTGATGGACACACTTTCCTGGTAGAAAATGAGCTACTGGCCAAAGTGAGAGCTTATGCTTATATAGGTTACCCTGAGAGGTGATTTTAATTAATAAGCGTATCAGTTTGGGCACTCAGGAATTTGAGATCTGTTATTACCTGGGCCAAGGGGAGGGTTCTGGGTCAGTGGTCAGTATTTAGGATTTATCTTTATTGGTCCAGATGGAGGGACTGGGCTAGGATTTGTTTTGAGAAGGATCAATGTTTTCCCTCTTTCCAGAGCCTGCCATTCCATGCTTGATAAATATCTCCTCCCTGAGAAAGAATGTACTGGGAAGGGATCAATATATTGCCTCCATCCTCATTCTCATTTCCCAGGCCATACAATTTTGCAGTTTGTTGTTTTCCATATTCAGTAGGCAGTAGACACACAGATCCCTGAGAGAATATGTACACAAGATAACTTCAGGGATGGAAAAGAGGGTGGGAAAAGTCTTATGAGGAGTAGGCAGGCCGACTCCAGAGGCACTACTGAATAAGAAAGACCGGGGTGGCCAACCCTGCCATATAAAGAGCTAGGAGCATGCTTTGCCATGAAATGGAAACTAAAAAAATTGCATGTGTTTTCCTGGGCATGATTGAATCCTGAGAACCTATGGTTCAGATATCAATGGCCTCAGAAAACTACCTCAATGCTAAGAAGCAGAGGGCACCGTCACTCAGCCCAAGGTCTCCTCTCCACTCTGCCCCTCCTCAGCTACAGCTCTACCCTGGCCCTGCTATAGCCTGCTCTTCACAGCTCCTAGATGTGTTCTTTATGACTCCACATCACCCATGACCACTCCACCCTCTATGCAGGCCAATGAACGTCACCCTGGGGGCACACAACATTAAGAAGCAGGAGAAGACCCAGCAGGTCATCCCAGTGAAAAGAACCATCCCCCATCCAGACTATGACGATCATTACTTCTACAATGACATCATGTTATTGCAGGTATGTCCCCCTCCCAGCTGCCTCTGCCCTCCCTAGTACAGGTGCTACCCTCCCACCATGACCCTGCCCCTTTACTCACTTCCATCCTGGCCATCATGGTGTCCAGGCCCAGAGGCCCTTGTCTGAACTGGACTCGTTTTCTTCTCCCCCATAGCTAAAGAAAAAAGCCAAGTTGAATCCAGCTGTGAAGCTTATCAAGCTGCCCAGGGGCAAGGACAAGGTGAAGCCTGGGAAGGTGTGCCTTGTGGCTGGCTGGGGGAGAGTGGCACAAAATGGCAGATACTCCAACACACTGCAGGAAGTGGAACTGACATTGCAGGAGGACCAGGTTTGCAAGAACCACTTCAGCAATTATAATAGTAACATAGAGACATGTGTGGGGGATCCAAAGAAGAAAAATGCTTCTTTTCAGGTAAGATTGAGTGTCTGTCTCTCTTGGCTCTGAGGAGAGAGATATTTGGGGGAAGATCTGGGCCTGGAGACCAGGCAGCATGAGACTCCCTCACCCAGTTGGCTGTGATTTCTCCCTGGAAAGAGAAGAAGGGAGCAGCTGGGAGTACCTAGGGCCTGCATTGAATGATGCCTGCGTGGAAAGCTGAGCTAGCAATGCTCCACACTGCCTCAGCTCACAGGCATTAGAGACCTGTGCACCTATGTGTGCAGTTGCTCTCACCAAGTGTCTCCTCAGTGCTGTCACCCACCCTGGTCCCTGGGCTCATCCTCCATGCAGTTGTCTGTGCCACTAAAGTGCTTCCACAACCTTGAACAATGCAACAGTGGTCCCACACATTTTCATAGGGAGATGATCCCAGATCCTGGGGATCAGGACAGAGGCTGACCCTGGGAGGGAGGTGAAGTAATAACAAGGTCCACAGTCAGAACATATCAGCTGAGGGCCCCCAGGGTCCTGCATAGTCCTCTGAAAGCAGACCCTACATTTCGTCCTTGTCTGAGAGGTAGTCTGAGATGGCAGGGAGGATCCAACCAGGAGGATACAGGCTCAGTCCTCCCTCTTCTCTCTTCACAGGGGGACTCTGGAGGCCCTCTTGTGTGTAACCATGTGGCCCAAGGAATTGTCTCTTATGGAAATGAAAATGGGAAACCTCCAGGCGTCTACACCAAAGTTTCCAGATTTCTACAATGGATTAAGGAAACCATGAAAAGCCACCAACTGCAAGAGACAGACTAAACCACCTCTGTAACTAACCTGTTTTCCCAGAATGAGTCTAGAATCACCCTGGAGGAGGTGCCAACAACTGAATAAATGTCTCTTAGCCATGTAGGAAGGCTGGTTTCTTCTTTGTTCACTGGCCTTCATTCACAGGGTCTGTGTGCCAGGCAGCCAATGACGAAATTCTGCTGTTTTCTGCTTCTCTCTTCTCTTTCTCCCCTCAACACCTGCCTAAATCCCACACAAAGCTGTGACCCAGCTCCTTTCCCACTCCACCTCCTCTGGGGATTGCCTTTCTGCCAATGTTGGAGCTGGGCACCACCAGGAGAAATTTTGGATGGCTCTTGTCCTGGGTCTCATGGTGAGTTTTCTACCTCCTTCCATGTATGAGGGGACAGAGAGGAAGGGGAGAGCACCATGGTTCCTGGAGGTCAGGTAGGCACAGCTAAGGTCACTGCTCAAAGACATGGTCCTACCCCCTGGGCACAGGAAGGGCCCTTCTAAACAGGATATTTCTCTTCCCCAGATTTATCCTTAAGAGGGACAGTCTTTGAATAGCCCCTCATTCTCACATGGAATTACATTCCTTCCCTGCCCTCCTCTGAGTTCAGGGTCCACCTTGACCTCCAACTTCATGGCTGCACATTCTTCTCCATCCCTGCTCATATTCTATCAACTCCTCTCCAGGCCACACTGATCTGGGCTGCTCCCTTACTCAAATCCCTCCACCTAGGACTCCGAGATCCCTGTGGGGTTCCATCAGGCCTCACCATTGGGGTGCCAGCCCAACTCATGCCCTGGCAGAGAGGGGACATCATAAGAACCAGGGCAGTGCAGGCATCATGCAGGGTTCATGGAGGACCTGGCTGGCAGGATCTCTCTCCAGAACACTTGGTCCTTCTTTCACTTGGGCACAGCTAAAGCAACCCCTCACTTTCAGCTTGATGTCCTCCCTTGTGCTCAGGGTCCACTGGCCACCTGATCACTCAGCAGCCTAAGCCTCTTTCAGCTTGTTCCTCTTGGTCACAGCTGGCTTGCAGCCTGAGACTCCCTGCTAGTCAACTAGGCTTTATCAGTTGTGAAAGTTCCAGAAAAGAGTGTCTTTCTGCAGAAGGACTGTGAAACACTGCTTTTTCCATCAATCACACTCATTGAGCACTTCATAATGCCCAGAACTTGGGGATATACGTTAACACAATAACAGACCCAAGTGGAATGGACAGTGTTGGAGACTCTCCAAATTTTCCTGCTCCACACTCCCTATCAGTCCATAAGGCATAGACCTATGTGAGAAATCCATTAGAATTCAGAATTCATATCTTAGTTTTATTTCCAGTTAAAGGCAATATGAATATGATATTGCATGATGCTCTAGGACAAAGACTATGAAATTTGGAAGTGACTTTCATCATTTGGTTTGTGGATGTGAAGCTGCTGAACCATTCACCAGAGCTTCCTTTTTATGAGAGAGGGCAACAAATAGGAAAGAAGATTACCAGGGCAACCTTACTTTCATTTGTTTTCAAAGTAGCAGATATAAACGCAAGTGTACAGATTCACACTGAAGGAGACACACACACACACATCCAGTTGGACTGCTCAGAAACATAATCCCCGTCATTACTGAACCCCTACCATACAGAACAACATGAATCAGGGAGGCTCCTGGGGCCTGGGAAAATGGAAATATGGCTCTAATATTCAGGCCATTATGGTTACTATTCCCATCCATGTCCCCAGTGCCACCTGGGAATGTCTTTGGTGGGAAGTTCCTTCTTGGATATGGTGTGTAACTTTTTGTTAAATAAAGGTATGCCTATGTGTGGCTAACCCCGCAGCCCTGGATCAGGGTCTGCTCATTAATATGGGGCACTGGAAGTTTAGCACAAGTTCTAGCTCTAGATTAATGCCCCCTTGTCCCAAACACACACCGCACTACATTCTTTTTAGACATGGAGAAAAATCTCTCTCTTCAGTTATGCAACTCGCAAAAGTTTGCCCTTTTCCATCTCTTTGTGTACAAATCATGCTGCCACACAATCTCATAATGATCTTCTATAAGGAAAGAGCAATGGATGTCACACAGCTTTGCACTTGGGGCTGAAAGAAATTCCTGCATCTAAGACATGCTAGGACCAGGCTCCTGCACTGGAAAAAAAAAGGAAAACACAGAAGGAAAAGTAAACAAAAAATAGTATTTAGAAAAGCGACTTGGTCATATGCCTACATATCCAATTAAGGAGTTATATCTACATGGAGGAAATGGTTCTGTGGTTTCAATAACTTTGAAAACCATTGTTGTAAGCCTTCATCCTCCTCAGGAAGAGGAAGAAGAAAGGAATGTCCAAGGGTAATGACTGACCAAAGTTGTCACAAAAGGTGGGATAGACCTGGACCAAGCCCAGGTGCCCTCACCACCATGGCAGAAAGGGACCTTAAGTGTCTTCTAACGCCCAGCCTGGGGTGGCTTCCCAGCATCTCTAGGCATGAGATGAGTTGCTTTCTGCTCAGAAACCTCCCTAGAGAGAAAGTCTCTGCGCCCTCCTGCAGCTGCTCAGTAACAGGATTTCACAGCACCTTCCTCTAGTAGTAGAAACCACCCAGAGGCATAAGTGAGAGGAATCCGAGGCAGATTAGAACCTTAAACTGGCTGATTCCTTCCCCTCTCCTTAGTCTGAGAAAGAATCCCAATCCTCTCCATTTGAGGAGAACACCTTCCATTGTCTCACCCATTATATCCAAAATATGGAACAGCTATTGAAAACAATTGAGCAACAAATGTAGCAATTATGGTAACTTTGAAATGGATTTTATGTTTTTACAAGTCTATTCTTTCATGAAAAGTCACAAGTAAATGCTTAGGGCATTCTAATACACACATATAAATGCACATGCACACATAGAGAGCATATAGAAGCTCTAGATTATTATTTACAACCTATTTTAATATACCCATGATGCGTTCATTGAAATAGTCACAGAACTGAAAACTTGGGACTCAATGGGTTAAACTCTAAGATAGGAAATGTTTCCCCACTTCCCCATTCCTCCTTTCCTCCAGGCCCACTGGAAGTCAAATCCCAGCACAGCCAAGGAAAGATCTGCAACTTGGTCCCAGTAGCACACAGATCCAATGGAATACAAGGTCTGCTCATGTGTTTGGGGATTGTGTGTTGGTATAATTCTGTTTCCCAGCCCAACGCCATACTGCTGCCAGCACCAGTCTTGACTCAGCTACAGAACTTACAGGACTTCTTTGGTGTACTGTCTTTCATCCAACACTACTTTTTACCAACAAACATATTTCACCATAAGAGAAGTACAGAAGTAGGTTCATGTGCCATATCACTCAGAAGCAGCTAGACTGAGAAAATTGTGAAAGAGTCCATGGAAGATAACAAGGACAGATGACACCAGACCACCACCTGTGAGATTGGGATGCTGTACTCTGGGAGGTAGTGTATGCTTTAAGCCAGTAGTAAAGGTATGCTTGTGTTTCCCCACAGCTAGAATACATGGTTCCAAAAACAAAGGGGTGCTGGTAAGAGTTGCCCCTTTGACTCTCACATGTAATGGCTCACACTCAAGCAATTTTGCATCTATCTCCACAATCTTGGTCTTTGTGGACCTAGAGGTCTTAATCTCTGAGAAATAAGTGGATTCCTATGGTACCTGGGTGATTGGGACTGACTTCCAGGAGAAAGGGATTCAAAATAAGTGAGGTCAGAAAAGACGAATAAAGCACAAGGGTGGAAAACTACTGAGACTCTTCAGCAATTAGGGTCAAAATCACTGCATCAGGTGAAGAATCCTACCAGGGAGGATATCTGAGGTAAGAGTCTTCTGAACAGCTTCTCAGAAATCACATAAGACCCCTTCTCATAATGGCTTTCCAGCCTTCATGGCCATGGACCCTAAAACTTCTTCTTAGAGAACTCCCAAGAGAGGAAAAATTCTTAAAATTACCAGGCTCCCTGCTGACACAGTCCAGCTGAGACCAACCTATTGCTGGCTTTCACCCTGTCATTGTGGTTTTGAACCACTGAGCCCTTGGGCAACTGAGGCACACCATCTTCAGCATTGCTCCCAACCCATTCAGCCCATCCCTCTAACCACAGCCTCTCCATCTTCTCTATTTAGTAACGTTTTTGTATCCTCTATGATAGCAAAAGAATCTCATCTCCATATATCCAACTTTTACACAGGAAAGGGTTTCAACAAATGATCATCCTGAAGGTCAATGAAAGCCAAGGAAATAAATACTTTCCTGGATCTATCACAATGACGTGCAGATTCCTGAGTCCCAGGACCCACTACTGGCCAATGTAACACTTCTAGCAACCCTAACTTCTGACCACAGGTTCCAGTTTTCTGTTTCTGTGGTCAGCACTGAATCAAGAGTGATGGGTGGTTAGGCTTGGCCAAATTATTACTCAACCATCAGATTTTGATCAGGCAGTGATGGAAGGGTGAGATCATCTCAGAGGAAAAAGCCCCCACCACACCAGAAGAGAACACTGGGAGTTTAAAGACCAGGAGGACGCACCAACCTCTTTGACCAGAGAGGCCTTCCTGGGAAGATGAAGCCACTTCTGCTCCTGTTGGTCTTTCTTCTGTGCCCAAGGGCAGAGGCAGGTGAGTGACTATCCCCAACAACTGAAGCCCAGCCCCAAGCTCAGCCCTGCTCAGCTGCTGCACCCCACCATCCCGGCTCAGGTACACCTCCAGCACTTTCTGCATAGTAAGGTAAACCTCACCCAAAGACTGGCAGGTCTCATGGGGATGGAAGCACAGGGGAGGAACAGGGCAGAAGGCTGGTCTCCATGAGAGCCACTGGGAACCTTCCCCTTCCCCAGCCCTACCTTTACCATCTGGAAAGCAGGTCCGTTCACGAACACATGAAAGTACAATTACCAACAGGAAAGAATAAATAACTAATTCCCCAAGAAAGGGAAATTTAGAGAAAGGGGTTTGCTTCTGTAATCATGGTAAAGCCCAATAATTTTTAACCAAATATTTTAATATCTACCCTCAATGTCCACCTGCTTATCCAAACTTTATCATTCTCACACTGCACAGGAATGCAGCCAAGGAACCATTTGATCTCAGAGTCATGGGCATTCTGGTTCCCTTAACACTTACATGTGCCTTGGTTCAGCCCCGTGTTCTCTCAGGTCATTTTCAGTTACAGATGGGTGCAATGGCTTTGTCAGACCTCATCATCCCTGGTGCTCACAATCTCACCAGCACTGCCCCTCCAAACCTCAGCCACAGGATTCTCAGGAGCCATTCTCTCACACAGCCAAGACCTTTACTGGGCACCTACTTGGTGTCTGGCTCCAGGAGACAAACATCAAACACAACTCAACATTCTGACTTTATGCGCATTACCCAGTAGGAGCTCAGTGGGACCTAAGGGGGAAACAAGAGGGGAAAGAAGACTGGGACAATTCAGAGAAAGGACTGACCAGGATCTGTAGGGACTTTGCTACTTGTTCCAAACTTAAAACCTGTCAGTCAACATTGATGGCTGAAGCAGGAATTACAGAGCTAGGACTGCCCTGCTCTTGGTCAGAGGGAGTATCTGAGTCTTGTGGGTCACTCTTCAAGCCAGAAATGCTGCCTGACAAACACTCAGGGCCCCATGTTTGCTGCTGCTGGCTACTTAGACCCTGCCCTTAGGGACATGTATAAGGGCTTGAGCAGCCAGGGCTACATGGCACATGAGGAGACCAGGGGCAGGGCCAGAACAAAGGAGCATGGAGAGGGTCTTCTGGTGAGGTCAACTTCCTGCTTGATGAAAGTTATTTTGGACAAATGGAGGGGACCTATCAGACAGACACTTCTGTGCTTATGCTCCGAAGTGGGGGATCCAATAGAAAAACTAAAAGAGATGTGTGTACCAATGGGACACCAATCAATAATAGTGAGGAGAAGGTAAACTTCAGAGACCATAAAAGAACAAGAGAAACTCTACCACCAGATTCCCAGCTCTGGGGACATTCTCTTCAGAGAAATCTGCCTGTTGCTCTTGCAATAAACCTGCTGCTTGCTTGCTCTCTCTGCATCCTGTTTGTCAATTCTTTGCTGATCAAGGCCAATGAAACCCGCACCCCTAGATGGTAATACCACCACACTCAATCCTTCCCTCCCTGGAGTTGATCCAGTCTCCTTTCTTCAGCCTTTGACTCCATGAGCACCAAGGGCAGGACAGAACTTTTCCTTCAGGCAAAATCATCGGGGGCCGGGAAGCCGTGCCTCATTCTCATCCCTACATAGCATATCTTTGGATCAATACCACAGAGAAAACAAAAAAAATGTGGGGGTTTCCTTGTGTGTGTGAGGACTTTGTCCTGACAGCAGCCCACTGCTGGAGAAGGCAAGTTCACACATCTAGAGAAAACCCCACAGGGAATCCTCTCCTTTGGGGCTGAATACATGAAGACCATGGTGGCAGGAAAGCTCTGGGGAGAGAGGAGCAGGTCAGTGCAGGTGGCTTGTTATACAAAAGGAGAACATGGATCAAGGCTAGATGGGAAGGAGGCAGGTTTTGCCCCAGATCCCAGAGTGCAATTGTGTGAAATTCAGAGTCTCACCTGGAGAGAGTCTCTGTACATGATTGTGCATGTTCTGTACATGACTGAGCATACTACAACGCTCCAGGACCTGCACCAACCCTGGCTGCCAGGAATCAAAATGAAGATATACTCAGCCCAGAGTCGTCTTCCCATGTAGCTTCTCCCAACTCCAACCTGCCCTGCCCTGGGCAAACCATTTTCCTTCAGGGATCCTGACGTGTATCCCCTATGACTCTACTTCACTGTCTGCTCTAGGAATAGATCCATCACTGTCATCCTGGGAGCCCACGATATTGATGAGCAAGAGATGACCCAGCAGGTCATCCCTATAAGAAGAGCCATCCCCCATCCATATTTTAAAAGAAATTCATTCAATGACATCATGTTACTTCAGGTAAGGCATGCCATTCCACTGAGTCTTATACAGGTTAATCCTAGAGGGTTAAATCCTCATGGCCTTGTTTCCATTATTCATTTCCAAATTCACCCCTTCACTTGTCCCCATGACTGTGTGGATTTTCTGGAGCTGTTGGTTGATCAAAATTCCCTTTATCTGCCTTTAGTTGGAAAAGAAGGCCAAGCTGACTGCTGAGGTGAGCCTCCTCAAGTTACCCTCAGTACATTCCCAGGTTACACCAGGGATGGTGTGCTCCTTAGCCGGCTGGGGACCTATTGACCAAAACATATCCACAACAGAACTGCATGAGGTACAGCTTGAAATCCAAAAAGACGAGGAACGTCTCTCTCATTTCAAAAGACCATATGACTCCACCACCCAGATTTGTGAGGAGAACCCAAAATAGAAGAAGAATGGTCTTCAGGTAAATTCACCTGCATTGGTTATTCCCTGCCTTGAGCACAGCAGAGTTTGAGGAGAATCAGGGCAAAGGGAACTACTTATGCCCCTATGTACTCAGCCTTTCACCAATTCAGTCTCTGGTCCTTGGGAATCAGTGGAGACTGACTGCCATTGGTCATTTCATGGAAAGAGACTTACTGAAGGAGGAGAGGCATCAGTAAAATTGGGAAGAATAGTCAGCATCAGGCTGGAGCCCCCCAAACTGAATGAGGACTGCCCTGGTCCTGATTTCATACACACAGCCCTCTAACAGTGCCCACACACACCTGGGGAGTGGGTGGTGTGGGATTTGGAAAAAACTAGCTAAGGGCAGCCCTTCTCTGTCCACAGGGAGATTCAGGAAGTCCTCTTGTGTGTAAAAACGTGGCGCAAGGCATTGTGTCCTATGGGAAAATGGAGGAGACACCTCCAAATATCTACACCAGGACCTCAAGCTTTCTGCATTAAGGTCCTGGATTAAAACAACAATGAAATCATTCAAACTCCAAGGACAAGACTGAGAGGCCTTCAGAATTGATATTCATTTTCTTTTGAACAAAGGCCCAAAATGCACTGGGTGGATGAGTCGAGGGGAGACTGCCAGGTACTTAAAAAACTTTCATCTCTGCAACAGAAGTGATGGATTCCTCCTTTATTCGCCAGCATAACATTCTGTAAGGTTCTGATTGCATGTCCAGCAGGAACTGTTTACATTTATGATTCCTTACACGCTTCCTCTCAGGCAAACTCCACCTTCCACCTCTAGAATATAAAACCATGCTGTGTTGATACTAGCTCCAAATGACCTGTCCCAATGCCAGCTCCCTGCCACAGGTCGAGTTTAAGCTACCCTCTCTAGACAAAACTCATTCCTTCAGTGCCATCTTACCTCATTCTGTACCTACATTCCTACCCCACCGTACATCAGGGCCAGTAACACAATACAAAATAACCCATATTTGGAAAGGAAATTACATAATTCCCACCCTAGTGGTAATCGGTAGGAGCCTATTGGAAAGCTGTGGTTCATGCAGGGCTCCCTCTTCAAGTCAGCACAACTGGCAGCTTGGAAGCATGAAGACATTCAGGAAGAATTTTCAGTGTCCCCAGATGCAACTTGAGTTCTGTCATAGACCTGTTGTAGGTCCAGAGTCCAGTGCAGTGTCTGGTCTCCTGAGAACCCATCCTCCCATAATCCCCAAAAAATTTCATCTTAGTCTGAGCCAGCTTCTCTCCACCTCCCATGTCCAGGTTCCCTGGAATCCTGTGAGGATCCAAGCACCCTTTCTATCTTTGTTCATCAAGATTCTCATCCTTGATGCATCTTGAGCACTAGCTCAACTTCTGCCCCATTCATGAAGGACCAGGAAGCAGAGAAAGTCCTCAGAACTCTAGTCCAGAGCTTTCACCTGGGTCAAGGCCATATCAGTCCTCCTCATGCAGAGGAGTCTTGCTCCTGAGCTCAGAGCCCAACAAAGACAGGTCACACTCAGCAGCCTGATCCCTTGCAGGCACTTCCTTTTGGCCACAACTGATAGTCTGGCCTCTGGGACAGAACTCACTGATTGGGATCCTGGACTATAATGTCCATCTATGTGAGACAGCCTGCCTCTGTAACAGGACAGAAGCAACATTCTGCAAAGCAGTAGTCATCATGGAATCCATGTGGTGTTTCTGTGGCTTTCCAGGCCTGCATCTCAGTTTGAAATTTACAAGAATCACAGGCATCTTCTTTTCAAGATAATAAAACTTATTTGAATTGTACTGATGCTACATGGTACAGTTTTTGAGCATATTATCACAGCAGATCCAAGAAGTGCTGATTATGGGGTCTAGAGGAAATAGAGACTTTATAGTCTGTCAGTGCTTAAGAGCATTCCCTCCCAGGAGGCAGGAGGAAGATGGGAAGAAGGACCACAGTGTGAGCAAGTCTGTCCTGATTTAACTTTGTGGCATGTACACAAACTCAGACACGAATCATAGTTCACATTTTTCTGAAATCTGGGGTCTGACTTTAAGCATGGGCCAATGTGAAAAGTAACCCTAGTTATTACTGAGGCCTAGCCACACCCACAATTGAACCAAGATAGGCAGGCTTAGGTATGCTTGGAAAATGGAAGTCTTCTCTAATCGTTTTTAATTTTTTATTGCAAGTTTACAGTGATACATTGTAACTGGGTTCATCCTGACAAACTTACAAATACATGAAAATCTATTCGGCTCATAATGCCAATCTTTTCACTCCCCTCTTTTACCTCCCATCTAAACTCTTCTCTCCCATTCTCCTTCATCTACTCTACTTGACTCCCTTTTGCTCATCTATTAATTAATTATATTTAATTAGTAAAGTTGCCAAATTATTAATTGGCATAATTAATTATATTTGCTTGTTCTTTGTAATATTTATTCCTCCCTCCACATTCCTTAATGTTACTCTAGTTTCAGCATAAAACGGTAAACATTCAACATTTGGATTTCAGAGTTGGCTTATTTCACTTAGCATGATATTCTTCATTTCCATTCATTACTGGCTATAACTTTATTCTTTTTATGGCTGAGTCAACTCCACTGAATATATGTACCACAGTTTCTTGTTCCATTCATCTACTGACAGGTATCTAGATTGATCCCATAATTTGGCTACTGTTCATTGTCCTGCAATAACCATTGAGGTGATTGTAGTATGTTGATTCTTATATTTGGGGGAATACCCACGAGTAGGATAGCTGGATGACATGGTAGTTCTATCCCTAGTTCCTTGAGGAGTCACCATACTGCTTTCCAGAGTGCTTGTACTGGTCTGTAGTGCAACCAACAATGTACAAGTGTTCCTTTCTGCCCACAACCATGCCAGCATTTATTGTTGTTCATATTCTTGATCATTGCCAACCTGACTAGAGTCAGTTGAAATCATAGGACAGTTTTGATTTGATTTCCCTAATTCTACAAATGGTAAACATTTTTCATACATGTGTTGCCCATTGTGTTTCTTCTTTTGAGAATCTTCTGTTTTGTTCTTTTGTCCATTTATTGATTGGATGCTTTGTGGGAGTGGGGGTTTTTGTGTTAAGGCTTTAAGTTCTTTTTATATTCTGGATATTAATCACCTATTGTAAGATTAGCAGGCCAGGACTTTCTCCTGTTTTGTAGCCTCTCTCTTCACACTCTTAAACATTTCCTTGGCTGTGCAGAAGCTTTTCAGTTGGATGGAATCCCACTTCTTGAAACTTGGTTTTCTGTTTTTTTCTTATTCACTGGGGGTCTCATTAAGGAAGTTGGTGTCAGCAACTACCTGCTGGAGTATTAAACCTATGTTTTCTTCCAGCAGTTGTACAGTTTCTAGTCTAATTCCTAGTCTTTGATCCCTTTCAATGTGGGTTTTGTGCATGGTGTGAGAGAAAAGTCTAATTTCATTTTTCTACAGATACCTATCCAGTTGCCCCAGCACCATTTGTTTTAACATGCTGTCTTTTTTCAAGAGGCATTTTTGGTGCCCTTGTCAAATATCAGACAGCTATGAATATGTGAATATCTCTCTGGGTCTTCTACTCTGTTCCATTGGTCTTCATGTCTATTTTGATGTCAATACCATGCTGTTTTTGTTACTACAGTTTTGGATGTAATTACACTTCAGGTATTGTGATGTCTCATGCTTCACATTTCTTGCCTAGTATTGCTTTGGCTATTCTGGGTCTCTGATTTTTCCAATTGAATTGAAGAATTATTTTCCTAATTCTGTGAAGAATGTCATTGATATTTTGAGGAGGATTGAAATGCATCTGTATATTGCTCTTGGTATTTTGGCCATTTTGATAATATTGATTATCATATTGATTGATTCTGCTATTGAAGATGGCATTGTAAAGGTCAGGCGAGCGTCGGAGGAAGAGGCCACCAAGAGACTGTCTCATGCAACAGCAAGGGGTTTATTGGGGGTCCAGCATGCTGGGGCTCAGAGCTCACTTGAATAGAGCAAAGAGCCCCGAGAACAGTTTAAGCAGAGCTTATATACTTTCCTTGGAGAGGGCAGGGAGGGAAGTTCATTGATGGGTCAGAGCGAGTGGGCAGTTTGCGTGCAACCGGGTAAGGGAATACATTCTGCAGTTTGGCAGTTGGGGACAGCACATTCTGGGAACAAGATTATCAAACAGTTCTCAAGATTATTAACCTTTCATTCCCCACTTCTTTTTCTGGTTACTTTTAATCATAAAAGTGATCATTGGGGGGTGTCACATTTTATGTCTGCTAGTGGGGTATATTGTTGTCTGATTACCATAACGGTTGAGCAAACAGGGTCCTACAGTTAGCAATAATATGAGGATTATTAATGGACCGGCCAGGGCTGATAAAAGCGTAGTTAACCAGGGGGACTGTGTGAACCAAGACTCAAACCACCCTTTTTGGGTTTCTCTCTCTCGTTGATGCTCTTAAAGGCGTCTTTTTAATTTATTCATAGATTTTTTTACAACTCCAGTATGGTCGGCATAAAAACAACATTTTTTCTCAATGCAGCATAAAGGCCCTCTTCTCTCATGAAGAGGAGGTCCAACCTTCGCCTGTTCTGTAAAACAACTTCAGAGAGAGAGGTTAAAGATTCCTGCAAAGCTGTGACGGAGGTTTCTAATATCTTTAAGTTTTGGTCTATTGCTGTTTTTTTAATTGGGTCCTTTGTTGTGTCCCATGGACTAGGGCAGTGGTTCCTGTGCCCACCCCTGCAGCAACTCCTATTCCCAATAGGATGGCTAAAGTGAGGGATACAGGTTCCCGGCGGAACCGGGTTGTATGCCCCCCTATTTGATCTTCAAATGAACCTGCGTCATGATAGAGCACTCTGGGAAACATCTGCCCCATTACATAATTAATTATATCTATTGACCATTTTATGAAAACATAAACAATGTTTAAGTATATAGAATTATACTGTTGTAGGGACGGACAAGGCAAGGTACCTAAGATAGCACCGAAGACAGGGAAACAGTCCTATTTGGTTGCAATCAGATTCAGAGGGCATTGCTTCTGTTGTAATCAATTAATCCCCTGAACCCCAAGTTTAGGTTGTTTCAGAATTTTGTACCCAACATGTAAGGGAAGGGACTCAGAAGTTCACAGTCTGCAGAAGTTTATAAAAAGCAGTTTTTGTTTCTGTTTTTTCCTCTGTTCTGGGCAAGTTAACTTTTTAAGGACATCTGGGAGGGGGAGGGCTTTTTCTTTTCTCCCTGCCAGCTGTTACCATGGAGCCCAGTTGGTAACTTCTTTATCTTAGAAATGTAGCCATCTCTGTGAAGCCCCAGCTCAAGGCCAGAGGCCTTGTTCACATATTTTGTGAAAAACTAGTAAGGGGGTGTCTAGCTTAAGAGTGATTTTTTTAGCCAGTGGCCAAGTAGAACAGGGCAACATGAAAAGAGGAAGTTTATCTACATTGAACTCTTTTATAGGGACTCTTTTGCTGAAAGTCTTAAAGTTAGCCATGGTGAAGACTTCTGGATAAGGTCAGTTAAGACTTTTCTGTGGGCCTGGTACAGAGGGGGAAGACGGGAAAGGCGGGGCTGAGAGCAGCTCCGTGGATCTGAGAATGAGGAAGGAGAGATGTAAAAGAATAATGGGAAAGGGGTTTGGGATTTTCCTAGCAACAAAAACTTGAGTAGTAGAACAGGTAGAGCAGAGGGGAAGACGGGAGTGAGTATCCCAAAAAGCCTGTGAGGGACTTTAAATTTTTAGTAACCTGTTTTCAGTGATGACAAAGTAATTTTAAAGGCCATTTTCATTACATCTTGGATAGGGGTCTGAGGGCTCTCCTCAGCTGGTTTGAGCTTTGGGTTAGCTGGTAAGAGGACCTGGTGGGACCCAGTATGGGCACTGACAGAAGAAGAGAGGAGTGAATGGGTGGAGGGGTACCTCAGTACTTGCTACCTCAGCAAGGGGGCAATGGTCTGAGAACCGGCGGAGGTTTGGGTTCCATTAGGTAGCCCCTGTATGTTCACATCCTTATGACTTACAGAAGAAGTCGGCTTTTCCCCCACACAGCTGTGACTGTTTGTGGCTTTGATAGTCCGCCGGGCAAACATAGTAATCTAGGCTAGCCAACCTGCATCTGGCTCGCGTGTCCCTACATCCATAATGTTTGTTTCCATTATCTATGGTATGGAAGGGATTTAATGGAATTTTAGTGGGATCCTCTTCATCAGGGATATCCCAATAGGAAAGACCTATAGCCAGCTGACAAATGTCTGGGTGGAGAGATTGCCATCAGGTCCCTAAGGGGGCTGTATGTGAGATAGACCATACTTCTTGTCCAGTAGGATTTGTGATCAGCCATCGCTGCTGAACAGGCTGATGAGGGTTAGGACTACTGGTGGTCAAGGGGAGAGTCTATAGCCCTATCCACATGGTGAATACGCAATTTGAAAGGGTTACCAGTTTTTTTTAGTTTCCAGCCAGAGTCTGGACAGGGCGCAAGCTTGAGATGAGAGGCATGGATCCAGGAAGTGATTCCATCTACCTTTACCACTGTAGGTGTTATAAGTAGCACCTGGTATGGTCCTTTCTAGCGGGGTTCCAGGGATGACACCTGATGTCGTCTTATGTAGATGAAGTTTCCCACTTGATATTGGTGTGGAGTCCTTTCGTCCCCAGGTTGGTAGGCAGTGACCAGCTGTTTCCATAGGTTCTTTCAAGAGCTTTAAGTCTGTCAAGCAAGGGGGTGTGGAAGGGATCGTTAGGTCTTAGAGTTGGGGTTAGGTCCCTTACTGGAGGAGGGGCACCATAGAGAATTTCATAGGGGGTAAGGTTACACAAAGAAACAGAGGGAGTATTTCTTGCATGAAACAGTGCATAAGTCAGGAGCATAGTCCAATCTTTTATGCCGGTCTCTAAGCTTAATTTCGTTAAGGTCTCTTTAATGGTTCTATTCATTCTTTCTACCTGTCCTGAGCTCTGGGGTCTATAAGCATAATGTAACTTCTAATTAATCTCCAGGGTCCTGGTTAACCCCTGACTTACCTGGGCCACGAATGCCGGTCCATTATCAGACCCTATTACCTTAGGCAGGCCGTGTCTTGGAAAAATATGTTTCAGGATCTTCTTGACCACCATTTGCGCAGTTTCTTTTTTTGTGGGGAAGGCTTTAATCCATCCTGAAAATGTATCTACAAAGACTAGGAGATATTTAAGTCCATACCTTGCTGGCTTAATTTCAGTAAAGTCCATTTCCCAGAATTGTCCTGGTCTGGTTCCTCGTAGGTGCTTTCTGAAATTGCAGGCTGGGCTCAGTGAAGTTGAGGAGTTTAGTGTTAGTGTCCTTAGATGTTAAGTTGTCGGGGTGCTCCGACGTAGTTAAATCTCCTGACTTATGTTCCCCCGGTGTGGAAAGTGTTAACATGGTTACTCCGTTTAGGGCTGCCAATTTAGCCTCTTCATCCGCCCTCCTGTTAGATGGGGGTGGTATCTGCACAACGGTTTGTTTTCTGGGCTCAGTAAGCCATCGTTTACCGTTCTTAAGGGAATACCCCAGGAAGATTACTTTTTGTTGGCAAATTTGGGCCTTTTTGGCAGAAGCTTTATATCCGAGTTTATATCCAAGCTCTCGGATAATAGTGCTTGGGTCCCAGACTCACAGTTTTCCTTGGTGTCGGCTGCCAGTAGCAGGTCATCCACATATTGAAGCAGGGTGACTTCGGGGTGCATAGTTCTGAAGTTATTGAGATCTCTGTGGAGGGCTTCATCAAAGAGAGTGGGGGAGTTTTTGAACCCCTGTGGGAGTCTGGTCCAAGTTAGTTGATCAGATGTTCCGGTTTCTGGGTTTACCCACTCGAAAGCAAACAGCAACTGACCATCTTTATGTAGAGGCAAGCAAAAGAAAGCATCTTTTAAGTCCAGAACAGTATACCATTTTTGCTCAGGGTTTAGAGTGTTAAGCAGATTGTACGGATTAGGTACAGTGGGGTGAATGTCCTGCACTCTGTTGTTGATCTCTCTTAGGTCTTGAATGGGGCAATAGTCCCCGGTTCCTGGCTTTTCTACTGGTAGCAGGGGAGTGTTTCAGGCCGATTGACAGGGCCTTAGGACCCTTAAGGACAGATATTTCTGAATATGGGGCCTTATCCCATCTTTAGTTTTTTTTGTTCAGAGGATATTGTTTGACATTGATTGGGGAGGCTGAGGTTTTTAACTCCACTGTTATTGGAGGTTGTTTTACGGCTAGGCTTAACCCAGCAGTTTTTGCCCAGGCATCTGGGTAATCTGTTATCCATTTCTGGGGTAGCTTGCCTGTTTGATCAGTCTTGGGGGGTGTGAAGAGTTGATGTTCATCTTCTACTGACATAGTTAAAGCCATGACTATAGGAGTTTTTACTGAAGGATTTAGAAATTTCATTTGGGGGCCTTTAGGGTTAAAAGTTATTTTGGCTCAGAGCTTGGTGAGCAGATTTCTGCCTATCAATGGGGCCAGGCATTCTGGGATCACTAGGAAGGAGTGATGGACTTTTCTTTTCCCCAGGTCCATGGTCCTCTTAGTTTTCCAAGCCCGATATTTACTGCTGTTAGCCCCTTGAACTAGAGACCTTTTATTTGATAGAGGGCCCAATAGGGCCTTAAGGGCTGAGTATATTGCCCCTGTATCCACTTCAAAGTTTACTGGGGTTCCCTCCACTTCAAAAGTTACCCTGAGCTCAGGGAGGGGATCTGAGCCTCGATTTTCTTAGTCATCCTCCAGAGTCAGAATGGCTGGCTGGCGTGGCTGTCTCTTTGGCTGCACTCTATGGCTCAGTGTCCTTTTTCTTACAGTAGGCACATTTATCTGAGGCCAGGGGTGGCCTTTGGCGTGGGCCCAGGTATTTCTTCTTGTCTCCCTGTTTCTTAATTTCTGGCCTATTTGTTGTTGTGACCAGGACCTTAGTCAATGTTTTAGTCTGTCTTTTGCTTCTCTCATCCTCCCTTTGCTCCCTTTCTTTCTCCCTCCTTTGTTCCTTCTTTTCCTCAGTTTCTCTCTTATAGTATACCTTCTCGGCTTCTCTGACTAAACCTCTCAAAGTCACATCTTGTAATCCATCTAAGTGTTGTAACTTTCTTTTAATATCCAGGGCAGCTTGCCCAATAAAGGCCATCGTGACAGATGCCTTTTGATCCTCTGCCTGAGGATCAAAAGGAGTATATCTCCTATATGCCTCCATAATTCTCTCTAGAAACATAGAGGGAGATTCATCAGGCCCTTGAATAATCTCTCTTACCTTGGCCAAATTAGTTGGTCACCTAGCGGCCATTCGGAGACCCGCTATTAGAGCCCAGCGATAAGTGGACAGATGCTCCTTACCTTCAAAGGTGTTGGGGTCCCAGTTGGGTCGGTTCAAGGGGAAGCCGGCTTTAATTATGTTGGGAAGTTGTGTCGGTTGCCCATCTGGTCCGAGGATATTTTTTTCCTAGCTTCCAGGAGGATTCTCTTTTGTTCCTCTGTCATGAAGAGAGTCCCTAGGAGTTGTTGGCAGTCATCCCAAGTAGGCTGGTGTGAAAATGCCAGCGAGTTCTTTGAGTTCTTTTAGCCCGGCCAGTTTCCTCCAGGGGAGGAGGGGCTGTGTGTGCCGTGGGGGAGTCATCTGGAGGGCGCTGGGCCGGCTTAGCTTCCTCCAATGGTGGAGAGGCTGAGTCAGCAGCAGAGGAATCATTTAGAGGGTGTTGGGGGTTGGGGGATGAGGGCAGGGGCTAAGGAGGGGGAGGAGAGTCCAGTAGAGTCAAATTTTGAGACTCAGGGAGAACAGATGGTGGAGGAGGAGGAGGAGCAGAGGGTTTGAGAGATAGAATCGTGGGGGAAGGAGTAGGAGCGGGGGCAGGGACAAGGAAAGGCTTCACCATGGAGGAGGAGATTCACAGAGGTCCTGCCAAGTTAAGATATACGGCTGTTGATCTGGATGGCTATGTAGCCCCGGCTGAAAGACAAAGACAATATTTCTGACTTTTAGAATTAGTGGGGAGTAGAAAGATCCTTTTGGGGGCCATCCGACTCCAAAGGTGGGCCATTCTGAGGCACAGAGAGTCTGCCAGGTCTGGCGTATTACTGAAAAAGAAAGATTTTGAGCCCTTAAGTGGACTTTGGTCCAGTGATCAAGAGTCAGGGACAGAGGCGTTAAAGTGCTCTGTCCCATAATGAAAGATACACAAACAGTGAAAGCAAAGACACACGACACAGACAAGACAAAAAAATAAAGACAGGCAATGGACGTCCAACACTGAGACCAGGACTGAGTAGCCAGCAAAACCCGATGGGCTGGCAATACCGAATCCGAAATAAAATATCACCGAGTTGAGGAGACTATTGCTCCTCGATTTCACGAGTCCTCTGGGGCGTCCCCCAGGGACGTGGCCTGTTGCTCTGTGACACGTCTGTCAGCCACCGTAGGAGAGAGCTCACGCTCTTCACCAACAGCCATTTTGCCAAGCCCTAAACTGAAACCTGAAACCTGAAACCAGAAACCAGAAACCAGAAAGAGGCGACTTACTTACCCCGAGAGGAGCCCTTTGGGGGTCTTTCATCCGCCGCTGCTGGATCTTGGTGGAACCTCCATATGTAAATGTCGGGCGAGCGTCTGAGGAAGAGACCACCAAGAGACTGTCTCATGCAACAGCAAGGGGTTTATTGGGGATCCAGCATGCTGGGGCTTAGAGCTCACTTGAATAGAGCAAAGAGCCCCAAGAACAGTTTAAGCAGAGTTTATATACTTTCCTTGGAGAGGGCAGGGAGGGAAGTTCATTGATGGGTCAGAGCGAGTGGGCAGTTTGCGTGCAACCGGGTAAGGGAATACATTCAACAGTTTGGCAGTTGGGGACAGCACATTCTGGGAACAAGATTAGCAAACAGTTCTCAAGATTATTAACCTTTCAGCATGTTTTTTCATCTTTTAAGGTCATCTTCAATTCTTTGCTTTGGTGTTCTATAATTTGTATTGCCAACCTCTTTTCCCTCCTTAGTTAGATTAACTTTTTGAAGTTACTATGAAGGGGATTGTTTTCATGATTTCTTCCTCAACTGAATCACTATTGGAATACAGTAAAACTAATGATTTATGGGTATTGATCTTGTATCTTGCTATATTGTTAAACTGATTTCTATGCTCTAGAAGTCTTTTATGGTATTTTTTGAGTCTTCATATAGGATCATATTATAGGCAAACAGAGATACTTCAACATCTTCCTTTCCTAAATTTATTCCTTTGATTTCCGTTTCATGTCTGATCACCATGGTTAATGTTTCAAGTGTTATACTGAATAGAAGTGGTAGAGTGGATAAATTTGCCTTGTTCCTAATTTCAGAGGAAATGCTTTTAGTTTTTCTCCATTGAATATCAGGATGGTGTTGGCTTTGGGCTTGTTTCCAAATCCAAAATGCAGATAAAATTTTAGCATAGTTTTCATTTGATTTCCCTGATTGTTACAGATGTTGAACAGTTTTCATATATTTTTATTTGGCCTATATGATGTTGAAGTAATGTCCTTCTATGCCTAATTTTTTCATCATTTTTAACATGAATGGGTGTTGGATTTTATCAAAGGTCTTTTTGGCATCTATTCAGATGATCATGTCACTCTTATCTTTAATTCTGATTAAGTGGTGAATTACATTTATTGATTTTCATATGTTCAACCAAACTTTCACCCTGAAAAGAAACCCATTTCATCATGGTGTAATTTTTATGTGTTTTTGAATGTGGTTTGCTAATATTTTATTAGGGATTTTTGCATCTACATTCATCACGGATATTGCTTTGTAGTTTTCTTTCTTTTATGCACATTTATCAGTCAGTATCTGGATGATATTGGCTGCGTAAAATATATTTGGGAGTGTCCTCCTCTTTCAATTTCATGGAATAATTTTTTTTAAAAAAATGATATTAATTCTCCTGTACAGATTTGGAAAAACTCAGGTGAGAATCCATCAGGTCCTGGAATTATCTTTTTCTTAAAGCTTTTATTTGCTGTTTTCATTGGGTCCTGGGATTTTTAGTTTTCAGAAAGCTTTCAATTACAAGTTCATTACTGAATATTGGTATGTTTAGGTTTTCTATACATTCTTGTTTCAATTTGGGCAGATCATAGGTGTCTAGAAATTTGTCAATGTCTTCCATATTTTCCAGGTCATTGAAGGATAAATTTTCTAACTACATTTTGTTAATGCTTAGGATTTCAGAAGGATCCAGAGTAATATCTCCTTTTTCATCTCTGATCTTGTTGATTTGCTTCTTCTCCATCTTTCCTTTGGTTAGTTTGGCTAAGGATTTGTCAGTCTTATTTAGCTCTGCAAGAACCAACTTGTCATTGCATTCATCCTATGTATTATTTTCTTATTCTCAATTTCATTGATTTAAGTTCTAATCTTAATTATTTCTTCTCTTCTACTGTTTTGGAATTTGTTTGCTCCTTTATTTTTAAGGCCCTGAGGTGGAACATAAACATATTTACTAGGGATTTTTCTAATATTTTAACATAGGCCTCTATACTATCAATTATCCTCTTAGAACGGCTTTCATACTATCTCAGAGATTTTGATATGTTGTGTCGTTATTCTCGTTCATCTCTTAAGAATTTTTTGAGATTTATTCTCATTTCTGCTTTGCTTCATTCACCAAATAAGAGAGTATTGTTCAATCTCCATGTGTTTATGGGGTTTCCATGTTTTTCTTGCTGTTGATTTCTAGGCTCATTCCATTAGGATTTTATGATCTGATAGGATACATGCAATTCTATCAACTTTTTCATACTTACCTAGATTTTTAGCTTTGTGTATCAGAAAATGGTCTATTTTGGAATAGGTTTAATGCACAACTGAGAAAAAGGTAAACTCATTTGTTTTTGATGGAATATTCTGTAGATGTACATTAGGTCCATTTGATTTATAGTGTTGTTCAGCTCACAGATATCTTTCTTGACTTTGTGCTTTGATGACCTGTCTATTGGTGATAAGAGTGCATTAAAATCATCCAGTATTATTGTGTTGGGGTCTATGTGGGACTTACTCTCGTAGAATGGTTTTTCCATGTAATTGTGTGTATTGACATTTGGGGCTTTAATGTTAATTATTGTTATATTTTCCTGTTGGATTGTTATCTTTACTAGAATATAGTGACCCTTTTTTGTCTCTTCTGATTACTTTTTGCTGAAATCAGCTTGGTCAGATATGAGAATAGCTACACAAGCCTGCTTTTTTGGATCATGTGAATGAAGTTTATTTTGCCATGCTTTTACTTTCTTCCTCTGGATGTCTTACCTCTAAGATGAGTCTCTTTTAAACAGACTATTGTTTGATCATGTTGTTTATCCATTCTGCTAATCTGTGTCTTTTAAAGGGGAGTTGAGACACTTAACATTCAGCATTCATATGGATTTGTGTTTATGATTTCCTGCATTTTGCTTTTTTTATTGCTATATTTTTCTTGTATTGATTCTCATTTAGTGGATTATTCTTCAACTGAACTTCCTCTAATTTGGAGCTCTGGGGATTGTTTTGTAGTTCCTCTATGCACAATTTGTCTTTGAATATTCTTTTAGTGCTAGCTTCGTGCTCATGAATTCTTTTAGCTTATTCCTGTCATGGACAGTTTTTATTTCCCTCTCAAATTTGGAATGAAGCTTTCCTGGTATACTAACCATGGCTGGCTATTGTTTTCTTTTATGGCTTGGAATATCTAACTCCTCCTGATTTTAGAGTCTGAATTGAGAAATCAGAAGTGAGTATTATTGGTTTGCTTCTAAATGTGATGTGGTGTTTCTCTCTTGTGGGTTGCAATACTCTTCCCTTATTCTATCATAGACATTATGATTATGATATGTCTTGGCAAGTTCCTCATATGCCTAGGTCTCTTTGGGGTCCTTCAAGTGTACTATATGTGAATGTCCTTCTTGTTTCTGATATGGGAAAATTTTTCTGGAACTATCTCCTGGAAATGCTCTTTATGCTTTTAGCTTGCAACTACATATTTCGTCTATCCCAATGATTCTCAAGTTTGGTCTTTTAAAGTTTTCTCAGAATTCTTGTATATCTGGACATTTTCTATACTTTTTCCTTTATTGACTTCTGTGTGCTCAATATCATATAGGTTTGCCTCCAATTCCTGAAGTTCTGTCTTCAAGGATTGAGGTTCAGTTCTCTATGCAATCCCATCTGTTAGTGATGCTTTTAACTGTGCTTTTAATTTGATGAATTGTGTCCTTCATGTCTAAGCATTCTTCTTGGATTATTTTTACTATTTCTATTTCTTTTTAAGCTCTCTTTTATCTCCTGAAATTGCTCCCTGATTCCTTCCTTGGATCTTCTTTTAGTTCAATGGACATTTTAATAATCTATTTCTTATCATCTTTTGGGGGGTTTTCATCCACCATGCTATCAGTGGCTCCTTTTGTTGAGGTATTGTGAATTTTGGTGTGATGCCAAGGGGTGAGACTTCGGTACCCTCTCAGATAGCCCCTCCTAGGTTCCTTGTTTTTGGTTTGGGGCTTTTGTTTCTTCACTTCTTTGAATTGAAGTAATGTCAGGGCTTAGGTGGAGAAGACTGTGTGTGAAGATAGATTCATTGTTGCTGGTTGAGACCTGAGTATTTCTCAGCTGCCAGATATCTACTCTGTGATATTGAAGTGCCCCAATCTCTTTTCAGCTCCTTTAGAGGGACAAGAATCTAGGAATGACACAAATTTCAAGAGAAAATGTACAACTTTATGATAAATATCTGGTGTTTTGTTCAATGTCTGTAATACTATTTGCCACCTAATTAGTAATGGTACTTTTTGCATTTAACAATAATACCAACAATAAATATATAAATATTCATTATCTAATATATATATATATATATATATATATATATACATACATATGTTTAATAAACTCTAGATCTAGTTCATTTATATTTACTAAATATATATATTTACTTAATAAATATATATTTTATGTATTTATTGAATAAATATATATAGAATATATTTTAAAATATAAGTATTAAGTATATGTTTAAATACATATGTTTATGTGTTTAGTAAATACGTATATAAGATTATAATTTTAAAATACATACAATAAGCATACATTTAAGATATATATATATATATATATATATATATATATATATATATGAACTAAATCAGGAATTTAACTGAAAATATCTACCATTTTATCTGGTATTTTGATGATCACCCCAATTCAAGTGGTGGAAATCACATAGTCTAATTATTAGTGTTGGTTTTTGTCTTCTCTATTCTTTGTATTAAAGGATAGCTGAAGATTAAGTGGCATTATTCCACTTGTGGAGTAAAGTTTATTGTCTTTGGTAGAGTTTAGTTCAGCAACAAAGCCTCTAACTTGTGAACTTTATGTATACCTATAGGTTCCCAAAACCTCACAGAATGGGCAAAGTAAGCAATAGTAATGATAATTGTAAAGGATACACAGCATTAAAGTAAATACCCAATTCCTACTGTGATGTCTCCAACGTTAATCTAAGAAATGGAGGGTTCAGCAGTTGTTAACTGTTAAAACAATAATCACAAACTATATTTTGCTTCAAAGAAAACAACAGGTGTCATCTATATCATCCACAGCAGTAATGATTATATCAGCACTAATGGAGAGGGCCAGAGTTATATAAGTCAATTAGTTTTGAAAGATGGTAAAAATACACTTTGGGGGAAAGAAAACACATGGGTAAATTAGAAAGGACTGCCCAGTTCAAAGAGTGAACAGAGAGAATGCAGAAGAGATGTAGCATGTGATGTTTATGTAAGACAAGGGGAAAATTGAAGAAGCGAAGTATTGGGAGAGAGGGAGAGAGAAAAATAGAATTTGGCCATTAGTAGGACAAGGTAAGAGAGAAAAAGAAATAAACATGAAAATAATACAAACCAAACCAAAATATATAATAAAGAGCCTAAACCCTCAAAAGATAATATTACAGAAAATTATAACTGAAAATACTCAAAATGAAAGAAAAAAATACTTATGTTCCTAACCATCAGCACAGCCAGAATTCACACGTACCTATGCGCGTGCACACACACACACACATAAACACATGAGAAGTATTAGAAATAAACAAATAATGATCTCAAAGGAATGAAGGAAATATCTCCACTGAGATGGTCAAAATAGTTGACCATATTGGGTGGTCACTGTCCATTTCCAACAATCTTTGTTTCTGTTTCTTCTTGAGCTATGTGCTGATATGGTAAGGGTTGGAGACTTTTGTATTGCTCTATGGTTGCCAATTGGAGCAGATTAAGATTGAAGCTGTTTGATATAAGATTCAGCTTTCCTTCTCACCAGTGTGAGTTGAGATGGGTTAGGATGTTCTGTCAGTTAACATTTCCTCCATTTGAACTTGTTCAGTCCCCTCCCAGGATACAATTTCTGCCACATTTTATGAGGGGAGTTCCAGCAGGTGGCATTGGGGTCTAATCAGGCATCAGGGCCTATGTTGGGTGAGGCTTGCTTTCAAGAGATTATTCCACTTCTCCCTAGAGCTTGACAGTAGCCCATCTCTGTATGAGTTTGGTTCTCAGGAACCTCCAAAGGAAAAAAACTGTGGGGTTAAGGGGCTGGTCCTCCACACACTGCAGACAAAGGGCACAGTCTTCCCAGGCTTATTTTATAAGTGTACTTATTCCCTGCCACTCAGATTCCCATCCCACACCAACTGGGCACATGAGCTGCCAGACACAAAGGAGAAGTGAACTGGGCTCCCCTTCACCCTGCCAATTTGAATCCTCTTGGGTATATTCTACTCCAAGCCTGTTTCACTTATATATTTCATCCACTAAAAACTAAATATACTTTCTTCTCAGCAGCACATGGATCTCCCTCTAAAACAGACCATTTATTATGCCACAAAGTAATTCTCAGCAAATACAAAAAATACCAATGTTAACCAGAATTCTATCTAATCAAAATGGAACGAAACTAGAAATCAATGATAAATTAAAAAATAAAAGCTCATCCAATACCTGGTGAATACATAATAACTTATTGAATGAACAATGGATAGCAGAAGACATCAGAGAGGAGATGTTAAAAAATTATTAGACCACCGGTACAGAATAGAGGACACAGAGACAAACCCACATAAATATAATTATGTCATACTAGAAAAAGGTGACAAAAATATTCACTGGAGAAAACATAGCCTCTTCAACACATGGTGCTGGCAAAACCAGAAATCCATATGTAGCAAAGTGAAATTAAACCTCTCTCTCAGCCTGCACAAAAATCAACTGAAAGTTGATCAAAGACTTAGGCACTAGAACAGAGACTCTGCCCCCAATAGAAGAAAAAATAGGCCCAAATCTTTATTATGTCAACCTAGAATCTGACTTCCTTAACAATCCTCCTAAAGGGAATGAATTAAAATCAAGAATCAATAAATGGGATGGATTCAAATTAAAAAGCTTCTTCTCAGCAAAAGAACAATCAGTAAAGTGAGAAGAGAGGCTACAGACTGGGAGAAAATCTTTACCACATGCACCTCAGATAAAGTATTAATCCTCGAATATATAAAGAACTCAAAAAACTTAACACCAAAACAACAAATAATCCAATTACAAAATGGGCTAAGGAATTAAACAGCCTCTTCACAGGAGAACAAATACAATCCACCAACAAATACATGAAAACGTGCCCACATAGGTGGCCTGTGTCAACCCCTCCACCAGCAGGCACCAACCCGAGCCCAGACTCTGGCACAGGACCGACTCTTCCAACCAGCAGACTACCACAGGGGTCCAGGCCCAGCCCAGATCCATCCACACTGGCTTGTGAAGAATCCAAGTCCAGGGTAGGTCCAAGTTCGCCCTCCCCACACACACCTAGGAGCCTAAGCCTAACCCACTTCCACCTTGGGACACTGCAGTTATCACCATAGCCTTTCCTATAGAATAGCCCCTAACTTTTTGACAACACACACAGCCTAGAAGCAGCTGCATCTCAGAGCAGGCATCCCAAAGTAAGTGTGAGGTCCACTTTTTCAGCCCCACCTCTGTAAGACATTGCTTCCATCTTGGGGCACCTTAACTATTATCTCAAGTTACCTCTGCTATTGCCACCACCAACTTTACATGCAGTAGCATACATTGAGGGACACCAGCAGGGTATGGAAGCCCAACATCAAGGGAGATACAGAAAATCTGCATGGGTACTACAAGAATATAGGGTAGAAACTGTAACATCTCAGATCCACACTGCAAGAAAGGAAGACACATAGACAACATAAAAAACAAGGTCGGAAAGTGCCCCCAAACAAACCAGGATACTATAATAACATATCCCAAGGACAGCGAAGTTGATAAAATGTCAGAGAAGAGGTTCAGAAGGTTCACACTTAAAATGACCTGTGAATTAAAGAATGACCTTAAGGAACAATTACAGGCAAAAATTGATCACCAAAACAAAGAGATAAGAGAGCAAATACAGGTAGCAAAAGATTACTTCAAGAGAGAGATAGAGACTCTGAAAAAAAAACAATCAGAAATCATTGAAATGAAGGATACAATAAATCAAATAAAAAACTCAATAGAAAGCATAACCAACAGATTACATCACTTGGAAAAAAGAACATCAGATAATGAAGACAAAGTATATAATCTGGAAAATAAAGTTGATCATATAGTGAAGATAGTAAGAAACCATGAACAGAACATCCAAGAATTATGGGACAGCATCAAAAGATCAAATCTAAGAGTTATGGGGATAGAGGAAGGCACAGAGTTTCAAACCGAAGGAATGCATAACCTCTTCAAAGAGATAATATCAGAAAATTTCCTAAGCATGAAGAATGAATGGAAAACCAAATATAAGAGGCTTTCAGGATACTAAATGTACAAAATTACAACATATCTACACCAAGGCACATTATAATGAAAATGCCTAGCATACAGAATAAGGATAGAATCTTAAAAGCCACAAGAGAAAGGAATCAGATCACATATAGGGGGAGACCAATTCGTATATCAGCAGATTTTTCAACACACACCCTCAAAGCCAGGAGATCATGGAAAAACATATATCAAGCTCTGAAAGAAAATGGATGCCAAACAAGAATCTTATATCCAGCAAAACTAAGCTTTAGATTTGATAATGAAATAAAAACCTTCCATGATAAAAAAAAAGTTAAAAGATTTTACAACTAGAAAGCCTGCACTACAGAACATCCTCAGCAACATATTCCAAAAAGAGGAAATGAAAAACAATGATGAAAATCAGAAGAGGGAGGGATTACACAAAAGGAAAATCTAATCAGAGGAGAAAGCAAGTCATGTTAAATACCAAAAATAAACAAAAATGGCTGAGAATACAAATCATGTCTCAATAATAATCCTCAATGTTAATGGCCTAAACCCATCAATCAAAAGAAATAGACTTGCAGATTGGATTTTAAAAAAAGACCCAACAATATGCTGCCTCCAAGAGACTCATCTCATAGGAAAAGACATTCACAGACTGAAGATGAAAGGTTGGGAAAAATCATACCACTCACATGGACTGTGGAAGCAAGCAGGGGTTTCCATCCTCATAACAAATAAAGTAGACTTCCAACTAAAGTCAATCAAAAAGGATAAAGAAAAACACTACATACTGCTCAAGGGAACTATACACCAACAAGACTTAACAATTATGAATATATATGCCCCAAACAATGGACCATCTGCATTGATCAAACTCTTCTCAAGTTCAAGAGTTAAATAGACCACAACACAATAATTCTGGGTGACTTTAACACACCTCTTTCATAGTTAGATAGATTTTCCCAACAAAAGCTGAACAAAGAAACTATTGAACTCAATTATACAATAAATAATTTAGACTTAACTGACATATAAAGAATATTTCATCCTTCAACGAGAGAATATAATTTCTTATCAGCAGCATATGGATTCTTCTCTAAAATAGACCAAATAAAAATCAATAACATTGATAAACCTTAGCCAAGCTAACAAAGAGAAAGAAAGAGAAAACTCAAATTACTAAAATTCACCATGAAAATGGAAATATCACAATACACACTACTGAAATACAGATGAAAATCACAAGCAATCTTAAAAATTTATACTCTAATAAAATAGAAAATCTTGAAGACATGGAAAAATCTATAGCAACATATTATCTACCCAGATTGAATCAGGAGGACATAGGAACTTTAAATAGATCCATTTCAAGCAAGAATATTGAATGTTCCACCAAAAGCCTACCAAGAAAGACAAGCCCAGGACCAGACAGATTCTCAGCTGAGGTCTACAAGACCCTCAAAGAAGAATTAAAACCAATCCTCCTCAAATTATTCCATGAGAGAGAAAAGGAGGGAACACTTCCAAACTGATTCTGTGAAACTAGTAATACCCTGATGCCAAAATCAGACAAAGACATATCAAGGAAAGAAAATTCAAATAGATATCCCCCTGATGAACATAGATGCAAAAATTCTTAATTAAGTACTGGCAAATCACATATAAGAACATATTAAAAAGCTAGTTCACAACTATCAAGTGGGGTTCCTCCCAGGGATGCAAGGTTGGTTCAACATATGGAAATCAATACAAAGATCATTAATCACATCAATAGACTTAAAGACAAGAATAACATGATTATCTCAATTGATGCTGAAAAAGCATTTGACAAAATACAGCATCCATTCATGCTCCAAACACTAGAAAAACTAGAAATAGTAGGACACACCTCAACATTATGAAAGCTATCTGCACTAAACCCAAGGCCAACATCATTCTAAATTAAAAAAAAATTGACACTTTCCCTCCAAAAACTGGAACAAAGCACAGATGCCCTCTTTCACTATTTCTATTCAACACAGTCCTGGAAACTCTAGCCAGAGGAATAAAAGAGAAAAAAGAAAATAAAGGGATAAAAATAGGAAAAGAAGCACTCAAACTATCCCCATTTTCTGACAACATGATTCTATATTTAGAAAACCAAAAAACTTCTAAAACTCACAAAAAAAATCAGCAAAGTAGCAACACATCAAATTAACACCCCATAAATCAAACGTGTTACAAAACATCAGTGATAAGTCAATTGAGAAAACTGTCACATTCACAACTGCCACAAAAAAAACTAAAATAAAGTATCTGGGAATCAATCTAACAAAACAGATGAAAGATTTCCACAATGAAAACTAAAGAACACTAAAGAAAGAAATTAATGTTTCAAAATGGCCCTATTACCAAAAGCACTATACAGATTTAATGCAATTCCAATTAAGGTTTCAATGATGTTCTTCATAGAATACAAAAAGCAGACATAAAATTCATTGAAAAAATAAGAGGACAAAAATAGCCAAAGCAATCTTCCACAGAAAAGTGAAGCTGGAGGTTTCACAATAACAGCTTAAACTATATACTACAGAGTTGTAGTAACAAAAATATCATGGTAAAGAGAATAAAATCATGGCATTCGCAGGTAAATGGATGGAGTTGGACAATATAATGCGAAGTGAAGTTAGCCAATCCCCAAAAAAAAAAATGCCAAATATTTTCTCTGATATAAGGAGGCTGATTAATAGTGGGGTTGGGAGAGAGCACCGGAGGATTAGACAAACTCAAGAAAGGGCAAAGGAGTGAGAGGCAAATGGACGGGGCATGGAGGTAGAAAAGATGGTGGAATGAGATGGATATCATTACTCTAAGTACATGTATGAAGACACAAATGATGTGAATATATTTTGTATACAACCAGAGATATGAAAAATTTGCTCTGTATGTGTCACATAAATTATAATGCATTCTGCTGTTGTATATACCAAATTAGAATTAAAAAATGAATTTAAAAACATACCATGGTATTGGCACCAAAACAGACATGAAGACCAATAGCAAGGACAGAAGAAAAAGAGATAAATCCACCTAAACCCAGTTATCTCAACTTACTAGACAAAGGCACCATAAACATACATTGAAAAAAGATAGCCTCTTCAACAAATGGTACTGAGAAAACTGGATATCCATATGTAACAAAATGAAATTAGACCCCAATCTCTTATTCTGCACAAAACTCCAAGTAGATCAGATACATAGGTACTAGAACAGAGACCCTGTGCCTAATACAAGAAAAAGGAGGCCCAATTATCCTGTTGGCTTAGGATCTGATTTCCTTAACAACACTCCTAGAGCACAAGGAGTAAAATCAAGAATCAATATATGGGATGGATTCAAACTCAAAAGCTTCTTCTCAGCAAAAGAAACAATCAATAGTGTGAAGAGAGAGCCTACAGAATAGGAGAAAATCTTTAAAACCTGCACTCAGATGGATCATTAATCTCCAGGATATATAAAGAATACAAAAAGCTTAACAACATAAAAACAAATAACCCAATCAACAAATGGGCAAAGGAACTGAACAGACACTTCAAACAAGAAGAAGAACAAAAGGTCAACAAATATATTAAAAACTGTTCATCATTACTAGCAATTAGAGAAATGCAAATCAAAACTACAGTGAGATTTTATCTCACTCCAGGAAGAACTGCAATTATCAAAAATACAACTAACAAAAAATGTTGGCAAGGATGTGGGGGGAAAGATACACTCATATATTCCTAGTAGAACTGCAAATTTGTGCAACTCTGAAAAGCAGTATAGAGATTACTTGAAATGGAACCACCATTTAACCCAGCTATGTCACTACTCACTTAATAACCAATGGACTTAATATCAGCATATTATACTGATGTGGTCACATCAATGTTCATAGAAGCTCAATTCACAATATCTAAGCTATGAAAACAATCTGGGTGCCCTTCAATAGATGAATGGATAAAGAAAATGTGGTACATATACACAATAGAATATCAGTCATAAAGAAGAAAGAAAATATGCCATTTGCCAATAACTGGATGAAACGGGAGGCCATCATGCTTACTGAATGAGCCAATCCCAACAAACCAAAGGCCAAATGTTCACTATGATATGTGGATGACGACTCACAATAGGCAGAGGGGAGGCAGGAGTGGAGGTTCACTCTATTGGTCAGGGGGAAATGGGATTATGGTGGAGAGATGGGAATGGGAAATGGGAAAGACAGTAGAATGAATCAGACATAACTCTCTTCCTGTCATATATGAATACATGACTTGTGTAACTCCATATCATGTACAACCACAAAAATGGGAAGGTATAATCCATATATGTATGATATGTCAAAAAAATATTCTATTTCATGTTTCACTAAAAAAAATTATTTTTTAAAGAACAGAGATGTTCCAAACAAATAATATTTCTGAGTTCATGATTCTTCCTTTTTTTCCATGCAGGGGGAATCATCAGGGTCATTTATGTAGCAAATGATAGGGGGATGTCAGAAAGGTAGATTTCTGAACAGTGCACAAAGGTTACTACCTTGACTCTCTGGCATTGGATTCCAATTCACATGGTATCATTCATTTATTAAACAGAATATCATTGGGAGAAAAGACTTTCTTTCATTTCCGCATGGTTTAAACAAAGCAGACTCACAAACTTATCCAAAGGCAATAACCTACTGGTGGTTTAGTTCCTCTGATCAGCTTTACAAACACCCAAAGTGGTTGGCAGATAACACACAACAACTATGTGTCTCCCATCCCACCAGCTTTACTTACAGCATCATTGAATGCCCCCTCTATAGGCAAGGTCTGTCCCTAGCTGTTTACTCTGGGTGGGTTTGAGATTGATGCAAGCAATGAAATATGGTAGAGTTGATACCACCTGACTTAAAATTTGGGTGAAAAAGAACACAATTTCTGCCTCCTTGCAATTAGGAGAGAATGGTCTCTCTGGAGAAACCAATCATCATGTTGCAAGCAACAAACCCCTTCAGGGAGACCACATTGGCAGAACCTCCTGGAGAGGAAAAGAAGTTCCCAAGTGACAGCCAGCATAAGCACTGACCTGTGAGGCAGGGAGCCTTCAGATGATTCCCCTCTCTGCATCCCAAGACCAGCCTGCTGACACACACAGGAGCAGAAACAAGATATCCTCAGCAACCATGACCAAATTGAGCTTCCTGAGCAAAGGATATTTCATTGTTGTTTTGAACACTGAGTACATGGGTAACTGGGGCACACTGTATTCAGGATTGCTCCCACCCCATTCTGCCCATCCCTGTAACCCCAGCCCCACCATCTTGTCTATTCACTAATATTTTCTTGTCTTCTGCCACAGCGAAAGAATCTCATCTCCAATGTCCTGAGTCTTACAAAGAAAACGGTTTCACCAAATGATCATCTTTCCATGATCATCATTCAAAGAGAACCAAGGAAATGAGCATATTTCTGAGACCACAGGACACACTTTGGCCAATGTTTAGCACCTATAGCACCCCATCTTGTGACCATAGGTTCCTGTTTTCTGCTTCTGTGGTCAGCACTGAATCAAGAGTGGTGGGAGCTAAGCCATGGCTAAGGTCTAACTCAACCATCAGATCTTGATCAGAAAGTGAGGCAAGGGTGAGATCATCTCAGATGAAAAAGCCCCCACACACCAGAAGAGAACACTGGGAGTTTAAAAGACCAGGACGACACAACAACATCTTTGACCAGAGAGGCCTTCCTGGGAAGATGAAGTCACTCCTGCTCCTGTTGGTGTTTCTTCTGTGCCCAAGGGCAGAGGCAGGTGAGTGACTATCGCCAACAACTGAAGCCCAACCCCAAGCTCAGCCCTGTTCAGATGCTGCACCCCACCATTCCGGCTCAGGTGCACCTCCAGCAACTTTCTGCTTAGCAAGGTAAACCTCACCCAAAGACTGGCGGGCCTCATGGGGATGGGAGCACAAAGGAGGAGCAGGGCAGAAGGCTGGTTTTCATGAGAGTCAGTGGCCACCTTCCCCTTTCCCAGCTATAACCTTTACATCTGGAAAGCAGGCCCTTTCACAAAGACATATGAAAAAATAAATAAACAATTCCCCAGGAAAAGGCAGCTGACAGAAAGGGGCTGGCTTCTGTAATCAAGGTAAAGATCACTATATTTTTAAATTAATATCTTAATATCTACCTTCAATGTCCACCTGCTTCTTCAAACTTGTCATTCTCACACTGCCCAGGAATGAAGCCAAAGATCCATTTGATCACAGAATTGTGGGCATTCTCATCCCTTAACAGATATGTGTGCCTTGGTTCAGCCCCATGTTCTCTCAGGTCATTTTCAGTTACAGATGGGTACAATGGCTTTGTCAGACCCCATCATCCCTGGTGCTCACAATCTCACCAGCACTACCCCTCCAACCTCAGCCACAGGCTAATCAGGAGCCATTCCCTCACACAGCCAAGACCTTTACTGGGCACCTACTTGGTGTCTGGCTCCAGCAGACAAACATAAAACAGGACTCAGCATCCTGAATTTATGTGCAGAACCCAGTAGGAGCTCAGTGGGATCTAAGGGGGAAACAAGAGAGGAAAGAAGATTCTGGGACACTTCAGAGAAAGGACTGACCAGAATCTGTAGGGACTTTACTACTTGTTCCAAACTCATATCCTGTCAGTCAACATTGACGTCTGAAGCAGGAATTACAGAGCAGGGACTGCCCTGCTCTTGGTCAGAGGGAGTATCTGAGTCTTGTGGGTCACTCTTCAAGCCAGGAATGCTGCCTGACAAACACTCAGGGCCCATGTTTGCTGCTGCTGGCTACTTAGACCTTTCCCCTAGGGACATGTATAAGGGCTTGAGCCAGCCAAGGCTACATAGCAAGTGAGGAGACCAGGGGCAGGGCCAGAACAAAGGAGCATGGAGGGTCTCTGGATGAGGTCAACTTCCTGTTTGATGAAAGTGCTGGAGGACACAAACCAGGGACCCAATCAGAGAGAAATTTTTTTGTTTGTGCTCCTAAGTGGGGAATCCAATAGAATAACTAAAAGAGAAGTATTCACAGACAACAATCAATAATAGTGACCAGAGGGTAGACAGGGGAGATGATAAGGAAAGGAGAAATTCCTTCGACCGTAAAAGAAGATCAAACTCTCCCACCAGATTCCAAATGTTGTGGAACCCTCTCTTCAGAACAGTCTCTCTGTCCCTCTTGCGATAAACCTGCTGCCTGCTTGCTCTCTCTGCATCCTGCTTGTCAATTCTTTGCTGAACAAGGACAATGAACCCAGCACCCCTAAATGGTAACAACACCACACTCAATCCTTCCTTCCCTGTAGTTTACCCCAGTGTCCTCTTCTTCAGCCTTTGGCTCCATGAGCACCAAGGGCAGGACAGAACTTTCCTTTCAGGGAAAATCATCGGGGGCCAGGAAGCTGTGCCTCATTCCCATCCCTACATGGCATTTCTTCATATCCAGACTCCAAATAAAACGAAAGGATGTGGGGGTTTCCTTGTTCGTGAGGACTTTGTCCTGACAGCAGCCCACTGCTGGGGAAGGTGAGTTCACCCTTCTAGAGAAAACATCACAGGGAATATTCTCCTTTGGGCCTGAAGACAAGAGCTCCATGGAGGGCAGGGAAGCTATGGAGAGAGAAGAGCAGTCAGTGCAGGTGGCTTGTTATACAAAAGGCGAACGTGGATCAGGCTGAATGGGAAGGAGGTGGGTTTTGCCCGAGATCCCAGAGTGCAAATATGTGAAATTAAGAGTCTCACTTGGAGACTCTCTCTGTGCATGACTGTACATGTTCTGTACATGACTCAGCACACTGCAATACTCTAGGACCTGCACCAACACTGGCTGCCAGGAAGCAAAGGGAAGAGATGCTCAGCCCTGAGTCCTCTTCCCATGTAGCTTCTCCCAACTCCAACCTGCCCTGCCCTGGGCCAACCATTTTCCTTCAGGGATACCGACTTGTATCCCCTGTGACTCTACCTCACTGTCTGCTCTAGGAACAGAACCATCACTGTCATCCTGGGAGCCCATGACATCGATGAGCAAGAGACAACCCAGCAGGTCATCCCTATAAGAAGAGCCATCCCCCATCCAAATTTTAAAACAAAGCCATGCAATGACATCATGTTACTTCAGGTGAGGCATGCCATTCCACTGGGTCTTACACAGGTTATTCCTAGAGGGTTAAATCCTCATAGCCTTGTTTCCATCCCTCCTTGTCAAATTGACCCCTTCACTTGTCCCAGTGCCATGATAAAAGCAACCCCATGTCTGCGTCGATTTTCGTGAGTTGTTGATCAGAATTCCCTTTATCTGCCTTTAGTTGAAAAATAAGGCCAAGCTGAATGCTGAGGTGAGCCTCCTCAAGTTACCCTCAAGAAATTCCCAGGTTACACCAGGGATGGTGTGCACTCTGGCCGGTTGGGGACACATTGGCCAAAACATATCCACAACAAAACTGCATGAGGTACAGCTTGAAATCCAAAAGGACGAGGAATGTCTCTCTCATTTCAAAAGTATATATGACTCCACCACCCAGATTTGTGTGGGGAACCCAAAAGAGAAGAAGAATTGTCTTCAGGTAAGTTCACCTGCATTGGCTATTCCCTGCCTTGGCACAGCAGAGTTTGAGGAGAATCAGGGCAAAGGGAACTACTTATGCCCCTATGTACTCAGCCTTTCACCAATTCAGTCTCTGGTCCTGGAGACTCATTTCCCTTTGGTCACTTCATGAACAGAGACTTACTGGAAAAGGAGAGGCATCAGTCAACTGGGGGGAATAGTCAGGGTCAGGCTGGAGCCCCCCAGACTGAATGAGGACTGCCCCGGTCCTGATTTCACAAACACAGCCCTCTAATAGTGCCCACACACACCTGGGGAGGGGGCAGTGTGGGATCTGAAACTGGTCAGCTAAGAGCTTCTTTTCTCTGCCCACAGGGAGACTCAGGAAGTCCCCTTGTGTGTGAAAATGTGGCCCAGGGCATTGTGTCCTTTGGGGAAGACGAGGGGACACCTCCAAGTGTCTACTCCAGGATCTCAAGCTATCTGCGCTGGATTAAAAAAACAATGAAATCCTTCAAACTCCAGGGGCAAGACTGAGAGGACTTCAGAACGGATCTTCATCCTCTCTTCAACATAGGCCCAAAGTGCACTGGGTGGAGGAGTAAAGGGGAGACTGCCAGTTGCTTAATAAACTTTCATCTCTGCAACAGAAGTGATGGATTCCTCCTTTCTTCACCAGCATAACATTCTGTAAGGTGCTGACTGTATGTCCAGCAGGAACTGCTCACATTTATGATTCTTTACATTCTTCCCCTCAGGCACACTCCACCTTCCACCTCTAGAATTTAAAACCTTGCTTTGTTGATACTGGCTCCAAATTAGTGTTCAATTCCAGCTCCCTGCAGGATGGTGAGTTTAAGCTACACAGGAAAAAAGGATGCTCTCTAGACAAAACTCATTCCTACAGTGCCTTCTTACCTCATTTTGTACCTACATTCCTACCCTACCCACTTTCAGGGCCAATATGAAAACACAAAAGAACCCATATTTGGAAAGGAAATTACATAATTCCCACCCTAGTGGTAATCGGTAGGAGCCTTTTGGAAAGGTGTGGTTCATGCAGAGGTTCCTCTCCAAGTTAGCACAATTGGCAGCTTGGAAGCATGAAGCTTTCAGGAATAATTTTCAGTATCCCCAGATGCAACATGAGTTCTGTCATAGCCCTGTCATGGGGCAAGAGCCCAGCGCAGTGTCTGGTCTCCTGAAAACCCATCCTCCCAAAACTCCAAATGACCTTCCATCTTAGTCTGAGCCAGCTTCTCTCCACCTCCCATGTCCAGGTTCCCTGGAATCCTGTGAGGATCCAAGCACCCTTTCTATCTGTGTTCACCAATATTATCATCCTTGATAGATCTTGAGCACTAGCTCAACTTCTGTCCCATTCATGAAGGACCAGGAGGCAGGGTATGTCCTCAGAACTCTAGTCCAGAGTTTACACCTAGGTCAAGGCCATGTCAGTCGTCCTCATGCAGAGGAGTCCTGCTCCTGACCTCAGAGCTCAACAAAGACGGGTCACACTCAGCAGCTTGATCCCTTTCAGGCTCTTCCTTTTGGGCACCACTGACAGTCTGGCCTCTGGGACAGAACTCATTGATTAGTACCCTGGAATATAATGTCCATCTATGTGAGACAGCCTGCCTCTGTAACAGGACAGAAGCAACATTCTGCAAAGCAGCAGTCATCATGGAATCCATGTGGTGTTTCTGTGGCTTTCCTGGCCTGCATCTCAGTTTAAAATTTATAAGAATCACGGGCATCTTCTTTTCAAGATAATAAAACTTATTTGAGATGTCACATGGTAGAGCACATTATCACATCACATCCAAGAAGTGCTGATTATGGGGTCTAGAGGAAATGGAGACTTTATAGTCTGTCAGTGCTAAGAGCATTCCCTCCCAGGAGGCAGGAGGAAGATGGGAAGAAGGACCACAGTGTGAGCAAGTCTGTCCTGATTTAACTTTGTGGCATGTACACAAACTCAGACACGAATCAGTTCACATTTTTCTGAAATCTGGGGTCTGACTTAAGCATGGGCCAATGTGAAAAGTAACCCTAGTTATTACTGAGGCCTTGCCACACTCACAATTGAACCAAGATAGGCAGGCTTAGGTATGCTTGGAAAATGGAAGCTTTTTTAATCGTTTTTAATTTTTTTTGTTGAAGGTTTACAGTGAAACATTGTAACTGGGTTCATCCTGACAAACTCACACATACATGAAAATCAATTCAGCTCATAATGCCAATCTTTTCAATCCCCTCTCTTACCACCCAGCTAAACTTTTCTCTCGAATTCTCCTTCATCTACTCTACTTGACTCCCTTTTGCTCATCTAATAATTAATTATATTTAATTAGTAAAATTAACCAAATTGTTAATTGGTATAATTAATTATATTTGCTTGATTCTTTGTAATATCTATTCCTCCCTCCACTTTCCTTAATGTTATTCTAGTTTCAGTGTAAAACAGTAAACATTCAACGTTTGGATTTCAGAGTTGGTTTATTTCACTTAGCATGATGTTCTCCATTTCCATTCATTACTGGCTATAACTTTATTCTTTTTATGGCTGAGTCAACTCCACTGAATATATGTACCACAGTTTCTTGTTCCATTCATCTACTGACAGGTATCTAGATTGATCCCATAATTTGGCTACTGTTCATTGTCCTGCAATAACCATTGAGGTGATTGTAGTATGTTGATTCTTATATTTGGGGGAATACCAACGAGTAGGATAGCTGGATGACATGGTGGTTCTATCCCTAGTTCCTTGAGGAGTCACCATACTGCTTTCCAGAGTGCTCGTACTGGTCTGTAGTACAACCAACAATGTACAAGTGTTCCTTTCTGCCCACAACCTTGCCAGCATTTATTGTTGTTCATATTCTTGATCATTGCCAACCTGACTAGAGTCAGTTGAAATCATAGGACAGTTTTGATTTGATTTCCCTAATTCTACAAATGGTAAACATTTTTCATATATGTGTTGCCCATTGTGTGTTTCTTCTTTTTTTTTTTTTTTTTTTTAATTTTTTATTGTGGGTTGTTCAAAACATTACAAATTTCTTGACATATCATATTCCACACTTTGATTCTAGTGGGTTATGAACTCCCACCTTCACCCCATACACAGATTGCAGATTCACATCAGTTACACATCCATTGATTTACAAATTGCCATACTAGTGTCTGTTGTGCTCCGCTGCCTTTCCCATCATCCACCCTCCCCCCTCCCCACCTCTCCCCTCCCCTCCCCTCCTCTCTCTCTACCCCCTCCACTGTATAACCCTGAGGGTCTCCTTCCATTACCGTGCAATTTACCTTCTCTCTCCCTTTCCCTCCCACCTCTCATCCCTGTTAAATGTTAATCTTCTTCTCCTGTTCTTCGTCCCTACTCTGTTCTTAGTTACTTTCCTTATATCAAAGAAGACATTTGGCATTTGTTTTTTATGGATTGGCTAGCTTCACTTAGCATAATCTGCTCTAATGCCATCCATTTCCCTGTAAATTCTATGATTTTGTCATTTTTTAATGCAGAGTAATACTCCATTGTGTATAAATGCCACATTTTTTTTTATCCATTCGTCTATTGAAGGGCATCTAGGTTGGTTCCACAGTCTTGCTATTGTGAACTGTGCTGCTATGAACATCGATGTAGCAGTGTCCCTGTAGCATGCTCTTTTTAGGTCTTTAGGGAATAGACCGAGAAGGGGAATAGCTGGGTCAAATGGTGGCTCCATTCCCAGCTTTCCAAGAAATCTCCATACTGCTTTCCAAATTGGCTGCACCAATCTGCAGTCCCACCAGCAATGTACAAGTGTACCCTTTTCCCCACATCCTCGCCAGCACTTGTTGTTGTTTGACTTCCTAATGGCTGCCAATCTTACTGGAGTGAGATGGTATCTTAGGGTGGTTTTGATTTGCATTTCTCTGACAGCTAGAGATGTTGAGCATTTTTTCATGTACTTGTTGATTGACTGTATGTCCTCCTCTGAGAAGTGTCTGTTCAGGTCCTTGGCCCATTTGTTGATTGGGTTGTTTGTTCTCTTATTGTCTAATTTTTTGAGTTCTTTGTATACTCTGGATATTAGGGCTCTATCTGAAGTGTGAGGAGTAAAGATTTGTTCCCAGGATGTAGGCTCCCTATTTACCTCTCTTATTGTTTCTTTTGCTGAGAAAAAACTTCTTAGTTTGAGTAAGTCCCATTTGTTGATTCTAGTTATTAACTTTTGTGCTATGGGTGTCCTATTGAGGAATTTGGAGCCCGACCCCACCGAATGTAGATCGTAGCCAACTTTTTCTTCTATCAGACGGCGCGTCTCTGATTTGATATCAAGTTCCTTGATCCATTTTGAATTCACTTTTGTGCATGGCGAGAGAAAGGGATTCAGTTTCATTTTGTTGCATATGGATTTCCAGTTTTCCCAGCACCATTTGTTGAAGATGCTATCCTTCCTCCATTGCATGCTTTTAGCCCCTTTATCAAATATAAGATAGTTGTAGTTTTGTGGATTGGTTTCTGTGTCCTCTATTCTGTACCATTGGTCCACACGCCTGTTTTGGTACCAGTACCATGCTGTTTTTGTTACTATTGCTCTGTAGTATAGTTTGAAGTCTGGTATCGCTATACCGCCTGATTCACACTTCCTGCTTAGCATTGTTTTTGCTATTCTGGGTCTTTTATTTTTCCATATGAATTTCATGATTGCTTTCTCTATTTCTACAAGAAATGCCATTGGGATTTTGATTGGCATTGCATTAAACCTATAGAGAACTTTTGGTAATATCGCCATTTTGATGATGTTAGTTCTGCCTGTAATTTTTATGTGTTTTTGAATGTGGTTTGCTAATATTTTATTAGGGATTTTTGCATCTACATTCATCACGGATATTGCTTTGTAGTTTTCTTTCTTTTATGCACATTTATCAGTCAGTATCAGGATGATATTGGCTGCGTAAAATATATTTGGGAGTGTCCTCCTCTTTCAATTTCATGGAATAATTTTTTTTAAAAAAATGATATTAATTCTCCTGTACAGATTTGGAAAAACTCAGGTGAGAATCCATCAGGTCCTGGAATTATCTTTTTCTTAAAGCTTTTATTTGCTGTTTTCATTGGGTCCTGGGATTTTTAGTTTTCAGAAAGCTTTCAATTACAAGTTCATTACTGAATATTGGTATGTTTAGGTTTTCTATACATTCTTGTTTCAATTTGGGCAGATCATAGGTGTCTAGAAATTCGTCAATATCTTCCAGATTTTCCAGGTCATTGAAGGATCAATTTTCGAACTACATTTTGTTAATGCTTAGGATTTCAGAAGGATCCAGAGTAATATCTCCTTTTTCATCTCTGATCTTGTTGATTTGCTTCTTCTCCATCTTTCCTTTGGTTAGTTTGGCTAAGGATTTGTCAATCTTGTTTAGCTTTGCAAGAAAGAACTTGTCATTGCATTCATCCTGTGTATTATTTTCTTATGCTCAATTTCATTGATTCAAGTTCTAATCTTAATTATTTCTTCTCTTCTACTGGTTTGGAGTTTGTTTGCTCCTTTATTTTTAAGGCCTTGAGGTGGAACATAAACGTATTTACTAAGGATTTCTCTAATATTTTAACATAGGCCTCTATACTATCAATTATCCTCTTAGAACTGCTTTCATACTGTCTCAGAGATTTTGATATGTTGTGTCGTTATTCTTGTTCATCTCTAAGAATTTTTTGAGATTTATTCTCATTTCTGCTTTGCTTCATTCACCAAATAAGAGAGTATTGTTCAATCTCCATGTGTTTATGGGGTTTCCATGATTTTTCTTGCTGTTGATTTCTAGGCTCATTCCATTATGATTTTATGATCTGATAGGATACATGCAATTTTATCAACTTTTTTGTACTTGCTAAGATTTGCTTTTTGTATCAGAAAATGGTCTATTTTGGAATAGGTTTCATGCACAACTGAGAAAAACGTAAATTCATTTATTTTTACTGGAATATTCTGTAGATGTACATTAGGTCCATTTGATTTATAGTGTTGTTCAGCTCACAGATATCTTTCTTGACTTTGTGCTTTGATGACCTGTCTATTGGTGATAAGAGTGCATTAAAATCATCCAGTGTTATTGTGTTGGGGTCTATGTGGGACTTACTCTCGTAGAATGGTTTTTCCATGTAATTGTGTGCATTGACATTTGGGGCTTAAATGTTAATTATTGTTATATTTTCCTGTTGGATTGTTATCTTTACTAGAATGTAGTGACCCTTTTTGTCTCTTCTGATTACTTTTTGCTGAAATCAGCTTGGTCAGATATGAGAATAGCTACACAAGCCTGCTTTTTTAGATCATGTGAATGAAGTCTGTTTTGCCATGCTTTTACTTTCTGCCTCTGGATGTCTTACCTCTAAGATGAGTCTCTTTTAAACAGACTATTGTTTGATCATGTTGTTTATCCATTCTGCTAATCTGTGTCTTTTAAAGAGGAGTTGAGACACTTAACATTAGGCATTCATATGGATTTGTGTTTATGATATCCTGCATTTTGCTTTTTTTTTTTTCATTGCTATATTTTTCTTGTATTGATTCTCATTTAGTGGATTATTCTTCAACTGAACTTCCTCTAATTTGGAGCTCTGGGGATTGTTTTGTAGTTCCTCTATGCACAATTTGTCTTTGAATATTCTTTTAGTGCTAGCTTTGTGCTCATGAATTGTTTTAGCTTATTCCTGTCGTGGAAAGTTTTTATTTCCCTCTCAAAATTGAAATGAAGCTTTCCTGATATACTAACCATGGCTGGCTGTTGTTTTCTTTTAGGGCTTGGAATATCTCACTCCTCCTTGATTTTAGAGTCTGAATTGAGAAATCAGAAGTGAGCGTTATTGGTTTGCTTCTAAATGTGATGTGGTGTTTCTCTCTTGTGGGTTGTAATACTCTTCCCTTACTTCTATCTTAGACATTTTGATTATGATGTGTCTTGGCAAGCTCCTCATTTGTCTAGGTATCTTTGGGGTCCTTCAAGTGTACTATATGTGGATGTTCTTCTTGTTTCTTATATGGGAGAAGTTTTCTGGAACTATCTCCTGGAAATGTTCTTTGTGCTTTTACCTTTCATCTTCATATTTCTTCTATCCCAATGATTCTCAAGTTTGGTCTTTTAATGTTGCCCCAAAATTCTTGTATATTCTGGTCATCTTCTATAATTTTTCTCTTTATTGCCTTTTGTGTGCTCACCATCATATAGGTCTGCATTCAATTCCTGAAGTTCTGTCTTTAAGGACTGACCTATATTTTTTCTATGCAATCTAATCTGTTAGTGATGCTTTTAACTGTGTTTTTAATTTTATGGATTGTGTCCTTCATTTCTAAACATTCTTCTTGGCTTATTTTTACTATTTCTATTTCTTTTTTAAGCTCTCTTTTATCTCCTGAAATTGCTCCCTGATTCCTTCCTTGGATCTTCTTTTAGTTCAATGGACATTTTAATAATCTATTTCTTATCATCTTTGGGGGGGTTTTCATCTACCTTGCTATCAGTGGCTTCTTTTGTCGAGTTATTGTGAATTTTGGTGTAATGCCAAGGGGTGAGACCTTGGTACTCTCTCAGATTGCCCCTCCTTGGTTCTTTGTTGTTGGTTTGGGGCTTTTGTGTCTTCACTTCTTTGAATTGAAGTAATGTCAGGGCTCAGGAGGAGAAGACTGTGTGTGAAGGGAGATTCGCTGTTGCTGGTTGAGATCTGAGTATTTCTCAGCTGCCAGATATCTACTCTGTGCTCTTGAAGTGTCCCAATCTCTTTTCTGCTCCTTTAGAGGGACAAGAATCTAGGAATGACACTAATGTCAGCAGAAAATGTACAACTTTATGTTAAATATCTGGTATCTAGTTCAATGTCTATAATACTATTTGCCACCTAAGTAGTAATGGTGGTTTCTGCATTTAACAATAATACCAACAATAAATATATAAATATTCATTATCTAACTTATATATATACAAATGTTTAATAAACTCTTGATCTAGTTCATTTATATTTACTAAATATATATATTTACTTAATAAATATACATTTTATGTATTTATCAAATAAATATATAGAGAATATATATTTTAAAATATAAGTATTAAGTATATATTTAAATACATACTTTTATGTGTTTGGTAAATAAACACATAAAAATATGTATTTAAATATATACTTAATACTTATATTAAGTAAATAAGTATATATAATTTATATATTTTAAAATACATACAATAAGTATACATTTAAGATATATATATATACATATATATCTTAAATGTATATGAACTAAATCAGGAATTTTACTGAAGATGTCTACTATTTTATCGAGTATATTGATGATCACCCCAATTCAAGTGGTGGAAATCACATAGTCTAATTATTAGTGTTGGTTTTTGTCTTCTCTATTCTTTGTATTAAAGGATAGCTGAAGATTGAGTAGCATTATTCCACTTGTGGAGTAAAGTTTATTGTCTTTGGTAGAGTTTAGTTCAGCAACAAAGCCTCTAAATTGTGAACTTTATATATACCTATAGGTTCCCAGAACCTTACAGAATGGGCAAAGTAAGCAACACTAATGATGATTTCAATGGATACACAGCATTAAAATAAATACCTAATTCCTACTATGAAGTCTCCATCATTAATCACCACCAATAATAAGAAATGGAGGGTTCAGCAGTTGTCAACTCTTAAAACAATAATCACAAATTATATTTTGCCTCAAAGAAAACAGCAGGTGTCAACTATATCATCCACATCAGTAATGATTATATCAGCACTAACGGAGGGGGCCAGAGTTATGTAAGACAATTAGTTTTGAAAGATGGTAAAAATACACTTTGGGGGAAAGACAATACATGAATAAATTAGAAAGGACTTCCCAGTTTCAAAAACTGAATAGAGAGAATGCAGAAGAGATGTAGCATGTGATGTTTAAGTGAGACAAGGGGAAAAATTGAAGAAGCAAAGTATTGGGAGAGAGGGAGAGAGAAAAATAGAATTTGGACATTAGTAGGACAAGGTAAGAGAGAAAAAGAAATAAACATGAAAATAATACAAACCAAACCAAAATATATAATAAAAAGCCTAAACCCTCAAAAGATAATATTACAGAAAATTATAACTGAAAATACTCAAAATGAAAGAAAAAAATACTTATGTTCCTAACCATCAGCACAGCCAGAATTCACACGTACCTATGCCTATGTGCGCGCGCACACACACACACATAAACACATGAGAAGTATTAGAAATAAACAAATAATGATCTCAAAGGAATGAAGGAAATATCTCCACTGAGATGGTCAAAATAGTTGACCATATTGGGTGGTCACTGTCCATTTCCAACAATCTTTGTTTCTGTTTCTTCTTGAGCTATGTGCTGATATGGTAAGGGTTGGAGATTTTTGAGTTGCTCTATGGTTGCCGATTGGAGCAGATTAAGATTGAAGCTGTTTGATATAAGATTCAGCTTCCCTTCTACCAGTGTGAGTTGAGATGGGTTAGGATTTTCTGTCAGTTAACATTTCCTCCATTTGGACTTGTTCAGTCCCCTCCCAGGATACAATTTCTGCCACATTTTATGAGGGGAGTTCCAGCAGGTGGCATTGGGATCTAATCAGGCCTCAGGGCCTTTGTTGGGTGATGCTTGCTTTCAAGAGATTATTCCACTTCTCCCTAGGGCTTGACAGTAGCCCATCTCTAGTGTGAGTTTAGTTCTCAGGACCTCCAAAGGAAAACAACTGTGGGGTTAAGGGGCTGGTCCTCCACTCACTGCAGACCAGGGACACAGCCTTCCCAAGCTTATTTTATAAGTGTACTTATCCCCCCCACACTCAGATTCCCATCCCACACCAACTGGGCACATGAGCTGCCAGACACAAAGGAAAAGTGAACTGGGCTCCCCTTCACCCCTCCAATTTGAATCCCCTTAGGTATATTTTACTCCAAGCCTATTTCACTCATATATTTCATCCATCAAAAACTAAATATACTTTTTTCTCAGCAGCACATGGATCTGTCTCTAAAACAGACAATATATTATGCCACAAAGTAATTCTCAGCAAATACAAAAAAAAATACAGATGCTAACCAGAATTCTATCTAATCATAATGGAATGAAACTAGAAATCAATGATAAATTAAAAAATAAAAGCTCCTCCAACACCTGGTGACTATATAATAACTTATTGAATGAACAATGGATAGCAGAAGACATCAGAGAGGAGATTTAAAAATTCGTAGACCACCGGTACAGAATAGAGGACACAGAGACAAACCCACATAAGCATAGTTATGTCATACTAGACAAAGGTGACAAAAACATTCACTGGATAAAAGATAGCCTATTCAACACATGGTGCTGGCAAAACCGGAAATCCATATGTAACAAAGTGAAATTAAAACTCGACAGGAGGGAAGATGGCGGCGAGGGGAGTGCATTGCCCCCGTGTGCTGCTTCACTGTGTGGGAGTATGACAAGTCAGGACGGCTAAAGGCTATCTTGTTAGGAATTTCCAGCAATAGTGGGGTGCTCCGGAACCTGGAGGAAGGATTTCCATCGCACGAGGATCGGCTACGGGGACTCAAACGCGAGAGGTTTGTCGCACGGAGGGTAACACTGCTTATTCAGCAAATCGCCCGGCGGCTAGAGTCTGCAGCGCGCTGGGAAACGAGGAGATAGCGACGCAGGGATACAGCACTGCAGTTTCTGCCAGCCGTGCAAGCACCGTACTCAGGGCTGAATTCTGGGTTCGAGACGGGGGAAGGAAGCGGTCCATCTCGGTTCTCCACACCGGTCAGACCACAGAGGAGGCCAGCAGACACCATGTTGGAAAGCTGACGTCACCATCCCTGTTTTTGACTGACCGCAGCTCATTCAGCCATAGAACAGGTAATTTCAGGCTGCCATTCGCCTGCGGCTGGCAGACAGATTGCTAGGGTTCAGTGCCTGGGTGCTTCTTAGAACCTGATCTTATCGGAGCGAACAACGAGAGCGGGGCGGCCGAGTTCCGGCTCCCAGAACCGCCCTGGCCCATGGCTGGGGAGCCTGCGGAGGCTGCTTCTTGGACCCTGCTCCTATCAGAGCATACACCAAGCACTAAGCAGCCGAATTCCGGCTCCCGGAACTGAGCCCGCGGGGACTGCTTCTTGGAGCCCTCCCTTATAGGAGCTTACACCGAGCACGGAGCGGCCGAGTTACGGCTCCCGGAACTGCCCTGGCCCAGGGCTAGGAGCCCACAGAAACTGCTTCTCGGTCCGGGTCCTGCTGAGGGCCGGTCAGGACTCACCCATTGCTTTGGTTGCCCGGCAAGGGGAACGAAATGCTGCCATTCGCATAGGATACCAACATGGCAGAGATCTGATGTCATCAGAAAGCGGCGGAGGAGAGAACTTCATCAATACCAGCGGCAACAGAAACAGTTGGTCTCCTGGTAGGGGGGGTGAGGCACAGACACCCGAGTCTCCTCAATTTGTCGTCGAGCCAGAAGGGAGGAACCAGGCCGCCGCCAGCACCCGGAGCAGGCCCAGCGGCTCGCCAGCGTGGTGACCACGTGACCCCAATTGGAGAGGGGGCGAGCGGAGCCGCCACCCACACCCGTAAGGTGGGCAGACCCGCGACCCAGTGGTACATGGGCGTGGTAGGAGGGGCAGGGCAGAGACGCCACCCGCGCTTGCAAGGTAAACAGACCTGTGACAGCCTGGCGGGTCAGGCCCAGTGGCCTGCCAGTGTGGTACACACGTCACCCCAACTGGAGTAGGGGCAGAGCAGATCCTTCTCCCACGCCCGGATCAGGCCCTGCCGGTGTGGTGGCCACGTGACCCCAATTGGAGTGGGGGCGGAGCGGAACCACCACCCGTGCCCGCAGGGTGAGCAGACCTGTGACCAACCTGCAGATCAGGCCCAGGGGTCCGCAGGCGTGGTAGGAGGGGCAGGGCAGATCCGCCGCCCGCGCCTCCAAGGTAGGCAGACCTGCGACAGACCGGGGGATCAGGCCCAGGAGCCTGCCGGCGTGGTACACACACCACCCTAATTGGAGTAGGGGCAGAGCAGAGTCGCCGCCCGTGCCAGGAACAGGCCCAGCGACCTGCAGGCGGGGTAGTCAGGACACCCTAATTGGAGTAGGGGCAGAGCAGAGCCACCACCCATGCCCGAAAGGTGGGCAGATCTGCAACCGACCAGCAGGACAGGCCCAGTGGCCTGCCGGTACGACAGACACGTCACCCCATTTGGAGTAGGGGCAGAGTAGAGCCGCCACCCGCACCTGCAGGGTAGGCAAACCTGCAACCGACCGGCGGATCAGGCCCGGTGGCCTGCTGGCGTGGTACACTCGTCACCCCAATTGGAGTAGGGGCAGAACAGAGCCGCCGCCAGCGCCCAGAACAGGCCCAGTGACCTGCCGGCGTGGTAGCCACGACACCCCAATTGGAATAAGGAGAGAGCAGAGCCACCGCCCGTGCCTGCAGGAAAGATACGCAAGCAGTATGAAAAGACAAGGAAAGAAAGGACCACAAGCAATGCAGGTCAACACAACTTTAGAAGAGGTAACAGCTGCAGCAGATGGAATGTCAGATAAAGAATTCAGGATATACATGCTTCAGATGATCTGGAGTATCAAGGAAGACATTAAACAGCAAAATCAGACAATGAAAGATCACTTCGACAATGAATTACGCAAACAAATCCAGGAAGCAAAGGATCAACTATACAGGGAGATAGAGGTTATAAAAAACAAACAAACAGAAATCCTAGAAATGCAGGAAGCAATAAACCAACTTAAAAACTCAATGAAGAATACTACCATCAGAGTAGAACACTTAGAAGATAGAACATCAGACAATGAAGACAAAGTATTTCAACTGGAAAAGAACATAGACAGCTCAGCAAGACTGTTAAGAAACAATGAGCAGAACATCCAAGAAATATGGGATAACATTAAGAGACCAAACTTAAGAGTCATTGGGATACAGGAAGGTGCAGAGCTCCAAACCAAAGGAATGAGCAGTCTATTCAATGAAATAATACGAGAAAACTTCCCAGACTTGAAGAATGAGACAGAATCCCAAATCCTAGAAGCCTACAGGACGCCGAATGTGCAAAATCATAAGAGATCCACACCTAGACACATTATAATGAAGATGCCCAACATTCAGAATAAGGAGAAATTTTAAAAGCTACAAGAGAAAGGAAGCAGATTACATTTAGGGGTAAGCCAATCAGGATAACAGCGGATCTTTCAACACAGACTCTGAAAGCTAGAAGATCCTGGAATAACATATTTCAAACACTGAAAGAAAATGGGTTCCAACCAAGAATTGTGTTTCCAGCGAAATTAAGCTTCAGGATGGAAGATGAAATTAAAACCTTCCACGATAAACAAAAGTTAAAAGAATTTGCAGCTAGAAAACCATCTCTTCAAAACATCCTCGCCAAAGCATTACAGGAAGAGGAAATGGAAAATAACAATGAAAACCAACAGTGGGAGGTAGGACACTAAAGGGGGGGAAAATAATCAAAGAGGAAAACAAACCATGTTTAGTAACAGAAATAAACCAATATGGCTGGAAGAACAACCCATATCTCAATAATAACCCTAAATGTTAATGGCTTAAACTCACCAATCAAGAGACACAGGCTAGTAGAATGGATCACAAAACAAGACCCAACAATATGCTGCCTACAGGAGACGCATTTGATAGGAAAAGACATACATAGGCTGAAGGTGAAAGGTTGGGAAAAATCATATCACTCATATGGACTTCGGAAACAAGCAGGAGTGTCCATACTCATATCAAATAAAATAGATTTCAAGCCAAAGTTAATCAAAAGGGATAAAGAGGGACACTACATACTGCTTAAGGGAACCATACACCACCAAGACATAACAATCATAAATATTTATGCCCCAAACAATGGTGCAGCTATGTTCGTCAAACAAACTCTTCTCAAGTTCAAGAGTCTAATAGACCACCATACCATAATCATGGGAGACTTCAACACACCTCTCTCGCCACTGGACAGATCTTCCAAACAAAAGTTGAATAAGGAAACTATAGAACTCAATAACACAATTAATAACCTAGACCTAATTGACATATATAGAGTATACTACCCAACATCAAGCAGTTACACTTTTTTCTCAGCAGCACATGGATCCTTCTCAAAAATAGATCATATATTATGTCACAGGGCAACTCTTAGACAATATAAAGGAGTAGAGATAATACCATGCATCTTATCTGATCATAATGGAATGAAACTGAAAATCAACGATAAAAGAAGGAAGGAAAAAGCATACATCACTTGGAGAATGAACAATAGGTTACTGAATGATCAATGGGTTATAGAAGACATCAAGGAGGAAATTAAAAAATTCTTAGAAATAAATGAAAACACAGACACAACATATCGGCATCTATGGGACACATTGAAAGCAGTTCTAAGAGGAAAATTCATTGCTTGGAGTTCATTCCTTAAAAAAAGAAAAAAAACCAACAAATAAATGATCTCATACTTCATCTCAAAATCCTTGAAAAAGAAGAGCAAAACAACAGCAAAAGAAGTAGAAGGCAAGAAATAATGAAAATCAGAGCTGAAATTAATGAAATCGAAACAAAAGAAACAATTGAAAAAATTGACAAAACTAAAAGTTGGTTCTTTGAAAAAATAAACAAAATCGACAGACCCTTAGCCATGCTAGCAAAGAGAAGAAGAGAGAGAACTCAAATTACTAGCATACGGGATGAAAAGGGCAATATCACAACAGACACTTCAGAAATACAGAAGATAATCAAAAACTATTTTGAATCCTTGTACTCCAATAAATTAGAAGATAGTGAAGGCATAGATAAATTTCTTAAGTCATATGATCTGCCCAGATTGAGTCAGGAGGATATAGACAACCTAAACAGACCAATATCAATTGAGGAAATAGAAGAAACCATAAAAAGACTACCAACTAAGAAAAGCCCAGGACCGGATGGATATACAGCAGAATTTTACAAAACCTTTAAAGAAGAACTAATACCAATACTTTTCAAGCTACTTCAGGAAATAGAAAAAGAGGGAGAACTTCCAAATTCATTCTATGAGGCCAACATCACCCTGATACCTAAACCAGACAAAGACACTTCAAAGAAAGAAAACTACAGACCAATATCTCTAATAAACCTAGATGCAAAAATCCTCAACAAAATTCTGGCAAATCGGATACAAAAACATATCAAAAAGATTGTACACCATGATCAAGTAGGATTCATCCCTGGGATGCAAGGCTGGTTCAATATACGGAAATCAATAAATGTTATTCACCAGATCAATAGACTTAAAAATAAGAACCATATGATCATCTCGATAGATGCGGAAAAAGCATTCGACAAAGTACAGCATCCCTTTATGTTCAAAACTCTAGAAAAACTAGGGATAACAGGAACATACCTCAATATTGTAAAAGCAATCTATGCTAAGCCTCAGGCTAGCATCATTCTGAATGGAGAAAAACTGAAGGCATTCCCTCTAAAATCTGGAATAAGACAGGGATGCCCTCTCTCTCCACTTCTCTTCAACATAGTTCTCGAAACACTGGCCAGAGCAATTAGACAGACAAAAGAAATTAAAGGCATAAAAATAGGAAAAGAAGAACTTAAAATATCACTATTTGCAGATGATATGATTCTATACCTAGCAGAACCAAAAGGGTCTACAAAGAAACTATTAGAGCTAATAAATGAATTCAGCAAAGTGGCAGGATATAAAATCAACACGCATAAATCAAAGGCATTCCCGTATATCAGCGACAAATCCTCTGAAATGGAAATGAGGACAACCACTCCATTCAAAATATCTTCAAAAAAAATAAAATACTTGGGAATCAACCTAACAAAAGAGGTGAAAGACTTATACAATGAAAACTACAGAACCCTAAAGAGAGAAATAGAAGAAGATCTTAGAAGATGGAAAAATATACCCTGTTCATGGATAGGCAGAACTAACATCATCAAAATGGCGATATTACCAAAAGTTCTCTATAGGTTTAATGCAATGCCAATCAAAATCCCAACGGCATTTCTTGTAGAAATAGAGAAAGCAATCATGAAATTCATATGGAAAAACAAAAGACCCAGAATAGCAAAAACAATGCTAAGCAGGAAGTGTGAATCAGGCGGTATAGCGATACCAGACTTCAAACTATACTACAGAGCAATAGTAACAAAAACAGCATGGTACTGGTACCAAAACAGGCGGGTGGACCAATGGTACAGAATAGAGGACACAGAAACCAATCCACAAAACTACAACTATCTTATATTTGATAAAGGGGCTAAAAGCATGCAATGGAGGAAGGATAGCATCTTCAACAAATGGTGCTGGGAAAACTGCAAATCCATATGCAACAAAATGAAACTGAATCCCTTTCTCTCGCCATGCACAAAAGTGAATTCAAAATGGATCAAGGAGCTTGATATCAAATCAGAGACACGCCGTCTGATAGAAGAAAAAGTTGGCTACGATCTACATTCGGTGGGGTCAGGCTCCAAATTCCTCAATAGGACACCCATAGCACAAAAGTTAATAACTAGAATCAACAAATGGGACTTACTCAAACTAAAAAGTTTTTTCTCAGCAAAAGAAACAATAAGAGAGGTAAATAGAGAGCCTACATCCTGGGAACAAATCTTTACTCCTCACACTTCAGATAGAGCCCTAATATCCAGAGTATACAAAGAACTCAAAAAATTAGACAATAAGAGAACAAACAACCCAATCAACAAATGGGCCAAGGACCTGAACAGACACTTCTCAGAGGAGGACATACAGTCAATCAACAAGTACATGAAAAAATGCTCACCATCTCTAGCTGTCAGAGAAATGCAAATCAAAACCACCCTAAGATACCATGTCACTCCAGTAAGATTGACAGCCATTATGAAGTCAAACAACAACAAGTGCTGGCGAGGATGTGGGGAAAAGGGTACACTTGTACATTGCTGGTGGGACTGCAGATAGGTGCAGCCAATTTGGAAAGCAGTATGGAGATTTCGTGGAAAGCTGGGAATGGAGCCACCATTTGACCCAGCTATTCCCCTTCTTGGTCTATTCCCTAAAGACCTAAAAAGAGCATGCTACAGGGACACTGCTACATCGATGTTCATGGCAGCACAGTTCACAATAGCAAGACTGTGGAACCAACCTAGATGCCCTTCAATAGACAAATGGATAAAAAAATGTGGCATTTATACACAATGCAGTATTACTCTGCATTAAAAAATGACAAAATCATAGAATTTGCTGGGAAATGGATGGCATTAGAGCAGATTATGCTAAGTGAAGCTAGCCAATCCCTAAAAAACAAATGCCAAATGTCTTCTTTGATATAAGGAGAGTAACTAAGATCAGAGTAGGGACGAAGAGCAGGAGAAGAAGATTAACATTTAACAGGGATGAGAGGTGGGAGGGAAAGGGAGAGAGAAGGGAAATTGCATGGTAATGGAAGGAGACCCTCAGAGTTATACAAAAGTACATACAAGAGGAAGTGAGGGGAAGGGGAAAAATAATATAAGGGGGACAAACGAATGTCAGTAGAGGGAGCAGAGAGAGAAGAGGGGAGGGGAGGGGAGGGGAGGGGAGGGGGGATAGTAGAGGATAGGAAAGGCAGCAGAATACAACAGACACTAGTATGGCAATATGTAAATCAATGGATGTGTAACTGATGTGATTCTGCAATCTGTATATGGGGTAAAAATGGGAGCTCATAACCCACTTGAATCAAATTGTGAAATATGATATATCAAGAACTATGTAATGTTTTGAACAGCCAACAATAAAAAATTTAAAAAAAAAAAAAGAAAGACAAAAAAAAAAGAGAGAGAGAGAGAGAGTCTGAAAAAAAAACAATCAGAAATCATTGAAATGAAGGTTACAATAAATCAAATTTAAAAACTCAATAGAAAGCATAACCAACAGACTACATCACTTGGAAAAAAGAACATCAGGTAATGAAGACAAAGTATACAATCTGGAAAATAAAGTTCATCACACAGTGAAGATAGTAAGAAACCATGAACAGAATATCCAAGAATTATGGGACAGCTTCAAAAGATCAAATCTAAGAGTTATTGGGATAGAGGAAGACACAGAGTTTCAAACCAAAGGAATGCATAATCTCTTCAAAGAGATAATATCAGAAAATTCCCTAAGCATGAAGAATAAATGGAAAACAAAATACAAGAGGCTTACAGGACACCAAATATAAAAAATTAAAACAGATCTACACCAAGGCACATTATAATGAAAATGCCTAGCATACAGAATAAGGATAGAATTTTAAAACCCGCAAGAGAGAGGAATCAGATCACATATAGGGGGAGACCAATTTGTATATCAGCAGATTTTTCAACCCACACCCTCAAAACCAGGAAATCATGGAAAAACATATAGCAAAATCTGAAAGAAAATGGATGCCAAACAAGAATTTTATATCCAGAAAAACTAAGTTTTAGATTTCATAATGAAATAAAAACCTTCTATGATAAAACAAAAAGTTAAAAGAATTTACAACTAGAAAGCCTGCACTGTAGAACATCCTCAGCAACATATTCCAAAAAGAGGAAATGAAAAACAATGATGAAAATCAGAAGAGGGAGGGATTACACAAAAGAAAAATCTAATCAGAGGAGAAAGCAAGTCATGTTAAATAACAAAAATGGCTGAGAATACAAATCATGTCTCAATAATAATCCTCAATGTTAATGGCCTAAACCCAGCAATCAAAAGAAATAGACTTGCAGATTGGATTTTTTTTAAAAAAAAGACCCACCAATATGCTGCCTCCAAGAGACTCATCTCATAGGAAAATACATTCACAGACTGAAGATGAAAGGCTGGGAAAAATCATACCACTCACATGGACTGCGGAAGCAAGCAGGGTTTTCCATCGTCATAATAAATAAAGTAGACTTCCAACTAAAGTCAATCAAAAAGGATAAAGAAAAACACTACATACTGCTCAAGGGAACTATACACCAACAAGACTTAACAATTATAAATATATATGCCCCAAACAATGGACCATCTGCATTTATAAAACTCTTCTCAAGTTCAACAGTTAAATAGACCACAACACAATAATTTTGGGTGACTTTAAGACACCTCTTTCATCACTAGATAAATCTTCCCAACAAAAGCTGAACAAATAAACTATAGAACTCAATTATACAATCAATAATTTATACTTAACTGACATATAAAGAATATTTCATCCTTCAACGAGAGAATATATTTTCTTCTTGGCAGCATATGGATCCTTCTCTAAAATAGACCATATAAAAATCAATAATATTGATAAACCTTAGCCAACCTAACAAAGAGAAAACTCAAATTACTAAAATTCACCATGAAAATGGAAATATCACAATACACACTACTGAAATACAGATGAAAATCACAAGCTATCTTAAAATTTATACTTTAATAAAATGGAAAATCTTGAAGACATGAAAAAATCTATAGAGACATATTATCTACCCAGATTGAATCAGGAGGACATAGAAAATTTATACAGATCCATTTCAAGCAAGAAAATTGGATACTCCATCAAAAGCCTACCAAGAAAGACAAGCCCAGGACCAGACAGATTCTCAGCTGAGGTCTACAAGACCCTCAAAGAAGAATTAAAACCAATCCTCCTCAAATTATTCCATGAAAGAGAAAAGGAGGGAACACTTCCAAACTGATTCTGTGAAACTAGTAACACCCTGATGTCAAAACCAGACAAAGACATATCAAGGAAAGAAAATTCAAATCGATATCCCCCTGATGAACATAGATGCAAAAATTCTTAATGAAATACTGGCAAATCACATATGAGAACATATTAAAAAGCTAATGCACAACTATCAAGTGGGGTTCCTCCCAGGGATGCAAGGTTGGTTCAACAAATGGAAATCAATAAAAAGATCATTAATCACATCAATAGATTAAATACAAGAATAACATGATTATCTCAATTGATGCTGAAAAAGCATTTGACAAAATACAGCATCCATTCATGCTCCAAACACTAAAAAAAACTAGAAATAGTAGGACACACCTCAACATTATGAAAGCTATCTGCACTAAGCCCAAAGCCAACATCATTCTAAATGGAAAAAAATTGATAGCTTTCTCTCCAAAAACTGGAACAAAGCAGAGATGCCCTCTTTAACTATTTCTGTTTAACATAGTCCAGGAAACTCTAGCCAGAGGAATAAAACACAAAAAAGAAATTAAAGGGATAAAAATAGGAAAAGAAGCACTCAATCTGTCCCTATTTGCTGACAATATGATTTTATATTTAGAAGACCAAAAAAACTCCACCAGAAAACTTCGAAAACTCACAATAAATTCAGCAAAGTAGCAAGACATCAAATTAACACCCCATAAATCAAACGTGTTCACATATATCAGTGATAAATCAATTGAGAAAACTATCACATTCACAAGTGCCACAAAAAAAAAACTAAAAAAAAGTATCTGGGAATAAATCTAACAAAACAGGTGAAAGATTTCTACAATGAAAACTACAGAACACTAAAGAAAGAAATTAATGTTGTCAAAATGGCCATACTACCAAAAGCACAATACAGATTTAATGCAATTCCAATTAAGGTTTCAATGATGTTCTTCATAGAAATAGAAAACACAGACATAAAATTCATTGAAAAAATAAGAGGACAAAAATAGCCAAAGCAATCTTCCACAGAAAAGTGAAGTTGGACGCTTCACAATACCAGCTTAAACTATATACTACAGACCCATAGTAACAAAAATATCATGGTAAAGAGAGTAAAACCCATTTAGATCATGGCGGCGGGAAGGGAGTGAGCACCCTTGTGACCTGCGCTGCTGCGCCATCAGGGTGTGAATTCAGAGGGGCAGGAGGCTGTCTTGTCAGGAATATTCTGCCAAGTTGGTCTACATGGAACCTGAGGCAAGAGTTTGAGCATCTGAGGGACACGGACATGGCTCAGATTCGAGAGAACCCCAGCAACCCTGTGCACAGAGGTACTGGCCAGCTGAACAGTAACCAGCAGCAACTGGAGGAATATGAACGCTACAGAGATCTGCCAGCACAAAGAAACAGAACCTGGGATCCTGTGAAGATCTGCCAATCGCGCCTCCACAGGCACTGGACCAAGAACTGAAGCTGGGACTTAGTGGAGAAACAGCCCAAATCAAAGAAATGGGCGGCCACCATATTGAAGAACTGACGTCATCAGCATTCCGTGGATGGGAATGCATGGCAGCAAGTTTGGCGACAGATCAGGTGTGTGACCCCCAGCCCTCCCTCCATACAGCTGGGATAACTCAAAGAATCTCTCCCCAGCTCTCTTGCGCGTGAATATCAAAGCCGAGGGAAACTGAAAAGGCACCTGACCTCCAACTCCCCCTCCCACCAGCAGTGAAAACCTGAAACCTTTCTCCCCAGCTCTTGGGGGGTGTGGCTATCAGAGGGAATCAGGCAGAATAGGTCGCTGGTTTCCAACTCCTGCTCTTGCTCTCCACAGCCATGATGGCTGGGTGAATAACAAACAAAGAGAGCACCCAGTCATTCAAGAGACTGGGGCATCCAGGAAACTGCAGGCCCCGAGTGTAGCTAGAACTGTGGAGAAGTGCCCCAGTAAGTGGGGCCTGGCAGGCAGGAGAAGCAAGGGGGCTAGAGACCAGGAGCAACCCTAAGCAACTGGGATTAGAGAGACACCCAGCTGGGGAGGGAGAGCCACCTCACATGGAGTGCTTCCTACAACCCAAGGGCAGAGACTTAGCCTGGAAAGCACAACTCCACCTACTGAGAGAGAAGAAAATAAAACTCTAAGGGTGCATTTTTGTTGTGGTTGTTTCTTTCTTTTCCTTTTATATATACTTTTTTTCCTCTTTCTCCTTTTTTCTTTTCTTTCTTTCTTTTTCTTTTTTTCCTTTCCTTTCCTTTTCTTTCCTCCCAAGCATTATTACTTCTACTACATGTAATTTACTAAATGCAAATAGGTGAATGTTTCGAGGCTTTCTATAGAGCACCTAAGTACTTAGCTACCCCCAAATACTCCTGTCTATTCTCCTGTTAATATCCCCCTTCATTAGAGCTATCCTCCAAAGTAGCTAAGATATATTAACCTCCATATCATCACATCTTTCTAACTAAACAGAAAGTCCTAAGACCAAACCTCAGTTCTCTATACACCATCAGAATCTGTATGCCTTTTATGAAACTAATTAATTTACTTTAAATTACAATTAAACCCAACATCTCTAGACATTGTCTCCCATCACAAAGGAGAGATTTCAGAGCTATACAAAACCAAAACAAATTTATAGGAGAAAATAATAACACAGTAGTCATACAGAGCTGGAAAGAAACATGAACATCATGAAAAAACAAGGAAAAAAAGGAACACAAACAATGCAGTACAGCTCAACATTATAGGAGATGCTAGACTCAGCAGAGAGATGGTCAGAAAGATTTTAAGAGGACCCAACATGGCAGCGGGTGGGGAGGCAGCGCTTTCAGTACCTCCTCAATAACGGGGTCAGAGAGAGGCATTAATACGTTCAGATTCTACCTGCTGAGAAACTTCTAGCAAAATTCCGCTGAAGTGAGACCTGCTGGTGAATTTGTAGTATTATTGGAGGTGACAGTTTGCCCCAGACGAATGAATCTCTGCCATGGAGCACGGAGTTCCAGACCCGCCACCCACCGCTGCTTCACAGCAAACAGCACAGTAGGAGGCGGTTCAGCAGGCACCGCGTAGGGACCCTATGAAGAGGTCTCTAACCAAGCCTTCATGAAACAGCGAACCGGAACCAAAACCAACCGAGACAGCAGACCAGAGACAGGCCAGACCCACCCCTCCCTTCAGACACTCCAGCAAGGAGCCTGGGGCCCCCTGTAGCAGAGAGGTAACGTCACCAGAATTCAGCCGACAGGATTCCTTCCCAGCGGAATCAGCTTTAGCAGGTGTGTGACTCCCACCCACACCAGATACATACAGCTGGGAAACCTCAAAAATCTCGACCCAGAGCTCCATGGGCATGACTATAGGGGCGGAGGGAAGCAGAGGAGACTCCCGACCCCCAACTCCCACTACTGCCAGCGGCGTGGGCGTGTCTGTAGGGGCCGAGGGAAGCAGAGGGGACTCCCAACCCCCAACTCCTCCTACCGCCAGCGGCGTGGATGTGACTGTAGGGGCCGAGGGAAGCAGAGGGGATTCTGGATCCCCAACTCCCCTTGCCACCAGCGACAACTCCCAAGGTCTTAGCCACCAGTTCCCAGGGGCATGCCCACCAAAGGGGTCCGGAAAAATTAAACTGTCGGTTCCCAGATCACCGCTCCACAGCACTGGGGCTTGGATGAATGACAGAGAGAGTGCTCAGTCGTTCGGGAAATAGGGCATGCAGTGGGGCTTCAAGTGTAACCAGATCCTTGGAGAGCGCCTCTGATGAGTGGGGGGGGGGGTCTAGCTGGGTGACAGGAGGAAGGGGGGAGGGGCAGGAGAAGAGAAACGGCTCTGGACTAACAGGATTGAGAGACTCCCAGGAGCCACTTTACAGGGATTGCTGTCCGCACATAGAGGGCAGAAGCTCGGCTCGGGGGCACAGCTCTGCCTACTGGAACAGAAGATAATGGATCTCTAAAACTTCATTTTTTTTTAATTTCTATTTTATTAGTTTTGTTCTCCCCTTTTCCTTCCTTCTTTCTTTCCCTTTTCAAGTTTTATTGTTCTTTCCATTCTCCTCTATTCTATCTATCTCTCTCTCCCTCTTTCTTTTTAAGGGCTCCTTCCTTCCCGTTCCCCCCAACTTTCATCCCAAGCATTATGTCTTCCATTACATGTAATTGTCTAAATGCAAATAGGTGATTGTTTCAAGGCTGTCTATAGGGCTCCTAAATACCTAGCTATTACCAAACACCCTGATCCAATCACCTGTTAATATCCCCCTTCAGTAGAGCAATCTTCCAAAGTAGCCAAGACATACTAACCCTCATACCATGATAGCACCTAACCTAAACATAAAGTCCTAAGAACAAACAACAAATCACTATATGCATACAGAGTCCAAAAGCCTTTTATGAATTGAATGAGTCAGCTTTAAAGTACAATAAAGCCCAACATTTCTAGGCATAGTCTCCCACCACAAAGGAGAGACCACAGAGATATACAAAACCAAAACAAATTTATAGGAGAAAACAGAAACACAGCAGTTAAACAGAGTTGGAAAGTAACGTGAACACCATGAAAAAACAAGGGAAAAAAGGATTACAAACAATGCAGGACAACTTAAATTTACAGGAGAACCTAGAGGCATCAGAAAAATGGACAGAGAAAGAACTCAAGGCATACCTGACTCAGATGGAATGGAATCTTAGAGAAGTCATTAGACAGCAAGTCCGAACAATGAATGAATACTTTGAAAATGAATTGCATAAGCAAATTCAAATAGCAAAGAATGAACTCTACCAGGAGATAGAGATTTTTTAAAAAATCAAACAGTAATCGTAGAAATGCAGGAAACCATAAACCAAATTAAAACCTCAAACGAGAATATTACAAATACACTAGATCAAATTGAAGTCAGAACATCAGATAATGAGGACAAAGTTTATCAACTCAAAAAGAATATAGTCAAACAGAAAGGATAGTAAGAAATCACGAGCAATCCATCCAAGACATATGGGATGTCATAAAAAAAACAAACTTGAGAGTCATTGGGATAGAAGAAGGTATAGAGGTTCAAACCAAAGGAATGAACAATCTGTTGAATGAAATAATCTTAGAAAACTTCCCAGATATGAAAGATGGAATGGATTGCCAAATCCTGGAAGCCTACAGGACCCCAAACATACAAAATCGTAATAGACCAACTCCAAGACACATAGTTATGAAGATATCCAACATACAGAACAAGGAGAGGATATTAAAAGCTACGAGAGAAAGGAGGCAGATTACATTCAGGGGTAAACCAATTAGGTTAACGGCTGACTTTTCATCACAGACATTGAAAGCGAGAAGATCCTGGAACAACGTATTTCAAATGCTGAAAAATAATGGATTCCAACCAAGAATACTGTATCCAGCAAAATTAAGCTTCAGATTTGACAATGAAATTAAAATATTTCATAATAAACAAAAGTTAAAAGAATTCGCAGCCAGAAAACCAGCACTGCCAGGCATTTTGAGCAAAACACTACAAGAAGAGGAATTGAAAAACAGCACTCAAAACTAACAGTGGGAGGTAACTCAGTAAAGGGGGGAAAAAAATAAACAAAGAAGAAAAACTAGCCAAATTAAAATAAATAAATAAATAAATAAGCATGACTGGAAGTACAAACCATAAATCAATAGTAACCATAAATGTTAATGGCTTAAATTCACCAATCAAGAGACATAGACTAGTAACCTGGATTAAAAAAACAGATCCAACAATATGCTGCCTTTAGGAGACACATATGATAGGAAAAGACACACACAGGCTGAAGGTGAAAGGTTGGGAAAAATCATACCACTCACATGGTCCTCGGAAGCAAGCAGGAGTGGCCATATTCATATCGAATAAAATCAACTTCAAACCTAAGTTAATCAAAAGGTATAAAGAAGGACACTATATACTATTAAAAGGAACCATTCACCAACAAGACATAACAATTATCAATATGTATGCACCAAACAATGGTGCTGCAACGTTCATAAAACAAACTCTCCTCAAGTTCAAGAGTCAAATAGACCACACAACACAATAAATATGGGTGACTTCAACACACCGCTCTCTCCATTGGACAGATCCTCCAGACAAAAGCTGAATAAAGAAACTATAGAACTCAATAACACAATCAATAACCTAGACTTAACCGACATATATAGAATATATCAACCATCATCAAGTGGATACACGTTCTTCTCAGCAGCACATGGATCCTTCTCAAAGATAGACCATATATTATGCCATAGGGCAACTCTTAGTAAATATAAAGGTGTGGAGATAATACCATGCATTTTATCTGATCATAATGGAATGAAACTGGAAATCAATGATAAAAGAAGGAAGGAAAAATCCTGCATCACCTGGAAAATGAACAATATGTTACTGAATGATCAATGGGTTAGAGAAGACATAAAGGAGGAAATAAAAAAAATTCTTAGAGATAAATGAAAATACAGACACAACATATCGGAATCTATGGGACACAATGAAAGCAGTTTTAAGAGGGAAATTCATTGCCTGGAGTTCATTCCTCAAAAAAAGAAAAAACCAACAAATAAATGAGCTCACACTTCATCTCAAAACCCTAGCAAAGGAAGACCAAAACAACAGAAAATGTAGTAGAAGGCAAGAAATAATTAAGATCAGAGTGGAAATTGAAACCAAAAAAAACCATTGAAAAAAATGATAAAACTAAAAGTTGGTTCTTTGAAAAAATAACTAAGATCGACAGACCCTTAGCCATGCTAACGAAGAGAAGAAGAGAGAGAACTCAAATTACTAACATACGGGATGAAAAAGGCAATATCACAATGGACACTACAGAAATACAGAAGATAATTAGAAATTATTTTGAAACCCTATATTCCAATAAAATTTAAGATAGTGAAGATACCGATAAATTTCTTAAGTCATATGATTTGCCCAGATTGAGTCAGGAAGATACACACAATTTAAACAGACCAATAACAAAGGAGGAAATAGAAAAAGCCATCAAAAGACTACCAACCAAGAAGAGCCCTGGACCAGATGGGTATACAGCAGAGTTTTACAAAACCTTCAAAGAAGAATTAATACCAATACTTTTCAAATTATTTCAAGAAATAGAAAAAGAAGGAGCTCTTCCAAATTCATTCTATGAGGCCAACATCACAATGATCCTGAAACCAGACAAAGACACTTCAAAGAAAGAAAACTACAGACCAATATCTCTAATGAACTTAGATGCAAAAATCCTCAATAAAATCCTGGCGAATAGAATACAAAAGCATATCAAAAAAATTGTGCACCATGATCAAGTAGGATTCATCCCTGGGATGCAAGGCTGGTTCAATACACGGAAATCAATAAATGTTATTCACCACATCAATAGACTTAACGATAAGAACCACATGATCATCTGAATAGATGCAGAAAAAGCATTCGACAAAGTACAGCATCCCTTTTTGTTCAAAACACTAGAAAAACTAGGGATAACAGGAACTTACCTCAACATTGTAAAAGCTACATATGCTAAGCCTCAGGCTAGCATCATTCTAAATGGAGAAAAAAACTCTGAAAAGCAATATAGAGATTACTCAGAAAACTTGAAATGGAACCACCATTTAACCCAGCTATGTCACTACTCACTTAATAACCAATGGACTTAATATCAGCATACTATACTGATGTGGTCACATCAATGTTCATAGAAGCTCAATTCACAATATCTAAGCTATGAAAACAATCTGGGTGCCCTTCAATAGATGAATGGATAAAGAAAATGTGGTACATATACACAATAGAATATCAGTCATAAAGAAGAAAGAAAATATGCCATTTGCCAATAAATGGATGAAACGGGAGGCCATCATGCTTACTGAATGAGCCAATCCCAACAAACCAAAGGCCAAATGTTCACTCTGATATGTGGATTCTGACTCACAATAGGCAGAGGGGAGGCAGGAGTGGAGGTTCACACTATTGGTCAGGGGGAAATGGGATTATGGTGGAGAGATAGGAATGGGAAATGGGAAAGACAGTAGAATGAATCAGACATAACTCTCTTCTGTTCATATATGAATACATGACTTGTGTAACTCCATATCATGTACAACTACAAAAATGGGAAGGTATAATCCATATATTTATGATATGCCAAAATAAACATTCTACTGTGATGTTTCACTAAAACGAACAAATTTTTTTAAAAGAACAGAGATGTTCCAAACAAAGAATATTTCTAAGTTCATGATTCTTCCTTTTTTTCCATGCAGGGAGAATCATCAGGGTCATTTATGTAGCAAAAGGTAGTGGGATTTCAGAAAGGTAGATCTCTGAACCCTGCACAAAGATTACTACTTTGGCTCTCTGGCATTTGATTCCAATTCACATGGTATCATTCATTTATTAAACAGAATATTGCTGGGAGAAAAGATCTTCTTCCATTTCCGCATGGTTTAAACAAAGCAGACTCACAAACTTATCCAAAGGCGATGACTTTGGATTAGTGGTTTAGTTCCTCTCATCAACTTTACAAACACCCAAAGTGGTTGGCAGATAACACTTTCCTAAATGACAGCAACTGTGTGTCTCCCATCCCACCAGCTTTTCTTACATCATCATTTAATGCCCCCTCTACAGGCAAGGTCTGTCCATGGCTGTTTACTCTGGGTGGGGTTGAGATTGATGCAAGCAATGAAATATGGTAGGGTTGATACCATCTGACTTTTAAAATTTGGGTGAAAAAGAACACAACTTCTGCCTCCTTGCAATTAGGAGAGAATGGTCTCTCTGGAGAAGCCAATCATCATGTTGCAAGGAACAAACCCCTGCAGGGAGACCACATGACAGAACCTCCTGGAGAGAAAAGGAAGTTCCCAGGTGACAGCCAGCATAAGCACTGACCTGTGAGGCAGGGAGCCTTCAGACGATTCTCCTCTCTGCATCTCAAGACCAGCCTGCTGACACAGAGTGGAGCAGAGACAAGCTATCCTCAGCAACCATGACCAAATTGAGCTTCCTGGGCAAAGGATATGTCATTGTTGTTTTGAACACTGAGTACATGGGTCACTGAGGCACACCGTCTTCAGCATTGCTCCCACCCCATTCTGCCCATCCCTATAACCCCAGCCCCATCATCTTCTCTATTCACTAATATTTTCTTGTCTTCTGCCACAGCCAAAGAATCTCATCTCCAATGTCCTGAGTCTTACAAAGAAAACGATTTCACCAAATGATCATCTTTCCACGATCATCGTTCAAAGAGAACCAAGGAAATGAGCATATTTCTGAGACCACAGGACACACTTTGGCCAATGTTTAGCACCTATAGCACCCCATCTTGTGACCATAGGTTCCTGTTTTCTGCTTCTGTGGTCAGCACTGAATCAAGAGTGGTGGGAGCTAAGCCATGGCTAAGGTCTAACTCAACCATCAGATCTTGATCAGAAAGTGAGGCAAGGGTGAGATCATCTCAGATGAAAAAGCCCCCACACACCAGAAGAGAACACTGGGAGTTTAAAAGACCAGGACAAAACAACATCATCTTTGACCAGAGAGGCCTTCCTGGGAAGATGAAGTCACTCCTGATCCTGTTGGTGTTTCTTCTGTGCCCAAGGGCAGAGGCAGGTGAGTGACTATCCCCAACAACTGAAGCCCAACCCCAAGCTCAGCCCTGCTCAGATGCTGCACCCCACCATTCCGGCTCAGGTGCACCTCCAGCAACTTTCTGCTTAGCAAGGTAAACCTCACCCAAAGACTGGTGGGCCTCATGGGGATGGGAGCACAAAGGAGGAGCAAGGCAGAAGGCTGGTTTTCATGAGAGTCAGTGGCCACCTTCCCCTTTCCCAGCTATAACCTTTACATCTGGAAAGCAGGCCCTTTCACAAAGACATATGAAAAAATAAATAAACAATTCCCCAAGAAAAAACAGGTGACAGAAAGGGGCTGGCTTCTGTAATCAAGGTAGAGCCCACTATATTTTAAAATTAATATCTTAATATCTATCTTCAATATCCACCTGCTTCTCCAAATTTGTCATTCGCACACTGCCCAGGAATGAAGCCAAAGATCCATTTGATCTCAGAATTGTGGGCATTCTCATCCCTTAACAGATATGTGTGCCAGGGTTCAGCCCCATGTTCTCTCAGGTCATTTTCAGTTACAGATGGGTACAATGGCTTTGCAAGACCACATCTTCCCTGGTGCTCACAATCTCACCAGCACCACCCCTCTAACCTCAGCTACAGGCTAATCAGGAGCCATTCCCTCACACAGCCAAGACCTTTACTGGGCACCTACTTGGTGTCTGGCTCCAGCAGACAAACATAAAACAGGACTCAGCATCCTGAATTTATGTGCAGAACCCAGTAGGAGCTCAGTGGGAACTAAGGGGGAAACGAGAGGAAAGAAGATTCTGGGACACTTCAGAGAAAGGACTGACCAGGATCTGTAGGGACGTTGCTACTTGTTCCAAACTCAAATCCTGTCAGTGAACATTGACGTCTGAAGCGGGAATTACAGAGCAAGGACCGCCCTGCTCTTGGTCAGAGGGAGTATCTGAGTCTTGTGGGTCACTCTTCAAGCCAGGAATGCTGCCTGGCAAACACTCAGGGCCCATGTTTGCTGCTGCTGGCTACTTAAACCTTTCCCCTAGGGACATGTATAAGGTTTGAGCCAGCCAAGGCTACATAGCAAGTGAGGAGACCAGGGGCAGGGCCAGAACAAAGGAGCATGGAGGGTCCCCTAGTGAGGTTACCTCCTGTTTGATTAAAATGCGGGAGGACACAAGCCAGGGACCCAATCAGACAGAAATTTTTTTGTTTGTGCTCCTAAGTGGAGAATCCAATAGAATAACTAAAGGAGAAGTATTCACAGACACCAATCAATAATAGTGAGGAGAGGGTGGACAGGGTAGATGATAAGGAAAGGAGAAATTCCTTGGACCGTAAGAGAAGACAAACTCTCCCACCAGATTCCAAATGTTGTGGAACCCTCTCTTCAGAACAGTCTCTCTGTCCCTCTTGCGATAAACCTGCTGCTTGCTTGCTCTCTCTGCATCCTGTTTGTCAATTCTTTGCTGAACAAGGACAATGAACCCAGCACCCCTAAATGGTAACAACACCACACTCAGTCCTTCCTTCCCTGTAGTTTACCCCAGTGTCCTCTTCTTCAGCCTTTGGCTCCATGAGCACCAAGGGCAGGACAGAACTTTTCTTTCAGGGAAAATCATCGGGGGCCAGGAAGCTGTGCCTCATTCCCATCCCTACATGGCATTTCTTCATATCCAGACTCCAGATAAAACAAAACGATGTGGGGGTTTCCTTGTTCGTGAGGACTTTGTCCTGACAGCAGCCCACTGCTGGAAAAGGTGAGTTCACCCTTCTAGAGAAAACATCACAGGGAATCCTCTCCTTTGGGCCTGAAGACAAGAGCTCCATGGAGGGCAGGGAAGCTATGGAGAGAGAGGAGCAGTCAGTGCAGGTGGCTTCTTATACAAAAGGCAAACGTGGATCAAGGCTGAATGGGAAGAAGGTGGGTTTTGCCCGAGATCCCAGAGTGCAAATATGTGAAATTAAGAGTCTCACCTGGAGACAGTCTCTGTGCATGACTGTACATGTTCTGTACATGACTGAGCACACCGCAATACTCTAGGACCTGCACCAACACTGGCTGCCAGGAAGCAAAGGGAAAAGATGCTCAGCCCCAAGTCCTCTTCCCATGTAGCTTCTCCCAACTCCAACCTGCCTTGCCCTGCGCCAACCATTTTCTTTCAGGGATACCAACTTGTATCCCCTGTGACTCTACCTCACTGTCTGCTCTAGGAACAGAACCATCACTGTCATCCTGGGGGCCCATGACATCAGTGAGCAAGAGACGACCCAGCAGGTCATCCCTATAAGAAGAGTCATCCCCCATCCAAATTTTAAAAGAAAGCCATTCAATGACATCATGTTACTTCAGGTGAGGCATGCCATTCCACTGGGTCTTACACAGGTTAATCCTAGAGGGTTAAATCCTCATGGCCTTGTTTCCATCCCTCCCTGTCAAATTGACCCCTTCACTTGTCCCAATGCCATGAAGAAAGCAACCCCATGACTCTGTCGATTTTCGTGAGTTGTTGGTTGATCAGAATTCCCTTTATCTGCCTTTAGTTGAAAAATAAGGCCAAGCTGAATGCTGAGGTGAGCCTCCTCAAGTTACCCTCAAGAAATTCCCAGGTTACACCAGGGATGGTGTGCACTCTGGCCGGTTGGGGACACATTGGCCAAAACATATCCACAACAAAACTGCATGAAGTACAGCTGGAAATCCAAAAAGACGAGGAATGTCTCTCTCATTTCAAAAGTATATATGACTCCACCACCCAGATTTGTGTGGGGAACCCAAAAGAGAAGAAGAATTGTCTTCATGTAAGTTCACCTGCATTGGCTAGTCCCTGCCTTTGGCACAGCAGAGTTTGAGGAGAATCAGGGCAAAGGGAACTACTTATGCCCCCATGTACTCCGCCTTTCACCAATTCAGTCTCTGGTCCTGGAGACTGATTTCCCTTTGGTCACTTCATGAACAGAGAGACTTACTGGAAAAGGAGAGGCATCAGTCAGCTGGAGGGAATAGTCAGGGTCAGGCTGGAGCCCCCCAGACTGAATGAGGACTGCCCCGGTACTGATTTCACAAACACAGCCCTCTAATAGTGCCCACACACACACCTGGGGAGTGGGCAGTGTGGGATCTGAACCTGGTCAGCTAAGAGCTTCTTTTCTCTGCCCACAGGGAGACTCAGGAAGTCCCCTTGTGTGTGAAAATGTGGCCCAGGGCATTGTGTCCTTTGGGGAAGACGAGGGGACACCTCCAAGTGTCTACACCAGGATCAGAAGCTTTCTGCGCTGGATTAAAAAAACAATGAAATCCTTCAAACTCCAGGGGCAAGACTGAGAGGACTTCAGAACGGATCTTCATCCTCTCTTCAACATAGGCCCAAAGTGCACTGGGTGGAGGAGTAAAGGGGAGACTGCCAGTTGCTTAATAAACTTTCATCTCTGCAACAGAAGTGATGGATTCCTCCTTTCTTCACCAGCATAACATTCTGTAAGGTGCTGACTGTATGTCCAGCAGGAACTGCTCACATTTATGATTCTTTACATTCTTCCCCTCAGGCACACTCCACCTTCCACCTCTAGAATATAAAACCTTGCTTTGTTGATACTGGCTCCAAATTAGTGTTCAATTCCAGCTCCCTGCAGGATGGTGAGTTTAAGCTACACAGGAAAAAAGGATGCTCTCTAGACAAAACTCATTCCTACAGTGCCTTCTTACCTCATTTTGTACCTACATTCCTACCCTACCCACTTTCAGGGCCAATATGAAAACACAAAAGAACCCATATTTGGAAAGGAAATTACATAATTCCCACCCTAGTGGTAATCGGTAGGAGCCTTTTGGAAAGGTGTGGTTCATGCAGAGGTTCCTCTCCAAGTTAGCACAATTGGCAGCTTGGAAGCATGAAGCTTTCAGGAATAATTTTCAGTATCCCCAGATGCAACATGAGTTCTGTCATAGCCCTGTCATGGGGCAAGAGCCCAGCGCAGTGTCTGGTCTCCTGAAAACCCATCCTCCCAAAACTCCAAATGACCTTCCATCTTAGTCTGAGCCAGCTTCTCTCCACCTCCCATGTCCAGGTTCCCTGGAATCCTGTGAGGATCCAAGCACCCTTTCTATCTGTGTTCACCAATATTATCATCCTTGATGGATCTTGAGCACTAGCTCAACTTCTGTCCCATTCATGAAGGACCAGGAGGCAGGGTATGTCCTCAGAACTCTAGTCCAGAGTTTACACCTAGGTCAAGGCCATGTCAGTCGTCCTCATGCAGAGGAGTCCTGCTCCTGACCTCAGAGCTCAACAAAGACGGGTCACACTCAGCAGCTTGATCCCTTTCAGGCTCTTCCTTTTGGGCACCACTGACAGTCTGGCCTCTGGGACAGAACTCATTGATTAGTACCCTGGAATATAATGTCCATCTATGTGAGACAGCCTGCCTCTGTAACAGGACAGAAGCAACATTCTGCAAAGCAGCAGTCATCATGGAATCCATGTGGTGTTTCTGTGGCTTTCCTGGCCTGCATCTCAGTTTAAAATTTATAAGAATCACGGGCATCTTCTTTTCAAGATAATAAAACTTATTTGAGATGTCACATGGTAGAGCACATTATCACATCACATCCAAGAAGTGCTGATTATGGGGTCTAGAGGAAATGGAGACTTTATAGTCTGTCAGTGCTAAGAGCATTCCCTCCCAGGAGGCAGGAGGAAGATGGGAAGAAGGACCACAGTGTGAGCAAGTCTGTCCTGATTTAACTTTGTGGCATGTACACAAACTCAGACACGAATCAGTTCACATTTTTCTGAAATCTGGGGTCTGACTTAAGCATGGGCCAATGTGAAAAGTAACCCTAGTTATTACTGAGGCCTTGCCACACTCACAATTGAACCAAGATAGGCAGGCTTAGGTATGCTTGGAAAATGGAAGCTTTTTTAATCGTTTTTAATTTTTTTTGTTGAAGGTTTACAGTGAAACATTGTAACTGGGTTCATCCTGACAAACTCACACATACATGAAAATCAATTCAGCTCATAATGCCAATCTTTTCAATCCCCTCTCTTACCACCCAGCTAAACTTTTCTCTCGAATTCTCCTTCATCTACTCTACTTGACTCCCTTTTGCTCATCTAATAATTAATTATATTTAATTAGTGAAATTAACCAAATTGTTAATTGGTATAATTAATTATATTTGCTTGATTCTTTGTAATATCTATTCCTCCCTCCACTTTCCTTAATGTTATTCTAGTTTCAGTGTAAAACAGTAAACATTCAACGTTTGGATTTCAGAGTTGGTTTATTTCACTTAGCATGATGTTCTCCATTTCCATTCATTACTGGCTATAACTTTATTCTTTTTATGGCTGAGTCAACTCCACTGAATATATGTACCACAGTTTCTTGTTCCATTCATCTACTGACAGGTATCTAGATTGATCCCATAATTTGGCTACTGTTCATTGTCCTGCAATAACCATTGAGGTGATTGTAGTATGTTGATTCTTATATTTGGGGGAATACCAACGAGTAGGATAGCTGGATGACATGGTGGTTCTATCCCTAGTTCCTTGAGGAGTCACCATACTGCTTTCCAGAGTGCTCGTACTGGTCTGTAGTACAACCAACAATGTACAAGTGTTCCTTTCTGCCCACAACCTTGCCAGCATTTATTGTTGTTCATATTCTTGATCATTGCCAACCTGACTAGAGTCAGTTGAAATCATAGGACAGTTTTGATTTGATTTCCCTAATTCTACAAATGGTAAACATTTTTCATATATGTGTTGCCCATTGTGTTTCTTCTTTTGAGAATCTTCTGTTTTGTTCTTTTGTCCATTTATTGATTGGATGCTTTGTGGGAGTGGGGTTTTTTGTGTTAAGGCTTTAAGTTCTTTTTATATTCTGGATATTAATCCCCTATTGTAAGATTAGCAGGACAGGACTTTCTCCTGTTTTGTAGCCTCTCTCTTCACACTCTTAATCATTTCCTTGGCTGTACAGAAGCTTTTCAGTTGGATGGAATCCCACTTCTTGAAACTTGGTTTTTTTTTTTCTTATTCACTGGGGGTCTCATTAAGGAAGTTGGTGTCAGCAACTACCTGCTGCAGTATTGAACCTATGTTTTCTTCCAGCAGTTGTACAGTTTCTAGTCTAATTCCTAGTCTTTGATCCCTTTCAATGTGGGTTTTGTGCATGGTGTGAGAGAAAAGTCTAATTTCATTTTTCTACAGATACCTATCCAGTTGCCCCAGCACCATTTGTTTTAACATGCTGTCTTTTTTCAACAGGCATTTTTGGTTCCTTTGTCAAATATCAGACAGCTATGGATATGTGAATATCTCTCTGGGTCTTCTACTCTGTTCCATTGGTCTTCATGTCTATTTTGATGTCAATACCGTGCTGTTTTTGTTACTACAGTTTTGGATGTAATTACGCTTCAGGTATTGTGATGTCTCATGCTTCACATTTCTTGCCTAGTATTGCTTTGGCTATTCTGGGTCTCTGATTTTTCCAATTGAATTGAAGAATTATTTTCCTAATTCTGTGAAGAATGTCATTGATATTTTGAGGAGGATTGAAATGCATCTGTATATTGCTCTTGGTATTTTGTCCATTTTGATAATATTGATTCTGCATATTGAAGATGGCATGTTTTTTCATCTTTTAAGGTCATCTTCAATTCTTTGCTTTGGTGTTCTATAATTTGTATTGCCAACCTCTTTTCCCTCCTTAGTTAGATTAATTTTTTGAAGTTACTATGAAGGGGATTGTTTTCATGATTTCTTCCTCAACTGAATCACTGTTGGATTATAGGAAAGCTAATGATTTATGGGTATTGATCTTGTATCCTGCTACATTGTTAAACTGATTTCTATGCTCTAGAAGTCTTTTATGGTATTTTTTGAGTCTTATTGATATAGAAACATGTTGTAGGCAAACAGAGGTCCTTCAACTTCTTCCTTTCCTAAATTTATTCCTTTGATTTCCTTTTCATGTCTGATCACCATGGTTAATGTTTCAAGTGTTATACTGAATAGGGGTGGTGAGAGTGGATAATTTTGCCTTGTTCCTAATTTCAGAGGAAATGCTTTTAGTTTTTCTCCATTGAATATCAGGATGGTGTTGGCTTTGGGCTTGTTTCCAAATCCAAAATGCAGATAAAATTTTAGCATAGTTTTCATTTGATTTCCCTGATTGTTACAGATGTTGAACAGTTTCATATATTTTTATTTGGCCTATATGATGTTGAAGTAATGTCCTTCTATGCCTAATTTTTTCATCATTTTTAACATGAATGGGTGTTGGATTTTATCAAAGGTCTTTTTGGCATCTATTCAGATGATCATGTCACTCTTATCTTTAATTCTGATTAAGTGGTGAATTACATTTATTGATTTTCATATGTTCAACCAAACTTTCACCCTGAAAAGAAACCCATTTCATCATGGTGTAATTTTTATGTGTTTTTGAATGTGGTTTGCTAATATTTTATTAGGGATTTTTGCATCTACATTCATCACGGATATTGCTTTGTAGTTTTCTTTCTTTTATGCACATTTATCAGTCAGTATCAGGATGATATTGGCTGCGTAAAATATATTTGGGAGTGTCCTCCTCTTTCAATTTCATGGAATAATTTTTTTTAAAAAAATGATATTAATTCTCCTGTACAGATTTGGAAAAACTCAGGTGAGAATCCATCAGGTCCTGGAATTATCTTTTTCTTAAAGCTTTTATTTGCTGTTTTCATTGGGTCCTGGGATTTTTAGTTTTCAGAAAGCTTTCAATTACAAGTTCATTACTGAATATTGGTATGTTTAGGTTTTCTATACATTCTTGTTTCAATTTGGGCAGATCATAGGTGTCTAGAAATTCGTCAATATCTTCCAGATTTTCCAGGTCATTGAAGGATCAATTTTCGAACTACATTTTGTTAATGCTTAGGATTTCAGAAGGATCCAGAGTAATATCTCCTTTTTCATCTCTGATCTTGTTGATTTGCTTCTTCTCCATCTTTCCTTTGGTTAGTTTGGCTAAGGATTTGTCAATCTTGTTTAGCTTTGCAAGAAAGAACTTGTCATTGCATTCATCCTGTGTATTATTTTCTTATGCTCAATTTCATTGATTCAAGTTCTAATCTTAATTATTTCTTCTCTTCTACTGGTTTGGAGTTTGTTTGCTCCTTTATTTTTAAGGCCTTGAGGTGGAACATAAACGTATTTACTAAGGATTTCTCTAATATTTTAACATAGGCCTCTATACTATCAATTATCCTCTTAGAACTGCTTTCATACTGTCTCAGAGATTTTGATATGTTGTGTCGTTATTCTTGTTCATCTCTAAGAATTTTTTGAGATTTATTCTCATTTCTGCTTTGCTTCATTCACCAAATAAGAGAGTATTGTTCAATCTCCATGTGTTTATGGGGTTTCCATGATTTTTCTTGCTGTTGATTTCTAGGCTCATTCCATTATGATTTTATGATCTGATAGGATACATGCAATTTTATCAACTTTTTTGTACTTGCTAAGATTTGCTTTTTGTATCAGAAAATGGTCTATTTTGGAATAGGTTTCATGCACAACTGAGAAAAACGTAAATTCATTTATTTTTACTGGAATATTCTGTAGATGTACATTAGGTCCATTTGATTTATAGTGTTGTTCAGCTCACAGATATCTTTCTTGACTTTGTGCTTTGATGACCTGTCTATTGGTGATAAGAGTGCATTAAAATCATCCAGTATTATTGTGTTGGGGTCTATGTGGGACTTACTCTCGTAGAATGGTTTTTCCATGTAATTGTGTGCATTGACATTTGGGGCTTAAATGTTAATTATTGTTATATATTCCTGTTGGATTGTTATCCTTACTAGAATGTAGTGACCCTTTTTGTCTCTTCTGATTACTTTTTGCTGAAATCAGCTTGGTCAGATATGAGAATAGCTACACAAGCCTGCTTTTTTGGATCATGTGAATGAAGTCTGTTTTGCCATGCTTTTACTTTCTGCCTCTGGATGTCTTACCTCTAAGATGAGTCTCTTTTAAACAGACTATTGTTTGATCATGTTGTTTATCCATTCTGCTAATCTGTGTCTTTTAAAGGGGAGTTGAGACACTTAACATTAGGCATTCATATGGATTTGTGTTTATGATTTCCTGCATTTTGCTTTTTTTTCATTGCTATATTTTTCTTGTATTGATTCTCATTTAGTGGATTATTCTTCAACTGAACTTCCTCTAATTTGGAGCTCTGGGGATTGTTTTGTAGTTCCTCTATGCACAATTTGTCTTTGAATATTCTTTTAGTGCTAGCTTTGTGCTCATGAATTGTTTTAGCTTATTCCTGTCGTGGAAAGTTTTTATTTCCCTCTCAAAATTGAAATGAAGCTTTCCTGATATACTAACCATGGCTGGCTGTTGTTTTCTTTTAGGGCTTGGAATATCTCACTCCTCCTTGATTTTAGAGTCTGAATTGAGAAATCAGAAGTGAGCATTATTGGTTTGCTTCTAAATGTGATGTGGTGTTTCTCTCTTGTGGGTTGTAATACTCTTCCCTTACTTCTATCTTAGACATTTTGATTATGATGTGTCTTGGCAAGCTCCTCATTTGTCTAGGTATCTTTGGGGTCCTTCAAGTGTACTATATGTGGATGTTCTTCTTGTTTCTTATATGGGAGAAGTTTTCTGGAACTATCTCCTGGAAATGTTCTTTGTGCTTTTACCTTTCATCTTCATATTTCTTCTATCCCAATGATTCTCAAGTTTGGTCTTTTAATGTTGCCCCAAAATTCTTGTATATTCTGGTCATCTTCTATAATTTTTCTCTTTATTGCCTTTTGTGTGCTCACGATCATATAGGTTTGCTTTCAATTCCTGAAGTTCTGTTATTAAGGACTGACCTATATTTTCTATGCAATCTAATCTGTTAGTGATGCTTTTAACTGTGTTTTTAATTTGATGAATTGTGTCCTTCATGTCTAAGCATTCTTATTGGCTTATTTTTACTATTTCTATTTCTTTTTTAAGCTCTTTTTTATCTCCTGAAATTGCTCCCTGATTCCTTCCTTGGATCTTCTTTTAGTTCAATGGACATTTTAATAATTTATTTCTTATCATCTTTTGGGGGGTTTTCATCCACCATGCTATCAGTGGCTTCTTTTGTTGAGGTATTGTGAATTTTGGTGTAATGCCAAGGGGTGAGACCTCAGTACCCTCTCAGATTGCCCCTCCTTGGTTCCTTGTTGTTGGTTTGGGGCTTTTGTGTCCTCACTTCTTTGAATTGAAGTAATGTCAGAGCTCAGGAGGAGAAGACTGTGTGTGAAGGGAGATTCGCTGTTGCTGGTTGAGATCTGAGTATTTCTCAGCTGCCAGATATCTACTCTGTGCTCTTGAAGTGCCCCAATCTCTTCTCAGCTTCTTTAGAGAGAAAAGAATCTAGGAATGACACTAATGTCAGCAGAAAATGTACAACTTTATGTTAAATATCTGGTATCTAGTTCAGTTGCTACTTAGGTATCATTGCTACCTAAGTAGTAATGGTGGTTTCTGCATTTAACAATAATACCAACAATAAATATATAAATATTCATTATCTAACTTATATATATATACAAATGTTTAATAAACTCTTGATCTAGTTCGTGTATATTTACTAAATATATATTTACTTAATAAATATACATTTTATGTATATACATTTTATGTATTTATCAAATAAATATATATAGAATATATATTTTAAAATATAAATATTAAGTATATATTTAAATACATATTTTTATGTGTTTAGTAAATAAACACATAAAAATATCTATTTAAATATATACCTATTACTTATAGTAAGTAAATAAGTATATATAGATTATATATTTTAAAATACATACAATAAGTATACATTTAAGATATATATATATATATATACATATATATGTGTGTGTATGTGTGTGTGTGTGTATATATATATATATATATATATATATGTTAAATATATATGAACTAAATCAGGAATTTAACTGAAGATGTCTACTATTTTATCGGGTATATTGATGATCACCCCAATTCAAGTGGTGGATATCACATAGTCTAATTATTAGTGTTGGTTTTTGTCTTCTCTATTCTTTGTATTAAAGGATAGCTGAAGATTGAGTGGCATTATTCCACTTGTGGAGTAAAGTTTATTGTCTTTGGTAGAGTTTAGTTCAGCAACAAAGCCTCTAACTTGTGAACTTTATATATACCTATAGGTACCCAGAACATTACAGAATGGGCAAAGTAAGCAATACTAACGATGATTTCAAAGGATACACAGCATTAAAATAAATACCCAATTCCTACTGTGATGTCTCCAAGGTTAATCACCATCAATAATAAGAAATGGAGGGTTCAGCAGTTGTCAACTGTTAAAAAACAATAATCATAAACTATATTTTGCTTCAAAGAAAACAGAAGGTGTCAACTATATCATCCACAGTACCAATGATTATATCAGCACTATCGGAGGAGATCAGAGTTTATAAGACAATTAGTTTTGAAAGATGGTAAAAATACACTTTGGGGGAAAGAAAATACATTGGGAAATTAGAAAGGACTGCCCAGTTTCAAAAAGTGAATAGAGAGAATGCAGAAGAGATGTAGCATGTGATGTTTATGTAAGACAATGGGAAAATTGAAGAAGCAAAGTATTGGGAGAGAGGAAGAGAGAAAAATAGAATTTGGCCATTAGTAGGACAAGGTAAGAGAGAAAAAGAAATAAACATGAAAATAATACAAACCAAACCAAAATATATAATAAAAAGCCTAAACCCTCAAAAGATAATATTAGAAAAAAATTATAATTGAAAATCCTCCAAATGAAAGAAAAAATACTTATGTTCCTAACCATGAGCACAGCCAGATTTCACATGTACGCATGCACACACATAAACACACACACACATAAACACATGAGAACTATTAGAAATAAACAAATAATGATCTCAAAGGAATGAAGGAAATATCTCCACTGAGATGGTCAAAATAGTTGACCATATTGGGTGGTCACTGTCCATTTCCAACAATCTTTGTTTCTGTTTTTCTAGAGCTATGTGCTGATATGGTAAGGGTTGGAGATTTTTGTATTGTTCTATGGTTGCCGATTGGAGCAGATTAAGATTGAAGCTGTTTGATATAAGATTCAGCTTCCCTTCTACCAGTGTGAGTTGAGATGGGTTAGGATGTTCTATCAGATGGCATTTTATCCATTTGGACTTTTTCAGTCCCCTCCCAGCATACAGTTTCGGCCACATTTTATGAGGAGAGTTCTAGCAGGTGGCATTGGGGTCTAATCAGGCCTCAGCGTCTATGTTGGGTGAGGCTTGCTTTCAAGAGATTATTCCACTTCTCCCTAGGGCTTGACAGTAGCCCATCTCTAGTGTGAGTTTGGTTCTCAGGAGCTCCAAAGGAAAACAACAGTGGGGTTAAGGGGCTGGTCCTCCACTCACTGCAGACCAGGGGCACAGCCTTCCCAAGCTTATTTTATAAGTGTACTTATTCCCCCCCCCACACTCAGAATCCCATCCCACACCAACTGGGCACATGAGCTGCCAGACACAAAGGAGAAGTGAACTGAGTTCACCTTCACCCTTCCAATTTGAATCCACTTGTATATATTCTACTCCAAGCCTATTTCACTCACATATTTCATCCATCAAAAACTAAATATACTTTCTTCTCAGCAGCACATGGATCGGTCTCTAAAACAGACCATATATTATGCCACAAAGTATTTCTCAGCAAATACAAAAAAATACAGATGCTAACCAGAATTCTATCTAATCATAATGGAATGAAACTAGAAATCAATGATAAATTAAAAAATAAAAGCTCCTCCAACACCTGGTGACTATATAATAACTTATTGAATGAACAATGGATAGCAGAAGACATCAGAGAGGAGATTAAAAAATTCTTAAACCACCGGTACAGAATAGAGGACACAGACAAACCCACATAAACATAGTTATGTCATACTAGACAAAGGTGACAAAAAGATTCACTGGAAAAAGATAGCCTATTCAACACATGGTGCTGGCAAAACCGGAAATCCATATGTTGCAAAGTGAAATTAAACCTCAATCATCCTGCACAAAAATCAACTGAAAGTGAATCAAAGACTGAGGCACTAGAACAGAGACTCTGTGCCTAATAGAAGAAAAAATAGGCCCAAATCTTTATTATGTCGACCTAGGATCTGACTTGCTTAACAACCGTCCTAAAGGGAATGAAGTGAAATCAAGAATCAATAAATGGTACGGATTCAAATTAAAAAGCTTCTTCTCAGCAAAGTGATAATCAGTAAAGTGAGAAGAGAGGCTACAGACTGGGAGAAAATCTTTACCACATGCACCTCAGATAAAGTATTAATTCTCAAACATATAAAGAACTCAAAAAACTTAACACCAAAACAACAAATAACCCAATTACAAAATGTGCTAAGGAATTAAACAGCCTCTTCACAGGAGAACAAATACAATCCACCAACAAATATATGAAAACTTGCCCACACCAGCCCACACAGGTGGCCTGGGTCCACCCCTCCACCAGCAGGCACCCACCAGAACCCAGTGTCCAGCACAGGACCACCTCTTCCAACCAGCAGACTACCACAGGGGTCCAGGCCCAGCCCAGATCCATCCACACTGACTTGTGCAGAATCCAAGTCCAGGATAGGTCCGAGTTTGCCCTCCCCACACACACCTTGGAGCCTAAGCCTAACCAACTTCCACCTTGGGACACCATAGCCTTCCCTACAGAGTAGCCCCTAACTTTTTGACAACACACACAGCCTAGAAGCAGCTGCATCTCAGAGCAGGCATCCCAAAGGGAGTGTGAGGTCCACTCTTTCAGCCCCACCTCTGTAAGACATTGCTTCCACTGGATGTCTTAACTATTATCTCAAGTTACCTCTGCTATTGCCACCATTAACTTTACAAGCAGTAGCATACATTGAGGGACACCAGCAGGGTATGGAAGCCCAACATCAAGGTGAGATACGGAAATTATGCAAGGGTACTACAAGAATATAGGGTAGAAACTGTAACATCTCAGATCCCCACTGCAAGAATGGAAGACACATAGACAACATGAAAAACCAAGGTCGGAAAGTGCCCCAAACAAACCAGGATACTATAATAACAGAATCCATGAATAGCAAAGTTGATACAATGTCAGAGAAGAAGTTCATACTTAAAATGACCTGTGAATTAACGATTGACCTTAAGGAGCAATTACAGGCAAAAATTGATCACTCCAACAAAGACATAAGAGAGTAAATACAAGTAGCAAAAGATTACTTCAAGAGAGAGAGAGTAGAAGAGGAGCAGCGACCTGCTGAGAGGCAGAGCCGCCCCCTCCCCCTGCACCGGCAAGGTAGAGGGAACTGTGACCACGCACAGAGCAGGCCCAGCGGCCTGCTGAGGGGCAGAGCCACCCCCCACCCCCCGCGCCTGCCAGGTGACCACCGACAGAAAAGGCCCAGTGGCCCGCGGTGGGACAGAGCTTCCAATCACTCCTGCAAGGTAGGCGGGCCTGCGACCCACAGGCAGAAGAGGAGCAGCGTCCTGCTGAGAGGCTGAGCCGCCCCCTCCCCCTGTGCCGGCAAAGTAGAGGGAACTGTGACCATGCACGGAGCAGGCCCAGCGGCCTGCTGAGGGGCAGAGCCGCCCCACACCCCCCGCGCCTGCCAGGTAGGGGAACTGTGACCATCGACAGAAAAGGCCCAGTGGCCCGCGGCGGGACAGAGCTTCCAATCACTCCTGCAAGGTAGGCGGGCCTGCAACCCACCAGAAGAAGAGGAGCAGCGGCCTGCTGAGAGGCAGAGCTGCCCCCTCCCCCCAGCGCCTGCAAGGTAGACGGAACTGTGACCACCATCAGAACAGGCCAGACCTGCAACCAAGAGACAGAACAGGCCCAGTGGCCTGAGGAAGGGTAGAGCCGCCCCCCCCCCCGCGCCTGCAAGGTAGGCGCACCTGCGACCCATTGGCAGTACAGCCCCAGAGGCCTGCAGAGGGGCAGTGCCGCTGCCTACGCCTGCAAAGTAGACAGAACTGTGACCACCGACAGAACAAGCCTAGCGGCCCGCAGAGGGACAGAGCCGCCGCCCGCGCCTGCTAGGGAGACTTTGCAACTATACAAGACCAATATAAATATATAGGGGGAAAATTCAATAGCACAACAGTTTCACCAAGTAGAAAGGAACGCGAACAGTATGAAGAGACAAGGAAAGAAAGGACCACAAGCATTGCAGGTCAACTCAACGTTAGAAGAGGTAATAGCTGCAGCAGATGGAATGTCTGATAAAGAATTCAGGATATACATGCTTCAGATGATCTGGAGTCTCAAGGAAGACATCAGACAGCAAAATCAGACAATGAAAGATCACTTCAACAATGAATTACATAAACAAATCCAAGAAGCAAAAGATCAACTATACAGGGAAATAGAGGTTATAAAAAACAAACAAACAGAAATCCTAGAAATGCAGGAAGCAATAAGCCAACTTAAAAACTCAATTGAGAATACTACCAGCAGAGTAGAACACTTAGAAGACAGAACATCAGACAATGAAGATAAAGTATTTCAACTTGAAAAGAACATAGACAGCTCAGCAAGACTGTTAAGAAACCATGAGCAGAACATCCAAGAAATATGGGATAACATCAAGAGACCAAATTTAAGAGTCATTGGGATACAGGAAGGGACAGAGTTTCAAACCAAAGGAATGAGCAATCTATTCAATGAAATAATACGAGAAAACTTCCCAGACTTGAAGAATGAGACAGAACCCCAAATCCTAGAAGCCTACAGGACGCCGAATGTGCAAAATCATAAGAGACCCACACCTAGACACATTATAATGAAGATGCCCAACATACAGAATAAGGAGAGAATTTTAAAACCTACAAGAGAAAGGAAGCAGATCACATTTAGGGGTAAGCCAATCAGGATAACAGCGGATCTTTCAACACAGACTCTGAAAGCTAGAAGATCCTGGAATAACATATTTCAAACACTGAAAGAAAATGGGTTCCAACCAAGAATTGTGTTTCCAGCGAAATTAAGCTTCAGGATGGAAGATGAAATTAAAACCTTCCACGATAAACAAAAGTTAAAAGAATTTGCAGCTAGAAAACCATCTCTTCAAAACATCCTTGGCAAAACATTACAGGAAGAGGAAATGGAAAATAACAATGAAAACCAACAGTGGGAGGTAGGACACTAAAGGGGGGAAAATAATCAAAGAGGAAAACAAACCATGTTTAGTAACATAAATAAACAAATATGGCTGGAAGAACAACCCATATCTCAATAATAACCCTAAATGTTAATGGCTTAAACTCACCAATCAAGAGACACAGGCTAGTAGAATGGATCACAAAACAAGACCCAACAATATGCTGCCTACAGGAGACACATTTGATAGGAAAAGACATTCATAGGCTGAAGGTGAAAGGTTGGGAAAAATCATATCACTCATATGGACTTCGGAAACAAGCAGGAGTATCCATACTCATATCAAATAAAATAGATTTCAAGCCAAAGTTAATCAAAAGGGATAAAGAGGGACACTACATACTGCTCAAGGGAACCATACACCAACAAGACATAACAATCATAAATATATATGCCCCAAACAATGGTGCAGCTATGTTCATCAAACAAACTCTTCTCAAGTTCAAGAGTCTAATAGACCACCATACAATAATCATGGGAGACTTCAACACACCTCTATCACCACTGGACAGATCTTCCAAACAAAAGTTGAATAAGGAAACTATAGAACTCAATAACACAATTAATAACCTAGACTTAATTGACATATATAGAATATACCACCCAACATCAAGCAGTTACACTTTTTTCTCAGCAGCACATGGATCCTTCTCAAAAATAGATCATATATTATGTCACAGGGAAACTCTTAGACAATATAAAGGAGTAGAGATAATACCATGCATCCTATCTGATCATAATGGAATGGAACTGAAAATCAACGATAAAAGAAGGAAGGGAAAAGAATACATCACTTGGAGAATGAACAATAGGTTACTGAACGATCAATGGGTTATAGAAGACATCAAGGAAGAAATTAAAAAATTCTTAGAGATTAATGAAAACACAGACACAACATATCGGAATCTATGGGACACATTGAAAGCAGTTCTAAGAGGAAAATTCATTGCTTGGAGTTCATTCCTTAAAAAAAGAAAAAACCAACAAATAAATGATCTCATACTTCATCTCAAAATCCTAGAAAAAGAAGAGCAAAACAACAGCAAAAGAAGTAGAAGGCAAGAAATAATGAAAATCAGAGCTGAAATTAATGAAATCAAAACAAAAGAAACAATTGAAAAAATTGACAAAACTAAAAGTTGGTTCTTTGAAAAAATAAACAAAATCGACAGACCCTTAGCCATGCTAGCGAAGAGAAGAAGAGAGAGAACTCGAATTACTAACATACGGGATGAAAGAGGCAATATCACAACAGACACTTCAGAAATACAGAAGATAATCAAAAATTATTTTGAATCCTTATACTCCAATAAATTAGAAGATAGTGAAGGCATAGATAAATTTCTTAAGTCATATGATCTGCCCAGATTGAGTCAGGAGGATATAGACAACCTAAACAGACCAATATCAATTGAGGAAATAGAAGAAACCATAAAAAGACTACCAACTAAGAAAATCCCAGGACCGGATGGGTATACACCAGAGTTTTACAAAACCTTTAAAGAGGAACTAATACCAATACTTTTCAAGCTACTTCGGGAAATAGAAAAAGAGGGAGAACTTCCAAATTCATTCTACGAGGCCAACATCACCCTGATACCTAAACCAGACAAAGACACTTCAAAGAAAGAAAACTACAGACCAATATCTCTAATGAACCTAGATGCAAAAATCCTCAATAAAATTCTGGCCACTCGGATACAAAAACTTATCAAAAAAATTTTGCACCATGATCAAGTAGGATTCATCCCTGGGATGCAAGGCTGGTTCAATATACGGAAATCAATAAATGTTATTCACCACATCAATAGACTTAAAAATAAGAATCATATGATCATCTCGATAGATGCGGAAAAAGCATTCGACAAAGTACAGCATCCCTTTATGTTCAAAACTCTAGAAAAACTAGGGATAACAGGAACATACCTCAATATTGTAAAAGCAATCTATGCTAAGCCTCAGGCTAGCATCATTCTGAATGGAGAAAAACTGAAGGCATTCCCTCTAAAATCTGGAACAAGACAGGGATGCCCTCTCTCACCACTTCTGTTCAACATAGTTCTCGAAACACTGGCCAGAGCAATTAGACAGACGAAAGAAATTAAAGGCATCAAAATAGGAAAAGAAGGACTTAAATTATCACTATTTGCAGATGACATGATTCTATACCTAGCAGACCCAAAAGGGTCTACAAAGAAACTATTAGAGCTAATAAATGAATTCAGCAAAGTGGCAGGATATAAAATCAACACGCATAAATCAAAGGCATTCCTGTATATCAGCGACAAATCCTCTGAAATGGAAATGAGGACATCCACTCCATTCACAATATCTTCAAAAAAAATAAAATACTTGGGAATCAACCTAACAAAAGAGGTGAAAGACTTATACAATGAAAACTACAGAACCCTAAAGAGAGAAATAGAAGAAGATCTTAGAAGATGGAAAAATATACCCTGTTCATGGATAGGCAGAACTAACATCATCAAAATGGCGATATTACCAAAAGTTCTCTATAGGTTTAATGCAATGCCAATCAAAATCCCAACGGCATTTCTTGTAGAAATAGAGAAAGCAATCATGAAATTCATATGGAAAAACAAAAGACCCAGAATAGCAAAAACAATGCTAAGCAGGAAGTGTGAATCAGGTGGTATAGCGATACCAGACTTCAAACTATACTACAGAGCAATAGTAACAAAAACAGCATGGTACTGGTACCAAAACAGGCGGGTGGACCAATGGTACAGAATAGAGGACACAGAAACCAATCCACAAAACTACAACTATCTTATATTTGATAAAGGGGCTAAAAGCATGCAATGGAGGAAGGATAGCATCTTCAACAAATGGTGCTGGGAAAACTGGAAATCCATATGCAACAAAATGAAACTGAATCCCTTTCTCTCACCATGCACAAAAGTGAATTCAAAATGGATCAAGGAGCTTGATATCAAATCAGAGACACGCCGTCTGATAGAAGAAAAAGTTGGCTACGATCTACATACTGTGGGGTCGGGCTCCAAATTCCTCAATAGGACACCCATAGCACAAAAGTTAATAACTAGAATCAACAAATGGGACTTACTCAAACTAAAAAGTTTTTTCTCAGCAAAAGATACAATAAGAGAGGTAAATAGAGAGCCTACATCCTGGGAACAAATCTTTACTCCTCACACTTCAGATAGAACCCTAATATCCAGAGTATACAAAGAACTCAAAAAATTAGACAATAAGAGAACAAACAACCCAATCAACAAATGGGCCAAGGACCTGAACAGACACTTCTCAGAGGAGGACATACAATCAATCAACAAGTACATGAAAAAATGCTCACCATCTCTAGCAGTCAGAGAAATGCAAATCAAAACCACCCTAAGATACCATCTCACTCCAGTTAGATTGGCAGCCATTATGAAGTCAAACAACAACAAGTGCTGGCGAGGATGTGGGGAAAAGGGTACACTTGTACATTGCTGGTGGGACTGCAAATTGGTGCAGCCAATTCGGAAAGCAGTATGGAGATTTCTTGGAAAGCTGGGAATGGAGCCACCATTTGACCCAGCTATTCCCCTTCTCGGTCTATTCCCTAAAGACCTAAAAAGAGCATGCTACAGGGACACTGCTACATCGATGTTCATAGCAGCACAATTCACAATAGCTAGACTGTGGAACCAACCTAGATGCCCTTCAATGGATGAATGGATAAAAAAAATGTGGCATTTATACACAATGGAGTATTACTCTGCATTAAAAAATGACAAAATCATAGAATTTACAGGGAAATGGATGGCATTAGAGCAGATTATGCTAAGTGAAGCTAGCCAATCCCTAAAAAACAAATGCCAAATGTCTTCTTTGATATAAGGAGAGTAACTAAGAACAGAGTAGGGTCGAAGAGCATGAGAAGAAGATTAACATTAAACAGGGATGAGAGGTGGGAGGGAAAGGGAGAGAGAAGGGAAAATGCATGGAAATGGAAGGAGACCCTCAGAGTTATACAAAAGTACATACAAGAGGAAGTGAGGGGAAGGGGAAAAATAATATAAGGGGGACAAACGAATGTCAGTAGAGGGAGCAGAGAGAGAAGAGGGGAGGGGATGGGAGGGGAGGGGAGGGGAGGGGGGATAGTAGAGGATAGGAAAGGCAGCAGAATACAACAGACACTAGTATGGCAATATGTAAATCAATGGATGTGTAACTGATGTGATTCTGCAATCTGTATATGGGGTAAAAATGGGAGCTCATAACCCACTTGAATCAAATTGTGAAATATGATATATCAAGAACTATGTAATGTTTTGAACAGCCAACAATAAAAAATTTAAAAAAAAAAAAAAGAAAGACAAAAAAAAAAAGAGAGAGAGAGAGAGTCTGAAAAAAAAACAATCAGAAATCATTGAAATGAAGGTTACAATAAATCAAATTTAAAAACTCAATAGAAAGCATAACCAACAGACTACATCACTTGGAAAAAAGAACATCAGGTAATGAAGACAAAGTATACAATCTGGAAAATAAAGTTCATCACACAGTGAAGATAGTAAGAAACCATGAACAGAATATCCAAGAATTATGGGACAGCTTCAAAAGATCAAATCTAAGAGTTATTGGGATAGAGGAAGACACAGAGTTTCAAACCAAAGGAATGCATAATCTCTTCAAAGAGATAATATCAGAAAATTCCCTAAGCATGAAGAATAAATGGAAAACAAAATACAAGAGGCTTACAGGACACCAAATATAAAAAATTAAAACAGATCTACACCAAGGCACATTATAATGAAAATGCCTAGCATACAGAATAAGGATAGAATTTTAAAACCCGCAAGAGAGAGGAATCAGATCACATATAGGGGGAGACCAATTTGTATATCAGCAGATTTTTCAACCCACACCCTCAAAACCAGGAAATCATGGAAAAACATATAGCAAAATCTGAAAGAAAATGGATGCCAAACAAGAATTTTATATCCAGAAAAACTAAGTTTTAGATTTCATAATGAAATAAAAACCTTCTATGATAAAACAAAAAGTTAAAAGAATTTACAACTAGAAAGCCTGCACTGTAGAACATCCTCAGCAACATATTCCAAAAAGAGGAAATGAAAAACAATGATGAAAATCAGAAGAGGGAGGGATTACACAAAAGGAAAATCTAATCAGAGGAGAAAGCAAGTCATGTTAAATAACAAAAATGGCTGAGAATACAAATCATGTCTCAATAATAATCCTCAATGTTAATGGCCTAAACCCAGCAATCAAAAGAAATAGACTTGCAGATTGGATTTTTTTAAAAAAAAAAGACCCACCAATATGCTGCCTCCAAGAGACTCATCTCATAGGAAAATACATTCACAGACTGAAGATGAAAGGCTGGGAAAAATCATACCACTCACATGGACTGCGGAAGCAAGCAGGGTTTTCCATCGTCATAATAAATAAAGTAGACTTCCAACTAAAGTCAATCAAAAAGGATAAAGAAAAACACTACATACTGCTCAAGGGAACTATACACCAACAAGACTTAACAATTATAAATATATATGCCCCAAACAATGGACCATCTGCATTTATAAAACTCTTCTCAAGTTCAACAGTTAAATAGACCACAACACAATAATTTTGGGTGACTTTAAGACACCTCTTTCATCACTAGATAAATCTTCCCAACAAAAGCTGAACAAATAAACTATAGAACTCAATTATACAATCAATAATTTATACTTAACTGACATATAAAGAATATTTCATCCTTCAACGAGAGAATATATTTTCTTCTTGGCAGCATATGGATCCTTCTCTAAAATAGACCATATAAAAATCAATAATATTGATAAACCTTAGCCAACCTAACAAAGAGAAAACTCAAATTACTAAAATTCACCATGAAAATGGAAATATCACAATACACACTACTGAAATACAGATGAAAATCACAAGCTATCTTAAAATTTATACTTTAATAAAATGGAAAATCTTGAAGACATGAAAAAATCTATAGAGACATATTATCTACCCAGATTGAATCAGGAGGACATAGAAAATTTATACAGATCCATTTCAAGCAAGAAAATTGGATACTCCATCAAAAGCCTACCAAGAAAGACAAGCCCAGGACCAGACAGATTCTCAGCTGAGGTCTACAAGACCCTCAAAGAAGAATTAAAACCAATCCTCCTCAAATTATTCCATGAAAGAGAAAAGGAGGGAACACTTCCAAACTGATTCTGTGAAACTAGTAACACCCTGATGTCAAAACCAGACAAAGACATATCAAGGAAAGAAAATTCAAATCGATATCCCCCTGATGAACATAGATGCAAAAATTCTTAATGAAATACTGGCAAATCACATATGAGAACATATTAAAAAGCTAATGCACAACTATCAAGTGGGGTTCCTCCCAGGGATGCAAGGTTGGTTCAACAAATGGAAATCAATAAAAAGATCATTAATCACATCAATAGATTAAATACAAGAATAACATGATTATCTCAATTGATGCTGAAAAAGCATTTGACAAAATACAGCATCCATTCATGCTCCAAACACTAAAAAAAACTAGAAATAGTAGGACACACCTCAACATTATGAAAGCTATCTGCACTAAGCCCAAAGCCAACATCATTCTAAATGGAAAAAAATTGATAGCTTTCTCTCCAAAAACTGGAACAAAGCAGAGATGCCCTCTTTAACTATTTCTGTTTAACATAGTCCAGGAAACTCTAGCCAGAGGAATAAAACACAAAAAAGAAATTAAAGGGATAAAAATAGGAAAAGAAGCACTCAATCTGTCCCTATTTGCTGACAATATGATTTTATATTTAGAAGACCAAAAAAACTCCACCAGAAAACTTCGAAAACTCACAATAAATTCAGCAAAGTAGCAAGACATCAAATTAACACCCCATAAATCAAACGTGTTCACATATATCAGTGATAAATCAATTGAGAAAACTATCACATTCACAAGTGCCACAAAAAAAAAACTAAAAAAAAGTATCTGGGAATAAATCTAACAAAACAGGTGAAAGATTTCTACAATGAAAACTACAGAACACTAAAGAAAGAAATTAATGTTGTCAAAATGGCCATACTACCAAAAGCACAATACAGATTTAATGCAATTCCAATTAAGGTTTCAATGATGTTCTTCATAGAAATAGAAAACACAGACATAAAATTCATTGAAAAAATAAGAGGACAAAAATAGCCAAAGCAATCTTCCACAGAAAAGTGAAGTTGGACGCTTCACAATACCAGCTTAAACTATATACTACAGACCCATAGTAACAAAAATATCATGGTAAAGAGAGTAAAACCCATTTAGATCATGGCGGCGGGAAGGGAGTGAGCACCCTTGTGACCTGCGCTGCTGCGCCATCAGGGTGTGAATTCAGAGGGGCAGGAGGCTGTCTTGTCAGGAATATTCTGCCAAGTTGGTCTACATGGAACCTGAGGCAAGAGTTTGAGCATCTGAGGGACACGGACATGGCTCAGATTCGAGAGAACCCCAGCAACCCTGTGCACAGAGGTACTGGCCAGCTGAACAGTAACCAGCAGCAACTGGAGGAATATGAACGCTACAGAGATCTGCCAGCACAAAGAAACAGAACCTGGGATCCTGTGAAGATCTGCCAATCGCGCCTCCACAGGCACTGGACCAAGAACTGAAGCTGGGACTTAGTGGAGAAACAGCCCAAATCAAAGAAATGGGCGGCCACCATATTGAAGAACTGACGTCATCAGCATTCCGTGGATGGGAATGCATGGCAGCAAGTTTGGCGACAGATCAGGTGTGTGACCCCCAGCCCTCCCTCCATACAGCTGGGATAACTCAAAGAATCTCTCCCCAGCTCTCTTGCGCGTGAATATCAAAGCCGAGGGAAACTGAAAAGGCACCTGACCTCCAACTCCCCCTCCCACCAGCAGTGAAAACCTGAAACCTTTCTCCCCAGCTCTTGGGGGGTGTGGCTATCAGAGGGAATCAGGCAGAATAGGTCGCTGGTTTCCAACTCCTGCTCTTGCTCTCCACAGCCATGATGGCTGGGTGAATAACAAACAAAGAGAGCACCCAGTCATTCAAGAGACTGGGGCATCCAGGAAACTGCAGGCCCCGAGTGTAGCTAGAACTGTGGAGAAGTGCCCCAGTAAGTGGGGCCTGGCAGGCAGGAGAAGCAAGGGGGCTAGAGACCAGGAGCAACCCTAAGCAACTGGGATTAGAGAGACACCCAGCTGGGGAGGGAGAGCCACCTCACATGGAGTGCTTCCTACAACCCAAGGGCAGAGACTTAGCCTGGAAAGCACAACTCCACCTACTGAGAGAGAAGAAAATAAAACTCTTTAAGGGTGCATTTTTGTTGTGGTTGTTTCTTTCTTTTCCTTTTATATATACTTTTTTTCCTCTTTCTCCTTTTTTTCTTTTCTTTCTTTCTTTTTCTTTTTTTTCCTTTCCTTTCCTTTTCTTTCCTCCCAAGCATTATTACTTCTACTACATGTAATTTACTAAATGCAAATAGGTGAATGTTTCGAGGCTTTCTATAGAGCACCTAAGTACTTAGCTACCCCCAAATACTCCTGTCTATTCTCCTGTTAATATCCCCCTTCATTAGAGCTATCCTCCAAAGTAGCTAAGATATATTAACCTCCATATCATCACATCTTTCTAACTAAACAGAAAGTCCTAAGACCAAACCTCAGTTCTCTATACACCATCAGAATCTGTATGCCTTTTATGAAACTAATTAATTTACTTTAAATTACAATTAAACCCAACATCTCTAGACATTGTCTCCCATCACAAAGGAGAGATTTCAGAGCTATACAAAACCAAAACAAATTTATAGGAGAAAATAATAACACAGTAGTCATACAGAGCTGGAAAGAAACATGAACATCATGAAAAAACAAGGAAAAAAAGGAACACAAACAATGCAGTACAGCTCAACATTATAGGAGATGCTAGACTCAGCAGAGAGATGGTCAGAAAGATTTTAAGAGGACCCAACATGGCAGCGGGTGGGGAGGCAGCGCTTTCAGTACCTCCTCAATAACGGGGTCAGAGAGAGGCATTAATACGTTCAGATTCTACCTGCTGAGAAACTTCTAGCAAAATTCCGCTGAAGTGAGACCTGCTGGTGAATTTGTAGTATTATTGGAGGTGACAGTTTGCCCCAGACGAATGAATCTCTGCCATGGAGCACGGAGTTCCAGACCCGCCACCCACCGCTGCTTCACAGCAAACAGCACAGTAGGAGGCGGTTCAGCAGGCACCGCGTAGGGACCCTATGAAGAGGTCTCTAACCAAGCCTTCATGAAACAGCGAACCGGAACCAAAACCAACCGAGACAGCAGACCAGAGACAGGCCAGACCCACCCCTCCCTTCAGACACTCCAGCAAGGAGCCTGGGGCCCCCTGTAGCAGAGAGGTAACGTCACCAGAATTCAGCCGACAGGATTCCTTCCCAGCGGAATCAGCTTTAGCAGGTGTGTGACTCCCACCCGCACCAGATACATACAGCTGGGAAACCTCAAAAATCTCGACCCAGAGCTCCATGGGCATGACTATAGGGGCGGAGGGAAGCAGAGGAGACTCCCGACCCCCAACTCCCACTACTGCCAGCGGCGTGGGCGTGTCTGTAGGGGCCGAGGGAAGCAGAGGGGACTCCCAACCCCCAACTCCTCCTACCGCCAGCGGCGTGGATGTGACTGTAGGGGCCGAGGGAAGCAGAGGGGATTCTGGATCCCCAACTCCCCTTGCCACCAGCGACAACTCCCAAGGTCTTAGCCACCAGTTCCCAGGGGCATGCCCACCAAAGGGGTCCGGAAAAATTAAACTGTCGGTTCCCAGATCACCGCTCCACAGCACTGGGGCTTGGATGAATGACAGAGAGAGTGCTCAGTCGTTCGGGAAATAGGGCATGCAGTGGGGCTTCAAGTGTAACCAGATCCTTGGAGAGCGCCTCTGATGAGTGGGGGGGGGGGGGGCTAGCTGGGTGACAGGAGGAAGGGGGGAGGGGCAGGAGAAGAGAAACGGCTCTGGACTAACAGGATTGAGAGACTCCCAGGAGCCACTTTACAGGGATTGCTGTCCGCACATAGAGGGCAGAAGCTCGGCTCGGGGGCACAGCTCTGCCTACTGGAACAGAAGATAATGGATCTCTAAAACTTCATTTTTTTTTAATTTCTATTTTATTAGTTTTGTTCTCCCCTTTTCCTTCCTTCTTTCTTTCCCTTTTCAAGTTTTATTGTTCTTTCCATTCTCCTCTATTCTATCTATCTCTCTCTCCCTCTTTCTTTTTAAGGGCTCCTTCCTTCCCGTTCCCCCCAACTTTCATCCCAAGCATTATGTCTTCCATTACATGTAATTGTCTAAATGCAAATAGGTGATTGTTTCAAGGCTGTCTATAGGGCTCCTAAATACCTAGCTATTACCAAACACCCTGATCCAATCACCTGTTAATATCCCCCTTCAGTAGAGCAATCTTCCAAAGTAGCCAAGACATACTAACCCTCATACCATGATAGCACCTAACCTAAACATAAAGTCCTAAGAACAAACAACAAATCACTATATGCATACAGAGTCCAAAAGCCTTTTATGAATTGAATGAGTCAGCTTTAAAGTACAATAAAGCCCAACATTTCTAGGCATAGTCTCCCACCACAAAGGAGAGACCACAGAGATATACAAAACCAAAACAAATTTATAGGAGAAAACAGAAACACAGCAGTTAAACAGAGTTGGAAAGTAACGTGAACACCATGAAAAAACAAGGGAAAAAAGGATTACAAACAATGCAGGACAACTTAAATTTACAGGAGAACCTAGAGGCATCAGAAAAATGGACAGAGAAAGAACTCAAGGCATACCTGACTCAGATGGAATGGAATCTTAGAGAAGTCATTAGACAGCAAGTCCGAACAATGAATGAATACTTTGAAAATGAATTGCATAAGCAAATTCAAATAGCAAAGAATGAACTCTACCAGGAGATAGAGATTTTTTAAAAAATCAAACAGTAATCGTAGAAATGCAGGAAACCATAAACCAAATTAAAACCTCAAACGAGAATATTACAAATACACTAGATCAAATTGAAGTCAGAACATCAGATAATGAGGACAAAGTTTATCAACTCAAAAAGAATATAGTCAAACAGAAAGGATAGTAAGAAATCACGAGCAATCCATCCAAGACATATGGGATGTCATAAAAAAAACAAACTTGAGAGTCATTGGGATAGAAGAAGGTATAGAGGTTCAAACCAAAGGAATGAACAATCTGTTGAATGAAATAATCTTAGAAAACTTCCCAGATATGAAAGATGGAATGGATTGCCAAATCCTGGAAGCCTACAGGACCCCAAACATACAAAATCGTAATAGACCAACTCCAAGACACATAGTTATGAAGATATCCAACATACAGAACAAGGAGAGGATATTAAAAGCTACGAGAGAAAGGAGGCAGATTACATTCAGGGGTAAACCAATTAGGTTAACGGCTGACTTTTCATCACAGACATTGAAAGCGAGAAGATCCTGGAACAACGTATTTCAAATGCTGAAAAATAATGGATTCCAACCAAGAATACTGTATCCAGCAAAATTAAGCTTCAGATTTGACAATGAAATTAAAATATTTCATAATAAACAAAAGTTAAAAGAATTCGCAGCCAGAAAACCAGCACTGCCAGGCATTTTGAGCAAAACACTACAAGAAGAGGAATTGAAAAACAGCACTCAAAACTAACAGTGGGAGGTAACTCAGTAAAGGGGGGAAAAAAATAAACAAAGAAGAAAAACTAGCCAAATTAAAATAAATAAATAAATAAATAAGCATGACTGGAAGTACAAACCATAAATCAATAGTAACCATAAATGTTAATGGCTTAAATTCACCAATCAAGAGACATAGACTAGTAACCTGGATTAAAAAAACAGATCCAACAATATGCTGCCTTTAGGAGACACATATGATAGGAAAAGACACACACAGGCTGAAGGTGAAAGGTTGGGAAAAATCATACCACTCACATGGTCCTCGGAAGCAAGCAGGAGTGGCCATATTCATATCGAATAAAATCAACTTCAAACCTAAGTTAATCAAAAGGTATAAAGAAGGACACTATATACTATTAAAAGGAACCATTCACCAACAAGACATAACAATTATCAATATGTATGCACCAAACAATGGTGCTGCAACGTTCATAAAACAAACTCTCCTCAAGTTCAAGAGTCAAATAGACCACACAACACAATAAATATGGGTGACTTCAACACACCGCTCTCTCCATTGGACAGATCCTCCAGACAAAAGCTGAATAAAGAAACTATAGAACTCAATAACACAATCAATAACCTAGACTTAACCGACATATATAGAATATATCAACCATCATCAAGTGGATACACGTTCTTCTCAGCAGCACATGGATCCTTCTCAAAGATAGACCATATATTATGCCATAGGGCAACTCTTAGTAAATATAAAGGTGTGGAGATAATACCATGCATTTTATCTGATCATAATGGAATGAAACTGGAAATCAATGATAAAAGAAGGAAGGAAAAATCCTGCATCACCTGGAAAATGAACAATATGTTACTGAATGATCAATGGGTTAGAGAAGACATAAAGGAGGAAATAAAAAAAATTCTTAGAGATAAATGAAAATACAGACACAACATATCGGAATCTATGGGACACAATGAAAGCAGTTTTAAGAGGGAAATTCATTGCCTGGAGTTCATTCCTCAAAAAAAGAAAAAACCAACAAATAAATGAGCTCACACTTCATCTCAAAACCCTAGCAAAGGAAGACCAAAACAACAGAAAATGTAGTAGAAGGCAAGAAATAATTAAGATCAGAGTGGAAATTGAAACCAAAAAAAACCATTGAAAAAATTGATAAAACTAAAAGTTGGTTCTTTGAAAAAATAACTAAGATCGACAGACCCTTAGCCATGCTAACGAAGAGAAGAAGAGAGAGAACTCAAATTACTAACATACGGGATGAAAAAGGCAATATCACAATGGACACTACAGAAATACAGAAGATAATTAGAAATTATTTTGAAACCCTATATTCCAATAAAATTTAAGATAGTGAAGATACCGATAAATTTCTTAAGTCATATGATTTGCCCAGATTGAGTCAGGAAGATACACACAATTTAAACAGACCAATAACAAAGGAGGAAATAGAAAAAGCCATCAAAAGACTACCAACCAAGAAAAGCCCTGGACCAGATGGGTATACAGCAGAGTTTTACAAAACCTTCAAAGAAGAATTAATACCAATACTTTTCAAATTATTTCAAGAAATAGAAAAAGAAGGAGCTCTTCCAAATTCATTCTATGAGGCCAACATCACAATGATCCTGAAACCAGACAAAGACACTTCAAAGAAAGAAAACTACAGACCAATATCTCTAATGAACTTAGATGCAAAAATCCTCAATAAAATCCTGGCGAATAGAATACAAAAGCATATCAAAAAAATTGTGCACCATGATCAAGTAGGATTCATCCCTGGGATGCAAGGCTGGTTCAATACACGGAAATCAATAAATGTTATTCACCACATCAATAGACTTAACGATAAGAACCACATGATCATCTGAATAGATGCAGAAAAAGCATTCGACAAAGTACAGCATCCCTTTTTGTTCAAAACACTAGAAAAACTAGGGATAACAGGAACTTACCTCAACATTGTAAAAGCTACATATGCTAAGCCTCAGGCTAGCATCATTCTAAATGGAGAAAAAAACTCTGAAACGCAATATAGAGATTACTCAGAAAACTTGAAATGGAACCACCATTTAACCCAGCTATGTCACTACTCACTTAATAACCAATGGACTTAATATCAGCATACTATACTGATGTGGTCACATCAATGTTCATAGAAGCTCAATTCACAATATCTAAGCTATGAAAACAATCTGGGTGCCCTTCAATAGATGAATGGATAAAGAAAATGTGGTACATATACACAATAGAATATCAGTCATAAAGAAGAAAGAAAATATGCCATTTGCCAATAAATGGATGAAACGAAAGGCCATCATGCTTACTGAATAAGCCAATCCCAACACCAAAGGCCAAATGTTCACTCTGATATGTGGATGCCGACTCACAATAGGCAGAAGGGAGGCAGGAGTGGAGGTTCACACTATTGGTCAGGGGGAAATGGGATTATGGTGGAGAGATGGGAATGGGAAATGGGAAAGACAGTAGAATGAATCAGACATAACTCTCTTCTGTTCATATATGAATACATGACTTGTGTAACTCCATATCATGTACAACTACAAAAATGGGAAGGTATAATCCATATATTTATGATATGTCAAAATACACATTCTACTGTGATGTTTCACTAAAGCGAACAAATTTTTTTAAAAGAACAGAGATGTTCCAAACAAAGAATATTTCTGAGTTCATGATTCTTCCTTTTTTTCCATGCAGGGGGAATCATCAGGGTCATTTATGTAGCAAATGGTAGTGGGATTTCAGATAGGTAGATCTCTGAACCATGCACAAAGGTTACTACTTTGGCTCTCTGGCATTGGATTCCAATTCACATGATATCATTCATTTATTAAACAGAATATCGCTGGGAGAAAAGATCTTCTTCCATTTCCGCATGGTGTAAACAAAGCAGACTCACAAACTTATCCAAAGGCGATGACTGTGGATTAGTGGTTTAGTTCCTCTGATCAACTTTACAAACACCCAAAGTGGTAGGCAGATAACACTTTCCTAAATGACACCAACTATGTGTCTCCCATCTAACCAGCTTTTCTTACATCATCATTTAATGCCCCCTCTACAGGCAAGGTCTGTCCCTGGCTGTTTACTCTGGGTGGGGTTGAGATTGATGCAAGCAATGAAATATGGTAGAGTTGATACCATGTGACTTTTAAAATTTGGGTGAAAAAGAACACAGCTTCTGCCTCTTTGCAATTAGGAGGGAATGGTCTCTCTAGAGAAGCCAATCATCATGTTGCAAGGAACAACCCCTTCAGGGAGACCACATTGGCAGAACCTCCTGGAGAGGAAAGGAAGTTCCCAGGTGACAGCCAGCATAAGCACTGACCTGTGAGGCAGGGAGCCTTCAGACGATTCCCCTCTCTGCATCTCAAGACCAGCCTGCTGACACAGAGAAAAGCAGAAACAAGCTATCCTCAGCAACCATGACCAAATTGAGCTTCCTGAGCAAAGGATATGTCATTGTTGTTTTAAACACTGAGTACATGGGTCACTGAAGCACACCGTCTTCAGCATTGCTCCCACCCCATTCTGCCCATCCCTATAACCCCAGCCCCACCATCTTGTCTATTCACTAATATTTTCTTGTCTTCTGCCACAGCCAAAGAATCTCATCTCCAATGTCCTGAGTCTTACAAAGAAAACGGTTTCACCAAATGATCATCTTTCCATGATCATCATTCAAAGAGAACCAAGGAAATGAGCATATTTCTGAGACCACAGGACTCACTTTGGCCAATGTTTAGCACCTATAGCACCCCATCTTGTGACCATAGGTTCCTGTTTTCTGCTTCTGTGGTCAGCACTGAATCAAGAGTGGTAGGAGCTAAGCCATGGCTAAAGTCTAACTCAACCATCAGATCTTGATCAGACAGTGAGGCAAGGGTGAGATCATCTCAGATGAAAAAGCCCCCACACCAGAAGAGAACACTGGGAGTTTAAAAGACCAGGACGACACAACAACATCTTTGACCAGAGAGGCCTTCCTGGGAAGATGAAGCCACTCCTGCTCCTGTTGGTCTTTCTCCTGTGCCCAAGGACAGAGGCAGGTGAGTGACTATCCCCAACAACTGAAGCCCAACCCCAAGCTCAGCCCTGCTCAGATGCTGCACCCCACCATTCCGGCTCAGGTGCACCTCCAGCAACTTTCTGCTTAGCAAGGTAAACCTCACCCAAAGACTGGCAGGTCTCATGGGGATGGGAGCACAAAGGAGGAGCAGGGCAGAAGGCTGGTTTTCATGAGAGTCAGTGGCCACCTTCCCCTTTCCCAGCTATAACCTTTACATCTGGAAAGCAGGCCCTTTCACAAAGACATATGAAAAAATAAATAAACAATTCCCCAAGAAAAAACAGGTGACAGAAAGGGGCTGGCTTCTGTAATCAAGGTAGAGCCCACTATATTTTAAAATTAATATCTTAATATCTATCTTCAATATCCACCTTCTTCTCCAAATTTGTCATTCTCACACTGCCCAGGAATGAAGCCAAAGACGCATTTGATCTCAGAATTGTGGGCATTCTCATCCCTTAACAGATACGTGTGCCAGGGTTCAGCCCCATGTTCTCTCAGGTCATTTTCAGTTACAGATGGGTACAATGGCTTTGCCAGACCCCATCTTCCCTGGTGCTCACAATCTCACCAGCACTTCCCCTCCAACCTCAGCCACAGGCTAATCAGGAGCCATTCCCTCACACAGCCAAGATCTTTATTGGGCACCTACTTGGTGTCTGGCTCCAGCAGACAAACATAAAACACGACTCAGCATCCTGACTTTATGTGCAGAACCCAGTAGGAGCTCAGTGGGAACTAAGGGGGAAAGAAGAGAGGAAAGAAGATTCTGGGACACTTCAGAGAAAGGACTGACCAGGATCTGTAGGGACGTTGCTACTTGTTCCAAACTCAAATCCTGTCAGTGAACATTGACGTCTGAAGCGGGAATTACAGAGCAAGGACTGCCCTGCTCTTGGTCAGAGGGAGTATCTGAGTCTTGTGGGTCACTCTTCAAGCCAGGAATGCTGCCTGGCAAACACTCAGGGCCCATGTTTGCTACTGCTGGCTACTTAAACCTTTCCCCTAGGGACATGTATAAGGTTTGAGCCAGCCAAGGCTACATAGCAAGTGAGGAGACCAGGGGCAGGGCCAGAACAAAGGAGCATGGAGGGTCCCCTAGTGAGGTTACCTCCTGTTTGATTAAAATGCGGGAGGACACAAGCCAGGGACCCAATCAGACAGAAATTTTTCTGTTTGTTCTCCTAAGTGGGGAACCAATAGAATAACTAAAGGAGAAGTATTCACAGACACCAATCAATAATAGTGAGGAGAGGGTGGACAGGGGAGATGATAAGGAAAGGAGAAAATTCCTTGGACCATAAAAGAAGACAAACTCTCCCACCAGATTCTGAATGTTGTGGAAACTTCTCTTTAGACCTCTCTCTCTGTCCCTCTTGCAATAAACCTGCTGCTTGCTTGCTCTCTCTGCATCCTGTTTGTCAATTCTTTGCTGAACAAGGACAATGAACCCAGCACCCCTAAATGGTAACAACACCACACTCAGTCCTTCCTTCCCTGTAGTTTACCCCAGTGTCCTCTTCTTCAGCCTTTGGCTCCATGAGCACCAAGGGCAGGACAGAACTTTTCTTTCAGGGAAAATCATCGGGGGCCAGGAAGCTGTGCCTCATTCCCATCCCTACATGGCATTTCTTCGGATCAAGACTCAAACTACAACAGAACAATGTGGGGGTTTCCTTGTTCGTGAGGACTTTGTCCTGACAGCAGCCCACTGCTGGGCAAGGTGAGTTCACCCTTCTAGAGAAAACATCACAGGGAATCCTCTCCTTTGGGCCTGAAGACAAGAGCTCTGTGGAGGGCAGGTAATGCTATGGAGTGAGAGGAGCAGTCAGTGCAGGTGGCTTGTTATACAAAAGGCGAACGTGGATCAAGGCTGAAAGGGAAGGAGGTGGGTTTTGCCCAAGATCCCAGAGTGCAAATATGTGAAATTAAGAGTCTCACCTGGAAACAGTCTCTGTGCATGACTGTACATGTTCTGTACATGACTGAGCACACCGCAATACTCTAGGACCTGCACCAACACTGGCTGCCAGGAAGCAAAGGGAAGAGATGCTCAGCCCTGAGTCCTCTTCCCATGTAGCTTCTCCCAACGCCAACCTGCCCTGCCCTGGGCCAACCATTTTCCTTCAGGGATACCGACTTGTATCCCCTGTGACTTTACCTCACTGTCTGCTCTAGGAACAGAACCATCACTGTCATCCTGGGGGCCCATGACATCAATGAGCAAGAGACAACCCAGCAGGTCATCCCTATAAGAAGAGCCATCCCCCATCCAAATTTTAAAAAAAAGCCATTCAATGACATCATGTTACTTCAGGTGAGGCATGCCATTCCACTGGGTCTTACACAGGTTAAAACTAGAGGGTTAAATCCTCATGGCCTTGTTTCCATCCCTCCTTGTCAAATTGACCCCTTCACTTGTCCCAGTGCCATGAAGAAAGCAACCCCGTGTCTGTCGATTTTCGTGAGTTGTTGGTTGATCAGAATCCCCTTTATCTGCCTTTAGTTGAAAAATAAGGCCAAGCTGAATGCTGAGGTGAGCCTCCTCAAGTTACCCTCAAGAAATTCCCAGGTGACACCAGGAATGGTGTGCACTCTGGCCGGTTGGGGACACATTGGCCAAAACATATCCACAACAAAACTGCATGAGGTACAGCTTGAAATCCAAAATGACGAGGAATGTCTCTCTCATTTCAAAAGTATATATGACTCCACCACCCAGATTTGTGTGGGGAACCCAAAAGAGAAGAAGAATTGTTTTCAGGTAAGTTCACCTGCATTGGCTATTCCCTGCCTTTGGCACAGCAGAGTTTGAGGAGAATCAGGGCAAAGGGAACTACTTATGCCCCTATGTACTCAGCCTTTCACCAATTCAGTCTCTGGTCCTGGAGACTCATTTCCCTTTGGTCACTTCATGAACAGAGACTTACTGGAAAAGGAGAGGCATCAGTCAACTGGGGGGAATAGTCAGGGTCAGGCTGGAGCCCCCCAGACTGAATGAGGACTGTCCCGGTCCTGATTTCACAAACACAGCCCTCTAATAGTGCCCACACACACCTGGGGAGTGGGCAGTGTGGGATCTGAACCTGGTCAGCTAAGAGCTTCTTTTCTCTGCCCACAGGGAGACTCAGGAAGTCCCCTTGTGTGTGAAAATGTGGCCCAGGGCATTGTTTCCTTTGGGGAAGAGGACGGGACACCTCCAAGTGTCTACACCAGGATCTCAAGCTTTCTGCGCTGGATTAGAAAAACAATGAAATCCTAAAAACTCCAGGGGCAAGACTGAGAGGCCTTCAGAATTGATCTTCATCTTCTCTTGAACATAGGCCTAAAGTGCACTGGGTGGATGAGTCAAGGGGAGACTGCCGGTTGCTTAATAAACTTTCATCTCTGCAACAGAAGTGATGGGTTTCTTTTTTTTTTTATTTTTTAAACCACCTTTTTGCTTTATTTCTAAAACAATCTATTTCTTTTTTTAATTTTTATTATTAGTTGTTCAAAACATTACTCCTTTCTTCACCAGCATAACACTCTGTAGGTTGCTGACTATATGTCCAGCAGGAACTGCTCACATTTATGATTCCTTACATTCTTCCCCTCAGGCACACTCCATCTTCCACCTCTAGAATATAAAACCTTGCTGTGTTGATACTGGCTCCAAATAACTGTTCAATACCAGCTCCCTGCAGCAGGCTGAGTTTAAGCTACCCAGGAAAAAAGGACCCTCTCTAGATAAAACTCATTCCTACAGTGCCATCTTACCTCATTCTGTACCTACATCTCTACCCTATCCTATTTCAGGACCAATATGAAGACAAAAGAACCCAGATTTGGAAAGGAAATTACATAATTCCCACCCTAGTGGTAATGGTAGGAGTCTATTGGAAAGGTGTGGTTCATGCAGGGCTCCCTCTCCAAGTAAGCACTACTGGCAGCTTGGAAGCATGATGACTTTCAGGAAGAATTTTCAGTGTCCTCAGATGCAACTTGAGTTCTGTCATAGCCCTGTCAAGGGGACAGAGCCTAGTGCAGTGTCTGGTCTCCAGAGAGCCCATCCTCCCAAAACTCCAAATGACCTTCCATCTTAGTCTGAGCCAGCTTCTCTCCACCTCCCATGTCCAGGTTCCCTGGAATCCTGTGAGGATCCAAGCACCCTTTCTATCTGTGTTCACCAAGATTCTCGTCCTTGATGGATCTTGAGCACTAGTTCAACTTCTGTCCCATTCATAAAGGACCAGGAGGAACTCTAGTCCAGAGCTTTCACCTGGGTCAAGGCCACGTCAGTCCTCCTCATGCAGAGGAGTCCTGCTCCTGACCTCAGAGCTCAACAAAGACGGGTCACACTCAGCAGCCTGATCCTTTGCAGGCTCTTCCTTTTGGGCACCACTGACAGCCTGGTCTCTGGGAAAGAACTCACTGATTGGTACCCTGGACTATAATGTCCATCTATGTGAGACAGCCTGCCTCTGTAACAGGACAGAAGCAACATTCTGCAAAGCAGCAGTCATCATGGAATCCATGTGGTGTTTCTGTGGCTTTCCTGGCCTGCATCTCAGTTTAAAATTTACAAGAATCACAGGCATCTTCTTTTCAAGATAATAAAACTTATTTGAATTGTGCTGATGTCACATGGTAGAGCACATTATCACATCAGATCCAAGAACTGCTGATTATGGGGTCTAGAGGAAATAGAGACTTCATAGTCTGTCAGTGCTTAAGAGCATTCCCTCCCAGGAGGCAGGAGGAAGATGGGAAGAAGGACCACAGTGTGAGAAAGTCTGTCCTGATTTAACTTTGTGGCATGTACACAAACTCAGAAACGAATCATAGTTCATATTTTTCTGAAATCTGGGGTCTGACTTTAAGCATGGGCCAATGTGAAAAGTAACCCTAGTTATTTCTGAGGCCTTGCCACACACACAATTGTACCAAGATAGGCAGGCTTAGGTATGCTTGGAAAATGGAAACCTTCTCTAATCGTTTTTAATTTTTTTTATTGCAGATATACAGTGAAGCATTGTAACTGGTTCATCCTGACAAACTTACACATACATGAAAATCTATTCAGTTCATAATGCCAATCTTCCTACTCCCCTCTCTTACCTCTCATCTAAACTCTTCTCTCCCATTCTCCTTCATCTACTCTACTTGACTCCCTTTTGCTCATCTGTTAATTAATTATATTTAATTAGTAAAGTTAGTCAAATTATTAATTGGCATAATTAATTATATTTGCTTGATTCTTTGTAATATCTATTCCTCCCTCCACTTTCCTTAATGTTACTCAAGTTTCAGTATAAAACGGTAAACATTCCACGTTTGGATTTCAGAGTTGGCTTATTTCACTTAGCATGATATTCTCCATTTCCATTCATTACTACCATAACTTTATTCTTTTTTATGGCTGAGTCAAACTCCACTGAATATATATACCACAGTTTCTTATTCCATTCATCTACTGACAGGCATCAAGATTGATCCCATAATCTGGCTACTGTGCATTGTCCTGCAATAACCATTGAGGTGGTTGTATTATGTCAATTCTTATATTTGGGGAAATACCAACAAGTAGGATAGCTGAAAGACATGGTGGTTCTATCCCTAGTTCCTTGAGGAGTCACCATACTGCTTTCCAGAGTGCTCATACTGGTCTGTAGTACAACCAACAATGTACAAGTGTTCCTTTCTGCCCACAACCTTGCCAGCATTTATTTATTGTTGTTCATATTCTTGATCATTGCCAACCTGACTAGAGTCAGATGAAATCATAGGACAGTTTTGATTTGATTTCCCTAATTCTAAAAATGGTGAACATTTTTCATATATTTGTTGTCCATTGTGTTTCTTCTTTTGAGAAACTTCCATTTTGTTCTTTTGCCCATTTATTGATTGGATTTTTTGCAGGGGTTGGGTGTTTTGTGTTAAGGCTTTGAGTTCTTTGTATATTCTGGATATTAATCCCCTATTGGAGTATTAGCAGGACAGGACTTTTTCCTGTTCTGTAAACAAACTATTCACACTCTTAATCATTTCCTTGGCTATGCAGAAGCTTTTCAGTTTGATAGCATCCCAATTAGTCGAAACTTGTTTGTTTGTTGTTTTCTTATGCACTAGGAGTCTCATTAAGGAAATTGGTGGGAGCAAATACATGCTGAAGTATTGACCTATGTTTTCTTCCAGCAGTTGTAGAGTTTGTAGTCTAATTCCAAGGCTTTGATCCATTTCAATGTGGGTTTTGTGCATGGTGTGAGATAAAAGTCTAATTTCATTTTTCTACAGATATCTATCCAGTTGCCACAGCACCATTTGTTTTAACAGATTGTCTTTTCTTCAAGAGGCATTTTTGGTGCCTTTGTCAAATACCAGATGGCTATGGGTATGTGAATATCTCTCTGGGTCTTCTATTCCAATACCATGCTGTTTTTGTTACTACTATTTTGGATGTAATTACAGATTAGTATAATTATTATGTCTCATGCTTCACTTTTCTTGCTTAGTATTGCTTTGGCTACTCTGGGTCTCTGAATTTAATTGAATTTAAATTGAATTTAAGAATTATTTTTCTAATGCTGTGAAGAATGTCATTGATATTTTGATGAGGATTGAAATCAATCTGTATATTGCTTTTGGTATTTTGGCCATTTCGATAAGATTGATTCTGCCTATCAAAAATGGGATTTATTTTTCATCTTCTAAGGTCGTCTTCAATTCCTTTCTTTGGTGTTCTATAATTTGTATTGCCAAGCTCTTTTCCCACCTTAGTTAGATTGATTTTTTGAAGTTATTATGAATTTGATTGTTTTCATGATTTCTTCCTCAACTGAATCACTGTTGGAGTATAGGAAACTATTGATTTATGGGTGTTGATCTTGTATCCTGCTATGTTGCTAAACTCATTTCTACACACTAGAAGTCTTCTCGTCAGTATTTTGAGTCTTCTAGATATAGGATCATATTGTAGGCAAACAGGGATAGTTCAACTTCTTCTTTTCCTAATTCTATCCTTTGATTTCCTTTTCATGCCTGATCACCATGGATAATGTTTCAAGTGTTATATTGAATAGGAGTGGTGAGAGTGGACAACTTTGCCTTGTTTGTGATTTCAGAGGAAATGTTTTTAGTTTTTTTCCTAGTCCAAAATGCAGATAAAATTTTAGCGTAGTCTTCATTTGATTTCCCTGATTGTTACAGATGTTGAACAGTTTTCATATATTTTTATACGACCTATTTGATGTTGAGATAAGTTCCTTCTATTCCTAGTTTCACCATCATTTTTAACATAAATTTGGGCAGGTTATAGGTGTTGGATTTTATCCAAGGCCTTTTGGGCATCTATTCAGATGATCATGTAACTCTCATCTTCAATTCTGATTAAGTGGTGAATTACATTTATTGATTTTCATATGTTGAACCAATGCAACCCTGCAATGCAGCCCACTTCTTCACAGTGTATTATCTTTTTATGTGCTTTTGAATGTGGTTTACTAATATCTTATTAGAGATTTTTGTATCTATGTTCATCAGGGATACTGCTCTGTAGTTTTCTTTCCTTGATGCATCTTTGTCTGGTTTTGGTATCAGAGTGATACAGGCCTCATAAAAAATATTTGGGAGGGTTCCCCTCTTTCAACATCATGGAATAATTTGAAGAAAAAAAGCTGGTGTTAGTTCTTCTGTAGAGATCTGGAAAATCTCAGTTGAAAGTCCATCAGGTACTGGGATTTTCTTTTTCTTAAAGCTTTTATTTGCTATTTCCATTGGGTCCTGGGATTTTTCTTTTTCAGAAAGCTTTTAATTACAATTTCATTACTGAATATTGGTCTTTTTAGGTTTTCTGTACTTACTGTTTAAATTTGGGCAGGTTATAGGTGTCTAGAAATTTGTCAATGTCTTCCAGATTTTCCATGTTATTGGAGGATAAATTTTCAAACTATGTTCTGTTAATGCTCAAGATTTCAGAAGGGTCTATGATATATTTCCTTTTTCATCTCTGATCTTATTGATTTGCTTCTTCTCCATCTTTCTTTTGGTTAGTTTGGCTAAGGGTTTGTCAATCTTATTTAGCTTTGCAAGAACCAACTCATCATTGCATTCATCCTGTGTATTGTTTTCTTATTCTCAATTTCATTGATTTAAATTCTGATCTTAATTATTTCCTCTTATCTACTGTTTAAGGACTTAAGGTGGAACATGAATTGATTTATTTGGGATCTCTCTGATTTTTTTAACATAGGCCTCTGTACGATAAATTATCCTCTTAGAAATGCTTTCATACTTTCCCAGATTTTGATATGTTGTGTCTTTGTTTTTGATTGTTTCTAAGAATTTCTTGATTTCTATTCTCATTTCTGCTTTGATCCACTCACCAAATAAGAGAGTATTGTTCAATCCCCGGGTGTTCATGTGGTTTCCATGATTTTTCTTGCTGTTGATTTTTAGGTTCATTCCACTGGGATTTTATGATCTGATAGGATACATGCAATTTATCAACTTTTTTCATACTTGCTAAGATTTTCTTTGTAGCCCAGAATATGATCTATTTTGGAATAAGTTTCAAGCAGAGCTGAGAAAAGGTAAATTCATTTATTTTGGGGTGGAATATTCTGTAGAAGTACATTAGGTCCATTTGATTTATAGTGTTGTTCAGGTCAGAGATATCTTTATTTATTGTATGCTTTGATGATCTGTCTATTGGAAATTAGGGTGCATTAAAATTATCCAATATTATTGTGTTGGCATCTATATGGGATTTACTGTCATAGAGTGTTTTTTCCATGTAAAGTGTGCATTGACATTTGGGGCTTACATGTTAACTATTGTTATATTTTCTTGTTGGATTGTTATCTTTACTAGAATGTAGTGACCTTTTTGTCTCTTCTGATTAATTTTTGCTTGAAATCAGCTTTGTCAGATTTAAGAATAGCTACACCTGCCTGTTTGGGGATCATGTGAATAGAGGGTTTTTTATTATACTTTTACTTTCAGCCTATGATGTCTTGCCTCTAAGGTGAGTCTCTTAAACAGCCTATTGTTTGATCACGTTGTTTATCCATTCTGCTAATCTGTGTCTTTGAATGGGGAGTTAAGACCCTTAACTTTCAGCATTAGTATGGATTTGTGTTTGTGATTTCCTGCATTTGCTTTTTTTTTTCTTGCTATATTTTTTCTGTGTTGATTCTCATTTAGTAGATTTTTCTTTAACTGAACTTCCTCTAATTTGGAGCTCTGGGGATTGTTTTGTAGTTCCTCTCTGCACAATTTGTCTTTGAATATTCTTAGTCTAGCTAGGTGCTCATGAATTGTTTTAGCTCATTCTGTCATGGAAAGTTTTTATTTCCCTCTCAAATTTGAAATGAAGCTTTGCTGGATATACTAACTATGGCTGACACTTGTTTTCTTTTAGGGCTTTGAATATCTCACTCCCCCTTGATTTTAGAGTCTGAATTGAGAAATCAGAAGTGAGCATTATTGGTTTGCTTCTAAATGTGATGTGGTGTTTCTCTCTTGTGGGTTTTTATATTCTTTCCTTATTTTCTATGTTAGGCATTTTGATTATGATGTGTATTAGCAAACTCCTCATTTGTCTAGGTGTTTGGAGTCCTTCAAGCATCCTGTATATAAGATACAAAAAAGTTTTTTGTATCTTCTGGCAATGTTCTTTATGCTTTCAGTTTGCATCTCCATATTTCTATACCCATGATTTTCAAGTTTGCTCTTTTACAGTTGTCCCATAATTCTTGTACATTCTGGACATCTTCTATAATTTTTCCCTTTATTGCCTTTTGTGTGATCAATATCATATAGGTTTGTCTTAAGTTCCTAAAGTTCTGTCTTCACGGACTGAGGTTCTATTTTGTATGCGGTCTAATCTGTTAGTGGAGACTTCAAGTATGGTTTTAATTTGATTGATTGTATCCTTCATTTCTAAGCATTCTTCTTTTTTAGTATTTTTTAGTTGTAGTTGGACATAATACCTTTATTTCATTTAGTTAGTTATTTTTAGCATGGTGCTAAGGATCGAACACAGTGCCTCTCACGTACTAGACAAGCACTCTACTGCTGAGCCACAACCCCAGCCCCTAAGCATTCTTCTTGATTTATTTTTACTATTTGATTTCTTGATTAAGCTGACTTTCATCTCCTGTAATTGCTCCCTTATTACTTTCTTAGATCTTCTTTTAGTTCAAGGACATTTTAATAATCAATTTTTATATAATATTTCTCTAGGCTTTTATACATTTGCTATCAGTGGGTTCTTTTGTTGGGTGATTGTGAATTTTGTGGTGATGCCCAGGGTTGAGACCTCAGTTCCCTCTCAGATTGCTCCTCCTTGTGTCTTTGTTGTTGGTTTGGGGCTTTCATCTCTTCACTTCTTTGAGTTGGAGTAATGTCAGGGCTCAGGTAGAGAAGATTGTGTGTGAAGGCAGGTTTACTATTGCTGGTTGAAATTTGAGTATTTCTCAGCTGCTGGGTCTCTGCTTTATGATCTTGAAGTGTCCCAATCTCTTTTCAGCCAACTTAGTGGAAGAGGGATCCAGGAGTGGCACTAATATCAGCAGAAAATGTGTAACCTTACGTTAAATATCTGTTGTCCTGTTCAATGTCTTTAATACTATTTTCCACCTAAGTAGGAATGGTGGTTTTTGCATTTAACAACAATAACAACAACAAATATATAAATATCATTATCTAGTTCATACATATACACGTATGTAATAAATTCCTGATCTAGTTCATATATATTTAATAAACACATATTTTAAAATATATTTATCATATATTTAAATATATATTCTATATAGTTATTTAATGAATATAATTATTATATTATGCAAATATAATAATTATAATTATTATTCCCTTCTCACCAGTATGAGTTGAGATGGGTTATTAGCTGTCAGTTGGAATTTTGTCCTTTTGGACCAGTTCAGTCAATTCCCAGGATACAGCTTCTGCAGCATTCTATGAGGGGAATTCTAACAGCTGCCACTGGAGTCTAATCAGGCCTCAGGGCGTTTGTTGGGTGAGGCCTGTTTTCAAGAGATTATACCACCTCTCCCTAGGGCTTAACAGCAGCCCATTTCTGATGTGAGTTTGATTCTCAGGAGTCTCCCAAGAAAAACAATCATGGGGTTGAGGGGCTGGTCCTCACTCACTGCAGACCAGGGGCACAGCCTTCCCAGGATTAGTTTCTGAGTGTACTCACAACTGCTTGCTCAGATTCCTATCCCTCACCAACTGGGCACATGAGCTGCCAGACACAAAGGAGAAGTGAACTGGGCTCCCCTTTACCCTTCCAATTTGAATCCCCTTGAGTATAGTCTGCTTTAAGCTTGTTTCACTCATATTCTACCAGACACAGTTTAGGTCACATGATAGGTGCCTTGTGGGTATTTTCACAGTTTTTGTTGTTGTTGTTATTTATTTATTTTCTTCCTGATATCCTGGGGCCCCATAGTCACAGCTCCAAGTCATTAATGCCAAGATGGCTCCTGCCTCAGCCCTCTGCTTTCCAGGTAAGACACAGAGCATGCTTTTCAAGCACCAGTGGACAGTGATGAGCTAAGTTGAGGCAGCATTTTAGTACTCAGCCTTTTCCATATCAAAACTGTGTTCCCCTTCCTTATGTCTGTGGCACCTACATGGCCCTGGGTCAGCTTCGATGTATTCTTTCTTTTTTGTTTATTGTACCCAAATTTCTGAGTCTCTAAGCCACGTTGAGTGTTAAATATTGAGTTTTAGTGAAGTCCCTCTTTCGCCCATCTCACTAAGGAGCTGTCCACCTGCTGCTTTATTCCCAGGCCATGGCAGAGTTGGAATGCAGCTTTCCTCAGCACCACCATCTTCCATTCCAGTAGAGTATTTTACAGTTTCCTTCAAATAGGTTTTTCACAATTCTAGTCAAGTTTTCCCAAAACATCTCATATATTTTGTTACTGTTGTAACAGATTTCCTTTTCAATTCTATCTACTAACTGGTTGTTTTTTGTACATGTAATGACTATGGATTTTCTTTTAATTTTGAAATAATCTCAGACTTACAGACAAATCACAAGAGCACACAAAGAACTTTGTTCTCCTGAACTATTTCAGAGTGGAGTTACTGGCAGGGTGCTCCATAACTCCCCCAAAACAGTAGTGCTTAATTCTCACACACAAGAACATTCATATAGCCACAATACAACCATCAGAATCAAGAAACTAACATCAGTACAACCAATACACTTTAATCCTCAGACGGTGAGAAACCTGGTTAAGTCATCTGAATATTTACTTATTTGATACATGCTTCCACCACTGACATCTTTTTCTATTGTACCCCCTCCTCTCTATATCCAGGTTCTGATGCTCCACAGCAGGGAGCTCTTTCATGACAATACCTGCCTCACTCTACTCAGCCTGCTCTGACAAGTACACTACCTCCCCACATGTGGCCCCTTTTCCCCACTTGAGCTCCAATACTATTTAACAGACAAGCCTCCTTCATGAACATCTTCTGTGGAGAGACACCCATGGAGCTACTTGAGGGGTCCTCACTGGGTACCAAGCCATGGAGACTTATATTTTTTTCCTTGGGAACTATCCCAGTTCTCCCATGCATATCAGATCACCCAAGGCATGAGATCTCTGTGTTTGCTCTACTGGAGAGACAGCTCTCATAGCTCTAGAGTTGAGCGTAACCGTAACCCACTGGGAACTGGACAGCCCACCTCCTACATTATTTGACAAAGAACATTCCATGGAAAATCTTTGATGTTCCTTAACATAAGCAGAGCAAGTGCAGCTCCATCTCACTCTTTCTACTGTAGAAACCTGATCCCTAAGATAGTCTAGCCATCCAGCTCCTGCTTTTTAAAAATTACTTTCTATGCCCTGTGGATTTTTCGCCACCTTTTCTTTCTTAACCTTTATTTTGTAGCCAGCCACTCCATGATGAGGAACTTCAATTCCGTCACCTCCATGGGATATGGTCAAGAATCTTCCTCATCCTGCTTAGACCTCCATGCTTTTTGTAGGGATGTCCACAGCCATGTCCTCCTCCCTTTATGTGTTCCGACATGTGAAGTTCAAATGCAAAATGCAGGTATCTGAGCTTATGTAATGTGGTGGGGGTGTTCATATTGAAGAGAAGAGTGATGTGAGTGCCTTCCACAAAGGCATGGATATGTCTCCCCCCACAGCCAGGACACTGTTGACAGCATACCTTATTTCTTTAAGTTTCTGTTACTTTTTTTTTAGAACCAATGATTGAACTCAGGGTACTCTACCATTGAACCACATCCCCAGCCCTGTTTTGTATTTTATTTAGAGTCAGGGTCACACTGAGCTGCTTATCACCTCTCCATTGCTTAGGCTGGCTTTGAACTAACAGTCCTCTTGTCTTAGCCTCCTCAACCATTGGTATTACAGCTGTGCACCACTGTGAAAGCAAGTTTCTGTTACTTTTGAGAGAATTGAGATCAAAATGTTCTAACTGTGAATTTTTCATGATGGCAACGTCAAAGCAGTCACTTTCCTGGCTGCTACCTGGCATGAAATCAAGAAAGCAGACAGGTAGCTTGCTTTTCAGTAAGTAAGGTACTGGAAACCTTTAGGGACACTATAAGTCCACAGAATAGAAACTCTACTGCCTCAGACCCATACTGCTAGAAAGGTAGATACATTTAAAAAAAAAACACATGAAAAATCAAGGGAAAAAAATGTCCCAAACAAACCAAAATACTCCTATAACAAAATCCAACAACACCACAGTGGAAGGAATGTTAGAGAAGGAATTTAGAATGTATATAGTTAAACTAATCTGTGAAGTAAAGGACAGTATAAGGAGTGAATGCAAAGAGAAAATACAGGAAGTGAAATATCACTTCAATAAAGAGATGAACATTCTAAAAAACTCCCAAATAGAAATCCTAAAAATACAGAAATCAATAAAACAAATTAAATTTTTAATTGAAAGAATCACCCAGAGACTAGATCACTCGGAGGACAGAGTTTCAGGCAATGAAGACAAAATATATACTTTTTAAAACAAAGTTGACTATGGAGGAAAGATGTTAAGAGGCCATGAACAGAACTTTCAAAAATATAAGATAACCTAAAAAGACCAAATTTAAGATTTATAGGGAAAGATGAGGCACAGAGACACAAGTGAAAGACACAAACACAATCTTTTCAATGGAATAATATCAGAAAATTTCCCAAACCTAAAAAATGAAATGGAAAATCAAATACAGAAGGCTTACAGAACTCCAAATACACAAAATTCCAACATACCCTCAACAACATACCAATAATGTTACCATTATTATGAAAATGCTAACAAATGCTAACATACAGATTAAGGATAGAATCTAAAGGCTGTCAGAGAAATATTACAGGTAACGTTTAAAGGGGAACCAACCTGGATCCCAGCTGACCTCAATCCAGAATCTCAGAGCCAGAAGATATTGGATTAATGCATACAAAGCTCTGAAAGAACATGGATGCCAACCAAGAATTCCATATACAACAAAATTAAGCTTCAAATTTGAAGACAAAACAAAAAACTTCCGTGGAAAACAAAAGTTTAAAGAAGTCACAAAGAGTAAGCCTGTACTACAAAACAGTCTCAACAAAATATTCCATGAAGATGAAATGGGGAAAAAAGGGAGGAGGGGAAAACATCAAAGAGAGGAATTACATTAAAGAAAAGGCCAATCAAAGGAAAAACTAATTCAAATTTAAAACCAGAAATAAACCAAAATGAATGGGAATACAAATCATATCTCAATGATAACCTTGAATGTAGATGGCCTAAACTCATCAATCAAAAGACATAGACTGGCAGATTGGATTAAAAAATAAGACCAACAATATGGGGTCTCCAAGAGACTCAACACATAGGCAAAGACATCTACAGACTGAATGTAAAAGCATAGGAAAAAACATACCATTCACATGGATTACATACACAGGCAGGGGTTTCTATCCTCATATCAGGTAAAGTAGACTTCAAGCCAACTTAATCAGAAGGAAAAAATAAGGACATTTTATACTGCTTATGGGAATCATGCATCAATATGACATAACATATGTATCCCCCAAATAATGGTGCATCTATGTACATCAAACAAACCCTTCTCAGTTTCAAAAAGTAAATAGACAACAACACAATAATACTGGGTGACTTTAACACACCTCTCTCACCACTGAATAGATCTCCAAACTAATACTAAATAAAGAAGCTATAGAACTAAAAAAAAAATAATGATTAAGACTTAAAAGACATATAGAGAATATTTCATCCATCAAAGACTGAATACACTTTCTTCTCAGCAGTATATAAATCCTTCTCTAAAATAATGTTAGCTTAGGCCACAAAGCAAATCTTAGCAAATACAAAAAAATAAAGATAATACCTTGCATCTTTATCATATCATAATGGAATTAAATTAGAAATCAAAGATAAAATAAAATCTAGAAGCTACTCTTAACACCTGGAGAATAAATAATATGCTATTGAATGATAGCACAGATATCAGAATGCGTAACAGAAAAAAATCAGGAATGAAATTTTAAAAATACTTACAGATAAATGACTATGGAAATACAATATATCAATATCTCTGGGACACCATGAAGGCAGTGCTAAAGTTCATTGCATTGAGCTCATTCATTAAAAGAATAGAAATCAACAAAAATATAACCTAACATAACATCTCAAAGCCCTAGAAAAAGAAGAACAAATCAACACCAAAAGTAGTAGATGGTAGCAAATAATTATAATCAGAGTTGAAATCAATGAAATTGAAAGAAAAGAAACAATCCAAACAATCAGCAAAACAAAAAGTTGGGTATTTGAAAAAAATTAGAAAATTTGATAAACCCTTAGCCAGGCTATCAAAGAGAAAGAAAGAAAACTCAAATTACAAAATTCACCATAAAAAAAATCACAATAGACACTACTGAAATACAGATGAAAATCAGAAGCTATTTTAAAAATTTATACTCTAATAAAATAGAAAGACATGCACAAATTTCTAGAGACATATTACCTACCCAATTGAATCAGGAAGACATAGAAAATTTAAACAGAACAATTTCAAGCAAAAAAAATAGAACATTCCATCAAAACCTTCCAAGAAAGACAAGCACAGGACATGACAGATTCTCAGCTGAGGTCTACAAGACTATCAAAGAAGACCTAAAACCAGTCCTCCTCAAATTATTCCATGAAGTAGAACAGGAGGGAACCCTTCCAAACTCATTCTATGAAGCTAGTGTCACTCTGATACCAAAACCAGACAAAGACGTATCAAGGACAGAAACTTCAGACCAATATCCTTGATGAACATAGATGCAAAAATTCTTAATAAAATACTGGCAAATTACATACAAAAACATATTTAAAAGATAGTGCACATGATCAAGTGGGTTGATTCCAGGGATGCAAGGTTGGTTCAACATATGGAAATCAATAAATGTAATTAATCACATCAATAGTTTTAAAGACAAGAATCACATGATTACCTCAATGGATGCAGAAAAAGCATTTGACAAAATACAACATCCATTCATGCTCAAAACACTAGAAAAACTAGGAATACTAGGAACATAGCTCACATTGTGAAAGCTATATAAGCTACACCTTAGGCCAACATTATTCTAAGTGGAGAAAAATTGGCAGCTTTCCCTCTAAAAACTGAAACAAGGCAGAGATGCCCTCTTTCACTACTGCTATTCAACATAGTCCTGGAGATCTCGCCAGAGCAATAGAAGAAAGAAATTAAGGGATAAAAATAGGAAAAGAAGTACTCAAACTATCCCTATTTGCAGATAACATGATTCTATATTTAGAAAGCCCAAAAACTCCACCAGAAAACTTATAGAACTCATAATAAATTCAGCAAAGTAGTAGGATATCAAATTAACACCCCGTAAATCAAATGTGTTACTATACATCAGTGATGAATCAACTGAAAGAGAAATTTGGAAAACTATCCCATTGACAGTTGCCACACGAAAAAATTGGGGAATCAATCCAACAAAGAAATGAAAGACTTCACAATGAAAACTACAGAACACTAAAGAAAGAAATTGAAGAAGACCTTAGAAGATGGAAAGATCTCCCATGTTCTTGGATAGGCAGAATTAATATTGTCAAGATGACCATACTTCCGAGAGCACTATACAGATTTGATGCAATTCCTATTAAAGTTTCAATGACGTTTTTCATAGAAATGGAAAAAGCAGTCATGAAATTTAGATTTTTAAGGCAAAATAAAAATAAGAAGCCAAAAATAGACAAAGCATCTTTAACAAAAAAAAGAAGCAGGAGTCATCAAAATACCAGACTTCAAATTATACTACAGAGCCACAGTAACTAAAACAGCATGGTATTGCAACAAAAACAGACATGAAGACTAATGGAACAGAATAGAAAACACAGAGATAAATACAGTAATCTCATTCTAAACAAAGTCTACATAAACATACATTGGAGAAAAAATAGCCTCTTCAATAAATGGTGCTATGAAAACTGGAAATCCATATGCAACAAAATGAAACTAGACCCCTATCTCTCATTCTGCACAAAACTCAACTCAAAGTGGAACAAAGTCTTAGGCACTAGAACAGAGACCCTGCACCTAATGGAAGAAAAAGTAGGCCCAAATCTTTACCATGTCAGCTTAGGGTCTGACTTCCTCAACAAGACCCCTAGAGCAACAAGAAGTAAAATCAAGAATCAATAAATGTGATGAATTCATACTCAAAGCTTCTTCTCAGCAAAAGAAACAATCAATGATGTGAAGAGAGAGCCTCCGGAATGGGAGAAAATCATTACCACCTGCACCTCAGATAGAGCATTAATCTCCAGGACATATAAAGAACTCAAAACACTTCACAACTTAAAAACAAATAACCCAATCAAAAAATGGGCAAAGGAACTGAACGGACACTTCAAAGAAGAAGAAATACAATGGTCAACAAATATATAAAAAAAATTTAACATCACTAGCAATTAGAGAAATGCAAATCAAAACTTCACTGAGATTTTATCTCACTCCAGGAAGAACAGCAATTATCAAAAATACAACAAACAATAAATGTTGGTAAGGATGTGGGGGAAAGATACATTCATATATTCCTAGTAGGACTACAAATTGGTGCAACCACTCTGCAGAGTGGTATGGAGATTACTCAGAAAACTTGGAATGGAATAACCATTTAACTCAGCTATCCCACTACTCAGTTTATATACAATGGATTTAATATCAGCATACTATACTGATGTGGCCACATCACTGTTCATGACAGCTCAATTCGCAGTATCTAAGCTATGGAACCAATCTGAGTGCTCTTCAATAGATGAATGGATAAAGAAAATGTAGTAAATATACACAACATAATATCAGTCATAAAGAGATAGATATTATGACATTTGCCAATAAATGGATGAAACGGGAAGCCATCAGATTTAGTGAAGGAGACAATCCCAAAAAACTAAAGGCCAAATGTTCACTCTGATATGTGGATGCTGACTCACAATAGGCAGAGGGGAGGCAGGAGTGGAGGTTCACACTATTGGTCAGGGAGAAATGGGGATATGGTGGAGAGATGGGAATGGGAATGGGAAAGACAGTACAATGAATCAGACACAACTTTCCTCTATTCATATATGAATACATGACTTGTGTAACTCCACATCATGTACAAATACAAAAATGGGAAGTTATACTCTATATATGTATGATATGTCAAAGAACATTCTACTCCCATGTTTCATTAAAAAGAACAAATTTTTTTAAAAGCACAGAGATGTTCCAAACGAACAATATTTTTGAGTTCATGATTCTTTCTTTCTTTCCATGCTGGGGGAATCATCAGGGTCATTTATGTAGCAAATGGTAGTGGGATGTCAGAAAGGTAGATCTCTGAACAGTGCACAAAGACTATTACTTTGGCTCTCTGGCATTGGATTCCAATTCACATGATATCATTCATTTATTAAACAGAATATCATTGGGAGAAAAAAACCTTCTTCCATTTCTGCATGGTTTAAACAAAGCAGACTGCCAAACTGATCCAAAGGCGATGACCTACTGGTTTCAGTTCCTCTGATCAACTTTACAAACAACCAAAGTGATTGGCAGATAATACTTTTCTAAATGACAGCAACTGTGTGTCTCCCATCCCACCAGCTTTTCTTACAGCATCATTTAATGCCCGCTCTTCAGGCAAGGTCTGTCCCTGGTTTTACTCTGGGTGGGGTTGAGATTTGTGCAAGCAATGAAATATGGTAGAGTTGATACCACCTGGCTTTAAACTGTGGGTGAAAAAAGAACACAACTTCTGCTTCTTTGCAATTAGAGAGAATGGTCTCTCTGGAGAAGCCAATCATCATGTTGCAAGGAACAAACCCCTTCAGGGAGACCACATTGGCAGAACCTCCTGGAGAGGAAAGGAAGTTCCCAGGTGACAGCCAGCATAAGCATTGACCTGTGAGGCAGGGAGCCTTCAGATGATTCCCCTCTCTGCATCTCAAGACCAGCCTGCTGACACAGAGTGGAGCAGAGACAAGCTATCCTCAGCAACCATGACCAAACTGGGCTTCCTGGGCAAAGGATATGTCATTGTTGTTTTGAACACTGAGCACATGGGTCACTGGGGAACACTGTCTTCAGCATTGCTCCCACCCCATTCTGCCCATCCCTGTAACATCAACCCCACCATCTTATCTATTCACTAATATTTTCTTCTTTTCTGCCACAGCCAAAGAATTTCATCTCCAATATCCTAAGTCTTATGAAGAAAAGGGTTTCAACAAATTATCATCCTTCCATGATCATCATTCAATGAGAACCACAGAAATAAACATATTTCTGAGGCCACAGGACTCACTTTAGCCAATGTTTAGCACCTATAGCACCCCATATTGTGACCATGTGTTTCTGTTTTCTGCTTCTGTGGTCAGCACTGAATCAAGAGTGGTGGGTGCTTAGGTGTGGCTAAAGTCTAACTCAAGCATCAGATCTTGATCAGACAGTGAGGCAAGGGTGAGATCATCTCAGACGAAAAAGCCCCCACACACCAGAAGAGAACACTGGGAGTTTAAAGACCAGGACGACACAACAACATCTTTGACCAGAGAGGCCTTCCTGGGAAGATGAAGCCACTCCTGCTCCTGTTGGTCTTTCTTCTGTGCCCAAGGGCAGAGGCAGGTGAGTGACTATCCCCAACAACTGAAGGCCAACCCCAGGCTCAGCCCTGCTCAGATGCTGCACCCCACCATCCTGGCTTATGTGTACCTCCAGCAACTTTCTGCTTAGCAAGGTAAACCTCACCCAAAGACTGGCAGGTCTCATGGGGATGGAAGCACAAGGGAGGAGTAGGGCAGAAGGCTGGTCTCCATAAGAGGCACTGGGGAACCTTCCCCTTCCCCAGCTCTACCTTTACCATCTGGATAGCAGGATCTTTCACAAAGACATATGAAAAAATAATTCCCCATAGAGAAAGGGGAGAAAGGTGCTGGCTTCTGTGGTCAAGGTAAGGTTCACTAATTTCTAAATTAATGTCTTAAAATCTACCCTCAATCTCCACCTGCTCCTCCAAACTTTATCATTCTCACACTGCACAGGAATGCAGCCATTTGATCTCAGAGTCATGGGCATTCTCGTCCCCTTAACAGTTACATGTGCCTTGATTCAGCCCCATGTTCTCTCAGGTCATTTTCAGTTACAGATGGGTGCAATGGCTTTGTCAGAACCCATCTTCCCTGATGCTCACAATCTCACCAGCACTACCCCTCCAAACCTCAGCCACAGGATACTCAGGAGCCATTCCTTCACACAGCCAAGACCTTTACTGGGCACCTACTTGGTGTCTGGCTCCAGCAGACAAATATAAAACATGACACAGCATCCTGACTTTATGTGCAGAACCCAGTAGGAGCTCAGTGGGATCTAAGGAGGAAAGAAGACTGAGACACTTCAGAGGAAGGACTGACAAGGATCTGTAGGGACTTTGCTACTTGTTCCAAACTCAAATCCTGTCAGTCAACATTGACATCTAAAGCAAGGACTGCCCTGCTCTTGGTCAGAGGGAGTATCTGAGTCTTGTGGGTCACTCTTCAAGCCAGGAATGCTGCCTGACAAACACTCAGGGCCCCATGTTTGCTGCTGCTGGCTACTTAGACCCTGACCCTAGGGACATGTATAAGGGCTTGAGCAGCCAGGGCTACATAGCAAGTGAGGAGACCAGGGGCAGGGCCAGAACAAAGGAGCATGGAGAGGGTCTTCTGATGAGGTCAACTTCCTGCTTGAAAAAGTGCTTTTGCACAAATGGAGGGGACCTATCAGACAGACACTTCTGTGCTTATGCTCCGAAGTGGGGGATTCAATAGTAAAACTAAAACAGATATGTGTACTGATGGGACACCAATCAATAATAGTGAGGAGAAGGTAAACAGGGAAGGGGGTAAGGAAAGAAAGGAAATTTCAGAGACCATAAAAGAATAAGGGAAACTATCCCACCAGATTCCCAGCTCTGGGAATGTCTGGGGACATTCTCTTCAGAGAAATCTGCCTGATGCTCTTGCAATAAACCTGCTGCTTGCTTGCTCTCTCTGCATGCTGTTGGTCAATTCTTTGCTTATCAAGGCCAATGAACCCCGCACCCCTAGATGGTAATACCACCACACTCAATCCTTCCCTCCCTGGAGTTGATCCCAGTCTCCTCTCTTCAGCCTTTGGCTCCATCAGCACCAAGGGCAGGACAGAACTTTTCTTTCAGGCAAAATCATTGGGGGCCAGGAAGCTGTGCCTCATTCTCATCCCCACATGGCATTTCTTCGTATCCAGACTCTAAACACAACAGAACGATGTGGGGGTTTCCTTGTATGTGAGGACTTTGTTGTAAATGCAGCCCACTGCTGGGGAAGGTAAGTTGACCTTTCTAGAGAAAACTCCACAGGGTTTTTTTCCCCTTCTTTGGGGATGAAGACAAGAGCTCTGTGGAGGGCAGGTAAGCTCTGGGGAGAGAGGAGCAGGTCAGTGCAGGTGGCTTGTTATACAAAGGGAGAACGTGGATCAAGGCTGGATGGGAAGGAGGCAGATTTTCCCCAAGAGCCCAGAGTGCACATGTGAGAAATTCAAAGTCTCACCTGGAGACACCTGAGCTCTGTGCATGACTGAGCACACTCCATCTGCTCCAGGAACTGCACCAGCCCTGGCTGCCAGAGACACTCAGCCCAGAGTCCTGTTCCCCTACACGTCCTCCCAACTCCACCCTGCCCGGGCCTAAGCTAACCATTTTTCCTTCAGGAATCCTGAGCTGTATCCCCTGTGACTCTACCTCCCTCTCTGCTCTTGGTGCAGTTCCATCAATGTCACCCTGTGGGCCCACAATATCAAAGAGAAAGAGAGGTCCCAGCAGATCATCCCTGTAAAAAAAGCCTTCCCCCACCCAGATTACAACAGCAACTATTCCAATGACATCATGTTACTGCAGGTAAGGCATGTCATTCCAATGGGTCTTGCACACTTTAATCCTGGAAGAATAAATCCTCATGTCCTTCTGTCCAACCATCCTTCCTAAAATGAAGCCTTCACTTGTCCCAGTGCCATGAAGATGGCAACCCCATGACTGTGTGGATTTTCGTGAGCGGTGGGTTGATCAGAATTTCCTTTATCTGCCTTTAGTTGGAAAATAAGGCCAAGCTGACTGCTGAGGTGAGCCTCCTCAAGTTACCCTCAGAAAATTCCCAGGTTACACCAGGGATGGTGTGCACTGTGGCCAGTTGGGGACGCATTGGCCAAAACATATCCACAACGAAACTGCATGAGGTACAGCTTGAAATCCAAAAGGACAAGGAATGTCTCTCTCATTTCAAAGAACCATACAACTCCACCATCCAGATTTGTGTGGGGAACCCAAAAGAGAAGAAGGCTTCCTTTAAGGAAAGTTCACCTGTATTGGCTATTCCCTGCCTTGGACACAGCAGAGTTTGATGAAATCCAGGGCAAAGGGAACTAATCATACCCCTGTGTACTAAGCCTTTCACCAATTCAGTCTCTGGTCCTGGGGTCAGTGGAGACTGACTGCCCTTTGGTCACTTCATGGACAGAGACTTACTGGAGAAGGAGCATCAGTCAACTGGAAGGAATAGTCAGGGTCAGGCTGGAGCCCCCTACCTGGGGAGGGGACAGTATGGGACCTGGAGCAGGCCTGCTAAGGCTGTCCTTTCTCTGCCCACAGGGAGACTCAGGAAGTCCCTTTGTGTGTAAAAATGTGGCCCAGGGCATTGTGTCCTTTGGGCAAAAGGAGGGGACACCTCCAAGTGTCTACACGGGATCTCAAGCTTTCAGCGCTGGATGGAAAAAACAATGAAATTCTTCAAACTCCAGGCACAAGACTGAGAGGCCTCCAGGATTGACTTTCATCTTCTCTTGAACAAAGCCCCAAAGTGTACTGGGTGGAGGAGTCGAGGGGAGACTGCCGGGTGCTTAATAAACTTTCATCTCTAGAACAGAAGTGCTAGATTCCTCCTTTCTTCACCAGCATAACATTCTGTAAGGTGCTGACTGTATGTCCAGCAGGAACTGCTCACATTTATGATTCCTTACATTCTTCCCCTCAGGCACACTCCACCTTCCACCTCTAGAATATAAAACCTTGCTATGTTGATACTGGCTCCAAATTAGTGTTCAATGCCAGCTCCCTGCAGCAGGCTGAGTTTAAGCTACCCAGGAAAAAAGGACCCTCTCTAGACAAAACTCATTCCTACAGTGCCATCTTACCTCATTCTGTACCTACATTCCTGCCCTACCCACCTTCAGGGCCAATATGAAGACACAAAAGAACCCAGATTTGGAAAAGAAATTGCATAATTCCCACCCTAATGGTAATCGGTAGGAGCCTTTTGGAAAGGTGTTTCATGCAGGGCTCCCTCTCCAAGTCAGCACAACTGGCAGCTTGGAAGCATAAACAGTTTCAGGAAGAATTTTCAGTGTCCCCAGATGCACCTTAAGTGTCTGTCACTGCCCTGTCATGGGGCCAGAGCCCAGTGCAGTGTCTGGTCTCCTGAGAGCCCATCCTCCCCTCAAATGACCTTCCATCTTAGTCTGAGCCAGCTTCTCTCCACCTCCCATGTCCAGGTTCCCTGGAATCCTGTGAGGATCCAAGCACCCTTTCTATCTGTGTTTACCAAGATTCTTATCCTTGATGAACCTTGAGCACTAGCTCACCTTCTGCCCCATTCATAAAGGACCAGGAGGCAGGGTATGTCCTCAGAACTCTAGTTTCTGAACAGTTGTTTAAAAACAATCCTGAATGATAACCTAGACTTAGAAAATAGCTTTCACCTGGGTCAAAGCCATGTGATTCAACAGAGCCCAACAAAGACAGATCACACTCAGCCGCCTGATCCCTTATAGGCTCTTCCTTTTGGACACCACTGACAGTCTGGCCTCTGGAACAGAACTCACTGATTGGTACTCTGGACTATAACGTCCATCTAAGTGAGACAGCCTGCCTCTGTAGCAGGACCAAAGCAGTATTCTGCATCAACCAATACATCAGTGCTCCTTGAGCAAATACTGTGTGCCAGGCAGTAGGGTCCCTGCAAAGCAGCAGTCATCATGGAATCCATATGGTTTTTCTGTGGCTTTCCTGCATCTGAGCTTAAAATTTACAAGAATCACAGTCATCTTTTTTTTTTCAAGATAATAAAACTTATTTGAATTGTCCTGATGTTACATGGTACAGTTCGGGGGTGCATTATCACAGCAGACCCAAGAATTGCTGATTATGGGGTCTAGTCTATCATTGGTTAAGAGCATTTCCTCCCAGGAGGCTGGAGGAAGATGGTGAGGGGGAGAGGATTGTGAACAGGACTGTCCTGAGGTAACTTTTTTTTTTTGATCTCTGATTGTTTTTAATTATCTTAAATCTTATGGTAAAAATTTTTACAAATTTGTACTGATGGGTGTATCTCTTTTACCTTAATCTTTCCATCTAATAAGTTGGCAAAAAGCACCACTACCAAACACCTAGATGTTCCAAAGTATTGTTTCTGAACAGTTGTTTAAAAACAATCCTGAATGATAACTTAGACTTAGAAAATAAAGAATTAAAAAGTAAAGTCTAACTTGTTATTGTATTATGCTGACTTAAAAGCATCTGAACTTATGGATCAGCTACAAAATGTGAGAAGTGTTAAATATTCTTTATTTAATATCATACATAAACTACACTAAAATGTCTTTCCATAAGGAAAGAACATCATTTTAGATACAGGGAATTCTAATTAAATTGGCATGGTCAACAAAAATATAAAGTAGACACTGCTTCCTTATCTTCAACCACTGCCTTTAATAGGGTAATGAACACAAATTGAAACAAATGTGAATCATGCTTGGTTCTGAGAGAGTGAAGGGATTTCCCCCATATTTAAACATATTCACATAATCAGTTCTATAAAACTAAATATAAAACCAGTTTTCAGACATCATTCACCATTTTTGTGAAATACTGAACATTACTAATTAAGTCCAACCATAACTTTAAAAAGTGGAAACAGTGATAGAATTTACTGAAGTGGGAATATAACCAAATATTAATTTAACTACAAGTCAGTTTTACTTAAATCAGGATTTAAGTAAAAATATTTTGTCAGTCATTCATGATCTGATTTCTGGTGTATCACATCAATTAAATTATGGTGCACATAAAAAAGCCAAGAGATATTTCTGTTTGGTAATAAATAAGGCAGTAGCTATTACTCATTAGTGGCTTTTTTGAGGTAAACTATTAGGTCTGCCCTTCTCCCTTCTTCTTAATGCCACGAAGACACATTTTTGTTCTAGGGATGTACTTTTTGGGATTCTCCAAATACTCCATCAGTGTATCCTCTCCCCAGGTGATGCCTTTGTTCTTGTTGGCTTCTGTATAAGAGAATCCAGCAGCCTGACCTGTCTTCTGCCCAAACAGTCCATGGAGATTTGGCCCAGTCTTGTGCTTGCCTCCCTTTTCCATGGTGTGGCACTGGGCATATTTCTGAACAAAAATCTTCTTGCCTTTCTCAACATCACCCATTTTTAATTCCTTCTTTCGTCGCTAGCGCAAAGAAAGTTCCCAATCAGAAGCCAGACACCCCACTCTCTAGCCCAAGGACACACCGGTCTGTATCAGTCCTGAGGTAACTTTTTTATTTTAATATTTTTAGTTGTAGATGGACGCAATATTTATTTTTATTTATTTATTTTTATATAGTGCTGAGGATCAAACCCAGTGCTTCGCACATTGCTAGGCAAGTACTCTACCACTTAGCCACAACCCCTGCCCCTGATTTAGCTCTTATGGAGTGAAAATGAACATTGTCAACAAACTCAGATATGAAAAATATTCATATTTTCCTGAAATCTGGGGCCTAACTTTAAGCCTGGGCCAGTGTGAAATGTAACCCTAGTTATTACTGAGACCTAGCCTTCTTACCCACAATTGAACCAAAATAGGCAAACTTACATCTATGTGGAAAATGGAAGCTCCTCTAATCATCAAGACATAACACTTAAAGTCTGACTGAATTGCTGCATGTTAAGCCAGACTGACAAGGACACACCAATCCAACCCTCAGAGATCTTAGCCAGGCTGGTGGTTGCAGCAGAGAGAGCCTGGGCTTCAGGCTACAGTCAACACTTTCCCCTTCCTGCTCCATCACACTCTTTTAGTTTGGGTAAAGCATCTCTCTGCAATCATGATATCCTCAAAAGATGGAATCTTCATCTCTTTGCCCATCGAGCCACTCTCTGGCTTAATCTCTTTCACAGCACACAACTTTTTCAGACACACACCAAAAAAATAAATAAATAAAATAAAAAACCTGCTGAGACAGATACACAAGAAGAACTTGGTTTTCTGCATGTGACAGAAAGCACAAAATGAAAAGAAAAAAATTCAGGCATTTCAAAAGATTACAAACAGGGCATACATTTTCAAATTGGGTGATGCATTTATTTATAGGAATATATTTTGTGACTAGAGTGTATGAAGATAATAAGTGTCACAGGCCCAGAGTCTCCTTTAATGGAAAAAAAAAGCCTAAAAATGAAATATCTGACCCCAGTTGGGTCACACAGACAGTTTCCCACAGAGCAGTGCTAGGCCCAGACCTCCCAACATCAGAGAAGGTCTCTTTCAGTCACGGGATCAGTCCTCCCTCAACTCCTCCTCAGGGCCAGATGCCTTCAAGACCATCTGACACTACCTAATGGCAGTCATCAAGAATACGAACAATAATAAGTTCTGGAGAGAATATGGAGAAAAAGAAACTTTTTTACACTGTTGGTGAGATTGTAAATTAGTACAACCACTATGGAAATGAGTATGGAGGTTCTTCAAAAGTCTAGAACCACCATATGACCCATCTATACTACTCCTCAGTATATATCCTGAAGAATTAAAGTCATCATACTACAGTGACACATGCATACCCATGTTTATAGCAGCACAATTCACATTAGCCAAACTAGAAACCAGCCTAGGAGTCCATCAACAGATAAATGGAGGAAGAAAATGTGGTATATAAACACACTAGAATTCTATTCAGGCATAAGAAAAAAAATGAAATATTTTATTTGCCCAAAAAATGGATGGAACTAGAGACCATTATCTTAAGTGAAATAAGCCAAACTCAGTAGGTCAAGGGTCATATATTTTCTCTCAAATGTGAAAGCTAGAGAGGAAAAAGGAAAAGAAAGTTGGAGGGGATAAAGATCACATGAAAATCAAAGGGAGATCAGGAGAGAAAAAACGACCACAGGAAGAGAGGAGGGAAAGGAAGGGGGAATGCTGGGGAGTAATATTAAATAATATGGTTATATATAGTGTGTGTACAAATATGTAATAACAAATTCCATCATTATGTACAACTATTATACATCAATATAAAAATGTGGAAAGAGCAAAAAGGAAAAAAAAAAACATCTGATACTAACCCCACATGAATTTCTAGCCTCCCAGCCAAAGAGCTTTTCAGCATCTGCTCAGAAAACTCCCTGGAGAGGAAGCTCCTGGCTTGCCAGTCAGCTGCTCTCTGGTAGCTCTAGGCTAAGCGCCTACTCTAGTTGAGCTGCTCACTGGGAAGTTCTCAGCTTGCCAGCTTCCCAGTGCCCTGGACTGTAGGCAACACTGGCTAAATTACTTAACATGTTCTCTAGCTTACAGACAGGGTTGGCTATCTAAGTCTCCATTCCTTAAGTGATTTCTTTCCAAAAGTACAGTCTGGAAAGAAGGAAATAAAAAGAATAACGTTACAGTGAAAATCTGATAAATTACTACCTTGGCCATGTGACGAAGGTCAATGTCAACATTCATAAAGCATGTTGATATCATTATCCAAAGTACATGTATGAAGAATCGAATTGGGTGTCAACATACTTTATATACAGAGATATGAAAAATTGTGGTACGTATGTGTAACAAGAATTGTAATGCATTCTGCGGTCATTTTTTTAAATCCACAAAAACTAAATAAATCATGTTGATAATATGTAACCTTGATTTGGAGAGATGAAGATGGCATTGACCTCTGTAATCTTCCTCCCAAACCCCATAACTCTGCTCCAATTATAAGAGAAACATGAGACAGATCCCAGTACAGGGACATGCTACAAATTCCTGACCAGCATCCCTCAAAACTCTCAAGGTCATTAAAAGCAAGGGGTTCGAGAACTATCACAGCCAAAAGGAGTCAAACTGTAATGTAGTATCCTGGAAGTGATCCTGGATCAGAGAGGGTAAAAACTGAAGAAATCTGAATGAACTATGAACCTTCTTAACAATAATTGATCAATAGAAATTCATTTATGTAACAAATATAGCATACTAATATAAAATATTAATAACCACAAAATTAGATATGGAGTCTATGAAAGCTTTGTGTCATCTTCACAGTTGTTCTGTTAATCTAAACTACTCTAAACAACAGTTTATTAAGAAGTAAAATAACCCAGTAAGAGGAATGCTCTCTCCTTAGAGAGGAATGTGCTCCATATATTATACACTAAAGCTTAAAAGACTTCAACATAGCAGAAAAATACACCAAAATTTTTGTTGTCACTAGTGATCTTAATTTTTGGTTGCTTCACTTTAAAATACATAAATAAAATCACATGCTGCTTATTAAAGTATTTTAATACTCTTGTGAATTGCTTATCATGTTTTATGTTAAGTGACTAAATATAGAATATCAAATAGCATATTTAATATTGTCACAACTATTCAAAATATATGTTATAGAGGAAAATACACAGGTGTGTTTAACCCAAAGGAAACTCATTATAACAAAGATCTGCCTCAAAGATATCTTATAGACTATTGGATATTTTCTACCATTTTTCAATACAAAGGAATCTTATTCTCAAAACTTCCACGTAGGAGGAAAAGACTAAACTGAAATAAGAAGTGGTTTAATGAATGTCTGACACTGATCAGTGTGCTTAGAAAATGGGAAAATGTCCAGATATAAAAGTCATGCATATTTACCATAAAAAGCTAGTTAAATATGGAATATGTAAATGAGAAGAGCAAAGTTTTGGGAGCATCAACATTAATGCTTAAGCATGTCTCCCGCATAGGTGTTGGTAAGATACTTTGTCTTTGGAGCAACTGGAATGTTGATAGTTCTTTCAGTGACTTCTTCCTATCCAATCAGGCCACTTGATTTTGATAGCCTCAATATTCATTTTAATCCAATGAATATCAAGTCCAGGACTTTTGTTCAAAACTGAGATATTAATTTCAAAGAGGAAATTCTAAACATTTAGAAAATATGAGGTTGTGGTGGTGGTAAGACAGGAAGGATTACTATTTGGGTTTTTTGGATATGTCCAACTCCACATATTCCTAGGGCAAGTCAAAACCTCTCTTATTACCAAGCACATTTCACCAGAGCCCTGGCCATCTTTTGCTCTGAGCACAAATTTTCAGTCTGTGCCAATCAATTATCAGCTTTACAAGGGCAGGATCCATGTCTCTCTTATCCATGTATCTACCCTGCCAAACAATTATTCATGATCTTATTAGGATGGAAAAAGACCCAAGAGCTGAGAAAAGAGGACTTTCTTGGTTCCGTTCAGTCAGAGGAGGGTCTCAGCTCTTCCAGTAGTTGCAGCCACAACCTCATCACCCTCCACCTCCTTGTTCTTTATTCTTCCTTTGGCCTTGTGACTCAGCAGTAGAGATGTCAATGTGGTGACAGTGTCATTTTCACCTAAACCAAACCAGAGTACCTCTACAAACCAGCTTGCACTATAACACCCATCAAAACCAAAGGAGCACAGGTCTAAGATATCTGTGAGGTCACTGAGCTCACACCTTCTTCGTGTGTCGATTGGGTTGGAGTAAGGGATTTGAGCCCACTTCTTTCTTCTGCCTTCCCAGGCCCCTAGTTGCTCCCCTGTCTTGGGCAGCACCCTCCTCTAACATTCCACTAGTCCTGGATCCCACCAGCACTGGACAATCCACACCTTCTCCTCCAGGGGCTTTGTCTGCTCTGATCTGAGCAGCTCTGACCCAGGCAGTTTTCTGGAAGGAGCCATCACTCCTGCTCCTATTGACCTTTCTTCTGGCCCTGGAGCTGAGTAGGGAGTGACCATCCTATTCCAGAAACCCAAGCCCATCTCACAAAATCCCCTGTACTCTGGATTTTTCTACTCAGCATGGGTCAGAAATTTTCCTCAACCTGAAGCCAGGGACTTTCTGAAGCCCAGTTTCCATCCCAAACCCTCACTAACAAGTCTGTGGCTGGCTAGAGACTCATCAAGAATAGCAGAAGGGAGGGTATTTTCTAGAAAGTTTACTAGGTGTTAACCTTTCCCTGGACTTTTTCCTCCATTATCCACAGAGTGGGTTATCCTTAAAGAGAAATTTGATATAAAGATCCAAAAGATAAATAATTCAAATCCTTCACTCCAACCCAAGAAAGGGACCTCAGACCACCAGCGTGCAGTTCAGAAGAGGTTACTGAACCCAGCTTAAGAACCAGTTGCATTACTCAGTGCTATCCTCCACGTCCTAAAAAGCCAGGATGCAATTGATCTTAGTAACAACATGACTGCATCCAACTTTTCCATAAACTTGTCTCCCTACTAGGCCTTTGCAGTTCAATTTTAGTTGGCCTCTCCACTTCTTTCTTCTGCCTTCCCAGGCCCCTAGTTGCTCTCCTGTTTGGGACAGAATTCTCTTCCAACATCCCACCAGTCCTGGATCCCACCAGCACTGGACAATTCCAGCAATCCCACCACGCCCTCTAATTGGAGGTCATTCGTTCATGCAGCTATAAATATTTACAGAGAACTCAGTATGTGTTAAACTCTAGAACATGAAGACTTTAGAAAATCTAATGCCATAAGTCATGGGTAGATTAGAAGATGGCACAACATATCTCCATATATGTGCTGAAAGCAGGGCAGAGGACAGTGTCCCCCTGTTTCATTTCAAAGTTCTGAGGTTTGAGGATCAGAAAAAAAGTCATTTTGCCTATAAAGAGTGCTGCCTACAGAGCCTATCACTCATCCCTGCTGTCTACAAGCACTATAGATTCCACCCTCAAACACCACCTTTCTTCCTGACCACAGCTGATCCCACTCACCCATCTTTTCTTTCAGAAGAGATCACTGGGGGCCATGAGGCCAAGCCCCACTCCTAACCCTACATGGCCTTTTTTTAGTTTCTGGATAAGAAAGATAGAAGAGGTGCTGTGGTATCCTGGTGCAAGGGGACTTCGTTCTGACAGCTGTTCACTGCCAAGGAAGGTGAGGAACAGCAGCAAGCCCACACATCCTGAGACCCCCATAAGGATCCTTGTTCTCTCCCAGATACCACAGACAGCAGGAACTTCCAAGGTGCTGGTTACACAAGCCCCTGAGAACTCATCAAAAGCAGGACTGGGGAGATGAAATGAAAGGCTGAGAGATAGGGCAGGTAAGCTCTGGGGTCAGAGGGCGAGAGGTCAAGGCAAGCCGCACAGTTGAGAAGAGAGGGACCACAATGGACAATTAAAGCTGTGGTAGAGGTCGAGAGCATGCATTAGGGCCCCAGTGCAAACTTGAACAACTTCACAATTCTGACTAAAAGCAAGAAAGGGCCCCTGGAAGTCCTACTTCAGGGTCCTTGAGAGCAGAGGGTACAGCTCCTCAGCTGGGGCCTACTTCCTCAGTTTCCCCTCAGCTGCAGCCCCAACCTGCCCCTATTCTAGCCTGCTCTTCACAGTTCCTAGCTGTATTCTCTGTGATTCAACAACAACCCCCATCCCCACTCTGCTCTCTGCATAGCTCAATAAATGTCACCCTGGGGGCCCACAACATCACAAAGCAGGAGAGGTCCCATCAGATCATCCCCTGAAAAGAGCCATCCCCCACCCAGACTAAAATCCTAAATGCTTCTTCAGCGACATCAGGTTACTGCAGGTAAGGCCCTGCTCCTGCCCTCCCTGGTTCAGGTGTTCCGCAGGTGTTACTCCTCCCACTGTGACATTGCTCCTGGCCTCCCTTCCATCCTGACATCATGGTGTCCAGGCCCAGAGACCATTTTCCTAAACTGGACTCTGTTTCTGGTGCCCCTCAACTGAAGAAAAAGGCCAAGCAGAATCCCGCTGTGTAGCCACTCTGGCTGCCCAGGGGCAAGGACAGGATGAAGCCAGGGAATTTGTATCTTATGGCCAGCTGGAGGATGATGGACCAATTGGCACTTGAGTGACTCCACTTTAGCAGGTAGAGCTGACAGTGCAGGAGGACCTAGAGTACAAATCACTTTTCTGCCTTTACGACAATGCCATCAACATTTGTGTAGGGTAGCCCCAAGAAAACAAAGACTGGCATCAAGGTGAGTTTCCAGCATTGCACAGACAGAACTCAGGGAAAGAGGAATTTGGAGTAGGTCTGAGGTATGAGAATGCCCAAATCCTCATGCCCCTAGCTCAGAATTTGGGCCACCTGGGTTCCCCCGGAATCCAGTCTTCAGTCCACTCCCTGAGTGGATCAGGAGTGGAAGGTGAGGGAGGATCAGTCATCCCAAAGGAGAATATCCCTGAGGATTGCAGAGAAGGGTGTGGCCTGAGTGGAGCTGGAGAGAAAACTCAGGGTCAGGCCTGGGAGTGAGAGGGGCAAGTGAGTCTGACCCTGGCCCCCATCCCACACACACAATTCCCTAACAGGGACCACCCACCCCTAGGGAGGCCAGGGGACAGTGCCAGGAGGGGGCCAGTTTAGCAATTCTTCTCTCTGCCCACAGGGGGATACAGAGGAGTCCCTATGTGTATAACAGCATGGTCCAGGGCACTTTATCTTATGGACAGAAAACGAGACCTCTTCAGAAGTCGTCACCAAGGTCTCCCACTTCCTGCCCTGGATAAAGAAAACCACAAAGGACCTCCAACAGCAGGCATATGGCTAACCTTCCTCTGTGCCTGACCATCTTTTCTGAGGCAGAACAAGAATTCAATGGGGGCGGGCAGGATTGCAATAAATGGAACTCTAGAATGAATGTGCCTGAAGTCTTATTTATTCATTGAACCACTTTCAGTCTGCAACAGCATTGCTCTAGGCAGCCCTCTACCGTCAGTTCTGGGTTTCCCTTCCTCTGTTCTCCCCCAGCCCTCCCTCCTCCCTGAACTGCATGATGTACAGTTTCTCAACAATTTTTCCACCACACACTTTTCTTTTATTCTCAGCTCTACAAGGTTGGCTTCCCCACTGCACAGATGGGCATCTGTAGCATTAGAGGTGTACTCATATGCTCTTTCACACACTTTTCATACTTTGCCCTCAAAAGATGAATCTCTCTGGCCATCAGGAATTTCTTATCATCTCTAAGCTAACCACCTTTATCAAGCCCCCAACACTTTGGCAGAGAACAGAGGCAGGGAAATGGAAAGGGGATAATTCCAGGGACCCAGGAGACCAGGGACCATGCCCAGTTTCCTGTTTCCCAGGCCTTTCTCTCCAGTGGGACAGACTCCTCCCACCATCAGAGTGTCTGCAGCTTACAAGGCTGAAATGTCCCTCCAATGAACCTCAGGCTCACTCAGGCCCCATTTTCCTGCCCTGCCCTGGCCCCAGCACAGAGCTCAGTCAATCTTCCTCCTCTCCAGCTGGCCTTTCCACACTAGCCCCTGTTTTCCTTCCAGGTTCCTCTAGCCACCAGCTCCTTTTCCTTCCAGCCCACCCTGGTTCCAGTCAGCCTTTCTCTCATCTCCTTAACAGAGTTCTCCTCTACTGATTGTTCCTAACAGATTTGAGCTGACAACACACCTGATGCTCCCACCTCCCACCTGGGCAGGGCTGGACCAGCATCTTCCAGAGGCCCAGGCGTGGCCACCTCTGGTGGAGTCACTCAGCAACCTCAGCCCCTTTCAGCCTGGCCCATCCTGGGAACCCAGACTCCCCCTGCTGGCAACCTGAGGTTATTGCGGCCTATGAGCCATCCATTGATGGACACGGATTGATCTCTTTTATCTTTATAACAGGCACACAATAGACTATGTCTTCATCTTTGGAAGCTTAGAATAATGAAAATTTTTCCTCTAAATTTTCCTTGCACCAGACAAATCAAATTGGCACAGATGGATCTGTATTTGGAATCCACAAGAAATCTTGTTTTGAAAATAATTGAATTATCTGTATTCTATCTGTGTTGTGCATGACAACCACCACCACCCCCAAAAAAATGCTACAATTCAAGTATGAGACAGTTCATTGTGACCAAGATGACCTTATTCAGTATCCTGTATCCACTAGCTGGGTGTGGTGGGGCACATCTATAATCCCAGCAACTTTGGATCCTGCGGCAGGAGGATCTCAAGTCCCAGGTCAGCCTCATCAATTTAGTGAGGCCCTAAACAAATTAGTGAGACCCTGTCTCAAAAAAAAAAGGGCTTGAGATGTTGATCAGTGGTTAAGTGCCCCTGGCTTCAATGCCTGGTACAAAAAAAAAAAGTCACTGGTGAGTTACATGTAGACAAACATTGAATCAAGTGAGACCAACATCAAAAAGTAGAGCAACTTCATTATAAAGAATAACAAATAAAATTCATGGATATGATAAAATAAGTTTAGCACATTGAAAAACAGGAAAACAAATAGACATAATTCTCTTACAATAGTCAATGGCCAACTACGAAGTCTATCCCTGAGAATCACAACACTGGTAGCAGCACAGGTGACAGAGGAGTTAAATGCACAAGCAGAAATGAACAAGTGGGTATTAGAGGGTGCAGGAGCTTGCAGCAATCTCTCAACAGAAATGCAGAGACCACAGAAAGTCAGCACAGAGTCCCAGGGTATAAACCTGAGCCAGCAGCAGAGTGTACAAGGTTTTCACCACCAGAGCTAAGGGATGATAGTCTTGTAGGACAGTCCAGATGGTCAGTCTTCCCCTCTATACCAGACAAAAACACTGAGCATGAGATACTTCGGGAAGAAAAAATTTCCTTATAATAAACATAGCACCATGCAGACTGGCCTGCTTTTGATGGTACTTGTTTCTTTATAATGATTTCTATATAAGTTTGTTTATTTCTCTCTCTTGACCTAGTAACTTTCATTTCTAGGACTTTATCTTATGTGTGTGCATGTGAAAGTGTGGGTGTATAGGTGGGTTATTCATAAAGTTGTTCATCACGGTATTAAATTCCAAACTGTAATCAGTACTAATGTCCAAGTAGTAAAATGGTAGTCCATGGCACATTCATCTTATGCATTGTGCAGCCATTAACATTGACATTATCTACTGTTATAGGCTGAAAACATTAATAGGCAAGTTACTTTTAAAAAATACTAATAAACATTTATTAAAAAGTTAAAACTCACTGACTAATGTAAGTTAAAATATTAATAATTTGTGCTTATCTTATTTGGAAGGATTTTCAAAAATAAAAAATAATCAGATTCAGTGTGGACATTTGGAAAATGGAATTTTCTCACCTTGTGCACAAATATCCTTAAAAATTCTGTGCATCTACTCTAGAGGCTGAGGTGAAAGGACAGCATGAGCCTAGGAGTTCAAGATCAGCCTGAGCAACAAAATGAAACCCTGTCTCAAAAACAAGTAAGCAGGGCTGGTGTTATGGCTCAGTGGTAGAGCACTTAACTAGCATGTGTGAGGCACTAGGTTCAATTCTCAGCACAACATATAAATAACTGAATAAAGTAAAGAGGTACATCAACAGTAGATACATAGATAGATAGATAGATAGATAGATAGATAGATAGATATAGATAGATATAGATAGATAGATAGATAGATAGATTATTTTTTAAGTGAACAAAAAGGGGCTGGAGTATAGTTCAGTGATCAAGTACCTGCCTAGCATGCACTAGACCATGGGTTCCATCCCCAGCACAACAAAGACCCTTTTAAAAAAAAAAAAGAAGAAGAAGAAGAGCAACTTTGACCTAGGCATCAGCCACACCAAGAAAACTGGTACTTGTTTCTTTAGAATGATCTCTATACAAGTTTATGAGGTGAAAGGACAGCATGTGCTTGGGAGTTTAAGATTATTCATTAGAGTTTTGTTACAATAAAATCTTAGGAACAATGGCAATGTCCAGCACTATTTGAGGAACAGTTTTTTTAATTATGTATAATTAAACACTGCGAAATCCTTACAGATTGTTATAAAACTACATTTTGTCATATGGAAGAATGTTCACAGTATGTTTAAGACAGAGGCGATTATAGGTCAGTATATACTACAATAAAATTTTTGCTAATACACATATTTTCCTGGCAGGTGGTTTTCTTCCTACATGACTATTTTTCTAATTCTTTACAATTTTTTTAATTTTTATTTTATTTATTCTAATTATATATGACAGCAGAATGCAATTCAATTCATATTACACAAATAGAGTACAATTTTTCATGTCTCTGGTTGTACACAAAGTAGAGTCACACCGTTCATGTTTTCATACATGTACTTAGGGTAATGATGTCTGATTCATTCCACAGTCTTTCCTACCTCTGTCCCCCCTTCCTTCCCCTCCCTCCCTTTTGCCCTATTTAGTGTTCATCTATTCCTCCCATGCTCCTCCTCCCTACCCCACTATGAATCAGCATCCTTATATCAGAGAAAACATTCAGCATTTGGTTTTTTAGGATTCGCTAACTTCACTTAGCATTATATTCTCCAAATCTATCCATTTGCCTGCAAGTGCCATTATTTTATTCTCTTTTATTGCTGAATAATATTCCATTGTGTATATATACCACATTTTTTATCCATTCATCTATTGAAGGGCATCTAGGTTGCTTCCACAGTTTAGCTATTATGAATTGTGCTGCTATAAACATTGATGTGGCTGTGTCCCTGTAGTTTGCTGTTTTTAAGTCCTTTGGGTATAAACCAAGGAGCAGGATAGCTGGGTCAAATGGTGGTTCCATTCCCAGTTTTTAAGAAATCTCCATACTGCTTTCCAGATTGGTTGCATCAATATGCAGTCCCACCAGCAACGTATGTGCCTTTTTCCCCACAAACTCGCCAAGACTTATTGTTTGTATTCTTAATAGCTGCCATTCTGACTGGAGTGAGATGAAACATTAGAGTAGTTTTGATTTGCATTTCTCTAATTGCTAGAGATGTATTTGTTGGTTGGTTGTATATCATCTTCTGAGAAGTGTCTGTTCAATTCCTTGACCCATTTATTGATTGGGTTATTTGTTTTTTGGTGTTAAGATTTTTGAGTTCTTTATATACCCTAGAGATTAGTGCTCTCTCTGATGTGCATGTGGTAAAAATTTGCTCCCATTCTGTAGGTTCTCTATTCACTTCACTGACAGTTTATTTTCCTGAGAAGAAGCTTTTTAGTTTGAATCCATCCCATTTATTGATTCTTGATTTTAATTCTTACACTATAGGAGTCTTATTAAGGAAGTCGGGGCCTAATCCGACATGATGGAGATTTGGGCCTACTTCTTCTTCTATAAGGTACAGGGTTTCTGGTTTAATTCCTACTCCTTGATTCACTTTGAGTTGAGTTTTGTGCATGGTGAGAGATAGGGGCTTAATTTCATTTTGTTGCATATGAATTTCCAGTTTTCCCAGCACTATTGTTGAAGAGGCCATCTTTTCTCCAATATACATTTTTGTTGCCTTTGTCTAATATAAGATAACTGTATTTAAGTGGGTTTGTCTCTGTGTCCTCTATTCTGTATCATTGGTCTACAAGTCTATTTTAGTGCCAATATGAGGCCCGTTTTGTTATTTTTGCTCTGTAGTATAGTTTAAGGTCTGGTATACTGATGCCACCTGCTTCACTATTCCTGCTAAGGATTGCTTTAGCTATTCTTGGTCTCTTATTTTTCCATATGAATTTCATGATTGCTTTTTCTATTTGTATGAGGAATGTCATTGGGATTCTTATTGGAATTGCATTAAATCTGTATAGTGCTTTTGGTAGTATGGTCATTTTGACAATATTAATTCTTCCTATCCAAGAACAAGAAAGATTAATTTTAAATTTTATGTATTATTTAAATAACTCAAAAGACTGTTTACTAAATATACCTTGGGTTCTAAAATGATATCCACTAACAAACTTTTAATAAAATGAGGGGAAATGTTTATGTTAAACAATTTAAAATACAGGATTCAAAACTGAACATGTTGTGATCATCCCGATGTAAAAATATACAAAGAATAAAATCTAGATAGAAACATCTCTATTAACAATGGTCAGTTAGGTAGTGGGATTGAGACTGATGTATTTCTTCTTTCATGTTTTAATTTATTCAGTATTTTAAATGCTACAGTTATTAAAATAACTTTACTTAAAAAGAATATTTCAGAAAAAAAGTTGTCTTAAGTATATTGGAACATATTAAGACAAACCTAACTAATAGATAAGCTTGAGAATTTCAGTGACTAATACATTAATGTATTTCTTGCTCACAAAATAAGTATTCCTAATGAGTATCTGTCCTCCTTTACTCTTAAGTATTCCAGTCTGAGCAGTAAATTACATGGTTAGCCCATGATTAAAGAACCCAAGCTCAGTCCCCCAAAGGTAGCTTCCCAGTTCCTCAAATTTATCTGCAACAAACCTGGAAAGGGAAGTGCCTAGATGACCGGGCACAGGAGAATGAGCTGGTTCAGATCTGGAAGGTGCCCATGGCATTTCCATTCACATTCCTTTTGCTATAACAGTCACACGGCCACACCTAATTGAGTCCCTTGGAAAGAAAAAGAAATTGTCTTGCTAAACTGCTAGCATGTCTCTACCACAGTGCTTAATAATGTTTTCTGTTTATCAGAAAATGTATCCTCTGATACATTTACATTACAGAAAAAAATAGATAATATTAAGGTGAAAATAAAAGTTGCACAAAATCATCTTCTGGTTGTTGCCCTTTTCTCCCTGCAGAATTAGTGTTGAATCGTACACATGGTTCTACATTCTACTTTTCCCATTTACTATCAGAGGGTGCAAATTTCCCAATGCCACTGAATAGTCTTCTACAGCATAATGCTTTGAATGGCTCGATAGCATGTCATCCCATGAATATATTATATTGCATATCACTCTTCTCCAATTGTTAAATATTTGGTCTGAGCATTTTTGCCCAAGTCTCAGGAGAAATGTCCACCTCCACCTCTTTCTCATGTTGAGCCAGGGTGCTAGGGTCAGCAGCCCAGTCTTAGAAGTAAGCTTTTCTGCCAGAAACCCCTGAGAACCCTGAATCATTTTTTTTAATTAGTCTCTGCCATCTCCATGGTTTCTGGGATGCTTCTTTCCTTGTAACTAAACTGACTGAAGAGTTCTATGCAGACTCCAGAGAATCTGCCACTACAAATCATTATTTCAGGATACCCCGCACGCCCGCAGGATTCAGCCTTGTCTTAGTCAGCTGCTCTTCCCCTCAAGGACCACAACACAGGCCAGGTCTTAGCAGTATCTGGCTCTCAGTAGTCACATATTGTGGAAAGACAAGTGGCTCTGGCACAGCCTTCTCCCGGCACGGGCATTTCATGAAGCAACCACAATCTCATTTGCAGATAACTCCAAAGATGCTTCCAAAATGTCCCTCAAAAAATGATATCAAGATTGCCATGAGGATCTGGAGTGTCACAATAAAACCCAAGTCTTCTTATAAAACCAAGAGGAACTAGAATGATTACTGACTAAAGGAGGATCAAAGGAAGAGAGGGGACTTCAATCCAGCAACAGTTGGCAACTGCCTGCCCAGAGGATTCGCATTGTTGGTGGCTTATGGGGCCCAGGGAGGAGGTGGGAAACACCTGACCTTAATGTCCCAACATCGCAGAGGAGAAAAAACCTTGTAACTGACGGAAATGAAATAAAACAGCCAAAAATAGATGTAACCAACTATGAATATTGTGAAACATATTAGTCTTGCCTATTCAAAAGATCACAATTTTTAATTAAAATTTAAAAATGTTTAAAAAACCATATGTCTTTGTAACTCACTAATATGACACTCTCTTCATTTACTGTGGGTTTATTTGCTAAAGCAAGACCTCCTGGCTTATTGTTTAAAAGTGTCTGCTATGGCTGGCCATTTGTTTTTTCCAAATATATTTAGAATTAATTATACTCTACAATTTAGAGATTAGTTTATCTCATATATCCCCTTATTCATTCAAATGTCCTCTCCAACCCACACCCCATGACAGACTTTTTCAATGTTTTGTAAAACAAATGCACATGAAAAGTCCACAAAATACAAATGCATAAAGATTAATTATAATGTAGACACTATGTTTCATGTCAAGAAGCAGGGCACATTCAACACTCCAGAAACCTCTCATATGTCCCCTCCTGGTCAGAAGACTCTCTGCCCCAGAAACCTCTCATATGTCCCCTCCTGGTCAGAAGACTCTCTGCCCTCCAATCTTAGAGTTAACTACCATTCTGACTAGTAGTAACCACTTTCTTGATTTTTATTATGTATTTTTATTATGTATTTCTCACATATATTCTCATGTGTGCATTTCTATTCACTATAGTTTCACTTTGCCTTGTTTTGAACTTTATATAAATAAAATCATGCTAAAATTAGTCTTCTTGGGTTCTTTCTACATATGTTGGCATGACTTCTTTAGGCCACTGCATGAGGAAATAGCTCATTTATTTTCATAGCTAGACAATATTCCATTGTGTGATTTTACCATAATATTATCATGCAAATTATGATTATGCTGCTGCAGATGGACCTTGCAAGTGTTCTCAATGTGGGGCTATTGTGAATAATGCTGCTAAAACCTTTTTGGACATGTATCTGATAGAAATGTGTGCATGTTTCTCTAGGGTATGTGCCCAGGAGTGAGTGGCTGAACTGGTATCTTGTTGTGCTTTAAATTGGTGCTTCTCAGTATTATTCAGCCATAATGAAGAATGAAATTATGGCATTTGCAGGTAAACGGATGGAACTGAAGACTATCATACTAAGTGAAATAAACCAATCCCAAAAACCCAAAGGCCAAATATTCTCTCTGATATGTGGATGCTGACTCACAATAGGCAGAGGGGCTGTGGGGAGGTTTACCAGATTGGACTAGGTAGAGTGGGGGGAAGGGAGGAGGGATGGGGAAAAAGACAGTAGAATGAATCAGACATAACTTTCCTATGTTCATATACCACCATTGTAACTCCACATCATGTAAAACCACAAGAATGGGGAGTTATAATCCATGTATGCATGTCAAAATACATTCTACTGTCATGTATGGCTAAAAAGAACAAATAAAAAATAAAAATAAATTGGTGCCTCTCTGGTACCTGGTGAAAGTAACACCTTTCCATAGATCTCATTGGTCACTTGTATTTTCTGTTGGTAAGGGTATTAAAGTCTTTTGCCCATTATATTGTTGAATTGGTTATTTTTTAGACATTATTTTAGACATTCTTTGTATAGTTTGAATACTTGTTGGTTATGTGTGTTCTAAGCATCTTTAGACCCATTCTATAAATTGCCTTTTTTCTCTCAACTTTAATGTATCAAATTCATCAATAATTTTCTTTATGATTAATACTTTTTAGATAATATCTAAAATCTTTAGCTATAATGAAAATATTGTTACATTATATTTTCAAATTTTTATTCACACTTGGATCCATAACTTACCTAGGATGGACTTTTTGATATGGTGTGAGAAAAGATCAAGTTTTCCCCTCCCCCTCGCCCACAGAAAATATGTGACTCTATAGGATACCATAAAGACTTCTATTTTCTGAATACCATTTAATGGGGAGAAAAGAAAAAAAAATGATCTTTTCTCTCCTATGATGGAGGATGCAACCTCTATCACAAATTAAGTATCCATATGTGTATGTTTGTCAGTGTCCATATGTCTGCAAGATCTTTATTTCTGGCCCATTAATCTATGTCTGGGTACCTCACCAATATGACACTATCTTCATTACTGTGGCTTATTTGCTAAAGCAAAGCTCACATCTTTTTCTCTTTCTTTAAAAGTTTCCTGGCTACTGTTGTCCATTTGTTTTTTCCAAATATATTTAGAATTAGTTAATTCAGGTGCAATGAATTTATAGATCAATTTTGGAAAAACTGACATTTTTATAATATTTAGTCTTCCAATTCATGAACATAGAATCTCTATGTTTAGGTCTTCCTAAATGTCTCTTTATTCAATTTAAAATGTTCACCAAAGATGTACTGCATATGTCCCTTTAGATTACATTTTATTCTTTGATCATTTCTATGCCATTTAAGTGTTTAATTAAGTATTTTTTAATACTGTTGTTGTACATGTGGAAATATAATTAATTTTTAACTGATCTATATCTAGCAATTCCAGTGAACTCTTATTAATTATGTAATTTGAGCTGTAGAATTTTTGGATTTTCATTATATGCTAACATCTCTTCAAATCATTACAATTTTGTCTCCTTTTTTCTTTTCTTAGACCTTTCATTTCTATGTCCTGCCTAACTTCACTAGCTAAAATTGTTAGTAGAATATTGAACAGAATAGATTATAATTTGTGCCAGGTATTCTTGTATTGTTTTTTTCTGAAAGAAAAAGCTTTCAGCACTTCACCATTAGGTATACTAATTGCTGTGGGATTCTGTGGATAACTTTTATCAAATTATAGACATTTATTTTTATTGCTAGTTTACTAAAAATATTTTTAATGAATGAGGGTGAATTTTAGCAAATGCTTGTTTATTTTTGCTTCAATTAAATAGTAAAGATTTTTTAATCAATGTGGTGTGCTACAGCAGTTGACTTTCAAATAAAAAGCCTAGAATTATTAAATTAATAAACTTTAATAAAGCCTAGAATTAATAAATTAATAAACTTTAATTCTTAGGATACATACCAAGGATCTTTTACTCCTTATTTTTTCTCTTCACATGGTCCTAAAATAAACCCAGCTTCTTATGATGCATCTTTCTGCTTGTTGATTTATTTGGTTTGCCAATATTTAAAAATGATATTGGCCCATTAGGTCTGCCCTCAAGGTGATGCTAGCCCCATAAAGAAGTTGGATAGCATTCACTACCCAGAAGAAATATTATAGCAGTCTTTTAGTATTTTCTAGAGATTTTTCACTTTATGAGGTTATCAAAACAAAATTCAAACTTTATGGGTGCAGTACATTCCCCTAGAGCAATAGTACCTTTCTATCTGGCCTCAATATCCTTTGAGTTTGGCCTGAAAATCACACTTGCTTTGAAAGTTCTTTGAGACTTTTAAAGTTTTTAGGCATTTTAAACAGTTTTGTTTAAAATGCCTTGGAATTTATCCTAAGAATTAAATTTATCATACTGCAGTGATACATGTATGTATTTTATTGCTTTTAATAGGAAGGTTGACATTAAATCTTAGAAAGAAAATTCCCTGTGTGCGTCTTTTTTTTTCTTTCTTTCTTTCTTCCTTTTTTTGATACTGGGCACTGAACCAAGGGGTACTCTACCACCGAGCTACACCCTCAACCCCTTTAATTTTTCATTTTGAGACATTCAGCCCCCAGTGGTCACAGTTCACCTCCAAGAAGAGGATTCAGCTCTGCTGCCTCATGCCCATTGGAAAATATGAAACAATGTCCTCCAGTTCACATAGATGCAGATCCAGCTTTGATTGTCTCACTGCAAAGGGAGCCAACACTCCTGACAGCAACATATATTTCAAGTGCCAAAAGCTTAGAGGCAGGTTGTCAGGAAGCGATTAGGCCAGCACACCTCCATGTTGGTGGCATGTTTACCCTGTCCTCTACTTTTGTAATCGTCTCTGCTACTTACAAGGTTGTGAGCTCCTGAGCATTTTCCATTCCAGATATACCATCGCAGATATTCTTCTTCTCTCTCTCTCTAATTGCCCCTTACTTGGGGCAATGGCAATGTCATGTCATTGTTCTGGATGGCATTTGTAAGTATTTTTCTGTAGCACATGTTCGCATACACATTCTATGAATTTTCATATTTTCCGATCGAAGTATTGAATCTCTAACCCTAACCCATACCCTACTAAGCACTGACTGCTAATCCTAACATTATGGGTAAAAATAAACCTAAAATAAAAGAAATAGTTAGTTCATAGGAGGCATTGTGTATATTTTGACTTGCCTTTTCCTTTATCAAGGGCATGTGTTATAAAACTAGTCACATGTTCATTCTAATACTTCTCCATGAATTTTCAAACTTAACAAATGTGTAACTTCCAGACTCTCTTTCTCTGTAGCCTGGGTCAGAATATGTATTTTTATATACATATATATTATATTGGATTGCCCCAACTAGCCTCAAACTTGGGATCCTCCTGCTTTAGCCTCCCAAGTAAGTGGGATTACTGGCATGTGTCACCACACCTGGCTGATATTCACATCTTTACTCCTTTTATTTTCCCACAGTTCTTATTGGTTGTACATAATAATGATGAGATCTGTTGTTACATATTCATACATGCATGCAATATAACAATATAATTTAGCCAATATTACTCCCCAGCACTTCCTCCTCTCACTTGGTCTCTTTCCTTTACTGATCTCCCTTTGATTTTTAAGAGACCCACCACCACCTCTCTTTTCTTTTTTCCTCTGACTATTGTGAATTGTGCTGCTATAAACATGGGCATGCATGTATCACTGCAGTATGATAAATTCAATTTTTAGGATAAATACCAAGGATCCTTTACTTCTTTTTTTCCTCTACAGACTGTATTTTATTCTTTTCCTTTAAATTGATGTTTTTAAAACAAAATATTTTAAAAACAAAATGTTTTGAAAGTGTTGCAAAAGTAATTCAATTAAAATTGTCCCAAATACTAAGGCACTAAAAAGCTGTTACACTATTTTCTCTTTTTCTTCATATTAATTATCATACACATAAAGAAATTTCATAGATCATGTGCTGAAGAAGGAATTAAACTCTGTGCAGCTCTAAAAATAAGTGGAAAATGATACCTATTTATGTGTTAGAAGAGAATCCTTAACCTTCATAAGATTTTCAAGTGGACCTATCACACTCCACAAAAGGTTGGGAATTGAATTCATCTTCAACTGCTATTTTTGCAAACTTATGCAGGATTATAATGATCTGTGAATATGCAGAACCTTCTGAATATCTTTTTACTTATTCTATTTTGTTATATATGACAACAGAATGCATTAGTATTCATATTACATATATAGAGCACAATTTTTCATGTCTCGGATTGTACACAAAGTAGAATTACACCATTCATGTCTTCATACATGTATTTAAGTTAATGATGTCTGTCTCGTTCCACCATCTTTCCTACCCCCCTTACCCCTCCCTTCCCCTCCCTCCCCTTTGCCCTATCTAGTGTTCACCTAATCCTCCAATGCCCCACCCACACCCCATCATGAATCAACATCCTTATATCAGAGAAAACATTCCACATTTGTTTTGGGGGGATTGGCTAACTTCACTTAGCATTATATTCTCCAACTCCATCCATTTACCTGCAAATGCCATGATTTTATTCTCTTTTAATGCTGAATAATATTCCATTGTGTATATATACCACATTTTCTTTATCCATTCATCTACTGAAGAAGTGTATATATACCACATTTTCTTTATCCATTCATCTACCCAGAAGAAATCTTATAGCAGTCTTTTAGCTACTGTGATTTGTGCTGCTATAAACACTGATATGACTGCATCCCTGTAGTTTGCTGTTTTTAAGTCCTTTCGATATAAACCAAGAAGTGGGATAGCTAGGTCAAAAGGTGGGTCCATTCCCAGTTTTCCAAGGAATCTCCATACTGCTTTCCATATTGGCTGCACCAATTTGCAGTCCCACCAGCAATGTATGCATGTGCCTTTTTCCCCACATCCTCACCAACACTTATTGTTGTTTGTATTCTTAATAGCTGTGATTCTGACTGGAATGAGATGAAATCTTAGAGTAATTTTGATTTGCATTTCTCTAATTGCTAGAGATGTTGAACATTTTTTCATATATTTGTTGATTAACTGTATATCACCTTCTGATGATATACAGTTCCTTGACCCATTTATTGATTGGGTCATTTTATTTTTTTAGTGTTAAGAGTTTTGAGTTCTTTATATATCCTAGAGATTAGTGCTGTCTCTGATGTGCATGAGGTAAACATTTGCTCCTATTCTGTAGGCTACTATTCACTTCATTAATTGCTTCTTTTGCTGAGAAGAAGTTTTTTAGTTTGAATCCATCCCATTTATTGATTCTTGATTTTAATTCTTGTACTATAGGAGTCTTATTAAAGAAGTAGGGGCCTAATCCAACATGATGAAGATTTGGGCCTATTTTTTCTTCTATTATATGCAAGTTTCTGGTTTAATTCCTAGGTCCTTGATTCACTTTGAGTTTAGTTTTGTGCATGGTGAGAGACAGGGGTTTAATTTCATTTTGTTGCATATGGACTTCCAATTTTCCCAGCACCATTTGTTGACCATCTAAATATTTTCAACAGTGTTTAATGAACCACTGTGTAACTCTGCAATGGTTTCCTGTGCTTTTCTCCCAGTGTTGACTATTTGCTCTAATTCTTTTTGACTTATAGGCTTCATAACAATAAATGCACCTCCTTTTTGAAGCTATCACCTCGGGGGCAGAGAAAGGAAATTAGGTTAATTGGTTTCTTGTGCCATCAGTGAAATGAGATCTTAGATGTCTTCTGGCTAGCCTGACAACCCTTGAAAAATAGTCTCTGAGCCTTATCTACATGCAGAGAAACTTCAGGAACACAAAGACTTCACCTTGAGTAGGAAGTCTTCAAATGTGATGTAACTTTCACTGAGGGACTATCGGGACTCAGGTGACCTGAAAAGGTAATGATCAGTGTCAGAGCCTTGTTCTCCCCTTTTCTTTCTTCAACAGCACCCTCCACCGACTCAGGGGAATGGCTGCCCAATCTTGAGTGACAAGGTCTACTCAAGTGGGAACAACAGGGATCTCAGCAGGGAGGCCTGGGGCCACCAGGGAAAACAGGTGAGCTTCATCTTTCCTCTTCTGACTCTTTTGACATTTTCCAGGTGTTCTCACCCATTTCTCACTATACCTCAACATCTTTTATTCACCTTATATGTGAATAAGCAATCTGGGAATTTGCACTCATTCAGAGAAATGCTGAAATTCCAAAGGACTGAATCTGGAATCCCAGAGGGATAGGAAATGGAGGAAGCAGGCAGCTGCCAGTGTCTTTGCCTTACTGGAGATATTGAGGTCTTTGGTGGATTGAGGCTTCAGGGACACATTGCTCAAAGGCCCCTCCGTGTTCCCCTGGGTCCCCATTTCTGCTATCAGCACGGACTCAGCAGTGGTGTGGGACATCAGGACGTTGGCTTGGATTATTCTCCCCTCGCCCAGCTCACTGTCAGTTGTGGGCAAACCTCCTGGGCAGCGCTGGGTGACGAAACTTACCACACCAGCAGGAGAACGGGACTGTGAATTCTTAAGCCCCCTCCCACCCCTTCCTTCCTCTCCTGAGGGCTAAAAGCCTGACCAGTGGAGGCACACACACACCAACTGACTGGACAGCCTTCAAGCAAGATGCAGCCACTCCTGCTTCTGTTGGCCTTTCTCCTCCCACCTAGGGCTGAGGCAGGTAAGTGACCCACCCCAACCTCAGAGGTCTGTCTGATCCCATCCCAGACTCTGGAACCAGCCATAATGCCTCAGCACATTCTGTTTCATTGAGCAAGGTATTTGTATTCAAATTTCCTTAGTTTCCTCATCTATAAAATGGAAATAATATTACAACAAACCTCACAGAATTGCTATGCAAGTTAAACCAGTAAATGTATATAGAAGTCTTAGAGTTGGCCTTGGCACATAGTAAGCTCTCTCTATATATATATGCTCATGGAAATTCATTCTGTACCCCAAGTGTCAAAGCCTGAGAGACAAGGATACAGGAATAGCAGTCCCAGAAGCTCCTATGCAGGTTCTCCAACAGCAGTCTCATGTTGCCCATGAGTGGTCAGAGGGATATAGGAAGTTTCATGAGGAAGAAAGTGCCAGGGACTTCAAGGAGCTCTCATGCTCACAACAATGAATTTCCTTCATACTGAGGCTAAAGCTGGCCCTTCCTAAAGTGAACCTTGTTGTCCCCTTTGTGGGAGGAGGAGCAAACTGAGTTCTGAAGGGAAATGAGTCTCCCTGAAGCTCTCTCCCAATGCCTGGTGCCTCACAGACCCATCCTCACCAACAACTGCTCCCTGTCCTGCATTATCTCTCCTGCCCTCCTCATCTTCCTGTCTTTCCAAAGCCATCAACCTGGGGGCCCCACTGCAGGTGCTCAAGCAGAGGTAAGTGTTGAACGCTTCCTTCCAGGGAAGATCATTGGAGGCCGAGAGGCCAGACCCCATTCCTACCCCTACATGGCATATCTTCGGGCCCAGACCTCAAGAGGTGGGCACACCTGCGGGGGGTTCCTGGTACGAGAAGACTTTGTGATGACAGCAGCTCACTGCTTGGGAAGGTGAGGAGCTCAGTTGGGGGCAGTGGGGAGTGGGCAGAAGACCTCCTTTGATGAACCGTCTGAAAGTAACATTGTAGTAATGAAAGATAAAAAACAGGACCAGGTAGGACTGGGGAGGGGAGCACGGTAGAGGTAACAGGCCAGTGTAAACATGACCACAAAGAACAAGAGTAGGAGATGGAAAACACAAATTGGGTCTCGAAATGTGAACTCCAGGGGCCGGGTTGTGGCTCAGTGTTAGAACGCTTGTCTAGAATGTGAGGCACTGGGTTGGATTCTCAGCACCGCATATAAATAGGTAAAATAAAGGTTCATTGATTCAGTAGATCAAGGATGGCAGCTAAATCAGAGCTTTAAAAAAAAATGTGAACTCAAGCTATTTCTCAACTTAATCTGGAAGAGCAAATCTTAAGGTCACAGTCCCCTGCCATCCCCAGTTCTGGGGTGCTGATAAACAGAGGGCAGGGCTCCCCTCCAGTCCCCTACCCCGTCCCCTCCACTGCAGGCTTGCCCTGCCCTAGGTGGCCCATCTGTACTGCAGAGCTGCTGGACCCAAGTTTCTGCTGCTCATACCTACCTCTAGGCCAACTTTCCTTTCACAGTGTTATAAATGTCACTCTGGGGGCCCACAACATCCAGAGGCAGGAAAGGACCCAGCAACACATCACTGTGCGCAGAACCATCCCCCACCCTGAATACAATCCAGAGAACATCCAGAATGACATCATGTTACTGCAGGTACTGCCTGCCTGGCCCTGAACACCTCCACCCTAGCCAGTGACCTTCCAATGTCATAGTGGTTTGCTGTGTTCTGGGACCATGGAAGAAGAAGCCAGAGCAGGGCTGGGGGGAATCAGGGCAGGGATCCCAGGCAGGGCTGGGGGGAGTGGGGCAGGGATGGGACAAGTACCGTCCCAGCAGTCCCTAAGCTTTGGTTAGGGTCCAGCTGAGCAGGAATGCCCATACTCTCTCCGGCAGCTGAGCAGCAGAATCAGGAAGAATAGAGCGGTGAGGCCCGTGGCTCTTCCTCAAGCCAGGAATGTGCTGAGGCCTGGGGCCTTGTGCACAGTAACTGGCTGGGGCCTGGTCAACCAGAACACATTAGCAAGCCGACTCCAGGAGGTGCAGCTGAGAGTGCAGAGCGGTCAGGTGTGCAGCCAACGCTTTGCTTTCTACACTGAAAACACCCAGATTTGTGTGGGGAACCCTCGGGAGAGGAAGAACGCCTTCAGGGTAAGAGCATGGACAACTGCCAACGTTTTGTGGAAAAGACTCCATCCCCAAAGCCCCAGCCCTGGGGGGGCGGGGGCCAGACCAGGGTTGGGTGGAGATTTTTTCCCTCATCAATCCAGTCCCGAAAGATAAGGGTGGAAGACCTTACACAGGCAGCATTCCCCTGGGAAGGAAAGAGTAGCTAGACTCAAATTGAGCTGGAAGAGCAGCGTTGACTGTGTTGAAGCCTAGCAGCTAAACGTCCAGAGTCTTGACTCCTGCACCTCAAAGCCCCATTTCACACACACAAGCAACTAAAGGAACCCTACCCTGCCTTCTCTGAGAGCTATGGCTTTAGGGCAGCAGGAGCAAGGAGGCCTGGCTTAATGTCCTTTCCACTCTATGTCCACAGGGAGACTCTGGTGGCCCCCTAGTATGCAACAATGTCGCCCAGGGCATTGTTTCCTACGGAGAAAGGAATGGGACCCCTCCTGCAGTCTTCACCAGGATCTTAAGCTACCTGCCCTGGATAAGGAGAACAATGAGACGCTTTGAATGGCAGGATCAGACTGAGATGCCCCATGACTGACTCTTTTTCTTTGGGGCACAGGCCAGCTCCAATGGATTGCCAGAGCTTTAATAAATAACAGTTTGGAGTGTAAATATTTTTTCAGTAAACATCATTTAGTACTGTCTTAGTCTGTTTGAACAGCTATAACAAAATTCCACCTACCAGGTGGCTTATAAAAGCAGACATTTATTTCTTACAATTCTGGAAGCTGAGAAGTCTATGACCAAGGTGCCAGCAGATTTGGGTCTGGTGAGAGCCGCTTCCTGGTTCATACAGTCATCCTCTTGAGTCAGGGATCCCAGGCAGTAGCACTGGATATGGCCATCTGCCCCTCCTCTAATCCTGGGGCAAGATGAAGGGCTAAACATCTGTGAGGAGTGTATCTTCACTTCAGGTGCCCAGCCAGAGCAGGTGAGGCTTGGGGATTTAGATCCTGCCCTCCTGTGGCTTTCTATAGCCAGGGATTGAGCTATACTATCCTTGTCCACCGAGGACAGTTCTAGGCCTCTGAGTGACCTGGAATTCAAGAGAGGCATTTCCATCTTCCTGCTCTCTGCTTCTTGTGAGGACCCTGGGCTTAGTGTTCCCTGAACATGATTATGTTTAGAACCTAGGAGACCAGCTTGAGTTATTTCCATTTTTCTAAAATATTTTCACTGTTTTTAAAGTAGTGATCAATCCTAATGGTGTTCTAAGCAGGAACAGCACTCTCCAAAATGGTTTGGAAGAATGCTGTACATCACAGTACTGGTCCATAACGTATCTGTGGGCCCTGGTGAAGGTACTGTTGAAACAGCGCTACAACAAGAGAAGAATGAAGATGTGTCCTAATCACTCTGGGAGGCGTGCTACCTAAGTGTTGACTCCAAACCCCCTTCATTTGACTGACTGTATAAACATTGAGAGTTTTATTGTCTTTTCTTGATAATCTTCTTGATGACTCTCCTATTCTGTGGCACCTGAAGGAGATAAATGACCATCCACACCCCCAGAAGCTATGGGTGCTCCACAGTGCCCTGGTCAGGCTAGCTCTAAGGGCCATCCTTGCTTCACTTTATTCCTAGAAGTTTTATTCCTAGAAGAAGCTTTATCACTGGATAGAGTGTGCAGAAATTCTAGAATCCTACTTTCAAAGATACCTGATGGGTCACACCTCTGTCATCTTGAAAGTAACTTACTTATTGGGAAGACATAGGACACTGGTGGGTGGGGAATTGCTGAATATTAGGGCTATAAACTTCCATCCTCCAAATCTAAAAGTGGACAGCTTTTGTCATCTGGATTAAAATTGGAAGAAGTATCTTCTACTCCAAATCCTAGATGTGGCCCTTATCTTGTCCCCATTCAGATGAGCTGTTCAGCTCCACAAGGACAGTTACCCAGAGAGTAATGGAGACAACAGAGTTTGGCCTCAGTGCTGCTTTACAGCAATGAAGACGAGCTCCCAGAGGATGCTCTCCACTCAGCCCTTTCTCCATCTCCTTCTGCTCCCCTGTCCTTTGTACTCTTCCCTCTTTACCTTGATGGCTCAGCACCTTAGGAAGATGAGCCTGTGCTGTGATCAGGGTCTATTAGCAGTTCTCCTACCCACCTGCTGGACACAGCACATTTGAAGACTATTCATTGTGCATCAAACAAGCTTTTGTGAAGTATTTATTATGTACCTGACTCAGATGTGGGCACAGGAAGAAGCCCCAAGTTTATATGACATTTAGTTCTTCGAAAGCAGCCCAATGCTGGAAGTGTGCCATTCATAAGGTGTTTGAGAAGCACCTGGAAGAGAAGCAACCGTGTTTGGACAGAGAGTGTATTCCAGGTCTTCTGGATGGTCTAGGGGGTTCAGATCCTTTTCCTTTAACATATTTATGAAGCTTATTTAATTTAAAAACAGAGTTGAGCTTTCTCATCTCTTCAAAAATAAATTGATAACTAGGGAAAGAGTTGGGTCCAGATTCAAGCCCACCATGCTACCCACAGAAACTAGGACCCCTTCTCAGCCTGTGGTAGTCTGTACAAGGGGTTTTCTTCCCAAACATGTCCAAGTTCACAGACGATCACAGCACGACCACCCTGTCTTACAGCCACCGGGCTTGCCATCTGGTTTCTATGAACAGACATCCAGGACAAATTTTCTCTTTCAGAGGAAATCAAATGGGACAGAGAGGTGAAACCCCACTCCAGTCCCTACATGCCATTCATAAGATTCTATGAAATCAAACTAGTCAGGAAATACTGTGGGGGTTTCCTGATGCAAAACAACTTTGTGATGTCAGCAGCTCACTGTTACAGAAGGTGAGAAATACCTGGGTCTTTGTTGTCCTGGGACTAACCAAGGGACCATAGCTCATGAAAATCCCTAAGATATAGGACCAAGGGCTAATGAGGAACCACCTGAGATTCCCTAAGCTGGTCCACAGGATTGAAGAGTGCAGGAGAGCAGGCTGAGCAGCAAGGAGGCTGCCAAAAACCCAGCCTTGGCTCACTGCAAAGAAAAGCAACACAGTCAACATTTGGACAAAGGTGGGACATAGTTTTGCCCAACCCTTCCTAACAATTTGACTCAGCTATTTCTCTGCCTTAGGCTGAGACCTCAGCTTGCCTTTCAAAGACTGAGTTATGACTCCAATGACTAGCCTTATCCATCTTTACTTTATAGCAAAATTAATGTCACCTTGGATGCTCACAATATTAAGAAAAAGGAAAACACCCAACAAGTCATTCCTGTTCTAAAAGCCATCCCTCACAAAGAATATAATAATAAAACAGTGGTCAATGATATCATGCTCCTAAATGTAACATCTTGCTGACTTCTGGTCTACCTGCACAAGTCTCTGGGGATCATTCAGCTCGTGCAGTCTCAGTCCCCTCCTCCCCTCTCAGTAGATGATCAGCTAGTCCCAGTGCAATAGAAGAAGGTTTGGGAAGCCTTCTAGGCAGTGGAGATACAGACATCCTCATCCCTGGTCTAAGCCTCCCTGAGAGGATGGCACCTCAATTGCCATCCCTCTCCTAGAAAGGAGACTGACATACAAGGCTCAACTCAACACAGTGGTGAAGAATATTGCCCTCCTGAAGAGCTAGGACTGGGTGAGATCTGGGCAGGTGTGCAGTGTGGCAGCCTGGGGGAAACTGGCTGATGGCAAAAATCCTGACACACTCCAAGAGGTGGACCTGGAAATACAGAATAAGCAGAAATACAGGAACATCTTCCCGTTCTACAACAGTCCACCCAGCTATGTGTGGGGAGCCCTAAGGACAAGAAGGCTACTGATAGAGTAAGGACACAGCCACCCCTTTGAATTTTTGCCCAGGGACAGAGTAATACTGAGGACAGATGATTGAGCTGGTCTGGGTTGAGCTAGGAAGAGGATGCAGCTAGACAGATGGCTAAGGCAAGGCCATAATTGAGGAAAGATAATAGAAAATGAGCCTGAAAGGGGGTAAACCAGAGGGGCCTATGCTAAGACTTCTCCCTTTTCTATCTACAAGGAGACTCTGGGGTACCCTTCATGTGTGACAATGTGGCCCAGAGCATTGTCAGCTAACAACATACTACTGGGAAACTTCCTTGGGTCTTCACCAGGATCTCAAGCTTCATGGCTTGGATTCAGACAGTAATGAACTCTTCAGACATAGCTGTATGACAGGCCCTGTGTCCTGGGATAGTGTCCTCACTTTGTGGAGGACAACTATCTGACTCTTAATAAAGACTATCTCCTGGTAGAGAGGAGCTGATTTCTCTTTCTTCCTTGAATATATTCTTCAACACCTTCTATGGCCATCCCTCTCTACCCTCTTCTCCTCCTGGTTACCCACTTCTAAACATTTCCCATGCACTGACCCAGTCCTGTCAGCATCTGTTTAGGTCAGGTACAGTCTCTGACCAGTGGAAAAAGAGCTTTCTCCCCTGAGAAGCAATGGAGCTCATTTCAAGGGAATTTCAAAGATATTTCTTTCTCTTTCCTGAATCCAGGCCAGCCACAAAAAAAAGAAAAGCACCTGAGATCCCACTCCAGCATCAAAGACTTGGTTGGTTCCAGGAGACTCATTTCCCTCCATCCCCACCTCCAGGCTCCTCCCTGGCCTCCCTATAGCCACAGCTCCAACAGTCTCCACTCTGAACCACTGTCCCAACTGGAATCTGTCAGTTCCCATCAGCTTATCATAGTGATCAAGATAAATCAGGCTATATGTGCTACTCCCCACCCCAGAGCACAGCCTATGAGAATATGCTAGAAAGGCTATGTTCACAGGCCTGTCCACACACCTCCCACCTGAATGGGGCAAGTTCAGCCTTTATCTTCCAGCCCAGCACAACCCACAGTCTTGGGTGCAGATTCAGCACCAACCTGGAAAATTGCCCACTTAGCCACCTAAGCACCTTCCAGACTGCCCCATTTCCTGAGGGTATTTAGGGACCTGGGTGCCACAGTTGCAGTGACCTCAGAGGTGAGGTGAAGGGTGGACAGCAGGACATCACAGTCTGCTCCCAAACCAGAAAAGGTGATGAGGGGGGCTTCTGTGCCTTCATAAAAATGATTGATTTGTAATCTACCCACCAAATGTTTTACTAGCAACTAAATGTTTTACTAGCAACTACTCTACTGGACACGGTTTTCCAGTATGTCCTCTCCTCCCTCAGATCTAGTTTGTTCTTGGTATGTTTTGTTTCATTCATTGAAACAAAATTTCCAAATTTTCCATTTTGTTTTGTTATATCTTTTTGTAGAAATTCTCATTTGAATCATGTATAATTTTTATAATTTCACTGAATTGTCTATCTGTACTCTTTTGTATCTCACTGAGTTACCTTTTTAAAATTTTCTATTTGTTTTAACTAGTTATACATGACAGTACAATAACCTTGACATATCATACATTTGAATCAGATGGGACATAATTTCTCATTTTTCAATAATAATAATGTCTATTTCATTCTACTATCCTTCCTATCCCCCCATCCCCTCCCCTCCCCTCCCATTACTTCTCTCTACCTAATCTAAGGTGACGCTATTCTTTTTTTTTTCCTCTCACATCTTCATACATGTATTTTGTATAACGATGAGGGTCTCCTTCCACCATCCATGCAATTTCCCTTCTCCCTCCCTTTCCCTCCCACCTCTCTTCTCTATCTAGAGGTAATCTTCTTCCCATACTCTTCCTCCCTACCCCATTTTGAGTCACCCCCCTTATATCAGAGAAGACATTTGGCATTTGTTTTTTGGGGATTGGCTAACTTCACTTAGCATAATCTGCTCTAATGTCATCCATTTCCCTGCAAATGCCATAATCTTGTTATTTTTTAGTGCTGAGTAATATTCCATTGTGTATAAATGCCACATTTTTTTATCCATTCATCCATTGAAGGGCATCTAGGTTGGCTCCAAAGTCTAGCTATTGTGAATTGTGCTGCTATAAACATTGATGTGGCTGTGTCCCAGTAGTATGCTGTGTTTAGGTCCTTTGGGTACAGACTGAGAAGAGGAATAGCTGGGTCAAATGGTGGTTCCATTCCCAGCTTTCCAAGGAATCTCCATACTGCTTTCCAAATTGGCTGCACCAATTTGCAGTCCCACCAGCAATGTATGAGTGTACCTTTTTCCCCGCATCCTCTCCAGCACTTGTTGTCGTTTGACTTCATAATAGCTGCCATTCTTACTGGAATGAGATGGTATCTTAGAGCAGTTTTAATTTGCATTTCTCTGATTGCTAGAGATGATGAGCATTTTTTCATATATTTGTTGATTGATTGTGTATCTTCTTCTGAGAAGTGTCTATTCAGGTCCTTGGCCCATTTATTGATTGGGTTATTTGTGGGTTTTTTGGTGTTTAGCTTTTTGAATTCTTTGTATACCCTATAAATTAGAGCTCTATCTGATGTGTGAGGGGTAAAAATTTGTCCCCAGATTGTAGGATCCCTATTCACCTCACATATTATTTCTTTTGCTGAGAAAAAAAAACTTTTTAGTTTGAATTCAACTGAGTTACTTTACTTTGGATGCTTTTTCAGGCATTTCATAAATTTCCTTTCTTTGGGGTCTTGCTAGAGAATATTGAGTTCCTTTGGATGGGCCATGTTACCTTGCTCTTTCATGTTTCTTACGTCCCTGTGTTGATATTTGCACAACCAGTGGAAATATAGTGGGCCAAAAATTTTATTTTATTTTTTTTTAATTTTTTATTGTTGGCTGTTCAAAACATTACATAGTTCTTGATATATCATATTTCACAATTTGATTCAAGTGGGTTATGAGCTCCCATTTTTACCCCATATACAGATTGCAGAATCACATCAGTTACACATCCATTGATTTACATATTGCCATACTAGTGTCTGTTGTATTCTGCTGCCTTTCCTATCCTCTACTATCCCCCCTCCCCTCCCCTCCCCTCCCCTCCCCTCCCCTCTTCTCTCTCTGCCGCCTCTACTGACATTCGTTTGTCCCCCTTATATTATTTTTCCCCTTCCCCTCACTTCCTCTTGTATGTACTTTTGTATAACTCTGAGGGTCTCCTTCCATTTCCATGCACTTTCCCTTCTCTCTCCCTTTCCCTCCCACCTCTCATCCCTGTTTAATGTTAATCTTCTTCTCATGCTCTTCGACCCTACTCTGTTCTTAGTTACTCTCCTTATATCAAAGAAGACATTTGGCATTTGTTTTTTAGGGATTGGCTAGCTTCACTTAGCATAATCTGCTCTAATGCCATCCATTTCCCTGTAAATTAACAGACAGTTCACAAAAGAAGGTGTACAAATGGCCGAAAAGCACAAGAGAAGATGTTCAACATCATCAGTGATCAGGGACATGCAATTTAGTACCTATGACAATTCTACTTACACCTAATACAATATTTAAATTTAAAAGATTATAAAGAATGTGGAACAACTTGGAGAAATTCAATTAACTTTTGACAAACATGCCAAAAAAAATAGAAACAATTGAGTTTGCCTCTGGGCAATGAAACCAAGAATACTGAGTGATTGAGTTATTGCTTTAAAACCATCTTCTCTAGTGTGTGTCTCTGTGTACACAGATGCTTGCATCATGCTCATGTGTTTCTATAAATAAATATTGCCATGCTAGATTTTTTAACAAAAGGAAAAGATACATTCATATCCATATAGTTTGGCAAATTTTATTCTCTTATCAGAACCAATAGATAACACTGATAAAGTTGCTGACAACTATAAAGAATGTAGAACTTGTTTCTAAATCACAGTTGGGAAAAATAAGAAAAATAACCAAGAGTAGGAGTAAATCCTGTTCTGAGGAGATCAGCAGCCCAAAACCCTGCTGAGCACAGCCACATCAAATGCAAAGCCACAGATCCCTGCCCCCCAGCCCTTTCCATCACACCCCTATATAGGAGGGCAGCCCCCTTTTCCAAGCCAGCTGGTTCCTATGTGTAATGGATGAGGGGAATGATGCCTACTGTCCTCACCTAAGCACATCTACTTTCTCAACACTCATTCTTTCTCCTGCAGTCCCATCCCTCTGCTCTAAGCCTCTATATTGCTGCCTTTGCTGTTCAGTTCTGCTCCTGAAAGCCCCTCTACCTATGTACGTCCTGGACAATCACACAGGGAGCAACAAATAGTCCCATGGGAGATGTCTAATATACTTAAGACCCACACAACAAGTGTAAGTCTTTGTCCCAGTACACATGCTTTTCTCCAACCCTCCATGCCACAGCCCCAGCAGGACTACATTGTGAGTTTGGAGGGACAACCACACTTCCCTAAATCAAACCTGGCTCATTATATACCAGGTCCCTCCCTGTTTGATCCCTACCACAGTCTTTCACATGAAAACAGGGAATCTTCAAGGGAAGAATCTATAAATGCCTAAATTTAGTGCTTAGCTCTGAAGGGCTCTGTACAATATAGATGCTCAGTAGATTTTTGCATCAGAGTAAATGACCCCTCAATCCTACAGTCACTCAGATTATAGTATGAGCTAGAAGAAAATGTGCTTTCCATGAAGTTTACTATGCCAGAAACTCTCAAACCTGGGTCACTTATGCTACTCTTTCTTCTCTGCATAACTGAAAAATGACACTTAAGAGCTCCTGAACACTAAAAATTTATACACTGAAAATTTATTTTGTGTGCATAAGATTTGAAGAAGTATATATTATGTGAATTTCACCATGTAAGGACTGTAATGTCTTGAAGATTCAAGCTTCATAAAAATATTACCTAACCAACAAGTTTGAGTTGGACATCTTTTCATTTAACTATATTTATTTATAGAAGCAGAAATGGCCAAATGGTCCAAGTCAATATTTACAAAGAATATAAAGATGTGTACATCCTATGATATAATAATTGCCTTTGTAGAAAGGTATACTAAAGGGAGAAACTGGGAGTGAAATTGGTACTTAGGCTAGATAAGCCCTCCTCAACTGTTAACACATAAAAATTACTTTTGAAAATATAAGTAATGAAAGGTGATCTGGCAAAAAAAATAGAATAAGCACCAGCATGAAACAAAAATAATAGAATCACAAAAGTGTGGACTGAAGATTGCTTGCTGGGCTCTGATACCAGAAACGACAGAGGTCACCAGAAGTTCAGATTGTGTGATGCTTCCACATCCAGTCACAGTGGTGGTGATGTTGTTTATAAAATCTACTTGGGAAAAATTGTGACAATCTTATCCATAATAGTGAAAAACTGGAAACATTCCAAATTCCTATCCACAGCAGAATGAATAAGAAGTTGTGACATGTTAAAAGAAAACTACAAAGTAACATATAAGAAGAAACTACTAGAACACACAACAGCATTAATGAATGTCACAAATATTATGCCAAGTAAAAAAGGCCAGAAATAATACTATTTGTGCTGTATGATTTCTTTTACATTAAGGTGGATAACTATTAACATTCTGATCTCTGGGGTGTTCTAGACCGAGAACATTCTGTCCTAAGCGTGTCAGTAGTTACATGGGTGCACGATTATGCACAAAATTATCTAACCACAACCTCAAGATTAGTGCATTTTACATCTTATATATACAACACCTTCCCAAAAAATGTAGCTAATGTTCAGAGCTGCAGGCAACACTGAATTTCAGCCTGGACCTGAAAGAGATGAAGAGAGGAAGCAAGGGCAGCCAGGTAATTGGCCTGGACCAAACTGCCTGCTGACCAAGGAACTGAATATGGGATATCCTTGAGAACCACAACACTAAGCAACTTGTAAGCTTTTGGTGATGAACAGGGGATGGTATTGATTAGTGAAAGGCAGCCACAATACTTCCACATTAGGAGACACAAACAATAAAAAAAAGTGTTGGAGAGAAATCTATAGCAATGCACAATTGAGTTGAGCTTGCAAACTAAAATTTCAAACACATGAGGAAAACTAACACTATATAAACCAACACGCAGCAAACACACACCAAGAAAGATATGTGTGGGAAGCAGGTGAGGTCCATAGAAGGAACAAAATAATAAGTTATCCTGAAAGTGATTTGTAATTGTATAATTAAAGGTTTCAAAGAGATAGAAGAAAAATATCCATAACATAAGAATAAGAAAACATGAAATAAAATAGGTGCATATAATTCAAACAATTTCACTTTAAATATGAACACAAATGTATGTATAGACCTTCAGGCAGGCAAGAATTTTATTAAGTAAGACACAAAAACTAGTGATCATCAGGAAGATAACTTAAAATTAGAACTTTTGTTCAGAGGGAAAGTAGTCCAATGGTAAAGCACTTAGTACCTAGTTTTTATGAGGCCCTGGGTTCAATCCCCTACGCCACCAAAAAAAAAGAAAAATGAAAAGAAAGAAAGAAAACTTTTATTAATCAAGAGAATTTAATGGAAAACAACAAAATGAGAGAAAACATTTGCAACATATATATTTGAAACAAAGATTCATATTCCACTAGGCACCCTGGTGCACTCCTATAATCTAGCAACTTGGGAGGTTGAGGAGAGAATCACAAGTTCCAAGCAGCCTCAAAACTTAGTGAGATTCTGTCTCAAAAACTTAAAAAAAAAAAAACTGGAGAAGTAACTGAGTGGTAAAATGCCCTGGGTTCAATCCCCAACACATATACACACACATATACACACATACACACACATACACACACACACACACAACACACACAGGGCTGGTGTTGTGGCTCAATGGTAGAGCACTTGCCTTGCACGCATGAGGCACTGGGTTCGATCCCAGCACCACCAAAAAAAAAAAAACTAAGTAAACAAAATAAAGGTATTGTGTCCATCCACAAAAATATTTTTAAAAAAATAAATATATATTTTTTAAAAAGATCCATAACACAAATTTTAAAAAGAACTACAAATCAGTAAGAAAAACACAGACAACACAATTTTTTTAATTAGCAGACTCTTAAACTCATGCTGAGCAAAATAAGATATTGAAATACCCAAAAAGTCTATGAAACATTTTAATAGTATTTTAAAGAGTGAAAATTTACAACTACAGTAAGATACCACTACAGGGCTGGGGTTATGACTCAGTGGCAGAGTGCTTGCCTAGCACATTTGAGGCACTGACTTTGATCATCAGCACCACATTAAAAATAAATAAATAAAGATATTATGTCCTTCTATAACTAGAAATGTTTTTTAAAAATACCACTAAGGGGCTGGGATTGTGGCTCAGGGGTAGAGTGCTCGCCTAGCACATGTGAGGCCCTGGGTTCGATCCTCAGCACCACATAAAAATAAATAAAATAAAGATATTGTTTCCAACTACAACTAAAAAAATAAATATTTAAAATATATATTAAAAAAAAATACCACTACAGGGCTAGGATTGTAACTCAGTGGTAGAGCGCTTGCCTCGAACTCTTGAGGCCCTGGGTTCAATCCTTGGCACCACATAAAAATAAATAAATAAAAATAAATATATTGTATCCATCTACACTAAAAAAAAAAAATTTTTTTAAATACCACTACATACCAGAGTGCCTAACAAGAAAAGTTCTGACATTACTGAGTATACTGACAAAGCCAAAACTTTCATACACTACTGATAGGACTGGTCAATCACACTGACAAATGTTTTATTTGATGTATGTTTACAATGAGCATGGCAATTTCATTTCTACATATGCATGTAACAGAAATGCATAAATAAGTGTACAAAGATATAAATTTAAAAGATCATAGCAGATTTATGCTGAACTAGCAAAAAAGAAATATAACACAAATTTCAATATTCTGTAAATGAATATGTAAATTATAGTATAATTATTTAACAGAACACTATTCGTTAATGAGAATGAAGTAATGCCATTCCATACAAACACATGGATGAGTCTTTACAGTAATAATTTTGAACAAAAGAAGCCAGACACATAAGATTACATACTGAATAATTCCATTTATATAAAGTTGGAATAAATCCGCAAAGTTACTCTAAGGTGGTGGAAGTCAGAGAAGTTACACATGGGGGAGGAAGCCTGAAAGGAACACAGAAGGCTTCTGAAGTGCTGACATTGGTCCATCATCTGGTACAGATTCTGGTTTCATGTGAGTGTCACTTTGTGATAATGTGTTGGGCATATACTTAAGATTTGTACATTTCATTATGTTTGTGTCACTCTTCAATAAATAATTTAATTGAAAGACATCTGAAAATACCATGTGTTTGTGCACATACAATGTAAAAAGAAGTCTTTTAAGCTGCAGGAGAGAGTATAAATTAGTACCCTAACCCAGATTTTGAGAATGGTTTAGCATTTCCCATTAAAGTTAAAAGTATATAGAAGCTTTGACCCAATGATTGCATTCCTAGTTAACAGGTCAAAAAGACTTATGCAAACATACACTTGGACACATGTTCAAGAATGCTTCTCCTGATATTATCCACAGTAATAAAAACCTATAACAATAATAATAAAATAAATAATAATAAAAATCATTAAAAGGTACATGTAAATATAAGCCTTCCCCATGTGGATAATAAATTTCACAATTTAAAAACAATCCAAACCAGGAGGTAGAAGCAACTTAAATATCCATCAATAGATGAATGGATAAAGAAAATGTGCTATGTACACATACAATGGAATATTATTCAGCCTCTAAAAAAGGAATCTTGTAGCAAGGGGCAATGGCAGTGAAAGACAATGAAAATTATAAAATAATGTAAAAAAATTGAAGAACACCTTAGAAGACGGAAAGAGCTACCATGCTCATGAATAGGTAGAATTAATATTGTTAAAATGGCCATATTACCAAATGTACAGAATCAATTCAATCATCATTGAAACATTCTTCACAGAACTAGCAAAAACAGTCCTAAGATTTATCTGGAAAAATAAAGACCCAGCTGGGCCTGGTGGCAACATCTGTAATCCCAGTGGCTCAGGAGGCTGAGGCAGGAGGATCTTGAGTTCAAAGCCAGTCTCCACAAAATCCAGGCACTAAGCAATTCATGGAGACCTTGTCTCTAAATAAAATACAAAATAGGGCTGGAGATATGGCTCAGTGGTTGAGTGCCCTAAGTTCAATCCCTGGTACCCCCCCAAAAAATGGAATCTTGTCATATGTTACAACATGGATGAAACCTGAGGACACTGTGCTAGTGAAATAAGCCAGTCTCTTAAACATAGTTAAGATGAGAAATTTCACCTTATATCTTTTTTTCTCTCTCTCTCACACACACACACAAAATGAAAGTGTAGGCAAGCATTTCCTAACCAAGCTCCAACCTAGCTTCGTCTTTCACTATTCCTACTCTTTATCTCTTAATTTAATCTTCAGTGATACTGAATGACTTGAAGTTCTTCAAATACACTCTTTGTATAGATTACTATTTCTGGCAAAAAAAAAAAAAAGACCTATCTTAATTTAATCAATGACAGAATCTAATCTATTCTTCAGACCTCAATTCAAATGGAGCTGTCACTACCTCAGGTAGTGTCACTTACCATCCCCCCCCCCACATTATTATATGTCTCTACACTGCAGCATGATGCTGTTTGTACTGCAAACAATGGCTTGCAGATCGTGATCTCCTTTGTATTACCAGAGACAGACATTTAGTTAAATTTTCATCGAGCTAGTTTTTTGACTGATAAACTGCATGAGTGAGTGGCATTTTATCCAGAAACCAAGAGCCTGGAAGCAATGGAGAATTTTGATAGCCAAGTTGACATAAATGTTGTCGTTGAAAGATTTCCTGTGACAACAAAGGAAAAGCAATAGAAGGTTGAGGCTGAAAGAGATAATGCCAATTTGTGTCATGTGAATATCAGGAAATCCAGACCATATGTAAGAGGCCATAAAACAAAGAGGGGGTGGGGTTGAGTAACTAGAAGAATACACAAAAATAATGGTATACACAGATCCAAAACAAACAGGATGCAACTAACTAATTACCCTAGCCTTCAACTTCCTAAACATAACTCAGAGACCAGTAAATCATTGTCATGGGGCTGTGGAAATCCAGGGCATAGGAAGAACTGCTCCACAGAACAGGGGGTGGGAATAGAGAAGAGGGCCCAGAACCAGTTGGATATTGTAACTGGATTGGGAGGTGTTCTATATTTCTGTATTTCTCTTGGCCCCTTAGAGTTCTGATACAATTCTAAGAAGGTCTTCTATATTTTTCTTGGCCCCTTAGAGTTCTGGTGCAAATCAAAATAAGACAATTCAGTTCATAAACTTTTGGAATAGGTTAATGATCTGGGGATTAATAATGCTAATAATAATAATAATAATAAAAACTAACTAACAGTATTTTTGATACTTGATCCTTTACCTCCCCGCCCCATTCTGCCTCAGGAGAGCTGCTTTGGTTGGGGAAGGTGCATGTGTGATCCTGGGAACGAGGACTCCTGGGATCTGACCACAGCCTCGACTACAGCACAGCAGACAGGAGTCATGAGAACGTCTGATAAGGAAGGCAAGCAAGCCAGAGTGAAAAACAAAACTGGACAAGACAGGCTCTGTGGTTTCCAGCCCTCCTGTTTCATCTACTTCTGGGACTATAAAAGCAGGGACCTATGAGTGGGTGACACAGGAATCCTACCATGGCCAGCACCACTGGGAAAATGCAGGCCCTGCTCCTCTTGATGGTGGTTCTCTTGGCTCCTGAAGCCGGAGCTGGTGAGTCTTGCCTGGACCTCCCTGTTCTCTGGGTCTTCCACTCCCACCCCAAATGAATTGGCCTGGATCAGGGAAGACCCTAAATTGAGGCTACAGGATCCCTTTGCAATCATTCCAAGGGAAACTCAACCTGGAAGGGTCAAACTCTTTCCTTCCAACACTGGCAGTTTCCCAGGGACGAGAAGTCTTGGGTAGAGAAAGAATTAGAAAACTGATTCCCATTCACCTGCTTTCCTCAAGATACCCACAAATCAAGGCCTTTCTCTGGCTTTGCCTTTGTATTGAGTAGGTTGGGATAAAGACATGAAGAAATGTCTAAATGAAATGACAACTCAGAAACAAGATGGGGCATTGTGTTTGGAAAAGGAAGATGGCATTTCACAGGGTGGAGTGGGGTGGGGAAAGGCAAAAAAAAAAAAGTATGTGGAGGGGCTGAGCTTTATCCTTACAAGGACCAGAAGCAGATGTACTCGCTCAGCTTTTAGTCCATCTTCCTCACCCCGGGCTCTGCTGGAAGGCTCTATCATCCTGTGATTGGGGACCTGGGGCTCTCTGTTCCAGAGGAGATTATCGGTGGTATGGAGTCCAGGCCACACTCCCGGCCCTACATGGCCCATCTGGAAATCCTCACTGACAGAGGTTCTGTTGCCAGCTGTGGTGGGTTTCTCATAAGTCAACAGTTTGTGGTGACAGCTGCTCATTGTGAAGGAAGGTAAGAAGCTTTGGATTGTTCTCTCTTCATATGAGGAGGTGGGGGAACCAGAGTTCAGACAACTTTGAAGTAATCTGAAGAGAGGTTTCCCTGTCCTCTTCATCTCTAGCAAGTCAGCAATGTTTTTTGGGAGAACCTGGGCCATTTCATTGGTCATCCCCATCTCCAGAGGCCAGGACTTTGTACAGGGAAGCCCAGGTCAAGGCAAGCCAGCACGGCCCTTCTCATCCTGGTGCCAGAAAAGCTTGCACCTAGTGTATAAGGGTGTCTGCCAGAGCCCCACCCTTCCTGAAATGACCTGAGTCCCTCCAGTGGCTCTGCACTGGAAAAGAGAAGGGCCTGGTGACAGTTTGCTCAGAATGGGTACTTGCAGGGAACAATCACTTTGTACTGCCTCTGTCCTCCCTCTCAACAGAAAAATTACTGTCACTCTTGGTGCCCATAACATGACACAGAGAGAACCCACATGGCAGAGGCTGAAAGTTGCAGAACAAATTGTTCACCGGAACTATAACTCCTCTACTAATCTCAATGACATCATGTTACTGAAGGTGCCGTTACCTTTCTTCCCCTTCTCAACAACTCCCCCTTCCTTAAGTCCTCTCATGCCTGTACCCTTCTCCTGTGCTAAGGGCCCATCCTTCCACTCCATGTCATCACAGTCACACTGGGGAGAACCTCTTGGCCCTGCCCCAGGGAGCCTCTGCCACACCACCCCTCTTCCGTGGGCCTGGCAATCCAGCTCCTCTTCCTTCCCTCACAGCTGCAAAGGAGAGCCAAGCTGACCCATGCTGTCGGGACAGTTCCTCTGCCCACCCGGTTTGCCTTTATTCAGCCTGGGAGAGTGTGCCGGGCAGCTGGCTGGGGGAGAACAGGAGTGATGAAGCCAGGGTCAGATGTTCTGAGAGAGGTGAAGCTGAAAATCATGAAGAGAAAGGTCTGCAAACACTTTCAGCTTTATGATCACAACTTGCAAATCTGTGTGGGCAACCCCAGGAAGAAGAGATCAGCATTCGAGGTGACCACACACCTGCACATCCACCCCACAGAGGGGAGGGAGTGGGGTTGAAAGGTGGCTTAGCACAGTGACTGGTGTCTGTGTTCATGGCTTCCTAGCCCTCTGGGAACTGGAATCCTCCTTTTGGGTCCCCTCTTCCCTTGTCTAAGTCCTGTCTTTAACCTTCCCATCCAGTCTGCCACACAGGGTTCCAGAAGAGGAAGGAAGAGGGTGGAGGGGACAGGATCCAGAGCAGTGGGCCCAGGCCAGAAAGAGAAAGCAGGCCTTAAACCCCTAACTGATGACCCCATGGGGAGCCAGGACTGCAGCCCCAACTTCGGGTACCTTGGAGCTAGCTGGGGTCTCAATGAACCAGGGGGTGAGGAGAGTAGTGGGGGGTGGGTGACAATCTGCTCATGGTCTGCTTCTTTTAACCCACAGGGAGACTCTGGGGGCCCTCTTCTGTGTGCTGGGGTGGCCCATGGTATTGTATCCTATGGACGTATAGATGCAAAGCCACCTGCTGTCTTCACTCGCATCTCCCCATATGTGCCCTGGATTAAAAGAGTCTTAAAGGGCAATTAGCTGAGAAGATGCCCAGCCTGAAGAAGAGTTCCCAAGCCAGAACTCTCCCTGGTAGCTGAGAATTTCTTGGGAGCCTGGTCCCAACCTGAACCCAGGGAGACTCTTGGAGACATTGGTGATTGTCCCCAATGAACCTCAATAAAGATGCAGCCTCCAGTGTGCATGCCTGACTCTACCTACTCTGGTCTCACGACCAAGTGCTGGTTTGCTTCCTCACTCACTTGCCTCTCTAGTTTGACTGAAGAAGTGCACTGGGCTCCTTTCTTGATGAGTTAATAATCCTGACTACCAATTTCCGTGCACATGATGTGGTGTCGGGGGTTATTAAAGGTAATCTAAAATAGGTACATCTGCACGATAAGATTTCACAACCAGAGTCAGAAAGGCACTGATTTACCTTCTTTCTCTGCTGCCCTCTCTTCTTCCTCCTCCTCCTCCCCTCATGTCTCCTCCCACAAACCCCATGCCTCAGTCACTGCAATTCATCTGCCCACTGAAGCAAACTTCCCATAATCATGCCAGAGATGGCCCTAGGCCTGGCTGTTGATATCTTGTGTCCTTGACACAGCTTCACCATCTGCCTCAATGCTGTGTCTGCAGCCAGAGGAATATCTGTTCCTCAACTCCTCCACAGGGATGGGTCTGTGACTAAAGAGGTCACAGCAGAAGGAGGGGATCAGCCCTTTCTACAGCTGTACACAGGGAAAGCCCATGTCAGCCCAGGAGAGGGGTCCCCAAGAACATCAGGGTAAGGCTGGCCCCAGAACTATATCAGCCACTCAATTCAACTTTCATCTCCCTTAGAGATGACAGTGTCTCCAGGTCTCCCAGAAGAGGAATACCTGAGTTAGGTCAAATTCTCAAAGATGTCCTCCTCTAAGTGAAGTCTTCTGAAACCCACAGCCATCAGTGTCTGAGCTGGGATCAGTACACTCACAGCCACATACCCTACATGGCTTGGACTCCAGACAACTCTTTGGCAATTATAGGGGATGCACACAGGGGGCCACCACAGTCCCTAGATGCCTAAGAAAACAGATATGGCTTCTGATCACCAAACTGTGAGAAACTGCTGCCACCACTAGCCCCAGACCAGGGACTCAGCACCTCCACCGTCCCCACTGTTTGCCAGCCCACAGACCTGGGCTTCCAGTTTTGCCACTGATCAATACAGATGTAAAGTATAGAAAGATAATGCCCAGGACTGACTATCAACTCTCTTCTATGTGAAAAAAACAAGCACATGGGGCCGGGGAACATTTTCAAAAATAGATCTCAAAACTTAAAGACCCAGGTAGGCACAGTGACACACGCCTGTATTCTCAGTGGCTCAGGAAGCTGAGGCAGAAGGATTGTGAGTTCAAAGCCAGCCTCAGCAACTTAATGAAGCCCTAAGCAACTCAGCAAGACCCTGTCTCTAAATAAAATTTAAAGGGCTAGGGATGTTGCTCAGTGGTTGAGCACCTCTGGGTTCAATCCCTAGTACCAAAAAAAAAAAAAAAAAATTAAAGACCCTATTTTGGACCATAATTAAAAGGATGATTTTTTTTTAATTTTCCTAACTCTGGTTTACACTTGTATAATTAAATAACATTTTTTAAATGTGGAATACAAAGAGCAGAGACACTGTGTATATATTTGCTTAAAAGACTCAAATACACACTAAGTTTCAGCTAGAGCCCTGTTGCCTCTTTATCCCCATATCCAAAGGACAGCAACATACCCAGGGAAGCACTTCTTCCCAGGAAGCTGAGCAACTGGATAGGGGGAGACAGTGGTGAGCCTACACTGCCCACCTGGCCAATAAGAAGTAGCAGGACAGGTAGAGACCATATGAGAATTCGGCTGAGCCTACAGGATGAATTGGAATCCAGGGGCTTCCAGAAAGGCCACCACCACAGACAAAAAGAACATCACATGGTCCTCTCATGTGAAAAGATCAGTTGGTGGCCCAGCCACTCAAAAAAAGAAAAAAGAAAAAGAAAAGATAAGAACATCATTATCGCTAAGGCATTAATTTTGAGATGTGGTGAGTGGGACCCAAGTAGTGGGCCGCCTGACAGACACAGAGTGATAAGAGAGTCACTTCATCACAAGGTCAGCAGGAGAAATGGTCCAGATAAGAGTTTTGCATAGGCCGGAAGGAGCAGCAGGGCCAGGCAGCCCAGCTTGGTGAAGGCCCTCATGCGCTATGGCCAGCAGGCCCCCTCCCCACCACCAAGACACCAAGGGGAAGCCCAGCTCAGTCAAAAGCTCAGTGCAGGAGGAGCTCGAGAGCCAAGGGGCAAGGTTGTCAGCCATACCTGCTGCAAAAGTAGAAATTAAATCAAAACGAAAAGCAAGAAAGGATAAATCTTCAGACAAAAACATTCAAATAAAAGGGAAAAGGAAAGCAAAACAGGCCAAAGCAGCCAACTAAGACATTAAAGATTTACCTCCAGAAAACAAAAGATGAGGAAAATCCAACCTCTGGTAAAGCAGGAGAGAAAGAAGCCAAATCTGATTACTTATATGCCACATCTTATCACTAGTCTCTGTCTCCCTTCTTATACAACCCAGAGAAATATTTTTATCAACGATTTTACAAATGCAAGTTTTTGGTAGCTCAAAAAAAATATTTAAGAAGGAAAGAATACCACCATGTGTCATTTTATAAAGTGTACATGATTTTATTATGGTTGCTTATTTTGGGTACAATAAGAAAATACCAGGATGTTGGGTTGTGGGAGTGTCAGCTTAACACTCCCTGGGGGTAAAGGAGTACTTTTTTTTCATTATATAATGCAAAGCTAATAAATGGCAATTAGGAGTCACATTCATGCATTTAATGTTTTCAACAGCTGTAATAATTTCTATTCCCGCATTATAGAATTGTTTCCTAAAGAAAGTATCATTAGCTGGGCATGTTGGTGCACACTTGTGATCCCAGCTTCTCGGGAGACTGAGGCAAGGATTGCAAGTTCAAGGTCAGCTTCAGGAACTGCATGAGACCTTGTCTCAAAATAAGAAAGAGATGGGGTTGTAGCTCAGGGGCAGAGCAACTCTAAGTTCAATCTCCAGTAACACCCCCCACCACCACCCAGAAATAAAGAAAGAATTGTTTGTTTCCTAAAGAAAACCACTCCCAGGTTGTGGCTGTCCCTGTCAGACATGAGTGCACTTCATAATGATCATGGTGGTTCAACTTTTCTGATACCTTTGTTAATGTGCTTTGAAAGATTAAAAATTTGAATATATGGCATATAGGATATTAAACCGTGAATCAGTGGAACTTGCCTAACAGTTATCAACATTTGAAGATATTTGATTTCCCATTAAGAAAGATTTACCTCCAAATGTTAATTTGGAAAGTCAATGGAATTATAGCTTTAAAAAGAAAATACATGACTTTTTAGATTTTCAGTGCATGCATTTAAGAATTGTGTGCAAAGTGAAATGTCTCAACACAACTAATAATATCTTCATTATGGAGGAAGCAGGCAGGAGAGAAGAGAGCTTTGTCCAAACTTATAGGAAGTAGACCTCTGGAGAGCCCAGGGCAGCACACAGAGACATGCAAAAGAGCCAGTTCCTCTTGGGGTCTTCATGGTTGTTGGGGCCCCAGTTAAAAGTCCAGTAGGAAAATATCAGCTCTCTACTTCACCCCAATGTTAGAGCCTCCTAGGGAATCTGGGAATGGTGTCTACCCTGCACCTCAGTTTGCTGGCAACTTTCACCCTTATGTAAGGTACTGAGGGAGTTGTTAGGGCTTATTGTGTTGCCCCCCCCCCAAAAAAAATATGTTGAATCCCTAATTCCCAGTGCCTCAGACTGTGACGTTACTAAGAAATAGAGTTGTAGCAGGTATAATTAGTTAAGATAAGGTCATACTGAAATAAGAGGGACCCTGAACCCAATATGGCTGGCATGTTCTTAGAAGAAGAGGAGAAAACACACTGCAAGAGGCCCTGTGAAGACAAAGGCAGAGTTCTGCCAGCCAAAGAACACCAAGGAGCCCCAGCTGCCAACAAAAGCCAGAAGAGAGGCTGGAACAGTCCTGACTCACAGCCCACAGAAGGAACCAACCCTGCTGACACCCTAAACTGTGAAAAAAATGAGTTCTTGTTGTTTAAGCCACCTGGTTGGTTGGTGGAACTTTGCTAACGTGGCCTTAGGAAACTAATACAATAATCAAGGCAGAGTGTGAGGAATGTAATATTTTCTTTTAAAATCACCATTCGTTCTCATAAATGCTTCTTACTGAGCATGCTTTAGATTCACAAACACTTGGCCATTCAAACATATTGAAGAAAGAATCTGTGAGAAGTGGACCAGAGATATTTATAACCACGTTTACTGAGTGTAACTCTATGCTGCTTCAGAGAACTCTTTGTTCTTTTGTTTGTTTATTCTCAATTCATATCCAAATTTATTTTTTAAAATAAATACCTACATTTTTCCTCCAGATGAGCATATGGAATACATATTCAAAAGGAAAAAGGGCTGAGGATACAGCTCAGTGGGAGAGCACTTGTCTAGCCTGTGTGAGGCCCTATGTTAAAAAAATATATATATCATCGTGTATCCTTTTAGTGTTTCTGTTTAAGAAAAAAAAAGATAACTCTTTTAATGAAATAAGTACTTGATTGCATCTCATGATTGATAACTTCATGTTATACTTTTTTCTTTTTATTAGTTCTTTTTAGCTATACATAACATTAGGATTCACTTTGACATAATTATAAAGCATGGAATACAATTTGCTCTAATTCAGTCCCTAGTACATTTCCTTCCCTCCCCTCCTCCCTTACCCTGTTTCCTCCCCTCTACTGATCTTTACACTATTTACTTTTAGGTTTGTTTGGGGTTTGTTGTTGTTGTTGTTGTTTTAGTTAATGTCTTGTGAATATAAATGATGGTAAGATTCACTTTGGTATATTCATATACATATATAGGAAACTTAGGTCAGATTCATTTCACTGTTCTTCCCATGTCCCATCCCTCCTCCCTCCCCATAAATCTCCTTCTTCAAATACACCAATCTTTCTCTTATTCTGATGAAATCTCCCTTTTTCCTTTCTCTCTCTCTCTCTCTCTCTCTCTCTCTCTCTCTCTCTCCTTCCCTCCCCCACTGATTGAGGACTAGCGTCCTCATACCAGAGAAAACATTCGACCCTTGAATGTTTTTGACTTTTTGATTCTAGTTTATTTCACTTAGCCTGATAGTCTCCAGTTTCATTCATTTACCAAGAAATACCATTCTTCTTTCTGGCTGAGTAATACTCCATTGTGGGATGGGGGGAGCCTTCAAGAGGCCCCTCTTATGTTCTGAGGGCAAAGAACTCGCAAATGGATTAATGCCCTCATAAAAGAAGCCTGAAGGGATTTGTTCATCCCTTCTGCCATTAGAGGATATAGCTAGCAGGCTCCATCTAGGAGGACCCAGTTCTCACAAGACACTGGATTTACAGGCACATCCATCTTGGATTTCACAGACTTAGAATTGTAAGAAATAAATTCCTGTTATTCATATAATATCCAGTCTAAGATATTTTGTTATAGCACCAGAATGGAATAAAACAACTCAGAAATAAAAAGAAGAAATGTGGACACAAGAAAAATGTGAATGAACTCTAAAGTGTTAGGCTGAGTGAAGGAAGCCAGCCTCAAAACATTATACACTGTATGATTCAATTTATATGGTATTCTCTGAACAACAGATCAAGGGTTTGCCAGTCATTGGGGTGGGGAAGTGTAACTAAAAGCACAGCGTGAGGAAGTCTGAGGAAGTGATGAAACTGTTGTGCATCCTGACAGTGGCAGTGAGTTCATGAGGATTCATAGAACTGTACACCAAAAAGCAGGTGGCAAGGCTATATGATAACTTAAAATTTAAAAACTTTCTCACAATATTCCATTGTCATTTTACAGGTAAAGAAACTGGGCTCAAAAGAAGCACAAAGTCAGACAAAACATTGAAGAGCCTGGTTTCAAACATTGTCTTATCTCAGGGGGAAGAGCACGGAAAAGGAGGAGACTGAAGAGGAAGGAGGAGGGACAGGAAAGGGAAGGAAATGCAGAATGAATTTAAGAAAATTGCACTATGTGCATGTAAAATACACTACCGTGAATTCTACCTTTATGTGTGTCTATTATGTGCCAATTAGAATATATAAATGAATAGAAGGTGAACCAGTAGAGTAGAAAAAGGGGAAAGGGGGAAGGAGAAGAGGAGGGAAAGGTAGGGCAATGGAGACTAAAATGGAATAAATGAAGTTTCATGCATGGACAGTTACATCAAAATGAACCCAACTTTAATGTACAACTATAATTCAAAGCAAAAAAAAAATTTAAAAAACCTGTCTCATCTCATTGTAAAGTTACAAAGTTTTCTGCTACAGTTTTGTTTTGTTTTGTTTTTTCATCCTTTTAATGTTAAAAATAAACAGCCCAGACATCAAAGACAGGTGTTCACAAAAAGAGGAAAATACCGAGGACTGAAGTGATTAGGGAAGGTCTGCAGTAAGATCCCAAGGGACAGCTGGGCCAGTCTAAGTCAAATCCTACTCGCTGTCCTCAGGGAATGATCCTCTGGCCATCATGCTCAGCCTGGCCACATTTCCAGGGAAGGGAACTCACCCAAGCAGCTTTGCCATCATGAAGTGCTCATTGATAGCTCTGCCTTACACAGACCCACAATGTTACCTTGTCATTCTGCTTTCCAGTGCCCTCTCCACCCCCACATACAAGAATATGCCATCTCTTATAGAGTAGCAACTCTATGAAATGTGAGGTCTCCTCTGGGCCCTCTCCTCCCAAGCCATCTCTAATCCCCTCCTCCCTTCGCCTGCAGTTTCTGGGGCATGTACTCTCCTGGTTCTCCTTTGGACATGCTTTTCTACCCCTGTAAAATATGGGACTTAGGGCTTCAGGATTTTCTTAAGCAAAATTAAAGACTCATCATAGTTTATGAGACTAAAGCAGATAAATGATTAACCTGAGTTGAAGTCGTCTCTATGTGAGAGGTGAACTGCCTATGTTCTAGTTCTTGATCTAGGTGTGGATTATGTGGGTGTTTGATTTACAATTATTCATTAAACTAAACATATCTTTTATAATTTTAAGTATGTATATTATAACCTCAGTTTTTAATATTAATATTATAGCCTCAGTTTTTAACCACAACCAGAGAAAAGCTCTAAAAACTGCCTGAGCAGTTCTCTCCCTCCAGCCCACCCCAAGTCTGACTCAATCATACAGGAGATCTGTCCACACCATGAGCGCTAAGAATACCCTCTGGTAGAGTCCCTGGCTACTTGCATCCCCAAGAATCCCAATAAAGACACAGATCACAAGCCTATTTGTATGATTTCCTTTCCTGCTGCTCACTGACCCATATCCTGGACAGCCATTACTCCTTCCTCTCCTTAATCATGAATTAAGGCAAAGTGTTTGTTTTTCTACCTTTGGTAATATTCAAGATCATTAAGAGAATATTCAAAATTGGGGAAAAGAAATTCAGGTTTTAGAAGGAAAATAGAGACATACATGTTATTTATACCCTCTTCCTGATCACCCTGTCAGCATCTCTCCATTCTTCACATGCATCTCCACTGTTCAATCATCTCCAGTTCTCAACTCAATCTCTTTGAACAATGTGGCTTTGGCCCCTGACATTAAACATCTTTGAACTGTCCACAGTGCTGATTTTCCACCTCTGTTCTTCCTTCAGCTGATAGGAAGAAGAACCAATGAAAAAATTCCCTGAATGACCCATGGAGGATTGATTCTACCATGTGACTTTGTTACATGATTTTGATACTACCTCATTATTCTCTCATAACTTGCCCCTTCATACTCTCTACCCCATCTGCCTTACCAAAAACGTATATCCTGGGCAGCATCTGCCATTGAAGAAAAAAAATGTAACAAAGAACCTAAGGTGGGGAAGAAAGACTAGACCAAAGAGATATCCTTATGAAGTCCCAACATAATATACAACATCAGAAATCCATAGAACCATCTAAGAGACAATCATTTCCAATCCCAGAACTATATCAAGGAAGTGTGGCTCAGAGGAAGCAAGAGTGGAGATGATGAGAAGAAGACTGAGTCTGCAAGCTTTGGCTCCACAGATGGCAATCACCACAGATTAAGCAAGCATCCTGCGGATCACAGGAAAGGGAAGAGCATTCACTGTCATTAGCCTCCCTCATAGTGCACACAGAGAGAAAATAAGATCATCATGGCTACAGAGTCAATTCTAAGATGTAAAGTAAGATGGCCCAAAGAGTGAACCACTGAATGGTTCTGAGAGTGACAGAGTGGTAACAACATAGAATCTATAGGAGAAGCCATCCAGTTAAAGGGTTTTTCAAAACTCATGAGAAAAGGCACCCTAGGATTTTACTCCTCACTACTCACCTATTACAGGAATGATGATTGGAAAGAGAAATATCAGAAATAACCTCAAAATGGGACATGTTTTGAGTTCTTGCTGAAAATCATGAGGAAAAAATAAAGACACACACAGCCCTAAGATATCTTACTCCCATCCAAAAATATGTAGTCATCTCCTAGGACTTCTCCATTTATCAATATCCTGGACTCCCTGTCCAGTCAAAAGAGTTGTGCAGAGTGTAGTAATTCAAATGCAAAATATTGCATTAGGGGTTAAGACAAGCACATAGTAGAATAAATAAATTGAAAAGGACCTTGACAGCTTACTTCATAGATGTTGAATGTTAGCTAACAGAAATTAAATGTACACTTTAAATTTAGAAAAATTTGGTCATTTAGAAACATCAGCTATAGAAGTGGATAGAGATTACAGCAAGGGCAAACAAAGAGCAAGCTCCAGCCTGCTTCAGGAATATGTGGCTAGTACAATAAAGAATGCACTGTGCCTGCTGCATTGTGCTGCTGTCTCAATCTGATGCAAGAGGGCATGAGCCATCCTATCTGTGGTCCCTTATCCATGGTATTTCCTTACTATAGGCTTCAATGCTAATGGAGATTTATAGGTATTATATCCCTATTTGGCAACTTGTGGATTAAAATGACATTTTTATACATGCTCATTCAAGGAAGACTTAGCCTTACTCAAATAATAATGTTGAAGAAACAGTCTGGCAGCTTCAAGTTAAATGAATAGAAACAAAGTGCTATGCAAAGCACAGCATGCTAAACCTGGAGCTCTAATGCTAATCTGTAATGTGTTTAGGGGAACTTAGAGGAAATATAAGACTTATTCTTTGCCCAAGCAAATGTATCAGCCCTATGAGGACATACCCATCACTTACTCCTCATATGGCTGTAATGCAGCACACAGGATAACACAACTAAAGGAATAAAACCAACATTTATGAAAGACCAATGATGTGGCATTTTATGTTTAACACCATATTTAATTCTCCATAAAAGCCCTGTGCTGTGTCATTCTTTATAAATTAGAGATATAGTAACAAGTCTGAGAACTTCAGGAACTTTCTGAAGTTCAGAAAGATAGCTAAGTGACAGAACTAGAATTTGAACTTGTTCCATCTAACTGCTGTGTGCTTTAAATGTCAAAGTGCATAAGAGCACTGAGAAGCAATGTTTCAAGTACTCAGAAGAGGGATGGTCCCTCTGCATTGTAGTGGCTAAGGAATCACTGCCATCATTTAAATGGCTTCTGCATCAAGCCATCTTTTTTTCTCACAAATTGTGCACTCTAAACAAGACTCTTCAACCTCTACTTGAATATCTTTAGCAATGGAGAAATTACTTACCTCCCCTGACTGTATACTCATCTTGTAACAACTGATTGTTAGTAAATTTTTCATTATACATTGAAATAGAAGATGCTGTAGAATTAAGCCCAGAGGCTACCTAGTCATAAACAATGCCCCAACTTATACCAACAAAAGTACCACTGCCATTTGATTGGTCCATATATTGTAAGCAACACCAGACACCCGAACCATCATCAATTGTGTGCAAAGACATATCTTTCCTTCCCTTATCTACTCTCCTTGGATCTCTCTCTTCCTCTGTCAGTTAACATTGATTCAGAGGAAGAAAGAGACGCACATCAATGATTTCCAAATTACAGGTAATCATCCTGTAAGTAGTGTACTCTTCAAGTTCTGACATATAGTACAATGAAATTGAATGGAACGTCATGGAAACTAACAAAGAGCATTGCATATAATTAGGATAAATACTGCCTCCTGAAACTTTTGCTTGATTGCTCTCTCTCTCTCTCTCTCTCTCTCTCTCTCTCTCTCTGTGTGTGTGTGTGTGTGTGTGTGTGTGTGTTTATGCTCAGGCATTTGTACATACAGGTGTATGTGCACTGGGTCTTTTTTCAAATGCATTCCCCACTGTAGGCCATAGCCATAACTGTGTGCATGCTTCTGAATGCTCAGTAAACTCTCCCCAACCCATGTTTCTGTTGGGTCTTTAACAAACTGCCTTAACTGGGAAAGACAAGGTCCCTGCATATTCTGTCCCCACACCATACCCCAGATAAGTTGCATGGTTGGGAGTTGAGTACTCATCTGGGGAGCCAGGAGATGGAAGTTTAACTTCACCTCTAGAAAAGCAGATTGTGATTCTGGGGAAACTTCTAATCAGAGAGATGGTCAACTTAGAGTGAGAGAAGAAAACATGACCACACAGTTCCTGTGGTTACCAGCTCTGCTCCTCCCATGCCTGCTGGGAGCAATAAATCCCAAGACCAAAGATAAAATCAGCACCTGCCATGGGCAGCCTCTGTAAGAAGATGCATCTTCTTTCTCTCTTTCTGCTGCTCTTTCTCCTATGCTCCAGTGCTGAAGCCGGTGAGTATTATATTCCTTCCCTCTGTAATTTCCAGGATCAGCTCCTAGAACAAAGACATTTAGTCTGAATATAGTTGACTATTGGGAGATAAACATTGAACAGGTTCTCAAGCTCTCTCTTCAGACTCCCAGAGTGATATCTCCATTTGGGATATTCCTATCCATTCTCTGCAACTTGCAGCAGTTCCCAGTAACAAGGAATCCTGTACTGATTAGGGAAAAAAGCCCAGAACAAGTGGGGGATCCCCATGAAAATACGTTCTCTTCATCTTCTGAGTTTCAGCAATACAAATTACTTGTGATTTGGTTGTTTTGTGAACTGCTCATAGGCTGTGAGAAGACCAGGATGAGAATCTGGAGACCATGTTCTCCACAGAGACTGAGGAAGGGTGGGCTGGGTCAGGGTGGGAGTGGGAGAAATTTTAGGTAAAAAATGTCTAAATGGCATCTAAGGCAAGGTTGGCTAATGTGTCTGAAGGAGTAAGAATTTTTGGAGAATTTATGGGCAGAAAGAGTAGGTACAAGAGAGCTGAGAGGTTGATAGGCAAAACTCAGGGCTAGGATGACATTCAAGGTAAGTCTCTTTCAATCTTGACCCACTGTGCACTTTCTGGAGAGAGCATCAATGTTTATGTTTAAACCCTGTGGTTCTCTGTTCCAGGGGAGATCATCGGGGGCACAGAATGTAAGCCACACTCCCGCCCCTACATGGCCTATCTGGAAATTGTCACTCCTCGAGGTCACCTGATATCTTGTGGTGGCTTCCTGATAAGACGGAATTTTGTGCTGACAGCTGCTCACTGTGCAGGAAGGTGAGACAAAAAAAAAAAAAAAAAAAAAAAGTCCTGTTTGTCTCCAAATGAGAAATAAACAACCAGGCTGGAGACCTGGGATATACTCTGGTGGGTTCTGAAGAGGGAATCCTAGGCCTGGGAGCTTTCAAGAGAGAGAAGACACATGCTTAAAGAAATCAGTCTTATTAAATAGATTCCCTGAGCCTCAGTCACTGTGTGCTCAGTTCCCCTACAAGGAAAAGGAGACCCCATCCCAGATCCTCCCCCTGAATTATTGCTCCTTACCCCCTCCCAAATACATAAGATACATAATTCTTCTCAGGGCCCACCCAGTTTTCTGGGCTACTTCCTCCATGTCCTTTCAAGAACATTGGCCATTAGTTCCCAGGGTCCAAAACCCATCCTTTTAATGGGAGGCAGAGAACAGGGTACACACTTCCCACTTTTCTCACTGTCTCTAGCTCTGAGGTGCTGGCCCCAGATAGGGCTTTCTGAATTAGGAAGTACTAACCCTCTCCTCTGGGATCTCAGTGGTCTGCTCATTCCCCAGAAATTCCCAAGGATCCTGTCCTGGACAATGCATCTGTTCCAGAGAAAGTTCTTCCCTGATTAAAACCTCAACCCTACAAAAAACCACAAGTGGTCCAGAAAGTGGGGATAGATAGAGTCCAGGACCCCAGTTGGGGGACGGGCGTCCAGCCCCTTTTGTCAGAATAGGCACAACCCAGGAGAAACACCAAGATGTCACTCTTTCTGTTTGTCCTTCCTTCTTCTTCACAACAGATCTATAACAGTTATGCTAGGTGTCCATAACAAAAAAGAGAAAGAAGACACATGGCAGAGGCTTGAGGTCGTAAAGCAATTCCCTCATCCAAAATATGATGACGTTTTGCTTCTCCATGACATCATGTTACTAAAGGTAACAACATTTTTCTTCCCGTTTTCTACTTCCTTAGACTTCTCCTTCAGATCCCCACTGCCCTGAAATTTCCCTGGCCTTCCTCTGGATGGTACCACCTTTCCACTCCCTGTTTGGGCTTGAATTCTAACATAAGGCAATTGACCTCTCTATCCCTGGTTGCTTCCAACTGCCTCCCAATCCATTTCCTGCACTGACAAATCCTCATTCCCTTCATAGTTGGAGGAGAAAGCCAATCTGACCCTAGCCGTGGGGACACTACCCCTCCCATCCCAATTCAACTTCATTCCACCTTGGAGAATGTGCCGGGCAACTGGCTGGGGAAAAACAAATGTGGAGGAACCTACGTCTGACAGTCTGAAGGAGGTGAAACTGAGACTCTTGGATCCCCAGGCCTGCAAACACTTCAGAAGCTTTAAACACAACCTCCAGCTGTGTGCGGGCAATCCCAGGAAGACAAATTCTGTATACAAGGTGATCCTCCAACTAGTTTCCCCCTACATTGTCAGTCAATGACCGAGTTTGGAATAGCAGGAGTGAGAAAACTGAAAGTGTCCCTCCTCCTGTGGCCCAGGAAAATCTCTGACAACCCATTCCAGTCTACACACACAGAGTAATAATGGGGGGGGGGCACTCCAAGAAAGGAAGACCTAGATACCCCATGAGTAGCCCTGGTATGAATCTGGATCTGTGCTCCAAGCTGGGGCCCATGGACAGGAGTGAAGAACTTCCTGACTAACCACCTATTCTCTCTTTCTCTCCCTCCTGCTCTCCCTCTCTCCTCCTCCCTCCCCCTCCACAGGGAGACTCTGGGGGCCCCCTTCTGTGTGCTGGGATAGCCCAGGGCATTGCATCCTATGTAAATCTGAACGCAAAGCCGCCTGCTGTCTTCACCCGAATCTCCCATTACCGACCCTGGATCAACAAGATCTTGAAGGAGAATTAACATTGGAACCTGGGTCAGCCTGAGGAAATCTGTAACTACAGATGAGCAGGTTCTCTGTGTCACTCGCTCTGGCCCACCCCATCCCAGGTTCCAGCTGAAGTCCTGTCACATCCCTGAACTTTCAAAAACTTCCTAAAGTCACAAAACTCTCAATAAAGATCCAGAATCCAGATTTAAGCATCCATTTCCTCTCTTTGCTGCTCTTTTCTCCCTGTACATAGCAACCTGACTCCCGGGATTGGGCAGGGGTGTGTGTGTGTGTGTGTGGTGTGTGTGTGTGTGTGTGTGTGTGTGTGTGACAAACACAGAGACCTAGAGACAGACACAGAAAGGAAATAATGAAAAAAATAAATAAGAGAAAGTTTCCCTGGAGAGGCAGGATCCATATTTTCAGGGTAAGCAAGAAATTATTCAGAATCTTTCCTTATCTTAATCATCAACCTTGTATCAACTCTAATGTATCTTTAGTAATTGCAGCATCACTGAGAACCTTTTGCATTGCAAACAAGATTTGAGATCTTTAGATATCTCTGGTCTTTCCCCCACTACAAGTCAGTGGCAACCCCTCTCCTGTCCACCAAGTTATTACAACCAAATGTTACCAGGCATTAATAAATGTCCCTGAGGAGGGGGTGGGGATCACCCTCAGGAAAAGACCATTGGTTTAGGTACATAATATAAAGAAGGCAGTTAGTGCCACACAGTGTCCTCCTCACAGTCCATGAGATAAGAGAAATCTTCCATCACCGCAGCTTCAATCTGAGATACAGAGGAGATGGCCTCTCACATGTTGCTGCAAAACAGATACCAGGAGCAGGAGAGGACAGCATCACAGAGTCTGCTTGAGCAGAGCTTTCCACAAAGGGCTCTGGCCACTCCAACAGGAAGACTAGAGCCTAGAGCCTGATTGGCACAAATATTTGTCAGGGGAAGGACTAGCTGGAGGAGAGAAACAGCAGGCCAGGGACATGCCAACAGGAGCCCGGGAATACCCACAGCAGGTGAGGTGTGGTGATTCCCTTTGAGAACATGAATTATTTTCAGGAATTTATCTTTAAGAAATAACAAAGACATTCATGAAGATTCATGTATATTTTCATCTCAGCATGTTTAATTATTTAAAAAAAAAAACTAGCATCCTGGCCATGAAACAACTTTAGTCATAAATTCATGTGACTGAATATTTTTAACTCATTAAAAGATTAAGTTCAAATACACTCTAATGAAAAAATTCAATATAATTTAATGCTTTTGAAAAGCAATATGCAAATCTCCCTATACTATAATCTCAATTTTTAATTAAATATTTCATGTATGCATAAGAAAAAAAACTGGAAGTAATTATATAAAAATAATTATGGTGGTTATCTCTAAAGGATAGAATTAATAGCCATTTTTATTTTGTTTATATACTGGCTCTGAGACCCATGTTTTACAACTATAGAGACTCACCACTACATATTAATCCACCAGGGGATAAACACACCCATCCACATTCCCCTACTGGTCAAGGTTTGCTCCGTGGGGAGTAAGCATCCTTGTAAGTCATGTCACTCAGCCCACCCAGGAAGCTACTAGGGAAGCTGAGGCTCTATGAGTTCCCTTTGGCCCATACTCAAGCATGGTGGTCTTTTCTTGTCAACAGGCACCATGTATGGGTGTTCTTTGTTCTTTAGCAAAGATTGTTGTGGCCAGGGATTTATGATCATGGAAATTATGTGAACTGGGAAGGAAAGCTGATTGAGATGATCAAAGAGAGTGGTTAAAGAGTCTTCGCTGTGCCACCCAAATCCATTTGCAACTTCCTATAGTATCTGGATCTTATTTTATCTAAGAACAGATGCTTATCCTTCTTTCCTAAAAGGGAAGGTACAAATAAGTCCAAACCTTATTAGCAAATCAACCTACAATCTCCACTGCCAAGTCCAAACTAATATTTTCCATCTCACCTCCATGACCCACTATAGATGCCTCCCACATCTAGCACTTCAGTTGGTCTGAGCTATATGTCTGATACAGGGACCAGACCTGAACCCCTAGGGTCTGAGCCTTTAGTTTTCTTGCATTTGTCAGGTTTTTATTGCTACTATTGTCCATTTACAATCATCACTGAGCACAAAGGTACAAGAGATCCCCCAGTGAATCTCCTGAGCTTCAGTCATACTCACTGTCTCCTGCTGCATTGTAGCAACCCTAGCTTCTCATGGGAATCAAGACCAATTACTCCAGTAACTCTTTCCTTTGCTTTCTAGCTTACTGATATGAGGAGCCCAAAATAACTTCCAGTTCAGTGGAGTCTTTCCAACCTCCCTGGTGAGAGTATATTCTTCCTGGAAACTTGGACCTCTAAGCTGGCAGAATTTGAGACTGCAGGGACAGAAAGGTATAAATTCCACAAGTCACTAGGAGGGACAACTAAAAGGGTCAATACTCTGACCCTTTCTTTGGTTTCTGGACTCACATTCTGGTTATGTGGGGACACTGAACTATAGATTGCTAATTGATTCAGTACATTTACCACAACCTGGGAGACAGTGCTCCAATCTCAAGAGTGTTACCTCTGAGTTGGACCTTAACTAATCTTTCAACAGACCAGTTTATCATTCCATTAGATTGATTGCTTCTGGGTGACATGGTATATGATAAGACCAATGAAGCCATCATTGTTCCTCCGTTGCCATAAAATGAGTCCCTTGGACTGAGGAAACACTGTGTAAGAGGAGTTTGATGGACTGGGTAATTTGTAAGCCCTAGGATGATGGTGCTGGCAGAAGAACTTCAGGCAGAGATGAAAAACTCAAAGGTATCAATGCTGGTAAGGATGAATGCCCATCCCCTCCAAAGTAGAAGGGGTTTGATATAACACTCTCTCACAAACGGCCTCTGGTCTCTGTAAAAGTGGGCTTAGTAATAGTCTCTCCTATTGGCAGCTTAGATTCAGATAGGACCTGCCTCAACCTTGGTGAAAGAGATTCTTGGACCCATGAATTCCTCTGTTCTGCCTTCATTATCACTCTATCCTGTTAATGGCCCATTGTTCTAGCAATGGAGTAGTCAAGAAAAAAATTTTTTCAACATCTACAGGATGCATTATCCCTTCATCTGGTTGTAACATTCTATGCACCCATCAAGCCAGCACTCAGGCTCAGCAATAAGCAGCACTATGAATGAGGCATCTTTGTTCTGTGATGGCAGAGGCAGCAAGAACCAGGGATTTATTAATATGAAAACAGTGTGAGTTGTCACTAGGAGTTTCTCCAAGCTAAAAGCAAAGCAGCAAAAAGTAGTCCACAAAAGTTGGGTCTAATGGATCTGGAGTGGTGCATACACTAATAGCTTCCCCAGAGCTTAGTTGGGAATGCTAATGAACTAAATTCACCTAGTTTTTGCTAACAATTAGCTCATCCTAGCAAGGGTATATTATCAAGTTTTGGACCTAATTATGAATATAAATACCATGTGCTAGTATGGGTGAGGAGTTGGGGAGTGATGCCAGTTGAGTGAGAAAATGAAAACTACCCAGTTGAATGTGATTTTTAAAAAAATGAGCCTTGGTAGTGTAAGGGTGGACTTTAGAAGACATCACTGATGCCCTTCCCAGGGCCACCTTATGAGCTGGTGCACCCAGTCCCAGCTGTTGTGACTACTAAGACATTCATCAATTTCTATGAGTCCATATATATGGACTGAGCCAATTTTCTCTCTGTACAAAGTGGGTGACCAAACTGATTTTTGACCAAGAACACACAAGCGAGAAAGAGCAGTCTATTCAATAAATGGTAGTGGGAAAACTGGATATCCACACACATTAGACCTTTATCTCATATCACACACAAAAAGCCAAGGAGCTGGGGTTGTAGCTCGGTGGTAGAGCACTTACCTAGCATGTGTGAGGCACTGGGTTCAATCCTTGGCACCACATAAAAGTCAAAAAAATAAATAAAGGTATGTGTCCATCTACAACCAATAATAAATTTTAAAAAAATAAAAAAGTAAAAATCTATTTGAAAAACTTAAGCATAACACCCAAAACTATAAAACTACTAGAAGAAAATATAGGTGGAAATGACATTAGTCTGGGCAATGAGATATTTTTTAAAAAATGCTAAATGTTCAGGCAAAAATAGACAAATGTGACTACATCAAACTAAAGAGCTTCTGCACAGTCAAGGAAAGAATTGACAAGAGTGAAAAAACAATCTAAAAAATGGGAGAAAATATTTGCAAATTGTACATCTATTAAAATGTTAATAACACCCAAAATACACAAAGGAATTCAAACAACTAATAGTAATCAAAATAGTCCAATAACAAAATGGACAAATAACCTGAATAGAAGACTTAGTTGTTATCTCTTGTATTTTTTTAATTTTGTTTAATTTTTTAATTTGTTCTATCTCTTGCCTTTTTGATAACTTTTTAACAATTATAATATTAGCTCTTGTGATATTCTGTATGCAACATAGCCACTATAATATTAACCATTCTAATAGCCAAAACTTGGTATCTTCTTTCTCTTAGTAGCAATTCTAACACTTATGAGGTGATATCTTATTGTGGTTTTAATTTCCATTTCCCTGATGATTAATGCTGTTGGCCATCTTTTATTTTGTCATTGTTGTTGTTGTTTTGTGGCTTTTTGTTTGGTTTTCATATAGCTGTTCCAGAAATCCTACTAAGGGATATATATCCAAAGGAAATAAAATCAATATGTGAAAGAGGTGTCTACACTCTCATTTTTATTGAAACATTATTTTCAATAATCAAAATATGGAATTAATCTAAGTATCCATCAGTGGATGAATGGATAAGGAAAATGTGGTACGTTTACAGTTTAATAAAAAAAAGAAATTCTGTCACTTGCAACCACGTGAATGAACCTAGAGAACATAGTTAAGTGGAATAAGCCAGACCTCAAAAGATGAATACTGCATGATCTCACTTACATGTGGAATCTAAAAAAGTCAGACTCATAGAAGTAGAAAGTATAATGGTAATTACGAGGAGCTGGGAAGGGTGGGGAGGAATATTGAGGAGATGTCAGTTAAAACACAAAATTTCAATTAGACAGAAGGAATAAATTTTGAAATCTATTGCATAGTACAATGTCTATAGATAATTAACATATATTGTATAATTCACTTACAGAATAGGTTTAAATGTTCTCAGTACAAAAAAATAAGTACATGAGGGAATGTTAATCTGCTTGATTTAATCATATATATTGAAATAATACATTATACCCATAAATATATACAACTATTATATGTCAATTGAACTAAAATATTCAATTTAAAAATTTTTAAATCAAGTTTCAAACCACAAATGTATTTGTTAATTTTTATTTGTTAATTTAAATTTTTTTCAGTACTGGGGATGAAATTCAGGGCCTCACACATGCTGGGGAAGTGCTTTAGCACTAAGCTTTAACGGCAGCCGTTTTTTTTTTTTTTTTTCTGGCATGATCTCACTAAGTTACCAGGATCGCCTTGAACCTGCAATCCTCCTGCCTCAGCCTCCTGAGTACCTGGGATTACAGGCATGTGCCACCATGCTTGTCTAAAACAGTAATTTTTAAATGGATAACGTGATACACACATCCACACGTTTGCATGCATACACACACATCATAGAACACAAAGATCCCATCAGAAAATCACTGAATGACATACAAAAGGACTTGCCCAGTAAATAAAATTGAGATCAGTGTTATTTTCACAACTTTTTCTCCCTACCTCCTTCACTGTTAATGACCTTGACATCTAACTTCTTAGCAACCACAGCATCATGGCTTTTAACTTTACTCCCTCCATCTATAGAAGAGGCAGTAATTGAAAGCAGTGCTTCATATAAATTGCCATCCCACTTCTCTCACCCCTTTTCATATTCTTTGTGTACCTTCTCTCCCCTCCAGATCTCCACATGCCCGCCCAAAAAAGGCCAGGTGACAGATAAACCAGCATCAATTCATCATAAAAGTCCCATGGCTTATGGCAATCTCCATTGCTCACACCCCATCACCTATACCAGAACCATGATGTAGCTAAACTCAGGAACAGATCCTGAGTATAAGACTTTAGGACAAAATGAGAATATATGTGGCTCTCAGATACTCTCAGGTCTAATTAAGTCATCCACAGTAAAAGAAAGATATCAAGCAATACATGAGAGTCCTATCCAGGAAGCGCAAAGTCTCCCCAACACAGGATCAGAGAAGGGACCTCAGGCCTCAGCTAAACCTAGCCCTAAAGCCACCTCTGAGTGCACCTCAAATCCAGACTGACCCCAAATTTCTAGAGAATTCCAGTTGGAAACTTAGAAAATTAAGCTAAATCTCCCAGCAAATCCTTTTTTTTAATTTCACATAAAACATATCATATGCATTACTACCTGCCCCTAGACCCAGGATCAACAGACTTTAGTGTGTATGCTCTCAAGCCCCAGGAGACCTGAGCAAAAACCAAAGGTGGCTATAGCCACAATTTTGAGATCATCAATCAGATTTCACCATGGTTTATAGGAGGCCAGGAAGACCAGTCTTCTCACAACTTGGGTAAATCTAGAGGAGTTTGTACTAAGGAAAATAAGCAAGGCACAGAAAGACAAATACTGCAAGCTCTCACTTATATGTGACATCTAAAAAAGTCAAACTCACAGTAGTAGAAAGTAGAATGGTAGTGTTACCAATGGCTGGGGAAGGCTAAGGAAGGGCAAGGAAGAGGTACTGGGGGCTGGGAAAATATCCTGGTTCTGAAGCACTTCCAGTTCTTCCATGGTCACCCTGCCCCAAAGGCTCCAAAAACCAAGGAAACTTCAACAACCCTCTCTCCTCCCACATTAGAGTTTGGTCATCCCAACTCTACTCAGTTATATGTTCAATACAATGTGAACTGTAAAAAGCAAAAAATATGCAAAAATGCATGCTCAATTTGATTGCAAGAGTATGGAAAACTATACATGTAGGGGGACTGGAAATAATCCTTCAAAAATAGTAGTAATTACATCAGAATTATAATTAAAATAATGGCCTTTGATTATTTAAATTATTTTTACAAACTACTAAAAGTTGAAAAAAACATGAAGAAGCAGGACTGCTAAATGCTTAGCTGATATTCTTATTCCCCATATAGCCTATACAAAGCACATTCCCCATGAACAAGGCAACTTCAGAACATAGTAAGTACTCTGCTTCCCAGGGTAGACCATGGGGAGGGAGGACATTCTCAGGGTCGTTCACAGCCAGCATTTGCTGAGAGGAACCCTCCAGGGATTGCTTTAAGGGTGCACTGAGTCCTGTGGCCACATCCACCCCTAGCATGAACCCAAAGAAAACTAGTTCCTCTTGGGAAGGGAGTGGAAAGAGCTGTTGGTGCCATTCTGGCCTCTTCAGCCAGCCCATTTAGAAAAGACAAGATCAACCAACAGTGCAGATTTGATTCAGAGATTTGGAAAATGATATTGCTCCTGCTGATACATGCTGGGGCTTGATAAGGGGAGAGAAAAATGTCTTCTGGAGAATCATCAGAGATGTAAGTGGGGTTCCCCCTGCCATGGGAAGGGAACTGTTAAAGCACAAACACTAGGCAACTGCAGTCCAAAACAGCTCACCTTCCCTGCATTCTGCAGAAAAGGCAGAGACAGAACTACCCAGGGCAAACTGGGACACACACACACACAAACACACAGCTAAGCTTTCACATAAAACACTGCAATATGTTCACCTCCCTCCAACCCATCATCTCCCTAACTATTGTGTGTCCTCAGAATCCCCTTTAATATCAACAAAAGGTATTGAAGAATTAAGTGTCCCCTATGTTACAAATTATTTTTAAATGATCACATAATAAATTATAACAAAAAATGAAAAAGAAAAAAAATGGCTTTTGCATTTCTATTGTAAGAGTTTATATAGAGTGTTGCTCCAGAATGTCCAGGGATTTTTTTATTCAAAATACTGTGCTGTTAAGTGAAATAAGGCAGACCCAGAAAAATCAAGAGTCAAATGTTTTCTCTCATCTGTAGAAGCTAGAGCCAAAAAAGGGAAAGAAGGCAGTTGGAGAGGGGATCTGATGTCCAAGTTATAAGGAAGATCAGTGGAGTAGAAAAAGGGAGGGAGGAAGGGAAAGGGGAATAAATATGGAATGAATTTAACAACTTCATTTTATATACATATATATACATATACATATACATATATATATATAAAGATACCAAAAGGAAATTCACTATTATATAGAAAGAACCCATCAAAAATAAATAAATAAATAAATAAAGGGGTGAAAGGAAGAACAGTAGAGGAGGGAGAATTGGGGAGAAGAAAGAGAAAGAAAAGGAGGGAAATAGAGATTGAAATCAAATTCCTTGCATGTATGACTTTGTCAAAACAAACCCAAATACCATGAATAATGCTCAAAGTTAAAAAAATATTGTGCTATGATTGTTCCCCGTACTCCTCTCTTGATGCACTGCCCACCACACTTGATTTATCCCAGCAGCTATCCCTTCTACAAGAAAAATTAGAGCCATTGTTCTCAGAAGTGAACATCTATCTCTGCCTGGCCATTTGATAACTAAATGGTTAACTTTTATCACAGGCAAAAATCAAAAAGGATCTACGTAGGCCTTGATGACCAAGGCCAACAGCATTTAGCAGGCCTGTGCATTTCAAATTGTCACACTGTACACCATAAATATGTACAAATATTATATGCCAAATTAAAGAAAAAAATTAAAACAAGTGTCTGTGTAGAGCAGGACATAGCAATAGTCTGGAAACTGTACTGTGTACCTGAAATTCCCTGGTGGCATAGGGGAGGTCCAAAAAAATGTGAGGTACGTGCTCTCTGATCTTTCCTCACAGGTTTTCAACTACAGGGGGGACCATCATTAACTGAAAACTTTTATAAGTAAAATATAATTAAATAAAGCCAGCTAACATAACTGAAGATCTATTTTAGAGATTTATTACACAATTGGTGACTACAGTTAATAACAATCTATTTTATAAATGAAAATCACCAAAAGAATAGATTTTTAAATGTTTTTATCACAAAATAGTATCTAAGATAATGAATATGTTGAATAGCTCGATTTAGTCATTCCACATGTATAGATATATCAAAGATCACATTGAAGACCATTGATTTAATCAATTTGTATTTTTCTACTTAAAAATATAACGAAAGAAATCTAATATGACTGCCACCTGAACCCTTCACCCTACAGATGGTGCCCCTGGGGGGTTCTGCTTTGGTCTCTTGTTATTGATTGATTTGGTGCCCTCAGGCACAGTTGTTAGATCACTTTGGTGAGAGGTCCATATTTCATCTCTGCATAACATCTCTGCCACCAAGCTACTTTGTCCACGAGCCCATTGAGTGAGCCCCTGCTGGCTGAGGCTAGCTGGCAAATATAGAATGAATTATCTTTTCAATCTGAATACTGGGAATCTTTTCTGTGGTGACCTTTCATGAACATTTACGTGTGATGCAACATCCACACACTTGAAGGCCATCCAAGAAACATCCCATCTCTAAGAGTGGTTCTCACCCAACACTGACCATACAGACAAATGACTGGGTCCTGCCTTTGAATCAGGGTGGGTGCAGATCTCTGGCCATCTGTCACTTTCAGACAAAGTAGTAAACTAGGTGTACCATTTGAGGTTCTGCAAGTGTCCTTCAGTGACACTGTGACTGGAGCTCTAGTGCTCCATTAGTCCTCACCAGCTAATGCCAACAAATCAAGAGGAACCACCTGTAAGCTGGGCCCAATTTTATCCTCTCTTGTTAACTGGGTATAGGTACCAGGGTTAAAGGTTTCCAAGAACTGAGGGTTAACTCAGGTTGAAAGGCCACTTAGTCTCAACAAGAACTCAACAGCAAACAAGAGGATGTTTCTCAAAAGGAGAACAGATATTTGTGAAACAGGACATGGCTTTGCTTTAAAATCTTAGGATTCTTTACTGCAATCCTCCTTCAAGATTTTCCAGAATCCATGGAGAATTCAAGCTCCATTAAGTCTACCCTGTCAAGAAGCCAGAATGACAATACTGTTTGCACTACAGCTGCTGAGCTTTTCCTCACTCTGGGCTCCGTTTTGAACTGATGGCCATGGGAGACTTTGTATCAGACCAGAATCAGTCAAGAAATTAGAATCACAGTACCCAAGAAACAAGGAATTATCATGGGAATTGGACCTCAGGCAAATGAGGGAGGAGCTAGAGAAGTCAGATTCTGGAAGGGAGGAGATCCCAGAAGGAAACACAGAAATCATTCCCTGAAACACTGGTACAGGTGGGCAAGTCAACATTTTGAGGAGAAATAGGTGGGGGATAAGCACATCTGACCACTGCAGTGGGACAATGAAGGGTGAGCTCCTGAAGAGGACCATAGAGACTGCCACCTCTAAAATACCTGCTGCCTCTGTGTAGCTGCTGCTTCTGTGGGTGCACAGCCATACACCGAGGGCGGGGGGGTGGGGTGTCCTGGGACCACCACCATTCTACAGCAGTTGGGAAGACAAGTTGGACACAGAGCAGAGAGGAACCAAAGGTCATGATAAGCTCTCAGGCACCGCTGTACTTTTCTGACTCTTGCTGAATGGTCTTAGAGGTAATTGGCTTCTGCGTTACCTTCTCCTCCTAAATCTTGCACACATTCTTTTTTTGGTCAACTCTAACCCAGAACCATTTAGGCAAAGGTATTCCCAACCTTAGCCAATCTAACGTAACACAATATGTTACACTGTTTATTCTTATAGATGGTTTTTCTATCTCTAGGAATAAAGAAACACATTATAACTATGTAGAAGATTTATGTCTAAAATGTTAATCATAGTTTTTTAAAAGAAAGCAGTAGATGGTGGGACTGCAAATTGGTGCAACCATTATGAAAAGCAATGTGGAGATTCCTCAGAAAACTGTGAATGGAACCCCCATTTGACCCAGCTATCCCACACCTTAGTTTACACCCAAGGACTTAAAATCAGCATACTATAGTGACGCAGACACACCAATGTTTATAGCAGCTCAATTCACAATGGCTAGACTATGGAACCAACCTAGGTGTCCCTCAATAGATGAATGGATAAAGAAAATGTGGTATATATGCTCAATGGAATATTACTCAGCTTTAAAGAAGAGTGAAATTATGGCATTCGCCATAAATGGTTGGAATTGGAGAATATCATGCTAAGCAAAATAAGCCAATCCCAAAAACACAAAGGCTGAATGTTTTCTCTAATATGTGGATGCTAATTCACAATAAGGTGGGGGGCACTAGGGAAGAATAGCATTACCTCAGATCAGGCAGAAGGAAGTGATGGGAGGGAGGGGAGGGGATGTGGGGATAGGAAAGATAATAGAATGAAACAGACGTTATTACTATATATATATATATATATGATTATATGATCAATATGATTCTGCAACATGTACACTCAGAAAAATGAGAAATTATATCCCATCTATGTATGCTATATCAAAGTGCATAAATGCATTCTACTGTCATGTATAACCAGTTAAAACAAATTTTAAAAAATTTTAAAGCAGTAGACAACTTATCCATCTAAAAATGACTTGCCAGTTAATTATGGTAAATCCAGTAAGTGGAATGCTATTCAGATAAAAATATGTTTTAAAAATAATTACTGAGATGGTAATTGTGATAGCTAATTTTATGTGTCAACTTGGTCAAGCTATGGAGCCTCTGTTTGGTCACACACTCATCTAGATACTGCTGTGAAGGCATCTCAGATGTGCCTTCCAAGTCCCACTTCAGTGGCCAGATGTAACTATGACTGCCAATTTTCTCTCCCTACTCCCCAGAGCTGAATTGCCTCCTTGTTGCTCCACCAAAAGTTTAGAGGTTTATTTACCAGAGAATATAAAACAGAGAGTATCTTATTTGAGGTTAAAAGGTAAAGTTTAAGTTTGGTATACTATACGGAAAACAGGAGAAGTAAGTCAACTTTGAACACTGAATTCTGAGACCTACCATCTGTCCTCTTCTCCATCACTCCTCCCTCACTGCTTCCAGAACACTAGCATCTGTCTTCACCATCCAGAAAAGCCAAAGAAGTGTCTTCTTTGGAGAGTCCCACTAACCCAAGAGGAGAAAAACTAAAGCCTTCTGATATGACAGGCTCCCCAACTATCTAACCAGAGCACCCTGTAAGGAAATTAATGATCAATGAGCTTTATTTAACTTTTTACTTCCCCACTATCAACCAGACAATCAAGAATTCCATCTGGGGATATCCTCAAAAATAAAAAATAGAAACAAACAACAGTAAAAAAATGTGAGGAAATGAAGAAAATTCATGGAGAAATTTTTTAATACGTATATCTTCAGACAGATAAAAGACAATACAACACCCATGAAACAAGAACAGAATACTATAAAAAATAACTACTTCAAGAATACACAAAAACACGACAAGAGAGCCTACAGAATAGAAGAAAATCTTTGCAACCTGCACCTCAGATGGAGCATTAATCTCCAGGATATACAAAGAACTGAAAAAACTTAACACACACACACAAAAAAAAGCTTAACACCAAAAAAAACCAAATAACCCAATAAATAAATGGGCAAAGGAACAGAACAGACACTTCACAGAAGAAGAAGAAATACGATTGGACAGCAAATATTTGAAAACTGTTCAATATCTCTTGCTATAGAGAATGTAAATTAAAACTACAGTGAGATTTCATCTCACTCCAGTCAAAATGACAATTAGCAAGAATACAACTAACAATAAATGTTGGCCAGGATGTGGGGGAAAAGTTACACTCATATATTTCTGGTGGGACTGCAAATTGGTGCAACCATCTGGAAAGCAGTATGGAGATTCCTCAGAAAACTTGGAATGGAACCACCATTTGACGCAGCTATCCTACTCCTTGGTTTATACTTAAAGGACTTAAAATCAGCATACTACAGTGACACAGTCACATCAATGTTTACAGCAGCTCAATTCACAGTAGCTAAACTATGGAACCAACCTAGGTGCCCTTCAACAGATGAATGGATAAAAAAAAATATATGGTATGTACATACAATGGAATATTACTCAGCCATAAATAAAAATGAAATTATGGCATTTTCCAGTAAATGGATGGAACTGAAAACTATCATATTAAGTGAAATAAGCCAATCCCCAAAATCCAAAGGTTGAATGTTCTCTCTGATATGCAATGAGTGTTTAAAAGTAGAAGTTTATTGAATTAGACAAAGGGGAATAAAGGGAAGGGAGGGGAGATGGGAATAAGAAAGTAGAATGAATCAAAAATTACTTTCCTATATTCATATATGAATACAAGACTAGTGTAACTCCATACCATATACAGCCATAAAAATGGGAAGTTATACTCTATGTATGTAAAATATGTCAAAATACATTCTATTGTCACATATAATTTAAAAGAACAAATAAAATTTTTAAACAATACAAAAAAAATATTGGATACTGAAATATGATAACAGAAATTAAGAACTCGGTGGAAGACACACTTAAGGAAATCTCCCAAATGTAATAATGAAAAATAACAGAAAAACAAAAAGAAAATCCATTGTCCAATAAATCCATTGTCCGAATGATAGAATATAAAATTAAAATATTTTCAAATAATTTACTCCCCAGATACCCTTTCTCAGGACTGAAGAATGTTCCACCAAAACAAGAGAGTAGGCCAAGAAACAGGAAGATAGGAGATCCAGGAAACAAGAGAGCAGAGGAGAAAAGAAGGAGATATCCTAGACAATGGCAAAGCAAGATCCAAAAACGACAGCATTATCTCAGGCATGCGGCCCAGATTAAAGTAGGTCAGAAAGCTCTGAGAGAGACCACTTCTAAGAGCGAAATTAATAGAATGCCTGCCGCTCTATATGTGTTAAGAGGATATTTAGACACCTGGAAATTTTAATTTGGGATTTAATTAGTAAGGTAGAGGTTGAAAACTAATCAAGGGAGGAAAAAGGTATTAATTCTGGTAAAAACAAAAGTTGAAAATTAAAGGAAATCTAGTTTGTTACATGGCTCATCTGTAAATGATATTTACATAATTGAGAAAGTATATTGAATATTGACTTAACCCAATTGCATCACTCCTATATGAAAAAGAGGAAAAAATTAGAAGAAAAGTAAAATCTCATTTTCCTCATATTCCTTAGGGAAATCAACGATGATGCCTTTGTCAATAACAAGGTGAGGCAGGAGACTGGAGGTGCTGGGTAATTGGTTACAATGGAATGGGGCACTCATTCCAAATGACAGCCGTAAGAGTTGGCGAGAGACTAAGGTCAGTTGGATGGATGCTCTGAACAGCATAGAGAAGAAGGCGTGGAGACTAAAGGCAACCCAAGTGTTTGCATGTGAGGAGCCTGGCAAGGGCGGACAGGTGATCAAGGCTCAGCAAAGTCAGCTGGCCTTGAGATTCTCCTTTGAACTCCAATGGCCTTTGCACAGAGCTCCAAACTGACAGTGACTGAAAGGCTGTGACTCTGAAAAAGTCAGCCCTATGGGAGTTGGGGGGAGGTGACCTTGGTTTTGGAGTTTGACCTCTCTTCCAGAAGGCCAGCTCCTCCAGCCAGATGTCCAAGCTGAGGGCAGAGGATGGGTCATGGGGCAGGGAGGAGAGCAGGCAAGCTTTGGCCTTGGTTCCCTAGAGGCCTCACTTCTGACACCCTTTCAAGAGTTCCCACACTAAGTCAGGCCCAGCTTAAGCAGTGATTTTCTTCTCCTTCTGTTTGGGCTTCAGGTTCACAGTTCCAGTTTCAAGGTGAAAAACCATGACTCTGACAGTAAACCACCCATGAGTCCCAGTTAGGACACTTGGCCATTCACTCGCAGACTCCACTGTACTCTGTTATCCTGTCTCCTAGGTTCATAAGTATTACCATTATCATCGTCATACTGAGGATCATTATTCTCACTATTGTTACTCATCATTATTGCAATTACTACTGTTATTATTATGTATCATTATTATTGCATTGAGTAAAGTTTCTCAATACGTTTTGGGGAAAAAAATCAGACCTGGGGACTCAGCACAGTCAAGAGGCAAGCAGTTGGCCCTTGGTCTCCAGGTACAGCAATCCACCCCAGGTCCCAGAGAAGTAATCAGCCCTCTTCTCTGCAAAATTTAAACCACTGCAGAGGTGCTTAAACCAAAGTCAGCAATCATGGGGAGGCACAGGGGAGAGGGAGTCAGGGCCTCCAAGGAAGCAGGACGCTAACTCTAAACCCTAAACCCTAGGGTAGACTAGCAGCTGATATACAGGAAGGACTGAGCTGAGTTCCTCACTGTCTTGGTGACTCATGACTATGAGAGACTCAAGCTGCAGCTTCTATTCACAGACCCAGAATCACTGGTTCGACAGAACCAAGACACTCCCATACTCTCCCAAATCTGCCTTCAGTCTAGTCACACTCAGAGGACACTCCGAAGTGGATCTGTGCCTTCCCTCTTATTCAGGAGTGTCAGTACCAGTGTCCAGGGACTAAAATGCCAGCCCAAGACCATCCCCCCAAGCATTTATCCCTCAGGAACAAATAGCCCCCACTCACCCAGAACCCTTAAGGGCTGCTCAGATATCCTGGGACTCCCAATATGAAGAAGAGCCTTCCCTAGTCTTCACAACTTTCTTTAGCTGTGTGGTACTCTAACAGGGAGGGAGTGGAGAAAAGCCATCATCCTCTAGCTCTGCATACTAACCAGTGCTGGGGGGTAGGGGGAGTGGGGGGTGTAAGCAGGAATCTTTCTCCCTGAGCCAGCAACAGCAAGCAGCATAGGCTGAGTCTCACCCAGCCCAAGAGCTGGGTCATATAAAGCGAGAGGTAGAACACAGTGGGGATGGGGGAAAAGGTGCTCTGGACCAGCCATGGGCACCAGCCAAGAAAAAGTCAGAATAACAGCAGAGCTAACACTCTCCTCAGCGGATGAAGTATCCCTAAAGGAGTCTTTCTCTGCACTTACTGCCGTGGGACAATTTTTAGGGGCAGTAGCCCCAAGAGTCAAAGTGGCCCTGGGAATTCTAAAAGTAGACTTCATGCACAAGGGCAACAAAGACAAGTTTAGAGATGGGAGTTGGGGTACTGAGTAGTAGAGCAGGTCGATGGAGTTCATGTATTATCTCATTTAACCCTAGAATCAGAATAAGATTAGAGATAAAACACTCAAACTTATCTTAGAAAGGTAGTACTGTATAGTGGTCAACTCTGGAACTAGACACCTGGATTCAAATCCCAGCTCTACCATGTAAGAATTATGTGACTTTGGACAAAATAATTATCTTTTTGTGCCTCAGTTTTCCCATATCTGAAAAAAAATAGATAATTATAGTACCTATCACATTCAGTTGTCAGTATTTAATGAACAAATTCTTGCTTAAAACACATAAGGGCTCAACTTAGTTACTCGCCATTGCTCCAACTGCTGTCACCTAATCCAAAATCCTAATTGTATGAACAGGACCCAGAAATGTAAAAGGACTTCTGTGGTCACACAAGGTTTCTGACTCTTAGCCAAGGTTGTTTTTCCTGTGTCATTGAGCCTTTAGGAACTGGAATATTCATTCAAAGGAATTCAGTGGTTGACTTTACCATGTCCCACCCTAAACAGATGTTTACATTCCTCATCCCCTGGGGACCACCCAACCTAGGTGGCTACTCCACTTTCTGATCACTCCGATAATTAGAAAGTTTGTGACCTAAAATCTGCTTTCTGGTAGTTTGTGCCCAGGAGAAACACCCAGGAGACATCCAGGAGCCTACATCTGCATTCTGTCTTCACACAGAATCAAGTCTAATACCTCAAACCAAGACCACCCTCCAAGAGCTTAAAGGTCTTCTCTTTCCCTTGCTAATAGCTCTCATTTCTCCAACTACCTCACTCACTTTACTGGAAATACCCTCAGAATGGAGCCCGTGCAATCCTGGGACAGGTCCCTCATATATCCAGCTATTGTGAGATACCACCTACAAGAGCAGGAGGCAAGAGCTCTGCCTTACCCTGACCCCCCACAATAAAGAAGGGGACAAGATGAGGTGTTGCTGAGGTCACTGGAGGAGTGGGGCAAGTCAAGGTCACAAATTGGAATCAGGTCCCTCTCCTGACTGAGATCCAATCATTCAAGTGTCAGAGTCATGGTGTAGCTGATGAGTGTTGATATCTGAGATTTGCTTCGATAATGAGGGGAGTGGGGGCACAAGAAGAGGAATGGAAAGTACAAATGAAACTAAATTGGCCATCTACTGATCATGGTTAAAGCTGAGGAACAGGCACACTATATAATCCTCCCCATTTTTGTATATTTGAAATTTTTTATAATAAGACTTTTTTATTCAATTCTTTTTTTAATTTGTTCTTTTTTGTTATATATGGCAGTAGAGTGTATTTTGATATATCATACATACATGGAGTGTAACTTCCCATTCTTATGGTTGTACATGAAATGGAGTTACAATGGTCATGTATTCATGCATAATAAGACTTTGAAAATGTTTCTGATATAAATATCTAACACAAGAATATGGCCCCCTCCTTTGTCCTTGAAATATATTCTTCCCTGTACATGACAAAATGAAGGCCAGACTCCACCCCCCACCTGCCCACATGAAACCATTGTCCTGCCTCTGGTCCACGTATAACACCATGTAGAGGCAAAGGAAAAAATGTTTATGTACCATATCTCCAACAGTGTGATAATGCATGCACTTGTTTGTGAGATTATATGTAATTTTAAATTAATTTCAAAGTTATTACATTGATTTTCTCCAACATACATGATTAAACAAAAAACCACAAAGAAGCAAGAGACTTTTTTAGAAACATCATCATAGGGGTGCAAATGTAAACTAAAATAGCACAAATACCAGAAGGACCTTCCCAAAAGATTAAAAAACTTGGTGCCCAGGGCAGAAAATGTGCAAGAAAAGACTCTTAAGGCTCCAGGCCCAGTGCTGGGAGAACCACTCAGGAGCAGCTGAAAGAAGGCCTGAAAGGTGGACACAGCCGAGCCCTGCCATCTGGGCCTAATGCCATGATTCAGCCCATGGCAGTGACTCTATAAACAAGCTCCATCAGGCCTGTAGTCAGGAAAGATGGGAGTAGCCAGAGGTAGAGACTGGATTCTGAGAAGCTAGGGTTGTTCCCATTGCTGGCTGCTGCCGGGCTGGAGCTAAAAGCCAAGAATGGGAAGTTGTGTGGGTTTTGTTCCTCAGCACAAGAGGTTTCACCAACATCCAGGAGACATCCAGGCGTCCCCAGCACAGGCACTGACCAAGATGAGTGCAACTAATGAAGCTCCATCAAAAGAGTGGGGGCATGTGGTAAAAGGGGGCATGGGTGTCAGTGCAAAGGGTCTAGGGGAGACTTGGCTTTTCCTGGAAAACCCTGAGCTGCTTCTCTTCTCCCTGTAAAACATCCCGTGACTAAACATTCTTAACACAAACCGACTGTGGCTGCCCTTCTGTGCCCCAGACCTCTCAGTCTGCCAGGCTAGAGAGAGGTGGAGAAAAAGCTTACAGATCTCCACCCAGATTATGTGATTTGTGGCTGGGGCCGTTATTTACTGAGTTTATGGTTTTAATTAAATGACAAGAGGCTCCTGTCCTCACTCAACCTTCCAGTACTTTCAACTTACTTGAATAGTTTGTTTTGGATTATTTGGTTTTGTTTGTGTTACATGGCTTTAGGGCTACAAATGCAATCAACCCCAAGAAGAGGAGATGGCAGCATTACTTTGGGGTTCATTTCCCCATCAATAATTGCATCATTAGGCCAGGATAGCCAAGAAGCTGAGATCTTTGCTAGTTATCATAATGCTTTTTCTAATGAAAATCTGCTGTGGTTTTCCTCTAGCACATGACCTTATCTTTACTCTGTCTGCCAGGCTCTAAAAAGTGTGCCATGACCAAAGGCATGTTTTCCATCACCATCCCCATCTCTGGGCTATAAAGCAGTGATAATGATTTGTTCTTTGGGCCTTTATCCTCAATGGGCCTTTTTGTCAGGTCCCAGCGGCAGCAGACGGCACATTCATTTGGGACAATCTGGGTAGAGTTCAGGAAACTAATGGGAAGTGCCAGACCCCAAAGCTTAGAAGGCTGGCTAGCACTGCCTTTTCAGCATGAAGAGGTCTCAAGAAGGAGAAGCTGCTGGAACTGGAGAGAGAGTTGAAGTGCTATTTCTACTAGCTCTAGTAGTAGCTACAGGACAGCATCTGTGGGCTGTGATAGAGGAAGAACCCACAGCTGATGATATCAACTCCACCTGCAAGCAGAGAACAGGAACAAGGACAGTTTCCAAAACAGCCCCAGTGGAGAGCAGATTGATCTGTTTTGTGCTACTATAACAAATACCTGACACTTAGTAATGGATAAAGAAAAGAGGTTTAATGGGCTCATAATTCTGGTATCAAGAGGGTCCAAACAGCATGGTATAGCTATCTGATTACATCATAAGAGAGCAGAGGAGTGGGAAGGGAGCCAGCCTCATGCAGAATGAGTCAAGCACAGGGAGCACCCCTGTTTTATAACAACTCACTCTAAGAAATATTTAATGCAGTCACATGAGACATACCACTGTCAAAAGATAAGCACTGACTTCTGACTGAGGTTGGTGCCCCCATGACTTAATCATTTTCCATGAAGCCCCATCTCTTGAAGATCCACTGCTTCTCAATATCAAAACATTAAGACCAAGATTGCAGCCCATAGAACTCTGGAGAGCAAACCACATCCAAACCATAGAAATGATAAATGGAAAATAACTAAACGTGGTCCCTTTACTGTCTGAGCCCAGTCACTAAGAGAGCCTTCCATAGAGTGCTTTAGCCTGTTCTCTTTCCCGTGTCTTTGGTTGAAACTCCAAAAATAAGCCACACTCTTTTTTAACAGGATGTTCCTCAACTCTTCCTCTTCAAGGACAGATGAAAAAGAAAAAAAAAATCACATTACTTAGATTTCCATATTTTCAAACCTATGCTAAGTAGGTTTTTGTACAAGGAAGGCAGTAAGCCAAGAGCATAACTCAATTTCACATGGGGGACAGGAAATGCTACTTTTTGAGGTCAAATGCCTCAAGAAAAAGACTTCTGGTCCCAAGGTAAAAGAGGGCACCAAGGGGTCACAGATATCACAGGAGCCAGGAAGACATCTGATCGCTCCATAGCAATTAACTTCAGTCTTTCTTTTCTTTCTTTCTCTTTTCTTTTTTTTTCTTTTCTTCTCTTCCCTTCCCTTCCCTTCCCTTCCCCTCCCCTCCCCTCCCCTCCCTTCCCCTCCCCTCTTCTCTCTCTCTCTCTCTCTCTCTCTCTCTCTCTCTCTCTCTCTCTCTCTCTCTATCCCTGTGTAATATTGGGGATTTAACTAAGAGCCTTACACATACTAGGCAAGCTTTACTGCTTAACCACTGAGCTACTTCACCAGTCTCTTTTGTTTTGAGACAGGGGCTTACTAAGTTGCCCAGGCCAACATCAAACCTGTGCCCCTCCTGCCTCAGCCAGCGGAGTAGCTTGAACTACAGGCAGGCACCACCATGGCCAGGAGTAACAAGTTCTAATCTCGGCTCCCACTAACAGTGATGTAACTTGGATTCCACCCTCCCATCACAGAAAGGGAATGTTCACCCATACCAGAAAACAGGGAACAACACTTACCAAAGCTCAGCTAACAGATTTAGGAGAACAAGGAATTTAACATCACTTCTGCATTGAATTTTGCCCTCTTTCTTCTACACTGTGTGCTTTTTCTAGTCTCTCACTGCTCCACTTACATCTGAGAGAGCAGATGACATTGGGTCCTCCCATTACACTTGATTGATCTGTAGGAGGTATTCTTCCAATGCTTTGCTAAAGAGAGCTATACTTTTAAGGGCTCTTATGTATAGGATCTGAGCAGGGAGTAGTACCAGGAAACCCAAAATGCAATCATGGCCTATCTGCTAGAGTTGAATTTAAAAGATGCAAAGTGATAAATGGAACCCTAGCCTAAATTCAACCCATAGTGGCCAATTAGGTACTTGAACCCCCCATATGATTGATCCTTGGTCCCTGAGGGTATATGTGGAATGTATATACATTACCTTGAAGATATCAGAACTCTCATAATTCCCTGGTTTATAAAATAAGAGACATTATAACAAGAAAGGTTGACTTCAAGCCCACCACCCCTGACCACGATGGTAAATCATAAATAGCACAACATTCTAGGTAAAATGGCACAGTTTGATGGCACCCTCAGTGACTGAATGCAGGATATGGTCCCCTGGAAAACCAAATATACCATGTGTTTAGTTACATTTTTTATCACTGTGACCAAAATATCTGACAAGAACAATTAGAGGAGGAAAAGTTATTTGAGACTCTTGGTTCACAGGTGGCCAATACCATTGCTCTGGGCCCAGGGTAAGGAAGCACATCATGGCAGAAGGGCTCAGCAGAGGAAAGCTTCTCCCCTTGTGGTAGCAAAGAAGCAAGGGGGTCGGGGAGGAAGGAAGAGGAAAGGGTCACGGAAAGAATAACCCTTTCAGGGCAAGCCCTCAGTGACCCACCATTTCCAGCCACATATACCCCACCTGCCTACAGTTACTATCCAGTCAGTATATCCAAACTAGGATGGACTGAGTAGGTTACAGCTCTCGTGAGCTAATCCTTTTACCTCTGAATATTCTTTCATTAACAGGAGCTTTTGGGGAAACCTCATATCCAACCATAACACCATAGATGACAAAGACCACCATCAATTTCACCAAGTGGTAGCCTCAACTGCCCAATTGCTGCCATTAGATTGCATGTCTTTTTAAAAAAAAAAAACAAACAAACAAACAAAGTCTTGCTAAGTTATTGACAGTGGTATGAGACATACCACTGTCAAAAGATAAGCACTGACTTCTGACTGAGGCCTTGAATTTGCAATCCTCCTGCCTCAGCCTCCAGAGTACTTTGCATTAAATGCACACATCAGCATGCCAGGCAGATGTATGTCATATCTCTACTGGAATACACCAACACAACCTCTAGCATTTGATATGTAAAGGTTTTGGTCATGAAGGTGTATTTTTTTCAATCCCATCAGGGAGAAGGATCTGAGCAATTTTCATTCAATTGGGATGGAAAGGAGTCTTATCCCAGCACTATGTTAACCCTCCTGTTCTCTCCCAATATAGTCCAAAGGGGCCTTTAAACATCAGACTGGCCCATTATATTGATGACGGGGCCCACAAAGAGGACCAGTGCTTACCAGGCCTCTTTGGATTTGTAAACAGATACAACATACTTGAGAATACTGCTCTAGACCATTTATTGGGTGTCTCAGAAGGCTGCTATCAGCTCTTAGACTATTTCTCACTTTAACAGTATCAACTGAGAACCAAAAATGCACATATTCTATGACATCAGTTCCACAGCAGGAATACACCCAAAAGAAATCTCTGCATCATAATGCATGAATAAGAGTTGTTGGGAGCTGCCACATAGGAGCTGAGCGCCCCCTAGTTTTGACCAATGGAAATGTGGAGACTGGCTTCACTGCGTACTTATGCAGGTGGATCCCCATCTCCACTCAGCAGAGGAGCAAAGCTTTGGAAGTGGGCATTACCCAATGGAATGGGCTGCCTTCTGTTCCTTTGTAATACTACCCCTTAATTTTTTTGGACAGAATTTTCCATAGAACCTCCCCATGTATACCCCCTATAAAATAAAGAATTCAGGTGGCTCTCTCTTTCCAATGGACCCCTAAAGTCAAGAGCCATCACTGGACCCTAAGAAAAAGGTATTTTCTGTCTGTGTAATTATTTCATGCCAACCCAAATTCACCTGTGGTGACCCTGAATGATTTAGCCACGTGTCACAGCAAAGAATGTTCCTAACATCTGTGGAAACAGCACAAAATTCCATCAACAGTACAATGAATAAATAAAAATGTGATGTAGTCATATAGCAGGATACTATTCATCAATAAAAATTAACTGTATTACAATAACAGATGAATTTCACAAACATAATGTTGAGGGAAGAAAAAAACAGAAGTAAATGAGCCTTTGAGTCATTCCACTTATTAAATTCATAAACAACCAACTAATCTATGTGTTAAAAGTCAAGATGGCAGTCACATTTTGTGAGGTGGGAATTGGGAGGAGGCACATGGTTGTGGGGTGCTTCCAGAGCATTGCAAATGTCTATTTCCTGATAGGGGTGGTGGTTATGTGACTAAAGTTCACCCCTTGATGAGTGCAAAACCAATAAGCACAACCAGGAGACAAAGGAATGAAGAGAAGTTTACTGCTTGCTGCAGGGAGAGCCCTGGGTTCATTTGTAAAGTCATCTTCTCCTCAGGGAAAGCAAGGGGTTTTTACCAGGGGAAACTTACACATATTCATAGAAGACTCACCATCACATGCAGAGGCAAGCATCTCAGGTCAAGGTCATAATCACACACTCAAAATAAAATGGCAGATGTGACTGCCTCTGGGCAAAGAATTTAGTGTTATAACAAAGTTTATTCTAAGTCACAAATAAAAATGAGTCAGAGTGACTCGGTGATTTTGGCTGGTTCCTTATAGGTTTCTCCAGAAGAGTTTTAGCTCAAACAAAAAGAAAAAAAAACTTTGAAGGAACACTGAAGTCTCTCTTAAAGGGGCTGCAGTTTCTGTCCTCCCCACACATACACACACCACTCCCACCAAGTACAGGAGATTCTCCCTAAGTGCCTGCCTTGCTTGGTGAGTAACAAGTACAGGCACATGTTCACTGCAGTTAAAAGTTTGTTTTTCATTGGGTTTTTTTAAAAGTCAGTTTTCAATCCCTCTAAGTAATTTGGCTACCTAATTTCTAGTCAACATTTAACTCTTGCTTTTTAGTGGCTTCACTTTTTTGTCTTCCAGCCAATTATACTACATTTTTAGAAGGTATATTTTTACTGTTGGCAGTCTTTTTGACATGCTGGTTAATCACAAAGGAAGATATTTTACATGCTTGGGAACATTGATCCCGAAATCTTTATTTCTTGAACTTTCACTATCTGTAATTTACAGGGTTCTTATAGGCTGTTGCCTTTTAATAGCCTATTTTTCAATTTTTCATTAACTAATTTCCCTATTATCTCAGTTACCTCTATTGTCCCACAAGGATGTTGAATTTAATTAGGCATAAACACTACTACTAAAGGAATTACAGCTAACACCTGGCCTGGTTTATATCCCAGTCTATCTCCACATCCCAAGATCTTAAAAACATCATCTTCATTTTCCACCATTTGTCTCCTTAACTATTTAAGGAGTAGTACTGTTTGTTAGCACAAAAGGACCCAAGCCATGCAAACTCCATGGATCAGCATAACCTTTATTCAGAAACAGAATTACCTCAGATGGACCCACTCCCCTGGTAGAAAATGAGCCCCTGAACAAAGGAGGGGACTAGACTTATATAGGTTATACTGAGAGGTGACTTAATTAGTGTACTTGTCAGTTTGGGGCACTTAGGAATTTGGGGTCTGTCTTACTGGAAGAGATGGGGGGCATCTAAGGTCAGCAGTCAATTTGGGGCACTCAGTAAACAGGCTTGTGAGAATTTGAAATTTTGTTTTTACTGGGCAATGTTTTACTTGGAGAAGAATGGAGAGTCTGGGGTCACCGTTCAGTGTGTATCTCTTTCCCTTCAGGGTCCCATGGTACTGTCACTGGGAAAGGATTTATTTGGGGAAGGATCAAATACTTTGGCTTCCTTTCTAGAGATCATTCTGCCACTGGAAAGAATCAATGCCATCAATGTGCTGCTTTTTCTTTGCTCCCTCTGCCCAGGTAATGATATTTTGGGGTTTGTCATTTTCCATATCTAATACTGTTTATATTAAACTAACAGCTTCTCTGATCTCATTTTTTACTCTGTTTTCTCAGACAGGTCAGGTGATCCACAAGAGTACGTCCACTTTTTAATATTCATGTTTCACCTACAAAATTGCAAATAATAGAAGTATACTTCACAGGCTGGGTTGTGGCTCAGTGGTGGAGTGCTTGCCTAGCATGTGTGAGGCACTGGGTTCAAGTCTCAGCACCCCGTATCAATAAATAAAATAAAGGTCCATTGACAACTTGAAAATTAAAAAAAAAAAAAGTATACTTCGCTTCTCACCACCTCACCCACTCAATGGATGCCAAATTTGTTCTAGTAGGTCAGTGGATGGATGTCTTATTCATCTGACAATGATCTTTTCTAAAGCAAATTCCACGTGTACATTATGTTGTCACGAGAGTGGGGTGTTGAAGCCCCAAACCTCCATTTTTGTGTCCCAATGTGAGAAAATTTAAAGTCAGACATGAAAAGACAAGCAAGAGAATTTTATTATGAGTGACAGTGTAGTAAGAGCTCTCCTGGAACAAAGAGAAAGTGAGGCTCTCAGTTGGAGTCTATATGCGCAAGGTGTGCAACTCTCCAGCAACTCTGTCCCGACTGTTACAATGTATGCTACCGTATAGAGGAAATAAAGGATCTAACATGTAAAGGGGGAACTAGCTGAAGATATATAAGGCAACATCCCACTGCAGTCCAGGCTCAACTTTTGGATGCTAACCTTCTGGGCCAGTGCTGGCTCTAATAAATGCTGCTTCCCTGCTGACAGCCCGAGTCTTGTCTTTCTGTGCCAGAATCCCACAACAAAAGTAAAGTAAGACTCGAGCAAAGAACACTCAGAGTGAGTGGGTCAATGCCCAGCAGAGAACAACAAAGGAAACAATGCTGTCTCCAAATTTATTACTGTTTGATGTTTACCAAAAGAACTGGGATCCCCCTTCTGCCATCTTTACCAATAAGATGTCTATCTCCTCTCACATCAGGTAGGGGAGTTTTTGACCCCAGTAGTTCCCCTCAGGAACTGTCCTGGAAACCATCCTGTTCAGGGAGACTTCAGCTACAAGTCAATTCTATGTTAGTGCAGGTGCTGGGATCAATAACTGAGAAGACTTTATATTAGTGCAACTGAGCTATCAATGAAATTTCTCTTCTGAAATACATTGAGAAATCTGTGTCCATAAATCCTAATTTTACAATGACCTCAGTAGACCCTGTCAGGAGTTATTTCCATTGATCTTTCCTTTTTGATGTATTTCTTAATCAACTTCCTTTGTTTCTACATGTTTATTCCACAGGTGTTTATACACCTGTTGTTGTTCTACAAGCTACTTGATTGTTCATTAAAAGCAATTCAATGAAACCCATGACGCTGCTTTGTTATTAGTTCATATTTCACTGTTCGTTACTAACTACTACCTAACAATGTCAAAAAAAATCCACAAACATATTTTTTATGTATGAATGTGATTTTTGACCCTCTTGGGAGAGTGTGATTTCCTCCCATAGACATTTTACAAATTTTTGCTTCAAGATTATTCATGTCTTCCCAGCACATAGCATCCCCTCCTTATTTCACTCTGGAATTATGTCCCATGAACCATCTTCCCATTACATCCCTGATCATCAGATATGTTGTAAAGGATTTCAGTCTCCTGTTTAATGATCTGCAGTCCAGCAATGAAATAGGAGGATCATTTGTCACCTGGTTCCTGGCCTAGCTTCTCCTGCCTGGATTTACTTGTTACAGTGTTGATCAGTCTTTTGACAAAATGCCCAGTTACTGTTGCTGTGCTACAAACTGTTCCAAATCTAGTGGCATAAAACAATCTTGGTATTGTTTCATGGATTCTATAGTTCAGGAATTCATACAGGGAACAGTGGGGATACCTGTTCTCAGCTCCATGAAGACTGGTGCCTCACTCTGAAAGACTTAAAGGCTGATGACTCAATAGGGGCAGGTGTCACCAGCAGTATCTTCATTCACACATCTGGCATCTCTCTCCTTCCTCCCCCCCCTCTTGGTTAGGGCCTGTTGCTCAGCTAGGCTGACAGCAGGAACACTGATATGTGGCTTTTCCATGTAGTCTATCTCCATGAGTTACTTTTTACTTCTTCATAGCTTAGTGGGTGGATGCCAAGAATGAGCATCTCAAAATAATAAGGTGGAAGTGTGTGATATGTCTAAGATCTAGTCTTGGAACTCATATTATCTAAGGCAGTCATAAATTTCCATCCAGGCTCAAGGGAAGGGACATGCCATCCACTTCTTGATAGGGAATGAAAAGATTCCAGAAAAGCATGTGAAAACGAGACATTGTTGCAGTCATCTTTGGAAAATACAATCTGCCATAAAAAGCTCCTACCAATCCCAGCCTCATGTTCTGCATCCTCTAGTTTCTCCTAAATTTGGAGATGACGATGGTGATGATGATGACAATGATTATAATTGTTGACATTTATCAAATCTACACACTGTGAACTGCTGTAGAAGAGTTAAATATATTAATTAATTGGTAAATTATAAGAGAGCTACCACTGTTACTTTCATTTTGCAAATAAGGAAACTAAGAGAAAGAGAGGTTAAGAAACTTGCCCATCACAGAAGAAATATGAATAGTCAAAAATACATGAAAAAATGTTCAACAGGGGATGTGGCTCAAGCGGTAGCGCGCTCGCCTGGCATGCGTGCGGCCCGTGTTCGATCCTCAGCACCGCATACAAACAAAGATGTTGTGTCCGCCAAAAACTAAAAAATAAATATTAAAAAAAAATTCTTTAAAAAAAAAAAAAAGTTCAACATCTCTAGCAATAGAGAAATGCAAATTAAAACTACAGTGAGGGGCTAGGGCTGGGGCTGGGGCTCAACGATAGGGCACTTGTCTGACATGTGTGAGGCACTGGATTTGATTCTCAGCACCACATATAAATAAATAAAATAAAAGTCTATCAACAACTAAAAAAATACATTTAAAAAAAAAACTACAGTGAGATTCCATCTCACTCCAGTCAGAATGACAATCAGCAAGAATACAACTAATAATTAATGTTGGCCAGGATGTGGGGGGGAAAGGTACATTCATACATTGCTGGTGGAACTGCAAATTGGTGCAACCACTTTGGAAAGCACTATGGAGATTCCTCAGAAAACTTGGAATGGAATCACCATTTGACCCAGCTATCCCACTCCTTGGTTTATACCCAAAGGACTTAAAATCAGCATACTACAGTGACACAGCCACATCAATGTTTACAGCAGCTCAGTTCACAATAACTAAACCATGGAACCAACCTAGGTGCCCTTCAACAGATGAATGGATAAAGAAAATGTGGTTTATACACACAATGGAATATTACTCAGCCATAAAGAAAAGTGAAATTATGGCATTTGCTAGTAAATGGATGGAACTGAAAACTATCATGCTAAGTGAAATAAGCCAATCCCCAAAAACCAAAGGTTGAATATTCTCTCTGATATGCAGATGATAACACATAATGGGGGGCGGTGTCTAGAAGAATAGAAATACTTTGGATTAGACAAAGGAGAATGAAGGGAAGAGAAAGTAGAATGAACTGGACATTACTTTCCTATGTTCATAAATAAATATATGACCAGTGTAACTTTACATTATATACAACCACAAGAATAGGAATTATACTCTATATATGTATAATATGTTAAAATACATTCTACTGTCATGTATAATTAAAAAGAACAAATAAAAATTCTTTTAAAATATTACTCAGCCATAATTTCAGAAGAATGAAATTATGGCATTTGCCAGTAAATGAATGCAACTGGAGACTATCGTGCTAAGTGAAATAAGTCAATCCCAAAAAACCAAGGGCCAAATGTTCTGATATGTGGATGCTAATACACCATAAGGGGAGGAGGGAAGAACAGAAGTTCATTGGACTAGACAAAGGGAAATGAAGGAAGGGAGAGGGATTAGAATAGGAAAGACAGTAGAATAAATCAGTCATAACTTGACACAACCAGAGTTAACTCCACATCATGTTCAACCACAAGAATGAGATCTAATTAGAATAAATTATGCTCTATGTATATATAATATGTCAAAATACACTATACAGTCATGTATTTCTAAAAAGAACAAATTTTTTAAAAAGAAAGAAACTTGCCTAGAGTCACTAAAGTGTTACCGAGAAGATAGGGAATTTGAACCCAGGACCTCTTCTTCCAGGGCCTATACTCCTAACCACCATTCTTTCATTTATCCAATTAATACTAATAAAGCATCTACAAAACGAAGAAATTTGTTTTCAAATTCAAGGGTAAAGCAAACAATGAATAGATAAAAGTCCAGCCCTTATAGAGTTTGTATTCTAGTGAGAGGAGACAGATGGCAGGCAAGTAAATACATGAAAAATGAGATGAAATGTAAAGAGGGATAAAGGTGGTAGGAAGTTTCAGAGGTGAAATTTACTTAAAATATGCTGATCAAACAACATCTCATAAGACATCAGATTAGAGACCTGAAGGAAATGAGGTCTGGGAGACCCAGGTGGATATTTGGAGGTATGGCATCTCCGGCAAGGAGGAGCAAACAGGCCCTGACACCTAAACAGGTTTGGTGTGTTCAACTAAAGTGCCAGGTGGCTTCAGCAAGATAGGCTTTAGGGAGAGTGACAGGAGGTGAGGTCACAGAGACAGGTGAGGACCAGATGGCTGCAAGTCTTAAAGGTCATAAGATCTTTGGCTTTTACTCTGAAAGCAGAGAGGACTCAGAGCAGAGGAGTGATATGATATGATTAAAAATTTTATGAGTATCACTCTGCCTATCCATGTGGATAGGCACCATGTGGATTAGGAATTGTAAGGAAGCAAGAATTGGAGCAGGTAAATAAAATAGAAGTTCTGATCATAATCCAGGAAAAAGACAGCATTAGCTTGAGCCAGGTGGTAACTGTGTTGGAAGTGGAAGTCTAATTAAGGACTGATTGCATTTATGGATTTACTTTAGAGAGAGACTAACAGTACCTGCTCATAGATGGCCTGTGGGAGAAGAACAGAAAGGAGTCAATGATGACTTCAAATTTTTTACCTAAGCAACTAGAAAATTTTCACTGACATTGGCTTAGACTGGGAGAACAGCAAAGAAGCAAGTTTGGAGCCATGGAAATGAAGAGTGAATTTCAGGATATTAATTTTAAATGCATTTTAATCATTTACAATGTGAAGTTGAATAGGTCATTTACTAGTTATGTCTGAAGTTCACAGAAAAGGTTCAGGTTACAGTCAGAAACCTGGGGTTCATAGTTCATGTGTGAGACAATGCAAAAAAGTTTAGAGGTGAAATGATTGGGTTATGGGAGACTTAACCTCATCAGTGCCTGAATCCTCTGATAGGGATTAACTGGGTGGTAACTGTGAGCAGGTAGGGTATAGCTGGAGGAGAAGAGTCTGTATCTCTCTCTCTCTCTCTCTCTCTCTCTCTCTCTCTCTCTCTATCTCTCCTTCCTCCCTCTCTCCCTCTCTCTCTCTTTCTCTCTCTCCCCCCTTCCTGGTTCCATGTCCTAACCTGCTTTTCTTCTACCATGATGTTCTGCCTCACCTCAGGCCCTGAGGAATAGAGTCAGCCATGTCCTGAGACTCCTGAAGCCCTGAGTTCCAAATATACATTTCCTCCTCTATAATTGTTTTTGTCATGTCTTGATCACTGTGGCAAAAACACTGATTAAAACAATTGGATACTACTTGAAAACATGAGATTCATACTAGGGAATAAGTGTATATGGAAAAGTTGCCCAAGGCCAGAGACTGAGGCACTCTTATATTTGGAGATGAGGAGACATTCAAACCTACCAAAGAGGACTGAGGAGTGGTTAGCAAGGTAAGAGGTGGGAGGATAGAGCAGGTCCTGGAAACCAAGCAAAGAAAGTGTGTCCACAAATGCTGCTGAGAGACACAGCACGTCGAGGTTTGAGAAGAGATCAATGAGTTTAGCAATGAGATGTCACTGATTGGAACGGTTTCAAAAAACAGAAGGGAGGCACTAAATGGGACCTAGCTTTCCTTCAAAAATTGTATTTCTCCTTAAAAAGTTCTTCAGTATCGACACTGAAGTCCCTGTTCTATGTACAGAACAGAGTCTTGTTTCTGTGTTCTCTTGTGTCTGCCTAGATGTGGAGTCTTATAAATGCTCCATTAAATGTCCTGGTTTAAACTTTCTTCCCCACAATCCATACCAAGCATCCTGAACTTTCCAACTCTGCCCTCAATCTAGTGCCCCCAGGAGCCCACCCAGACCCAAACTGGATACTGAGTTAATAGTTATCTCCTAATTACAGGGAATATAAGCCTTGAAGATACCTATGAGTCCTCTCTTGCCTTGGTCACCTAGTTCTCCTCTCCCAGTTTTTCTTCTTTCCTGTCATCTTCTCTATCTAATCAAGTCCTCAGTGAGATATCTCTGTGGTACAGGGACTTTCTCCCTAAACCAGCAAGAATGCCTCAGCCTCCCAGATGGATCTGGCCTAGGTTGATTCATGGAAGAGAAGATGGATCAATCCACATCTTCCTCCCTAAGAAACTCCACAGCTTACTGACTGCTGTATGGTCTAAGAAAATGTGAGCTGAATGGATAAAAAGTGGAAGAAGACAAAGAAAAAGGTAGCTTTGGTAAGCATTGCCTCAACCCCCCAGAGCCACAAAAACACTTCATCCCATGCCCTCACCACACACACACACACACACACACACACACACACACACACACACTTCAGCACTACTGACGGAGCACATGGAAAGGCAATCTGTATACCATTTCTTGTTCCCCTCCCTAGACACCAAAAACAGAAAGCTCTCAGATCCCAGCAAACTGCAGAAAGAGATGGGTCTGATGCTGGAAGCTGAGGTGGCAACTTCTGAGTCAAGTCCCATGGGAACAGATACTGGATAGGACTGCACAAGGAAGGGCGGCATCAAGAAATCTTTGTGGAGGGGAGGCAAGAGAAGAGAGGGTGCAGCCCCAGAGAACAGCTGACATCTCCACAAAAGGTGAAGTTCAGGGAATATAAACTTTAGTGCCACAGACCCTGGGATCAAGGAATACTATTTTTTTAAAAGGGGAGTAGGTGAATGGGGTATCTAGGATCCTTTATTTGATGTGTCTCCAGAATGAGGATTAAGATGGTTAGTTGGTTCTGTCACATTTTCATCCGAAACTATGTGAAATGATGATTATGATGTAAATACTATTCACCAAATAACATTCCAGAACCTGAGAGAAGTTGAAAAAATCTATCCAAACAAAACAAAGCAGAGAGCATTCACACAGTTAGAGGAGGCCTCAGCTAAGCTTAAAGAAGCAGCTAGGACTCGTCCCCAAGACCTGACTTCCTATTCTGCCCCACAGAGAAGGCCTGACCAACCAGAGGGACTGTGCTCAGTTCCTGTTGTTGTTTCAGGAAGCAGCTTTTGCAGAAACAGTCCCATTTTTTCAGTTATCGAAGTCCCTGTGATTGCCACAGACTTGGGAGGGACACCCACCTTCCCTCATGACAAAGAAGCTTCATTTGCCCCTATGCCAAGACATGCAAATGGAAATATCTCATGTCTTGCTGCCTGACTAAATTTGAATGTTTAAACAAAGTGTCAAATCGACAATGAGAGCTGCAAATAATTTAACTGAAACAGTTCTGTGGTTAAAGAAGTTGAGGAGGAAGAGAAAGTTAACTGACCCATCCCAGAAGATGAAAGACTTTAAGGAGTTTTTGAAAAGAAATCTGAGCACACTCAGCAGAACATGCTCCCCAGTCAGTCTCCCTGGAGAGGAGGCAGTGATTTCTGGGACAATGGTTCCTTCCCTATGTATATTGGGAACAAAGCTCTAGAAAGGATTCCTATCTCACTTTCATGAGGATATTGATGGATCCTCCACCTTGTTGAATCTATGATCCAAAAGCATGTGATTTAGTGAAACCCTCCTCACTCTTCCCACACCATCTCCAGTTCAGTGAAGGAAAGAAAGAGCCGGGGGAGACAGGAAAGGGTTGTCAATAACTAGTGTGTGTGGTTGAGTTGGGGAGGAGTCCCTGATATCTCAGCACTATAGTTGGGTTTACACAATGAAGTACAGTCAGTGGGGACTCTCTAAGCCAATAGTAGACACATGACCCAACCCTGGTCATTAAAAGAACTCTCCATAGTTGGCCTCATGATTAGTTCAGAGGTGGCTTGTAACCCAAATCAATCCAATGACAGACAATCTGAGATTTTTGCTGGGGTTAAGGGAAATAGTCACTGTGCTAAAAACAGAAGCCAAGAATTCATTCTTGCTCTAAAAGGGGGGGGGGGGGTTCCTGAAAAGGATACCAACCTACAAAAAGGAAGAGCTGAGAATTAAGAAAGATCAAGATTCCTGTTGACATTAATTTAGTATTTGCATACAGCCATGAGTGACATTAATATGGTTCTCATTATTATCCAATGCATTTTCCCTTCCCAGGACTTCCTTCTCTCTGCAGTGTAAGGGAACAAATAAGACAAGTATCACCTTTGACTTGATAATTAACTTCTTTTTTTCCCATTTATAAATAATATCCTGAAAAGTAGGGAATTCACATGCAAGAGCAAGGTTTTGTTCAGAGAAGAAAATATTCAGAAAAGATTGAGCAAAAAAATGATCCAATAAATCAAGAGAGTAGGAAAGAAACACCATATGACATCAGAGCAGTTGCCCATTATAAGCTTTTCCTGAGTTGGAACTAGAAGAGAATTAGAGAAGATAAAACTAGATTCTAAATGCTGCCTGGGTTCTCTGAGAAGGAGCTCAGCTAGGGAAGTATGCAGATGTTTTAAAACCCAGAGGGGCAGAGGAGTATATGAAAAAGACAAGGATTGGCCAGGTGCAGTGGCACACACCTGTAATCCCAGTGGCTCAAGAGACTGAGGCAAGAGGATAGTGAGTTCAAAGCCAGCAATTCAGCAAGGCCCTTAGCAACTCAATGAGACCCTGTCTCTAAATAAAATACAAAAAAAAAGGGCTGGGGATGCAACTCAGTGGTTAAGTGCCCCTGGATTCAATCCTTGGTACAAAAAAAAAAAAAAAAAAAAGAAAGACAAACAGACAAGGATTGCACCACAATTCCCAGGCATAGCTGAAAGACTGCAAGCCCCTCAGAGAAGCCCTTAATTGCAGCACAGAGCTTGTGGTGATTTTTAAATATGCCCACAATTATCCTCCTTTCAAAAGTTGCAGCCAAATTTCCCTGCCCTTGGACTTAGTGGCTCGCTTCCAATAAACAGATTGTGGTAAAAATGACTATATGCAAATTCTGAGACTAGGACATCATTAAATGCATTATGGCTTTCTCCTCATTCTCCCTCCCTTGAGTCACTCATTCCAGAGAAGTTAGCAGCCACATCATAAGGATCTCGAAGGAGCCCTATATAGAGGTCTACACAGCAAGAAACAACCAGCAAGGAACAAGACCTCCTCCCAACAGCATGTGAGTAAGCCTTCTGAAAGAGGATATTTTTGCCCCAGTCAGGTCTTCAAATGATTGCAGCCCTAGCTAAAATCTTGACCATGACCTCTTGAGAGACCCTGAACTATAATCACCTAGCTAAACTATTCCCAAATCCTAACCCACAGAGAGCACAAAATAAAATTATTTCAAACCACTATGTTTTGAAATAATTTCTTACCAGCAACATATAACTAACTGATGGACCACAGCAAATTGTCTGGCAGTAATAGCTATGGAAAATAAGCAAGAGATAAACCTGAAGAGAAGAGCAGACCCCTCAACCATTGCTGGTTGTTTCAAGATCCACACATTCTATACTGTCAGCCAAAGGGCAAAACAAGCATTTTTCTTCCTCTAGGGGACATTCTCAAACACTGATATCAAGGCAAGAATTGGGGGTATCAGAAATAGAATACAAAATACTATGCCAAGAGATCTGGCCTGACCAGCTGTGCCTTAGCTGGTCTCAGCAAGCAATATCCAAGATCCAAATGAGATGAGATCCTCTGAGCAGGCACTGGTGACTAAATGACAGTGACTGACCAGAGGACCTGCCAGACCCAGGTGTCTAGTTGTGAGAAGGAAAGAAGAGAGACAAAGTATTACAAAAGCTAACAAACTGAGAATGTGAGAAGTTTTAAACTAAAAATGACAGTTACCTTTGTTGGGTGAGTTTAATTTACTATCAAGGAGAATCGTTTGTAAGCAAGTTGTATTTAATTATAGAAAATAAAATTATGTCCTTGCGCATCAAAATGTGACTATAAATTTTAAATCCACTATATGTTTATTATTATGAAATATTTCAGAGATACCAAAATACAAAGAAAAATAAAATGAATATCCACATACCTGTCACCTGGCCTAAGAAATAACATCAAGTCCTCTATCTGCTCCCTGATCATATTCCCACTCTACCTCCACAGGTAAATGCAACCCTGAATTTTTTTTTATTTAGTTTTAGATGGCACTTTATTTTAAAATCTGATCTGCCAGTTTAGCGTTTTCAAACTCATGGAGCAAAACCTTCACAAGTTTGCTTTTGCTTGTGGAAGCCTTAGCAACAGTCATTGCTCCCTTTTCAAATGCCTGCTTAGCCTTTTTTGCTTCCATGGCAGTCCTGATAGCTTGCTCTTGTTGAGCCTTTCCAATTTCTGGTTTCTGATTCCTCAGCCATTACATCAGCAGGAGAGACACCAGTGATGACCCTCTGGAATTTGAATGCATATCAGGCTCACTTTCTTCTCTAGAGGACAGCCCAGTTTATCTGCTGAGGAAAGGAACACCAACTCACATTTTGCATTAAGAAAAGTGGAAAACCTGGGCTGGGGTTGCTGCTCAGTGGTAGAGCAGTTGCCTAGCATGTGTGAGGCCCTGGGTTCAATCCTCAGCACCACATAAAAATAAAAAAATAAAGGTATTATGTCCAACTACAACTAAAAAATATTTATTAAAGAAAGAAAGAAAGTGGAAAACCTTCCTGTCAGTCCTGGCGCAGAGTCTCCCCTATCCGTGTTATACCTTGTACCCACTAAAACTACACAGCCCAGCTTGCCCTTCATGGCTGCAGCTACGGAGAGAAGACTGATGGTGAAGAGGAGAGGATTCTGTGAAGAGCACTAAGCACTACTCTGAATTTTCTATCATTCCCATGCATTACTTTTTACTTTATAAATTTACTCATCCCAATAAAAATAGTGTTTATTTTTAATCATCAAATAAATGGCATTATAGTATAAGTACATTTCTACAATTTTGTTTTTGCTTAACATTACAGTTGTGAGAAAATATCAAGGAAAGGGAGATTCTGACAAAACCAGTCTAACATGATTCTTGCTAAAGATAAACCAGGGTTACCAGACATCACCTGGGGGTAGTGATAGAGGATGAGGGACCTAATAGTATATTGCAAGTGACTAGATATGGAGGGGAAGGGATTCTTGCCAAATTGACTTAGTAGGGCTTTTTGTGAAAACTGGATTTTACAAGTACAAAAATAAGCCTAAAAGAAGATTCATAAGTCTGACTAGGGCTGGGGTTGTGGCTCAGCAGTAGAGCACTCACCTAACATGTGTGAGGCCCTGGGTTCAATCCTCAGCACCACATAAAAATAAATAAGTAAAATAAAGGTATTGTGTCCAACTACAACTAAAAAAAAAAGTCTGACTGAAGTTTGACCAAGCAAAGCATCTTCATGTTAGCCTCAGTCCCAAATACTCTTTGCTTTTTGGTCTCTAGAGATTTCCTTTATTTTTCTGGAAAACCTCACAATGCATTCAAATGGAGGTATGTTAAATTCTAACCAACATATCCAGGAATTTTATATTTGGAAATGTTTCAGGATCACTGTAGTGTTCCTTCCACATGTTATTCTATTATCACTCGGCTTGCAATAGTATGGTGAGGAAAGACTAAGTAGGAATACCTATTAGAAGCCTATTACAAGAATTTAGAAAAGAAGAATAGCTGGAATGAAGGTTGTAGTGGCAGACACAGAGAGAAACCGATCTGGGAGATATTTAGTAAGTAAAATCAAAGGTTTTCAGGCAACCAAGAAGAGATCTCTAGTGGGAAGTTTTCTATAGGAGTCAAGAGGTCAGCGGACAAATCTGAATTGCACAGGAGATTTGGGATGGAGAAGCTACTGTAAAAAACTAGTAACTGAACTCAGATGTAGATATTTGTGAGAAAGCACAGGATGGGTAAAGAAGTCCTAAGACCCAGCTCTGAGGAATACTAATATTTTAAGAATTTAAAGGAGATAAAGCAAGCAATGGAGACTGAAGAGTTAACAGAAAGGCCCAGAAGAAAGTGTGGTTTTTCAGAGAGGTCAAGGGACAGCATTTCTAAAGAGAGAGAAGTTGGTAGGTGCCCAGTGATCCTGAGAGGTCAAGAAAAATTGTCAAAACTAGGCGTTAGATTTGGTGACACACGGGAAAATTGTTTTCTTGGAGAGAGGAAATGAATGACAAAGGCAGAAAACAGACCGTGTATTGTCAAGTACAAAAGAGAAAACACGTGTGTATGTATGTCTGCGTTTGGCCGGGGATTGAACTCAGGGATGCTCCGCCATTGAGCTATATCCCCAGTGTTGTTGTTGTTGTTGTTGTTGTTGTTGTTTTCAATTGTCCAGGCTGGCCTCGAATTTGTAATTCTCCTGCCTCAGCCTCCCCAATCGCTGGAATTACAGGCTTGTGCAATCGCACTGGGCGGAAAACACTTTTGAGCAGAAGAGCTATGAAGGTAAAAAAACAGAAGATGGGCAGGAGAAAACAAAAGGCTGGAGTGGATCAAGAATGAGAGGAATTTTGTAACTCTTTAAATACGAGACCAGAACAGTGAGAAGATAAAATAGGACGAGTAGGAAAAAAAATCCCTGTCAGCGGTGTATTCCTGACCCACCTAACCAACCGGATTTGCAGACTTCTGCAGTTTCAGTAGTTTTGAGCTTCGGGTCTCAGTTTTTATTGGTTCCTTTGGGCGATGAGTGAGATTGAACTTCCTTCCTCTGCCTCTTTCCCCGCCCTACGCCTCCCGGTAAAATTCAGTGTCTGTCTTTGTAAACTCTTCCGGGTTGCTGGGCAGGGCCACGCCCAGTCTCGACCCTGTCAGCTCCCAATTGGAGCGCGTTTTCCAAAATACGCATGCGCAGAGGGTCATAGTCGCGTCGAGAGAAGGAGGGGGAGCTTTAAATCTTGCGCAGGCGTGTTAGGATCTGATCGCTATGCGGGTGCTCGTGGGTGAGGGAGGGAAGAAAGGGAGAGTGGGGGGCGGCTTACCAGAGATGAAGGGTTGGGAGGCCTTGCCGAAAGGGCACAGTTTCCTCCACAAGCAACCTGACCTTAGTCTCCTAGCCCGAAAAACCGAACCTCCCTGACCCCTGTGACCTGTGTCTCCTGTCTCGAGGGGAGAGTAGGGGAAGCAAAGCATCAGCCTTCATCCCCGAGGCATAAACAGTTTGTATTCTCCGACCAGGTGGTGGAACGGGCTTCGTTGGAACAGCCCTAACCCAGCTGCTGAAAGCCAGAGGCCACGAAGTGACATTGGTCTCCCGACAGCCCAGACCGGGTCGGATCACGTGGGTATGCCCAACCTCTAGAAACTGGGTAGGGAGGCAGTTTGTCAGCACAGGGCGGGGCCCGCAGGCACTGTGAGCTTTTCTCTGACAGGATGAGCTTGCTAGATCTGGGCTGCCCAGCTGTGATGTCGCTGTCAACCTGGCCGGAGAGAACATCTTCAACCCTCTCCGAAGGTCAGTTGGGTCCCTAAAACAAATAAAATATCCCCCAGAGCAGAAAGAAGAGAGGGTACAAAGGAACCCTGTAAGCTGGAACTAATGGAGCTGTCAGAATGAGAACTGAAGATATGCTAGAGTATTCATCCCATCCCACCCCACCCGTCTATGCCCACCTGCTCCCCTACCCAGTCAGCCAGTTGATTTAAGTTCTCACGTATAAAATGCCCAAGGAAGATATGTCTTTTCCACTTTCAGTACACATGAACCATTTTTTCTTTAGCCACATGCAGGATTTTACTAGAAATTGGTATAGAATAAGTCCCAGAGACAGAGAGGAGAAGATGTGTGTATGTATTTAGTGGCTTTTCATTTCCTCTTATTTTTCCTGCAGGTGGAATGAAGCTTTCCAAAAAGATGTTCTCAGCAGCCGCCTGGAGACCACCCAAATGCTAGCTAAAGCTATCACCAAAGCCCCACAACCCCCCAAAGCCTGGATCTTAGTCACAGGTGTAGGTATGCCCCTAAATCACCAACTTCTTACATTAGCCAAGGGAAATGGGGTGCAGATTAAGAGGGTAGCTCAGCCCTTGTAGCTGTATACACTTTGGAGAGCTGCTCATTCCCAGATATGGTAAATTCTAGGCCCTGGATCCATGCATGTTTCTCCTGACCTGTGTCCTTTCACTGAGAAATGAAGAATCTCAGAGAAAGAGGGGGAGTGATACCACTCCTAAGGCCAAGGAAAAGCCCACCTCCTCCCAAGTCCCTTGCTTTTCATACCACAGTTCTTTAGGAAGAGCTCTTGACTGTTGTATTTCATTATAACATACATACCAGCCACGATTCTAAGTGTTTTATACATATTACATTGTTAATCCTCACAACAACCCTATGAGGTAGGTACTATTATTTCCATTTTTAAAGATGCAGAAATTCCATACAGAGATTCCATACATAGTTTGTCAAAAGTCAGAGCTGAATTAAAACTCAGGCAGTCCCATGTATTCTATTCTTAACCACTATTATGCTAGCAGCCTCTGAGAGTAGCCCTGCAACCAAAGTTGAGAGTTCTTCCAAGCAGGACCAAGTCAGGTCATAAAGAAGCTCAAGGGGAAGGTATCCATGGCTTTCTTCTCATGGGGTCTAATAGGAGAGGCCAAGTGGAGTCTTAGCTGCCTAGTCTAGGACTAGGCAGGAAAAAGACACCCAGAACAAATAAGTGCTTTCCAACAGCTTACTACCGTCCCAGCCTGACTGCAGAGTATGATGAGGACAGCCCAGGAGGGGATTTTGACTTTTTCTCCAACCTTGTAACCAAATGGGAAGCTGCAGCCAGGCTTCCTGGAGATTCTACACGCCAGGTGGTGGTACGCTCTGGTGAGAACCAAGGGCCTGGGTCCCAGACAGGGTGGAATGACTTCTCTAGGCTGTGGGTAGGGAGGATATCCAAGGAGCTAAATTTACAAAGAGAGTATGCCATCACTCTCGTCAGTCTGCGGAGGGAAGAGTAGAAAGTCTAAGGAGAGCCATAACCCTCAACTCTTATTATAGAACTGGGTCCACACGGGGAGTAAAAAAGGGAAAACTGAGAAATGGGAACAGCATTCAGGCTGCTTTAAGGCTGAAAGGACTCCCTATACCATCTCTCTTGCCTGTTCTAGGGGTTGTGCTAGGCCGTGGAGGTGGTGCCATCAGCCACATGATACTGCCCTTCCGCCTGGGTTTGGGGGGCCCCATCGGCTCAGGCAACCAGTTCTTCCCCTGGATTCACATCCAGGACCTGGCAGGAATCCTAACCCATGCCCTTGAAGTAAATCACGTGCAGGGCATCCTGAATGGAGTGGCTCCAGCCTCCACAACCACCAATGCTGAGTTTGCCCAGGCCTTGGGCACTGCCCTGGGCCGCCCAGCCTTTATCCCTCTCCCTGCCACTGTGGTGAGAGCTGTCTTTGGGCGAGAGCGTGCCATCATGCTGCTAGAGGGCCAGAAGGTAGTTCCGCGGCAAACACTGGCCACTGGCTACCAATATTCCTTCCCAGAACTGGGGGCTGCCTTGAAGGAAATTGTAGCCTAAGTAGGGAGGTGCATAGCAGGGGCAGAAGCCCATCCCTCAGCAGAGGCTTCCTGTGAATTGGTTCAGGTGGTCCTCTACTTAAGATTAAAAACTGATCTGGATCTAAGAGATTTCGTTCCCATTCTTCTTTCTTTTCCATTGTTCTTGCACCTTGTTTAAGTGAGAAACTCTCCACAGTTTCAAGATTATAATCTCATCAAGTTAGGACCTTAACTTTTTCCACTCCTTGTAAAAGAATTTCCAAGTTTGGTTTATGTGCTACATTGTTGTCCCAGTTCTGTGTAAAAAATGCTCTGTAGTTTTGGCAATAAAGATAAATTATCTCTCTAGCTTCTGCTCAACTCTTTGACCTAGATTCTCCTGGAATTTATTTCAAGGACTGTCACCCCAGATGATTCATTTCTCTACATAGAGTTTTGAAAGTTATAATAGGCAACATCTCTCCTCACCTTTTCTCTTCTTGGTCCCTCAGTAACCAAAAGACCGGGTCACAGTTCTGGGGCATGAAGTTATGATGAAAGTGAGATTAGAAGACAAGAAAAATGATAATCCATTTCCAGTAAGTTTTGTGGTCATCCTGCACACCCATTCAGAGTGCCATTAGGATGCCAGCAGAGGAAGAAATGAAACCCCATTGTAGGGTAACCTCCAACCTGTGTCATCAAATGGTGGTGAATTAATAAAAGCAATCACATGTTGGTCCCAATTTATCAAACTGCAGTAGAACACGAAGCCTAGGATTTGCCTTTCAACTAACGGGGGCCACTTCATTCTACCAAGGCCTTCAGCACAAAAGGGTAGAAAATACTTCTGTCCTCTGGGTATTCTCACAGTCATAGAAAGTAAAAAGGGCAGAGAACCAATCACAAACAACAAACTTGACCCTATTAGGAAGAAGTAAATCCCAAATGTTCATCTAGTATCCTAATCTACCTGAATTTGTGATATCTGCCACAGCTTAACCAGAAGTAATCCTCCCAGCTCCCAGTTTGGACCATATTAACCCATCATCTCCTTTCTTCCCAGGGTACTGTAGATTGTCTGAGTCATTGTTACCTCCCTAACTTCCCTGCACAGGTTAGGGAGCCTGTGCAGCCACAGGGAGACACACCTAAGATTTTGTCTAGGTACTTTTTTCTCCAAAGAGCTTTCCTCCATGATCTCATTTCTCCTCCCAACAGGTAGTTTACTTGTGATTTATAGGCCAAGGTCTCCAACATTTCTGCTCCTAGCATGAGTCAATACAATCTAGAGATATAAATCACCACTGGGGACACAGGCAGACACTGGAACCTAGGGACCCTTCTCCCTCATTCTGCTCCCCATGCAGTACACAACTTCCTGTGCCAGTCAGGAAAGCAGAGGAGTAAGCCTGAAAAGGTTCTTATTCAGGGAGACTGGGGGCCCAAACAAACAGAACTCAGGGTAACTGTCTTATCTTTTTATTTGGTCTTGGACTCTAGGAAAGTTGACTGTTATTCCTGGGGGAAGGAGCAGTAACATAAAAGCATAGTTTAGGCTACACTAGAAGACAGACTACTGATTAATACTGTCCCCAGGAGGAATGTGCTGCCTTGCTGGAAGAAAATGCCCCAGAAGAGGAAGAATTCAAACAGATACAAGGCACTGTCCTGTGGGAATCAGGATGGAAAGAACATGTTATGATGGACAGTGGGTTTGGTCTTGTGGCCAATCAGATCCTTCCAACTCTGATTCTTCAGTTTTCATTTTCTAGATAATTGGTTCATCTAATAAAACTTTCATAGCCCTCCCACCTCCATACATACACCAAACAGAACTGTGCCTTACTTTAAGCAACGTATGTCTTCCATAATGAAAACTTTAGGGGCCGATCACATCTACATTGTCATTGCACAGCATGGCTTCATCAATTTGGTGAATGCTGTCAACATTTCAGCTAGAGGATCTAACTGGGCTTTTTGACATATATACTGTAAACAAACCCTTGAATATAACAGAAGAGCTGCCATTTATAGGAACCCTGAGAGTATTTCGGTAATGCAAACAGTCAGTCCTAATTGAACTATCTTGTAAATGTGGACTTTAAAGGTTGCCCAAAAGGGACGCAGCCATTATAGGGCATGTTATACAAGGACACAGTGTTAAAATCTAGGGCATGGACGCTGGACATTGGAGGACCCACATCTCTGAAAGTGAGGTTTGGTTAGGGAGCCTGTGCAGCCACAGGCAGACATACCTGAGACTTTGTCTAAGTACTTTCCTCCAAGGAGCTTTCCTCTATGATCTCATATCTCCTCCCAACAGGTAGTTTTACTTCTGATTTACAGGCAGAAGTAAAGGCCAAGCAGCTCAAGGTCACAGGCAGGCATATCTGGACTGGAAACCAGGTCTCCCTCAGCCTTTGTCACCAGCTCATTGCTACCTCCCTGCAACCCAATACTCTATAGCCCCTCCAGGGTCCAGCATTCCCTTTGACACTCCCAGGAGACAGCCCAGCCAGCAGAGCTTCCTGTCCTCTGGCCAACCAAAGCAGCAGCAAGGGAGAGGAAAGACTCAGCTTTTTTGCCACCTCTGGCCCACCCTAGCCTCTGCCCAACTCAGCCACAGTCCCAATCTCCAGGATTTACCCTTTCTTGAAGCCCTGTGTTAAAAACAAGGTTGAAAAGTTAAAGCTGAGCAGACCTCTTGAGAGCTGGCTGCGGTCTTCTCTTGACATTGGGTCAGTTTGTGGATCTGCCCCCAAAGGGCCCAGGCAAGAAATGTCCCTCACTTACATATTCTTCCCCAGTGCTTCCCTGACCCAAATCACCAACTCAGAGTAAGCCTGGGTCAGAGTATGAACAGCAGAGGGACTCTCCCAGAAGGTGCTGCGCTGAGGGAGGCTAAACAGGGCAACAGCCACAAAAGCAAGTAAGGCTCAAAAGTTGAGACCAAGCAGGGCCTCAGACAGTTGGTTGATGTCCCGACAGTATGGTTCCCGCTGCAGGATGAAATCCACCTTGTGATCCTGACCCCGGAACACCTCCAGCAGCTGGCGCCGGAGCCTCTCGGTCTCCCGGGTCTTCCGAATGCCACCAGTACCTTTTTCCTCTTCCCTCCCCTGCTGCTGATTACCATGTTCTGCAAAGGCCCTGGAAGGATTCTGAGCCTTAGAAGATCCCTGTTTCCTGGGAAGAAGCAGAACAAAAAGAGGTGATGAGCATCTAGAGGGAAAGTAGCTCTCAGTGCGCCTCCTCCTCTTAACTAGCCTGCCTATTCCTGACTCTGGGAGAACAATTCTTAAGTTCCCTAAACTGACCACTGAGTGGCAGTATCAGTCCACTTCTGAAAGGGAGATAGACCCTTTACAAGGTGATCCTGGCCATTAATAATGTAGTTCTAGCCCTAAATTAACCACTTACTTAATGGTCCAGCAGAGAGCATGCTGAATACAACTGGCTATTAGTACAAACAACCATTTTCCAAAGAACTTCATCAAACACATTGACATTCCTGAAACAGGAGTTTCCCTCCCAACCAGGACTTCTGTGTCAGGATTCCCTACAGAGGTTTTATTTATTTATTTATTTTAATGATTTGTTTTTTAGTTGTAGATAGTCACAATACCTTTATTTTATTTGATCATTTTTATGTGGTGCTGAGGATCAAACCCAGTGCCTCATACATGCGAGGCAAGCGCTCTGTCACTGAGCCACAACCCCAGCCCCTTACAGAGGTTTTAAAGGCCATGTGCAAAGCAATTCAAACTACTGTAGAATGAAGCTGTCTCAAACTGAAGTCACCCTCCCACTCAAGTCTCCAGGTCTGCAGAGAGAAGAGAGCTCAGAGCTGCTGGCAGGGAGTCTGGGGCATTACCTGGCTGGCTTCTTCAGGAACTCATCCAGGGTGGGGCCATTTCGCCCCAGTGGGTCATCAGGAACCATGAAGTGGTTTCCCACAAAGGTGAAAGGCAGCAAGCTAGATGAAGAAGAGAAAGAGCGGTCACAGAGAGGCCCTTATCCACTTTCAGAGAGCTGAGACCACCACTACCAGAATCTCCTGGCTATCATCCTTTCAGGCAATTTCAAGCCCCTTCCCAGAGTTCTCACCCAGTGGCCAGAGGAGAGCTGCTTTTAGAGAAAGGTCTGAGTCCGTGCCCTAGTCTCAAGGGAGAGCTCCCTCACCGCTCTCTGATGATTGCCATCCACTTGTCAGACTCCTCTGCCAAGTCCCGGAATTGGTCATTGGAGACAATGATCCCGTTGGTCTCTTCTGCCAGCTTCACCATGAACCTGTCTCAAAAACCATGGCAACATTCCAGCAGTCTTCAAGGCCCAGAGTATTACCAATCCCTGTGACTTACTTCTGGGGATGGAGAAATGACGTCCCTACCTCACACTGACCGCTACAGGTGGCTTACTGGATACAGGTATCATGGGTTAGAGCAGAAATAAAGATGAATCCTAGGTGGTCCCCCAACAGCATTCCATCCACTAGCCACAACCCTTCACCCAACATTTTGTGCCTCATTTGTAAGAGACAGATCTGGTATTGACTCTGTCTTCCATCCTACCCAACCAATCACTTAAAAATCCACTATGTTCATCCTCTGAAACGCCCTCCACTCTGGAAGCCCCCTTCCTTCCTTACCACCTTAATAATTCAGATGTTACAGGTGAGATACCACAGAGCCTCTTCACCATTCACCTACCTCTCACCCTTCACCACCCTCCTGGTTCGCCTGCCCTCCCGCAAGAAAACATGCTCTTTCCCTGTACAGAGCTTTCCCACACCTGCCTTCATCTACTAAGTCCACATGCTCAGGCCTGGCAGCTAAAGCCCTCTAGAATCCAGTTCTACAGCACCCTCACAGACTTCTCTCTCCCATTATTCCCTGATGTGCCCTCAACTCCAGTCAAAATCAATTATCAGATTACACCCTGCTCTCTAAACATGGCCTACACTGTCTCTGACTTTATGTTTCTCAAACCATTCCCTCCATCTGGAAAGTGTTCCCCAAACCTTGCTGATAAACACAGTCACCAGGGGAACTTTAAAAAGGTAAGCCAGGCATGGTGGAGCACACCTGTAATTCCAGCGACTCAGGAAGCTGAGGCAGGAGGATTGCAAGTTTGAGGCCAGCCTCAGCAACATAGCGAGGCCCTAAGCAACTTACCAAAGACCTGTCTCACTAAATAAAAAATACAAAGGGCTGGGGATATGATTCAGTGGTAAAGCACCCCTAGGTAAAATCCCTAGTACCAAAAAAATATCGATGCCTGGTGTCTCACTTTAGCAATTCTGATCCCATCACGTAGATTCATGTGGTGAAAGCAGTCTTGTTAACAGTTTTAGAAACCAAGAGATCCAGCCCATCCACATCCTTCTCAACAAACAATTCACAAACTCTCCACTCCTGCAAAACACCAGTCAGAGAGGGCTCCCTTCCTCTGAGTTGCTGTAGTATCTGATTTATAAGTTTCTTTTGGCTCTTTGAAGTCAAGAGTCAGATCTTGTTCCCCATGTTCCTTTTGCAGACCATGTACCTAACACTAAGCAGGCAATTAGTATTTGACAGGATTAGGCAGGAGCAAAGTCTGGTTCTGAGTTTCTGGCTGGGAAGCAAATTTATGTATAAGGTATACAGATGGTATACAAAAGGTATTTTCCAGTTAAGCATATTTTACTATTAATGCATTACATGGCATGTTGTTCATTTGTCAGCCTATGCTGTGTAGCACGGTGCTTATTCACTGTTACCAGGAAAAACTCCCAATTTACATTGTTATCTGCCCATCAGGTCCTACACAACTGCACAAACACATGCCTTTAAAGGTCATTAAAACTGACTCAATTCAGTCTCAATTCTCTTTCAGTGCTGGTGTGGAAAGAAGGTCCCATCTTGGATTCACTGTGAAATCTCAGCATAAAACAAAATTCCACTAGAAGGAATTTTGTAAAACAGTATTTATTCATAAGAAGTTTTTTTTGTTTGTTTGTTTTTAGGGGGGTACCAGTGATAGAATTTAGGGGCACCTGACCACTGAGCCACACCCCCCAGCCCTATTTTGTATTTTATTTAGAAACAGGGTCTCACTGAGTTGCTTAGCACCTTGCTTTTGCTGAGGCTGGCTTTGAGCTCACAACCTCTTGCCTCAGCCTCCTGAGCCACGCGTGTCACCACAGTTGGTTAAGTTTTGAAAAGACAAAATGTATAATCACCGCAGTTTGAAATTAACTGTTTAAAACTAAATAATATCCTAAAGGACAAAGAACCTATAGTTGTTAAATTTTTAAACTGGTTAATTAGCTTTCAAATCTGCCCTTTTCCCCACACCATGTATGTATACTGCAGCTGGAATATGCCCTGGATTTAAACTATCTGGCAGTTCTGAGGTCTATTTTTCCTTTGTTAGGGTAGTTCACCATTCTTACCCTTTGTGTCCACAGCTTTAAAACAGAGATAATATTTTATGCAACACATAATTTGGTCCATACAAGGAAATGTGATGGACTCTTGCCCACCCCGTTGAGTGAGGCAAGAACACTACTTTTCTTCTTTTGATATTCATAAGGAAGACAAATGCATGGAGGAGGAACCTGAGCCAAAGAGGTTAATTCACTAAGGTATGGGCCTATAGATGAAATCAATGAGAAGTGAACTTGAAGCTCAAATTCAGATATTTAAATTCTACGTCCTATGATCTTTCTACCATACCAGTTTGTACAGTCCTATTGTTCACAGGCTGTGTTTCTTCCTCATACTTTTAATTGTTTACTCTGGTTTCTCCAGAATGTTGGGGGAGTTTCTCTACACATTTGGAAATTTAGCTTATAAAAACACATCTGTCAGCTATTTGTGTCAGTAGCTTTCCCATCTTTCCAATAAACCAGTATTTCCTAGACAGGAAGGCACTACACAAATACAAGATGTCATTCAGGTTGATGAATGAAGAAGAATGATGAAGGGGCAAACACGGTTGTCTAAGTCTATCCCATCTCAGCTACGGGGGAGGTTTACCTAACCCGTCATAAGAGCACATGGAGGAATAACTCTCTGCCCCTACTCCTGAGGCTTGGAGACAAAGAAAATGGTCAGGAGATTCTCTCTCTCCCTCAACCTCCTACTGGACTCCTTAAATAATCAAAGCTCGGGCAAGGAGGGTAGCAGTACCTGTCGTCATAGGAGGAGATCCTTTTTCCATCCATGACTCGTGAGGGAGTTAGGGAGAGCAAGCTGAGGGAGTACAGCTTTTGCAGGAAGTGACTCTCTATAGAAAAAGAACAAACAGGGTTCTCCTCAAGGTGGAAACAGAGCCAATCCCAGGACACAGATGATCAAACCCAACTCACCTCGAACCTTGGCATCCTTACTGAAGCGCCATTGAGGCACAAAGACGGTTATGTCACGATGGCCACGGTCCCAGAAGTACTGCACAGCAATGGCAATGCCCCGGCTGGAGAAGTAGTGCTGGAGCCCATGGCTACAGGGGGAAACCCAGGTGAGGGGCCTGACAGCCTCACTGCAGTACTAGCCCCTCAGCCATGTCCCCAGGACACATAAAGATGACTGTATCATCCTCCCTCCCCAACACCAGCCCCGCTAGGTACTCACACCATGGCCACATTGCTGCCATCAATGACAATATGGCGGAGGTCTGGCTGGCCAGGCACATTGGCAAGGCACAAGGTGAAAGGATCCTTCAGGGCCTCCTGGAAACGCTGTGTGCCAGTCACTAAGTTGCCCCCACGGGTACCTCGTCTCCCAGGAAACCCTCGACCTCGAGCCACGGCCTGCTGCTTATCTCCCCGGTCTCCCCGGTCTCCACAGGGCCATGGGGGTTCGGGCGCAGGTGGAGGGCTAGGTACTCTTGGAGGTGAGGCATTTCCATTGTGCAACCGCTGAAGAAGGGAAGCTCCCCGGGTTTGAGCTGTCCTCTGACAGGGACCAGGGGCACCAGAAAACTCACCCTGGACACTAAACCCACCTCTTTCCTGAGGTACCCCCTCCTTTCCCAGGGCCTTTCTTTTCAGGGGCCCATCTTCCCCTGTCCCTCCACCTGCTGAATATGGCCTGAAAGCCACTTCTCTGTCCCAGGCCTCTTCCTTAGGCAGCTCCTTCCACCACAAATCCATCTCCTTGGAACCACCTTGTTTCCCTTGATCCTTCTCAATAGTATGACTCCCTCCCTCTGCTCCTTTTGATTCTCTGCACCCCACAGATCCAGGGCGCAACGACTCCCCACCTCCACTCTGGAAAGCCCTGACTCCCCAATGCTGAGTACTCAGCAGGTCTGGGCTTCTCCCCTGCCATGAGGTTAACACTTGTGGCCCCTGCCCACTGGACGCCTCCTGCACTAGACTCAGAAGCTCCTCCTGAACAGCCAGGGGCAGCTGCAGCAGGGCCTCTGTGTGGACATCCTCCCAGGGCTGCAGCAAGGCAGAGAAGTCACTCAGCACTCCAGCACTCTGAGAGGCTCTGGGGCATGGTCCTGGCTGAAAGTCCCAGCTCAGCCGCCCCACTAGCTCCTCCACACGGCTCTGAGCCATAACAAAGGCCTCAGTTAGGCCACTGATCATCAGTGAACCAGGTGCCTGAGGTACCAGATGGGCTGATGTGCTCCAAGCCAGACAGTCAAGGAAGAAACCCTGGGCTCCCAGGAAGATGCAGTGCAGTCTGGAGGGGTAGTGGATTTCATTTTGAAGTTCTGGGCTGCAGAGACCCTTCAGGTACTCCTGGAAGGGAATGTCAGAAAAGGAAACTGCTTGAATCTACCCCTCATTATTCCCAAACTCCAGGATGCCTGCTATTTTTCCCATTTTATAAATAAGGAAACTAAGACTTTGATCACAAGGCAGGCAGGTAGTGGAGCCATATTAGAACCCCTGCCTGACTCCAAAGGAAGCAATGTGGCTGGACCTCCCCACCCCCACCCTACCCACATACAGTGACCTCCCACATACAGTGAATTCCTTGGCAGGGCCCACTTGCTCAGCTGGATTATCTCTATTCTTCAAAAGAGCACAAATAAGTCCTTGCAGAACCTGAGCTGTCACAGCAGAAATGAAACCAAAACTGAAAACAGAGCTAGAAAGTGCCTCAAAGCTCAGGGACACTGAGGTTGCTAGTGGAATGATGAAGTTTAGATCGTCCCCTGCCTCCTCCTAGAACTCTGCCTCTGTGCGGAAGGGCTCCCTGGGAAGGATCAGGGGAGGGTTCACCTTCGCTCTGCTGACGTTCTCCTTGGGGCCCTCAAGTTGCAGCCAGATGTGAGGATTCTCAGGGCAGTCCTTAGGGAGGACACTCATCCCCACGCTGAAGATGCGCTCCAAACGGGCCTGCTGCTCCCGAACCTTGTCTTCTGCCTCCGCAGACACCGCAAAGCGGTCAGGGGTTGAAGAACCAGCCCCCAAAGTAGGCATGGCTTCTTCCCCTTGTCCTGGAGGGAAGAAGGAAGCTCAGAGCCTCACTATCCCCTCAACCCAAAACTTGATCTCCCCACCTATATCAAAGATCAACAGGTAGCACCTAGTTACAATTCTGGTAAACAATTGCTAACCAGTATCTGAGTCCTTCTTGGCAGTAGGAAGAGTGTCAGAGTATCCAAACATGGGCCTTCTATCTTCCTAAGAAGAAGTCATGGTAAACAAGGCTATCTGGGATGGGTGGATGCCCTCTGGAGAATGACCACAGGCCTGAGCAGGAAGGGTGGGGGGCCAGCTCCGTCTGGAGGTAAGCAGGAATCGAAAGAGTCTCTCTCCTCGGGGAACTCTGCAATCTTCAGGTTTCAAGACTCTTAATGAATCCTCACCAGGGGCTTGTACTGAGCTGTACTCTGGGGCCCCTCATCTGCCATTTCCAAGGCTCTAGCCACTCCCACTTCTCCGCCTGCCCCTCCCCCAGCTGTCCACGCCCCACTCCGTCACGCCACGCGCCCCACCCGGGGTCCGCCCCCGCCACAGTCCCCTGCGGCCTCTGCCCCGGGGCAGGCCGTGCTCCCCGTAGCCGCCGCGCGAGCCCGGCTGCTGGCTCCAGGGCGCCAGGGAAGGGCGCCTACCCGCCTAAGCCGCGGGCTCCAGCCTCACGTCCCGCTGGCGCCTCTTGGTACCCCAGGGCCCCAGCTTCGCCCGTGCCCCCAGCCCAGAGCACTAGGGCATGGGGCCCGAATCTGGGCGGGCCTTCCTGGGTTCCTCACCCAACGAGCACCTCTTCTCTCCACCTCTCAAACTATTTTTTGAGTCACTTCCTGGGTTAGGGCGGAGTCAGCCCCGCTCCTCCCCCGACCGCGCCTGCACTGTCCTGGCACGCAGCCCAGAGGCGCGCTTCCTCCTCCCCAGCGCGCGCCGGGCCTTCTCTAGCCACCGCCCCGTGTCCCCGACTCCGCCCAGTCCTGTCGCCGGCAGTGCTCTAGGCCACTCAGCCTTCTGGCTTCCCTTCCAGCTCTCGTTTGTCTCCGGGCCTTCGGGGTTCTTGCGTGTTCTGCTCATTTGTTTCTTGGGAAAGAGGAATCATTCGTTGAAAGTTTGATCCCTTGGCATGAAAATATGGAAGATCAAAAAGAGAAAGTGACTGGGCCAGGGTCACAAGATTGTGAGGCTCTTGGTGCAAGCCCTTTCCATTAAAACAATTGTGGGGAAGACAGGACACCCCTCTCTCCTACTAAATGTAAAGGCGCTACAGGGAAGGGCTGCTGTTTTGTGAGGGGTTTTGAATAGAGGAGGAAAGGAAGGAGCTTTAGAACTGTATCTCACATGTTCACCTATACCCAGTTCTCCATCACCCCAGGTGGAGCCTCCCGTACTAGCCCATCCATAGGGGCCAACCTAGAACTCTGGCTTAGCCTTTCTGTCCTGTCTTCATCCCTCTTCTCCCTCCCAGAACCCAACTGCTGTCACTTCATGTTCTGCCAAGGAGGAGGGAACTGCAGTGACAGCAGGAGTAACCGAGTGGGAGGCAGGACAGAGCTGCAGGACACAGAGAGGTATGGAGAGGGAGGTCCAGAGGCTAGATGACAGTGAGACCCAGAGAGAGGGCAGAGGAGCAGGGTGAGGGGTAGTGAGTGCCCAGGGCAGCAGAAAGGGGGCAGAAGATAAGACACTTGTGGGCCGAAGAGGCACTCAGCCATGTTGGGAGCAAGAAGACACTGGCTGCCAGATCCCTTGCACAGCCTGGAGCTGCCCGTAGCCCTGTTGCTTCTGGCCCTGGGAGCAGGGTTGGCCCAGGAGGGGTCAGAGCCTGTCCTGTTGGAGGGTGAATGCTTGGTGGTCTGTGAGCCTGGCCGAGCTGCTGCAGGGGGCCCCGGGGGAGCAGCCCTGGGAGAGGCGCCCCCCGGAAGAGTGGCATTTGCTGCAGTTAGAAGCCACCACCATGAGCCAGCAGGGGAGACCGGCAACGGCACCAGCGGGGCTATCTACTTTGACCAGGTAACCTCCCCTCCACCAACCCTGCACCCCTGTCCAAAGAACCACAAAGACCTGCAATCAACTGTCCAAGCCCACTTTGCTGACCCTTCAAGAAAAAACTCCCTACATCTTCCCCTAATGTCGCCACTGATTGTTTCCCTTCCCTTCATACATACACACACTCCTCCTTGCCCCTTTTACCATTTTTTTTTAAATCTGTACATTCCTGTTCACTCCTGCTTACCACCTCTTCTTTCCCATACTCATTGCCCCTGTCCCATCCCCAGTGTTATCCCAGAGAGCCCCACTCTGGCATCCCTGAGCCCCACTCAGCAGGATCTGCTTCCCCCAGGTCCTGGTAAATGAGGGCGGTGGCTTTGACCGGGCCTCAGGCTCCTTCGTGGCCCCTGTCCGGGGAGTCTACAGCTTCCGGTTCCATGTGGTGAAGGTGTACAATCGCCAAACTGTGCAGGTGATCTGAATGCTGGGCCCATCCCCAGCTCTTGAGGGAGGGGAGGGGGCATAAGTGGAGCACCACTGAGCCCTGGGCAAACTCTCCACTGACTTGTGTCCTGGTGGCCAGGAGCAAGCAAGGAAAGGTCCTGCCTACCACAGTGTGGATAATGTTTAGAGTCAAACACTGGCCACCCCTCAGCACTACCAGGAGAGTCCATTAAGCCCCAGGTTCTGGAGAGGAAGCCCTTGGCAAAGGGAGGGTCTTGAGCTAGGGTGTGGGGGATGGATGCTAACTGGGCTCCCCTCCCCAGGTAAGCCTGATGTTGAATACATGGCCTGTCATCTCAGCCTTTGCCAATGATCCTGATGTGACCCGGGAGGCGGCCACCAGCTCTGTGTTGCTTCCCCTGGACCCTGGGGACCGGGTGTCCCTGCGCCTACGTCGGGGGAACCTGCTAGGTGGCTGGAAATACTCAAGTTTCTCTGGCTTCCTCATCTTCCCACTCTGAAGACTCAGATCCTTCGAAGACGCAGCCCCCATCACTGCCTTCTGCCCTCCCCTGTCCCAATAAAAACATCTTTGGGGCAGGAAAGTGGTTAGGAGAGTGATTCCCTCAGGTTGTCTATATCCCACCTCTTTGCATGTGCCAAATACCCAAGGTTAAGAATAGAGAAGAGCAGAGTTGGGCAGCTCAGACCTGGCCCTTCTCACAGTCCACCCCTCATCCCTGGTTGCCCTTCTAGTCTCCTGCCACATTTCTTTGTACCTGCAGCTCTAGAATCAGGGCAAGGTCTGGCAGGGAGAGAGACTTGCTCTATTTTGCAGTTTTTGCTCCTCCTATTCCCCTTTCCCAGCTTCCTGCTCAGCGCTATTTGGAGACAGGTGGTGCAGGTAGGCCTGACAGGCTCCTACAGGGGCCCAGATGGACCAGCCTTAGAGTACCCTGCAGGCTCCTTCCTGTGAAGAGTGCCAACATCGTGGGTCTCAGCCATCACCGTATGGGCTGGGGTAGGAGGCTCAGCTACAAGCAAAGTATGGGGAGGGCCACAGAGCACTCCACAGGGTTCATGAGCCAGGAAGGGGCATATGCCTAGCCTAAACACAGTACATATTTTGCATGTACTGGGACAACTGGCAGGCAGGGATCCTGGCTGTACACTTATACCAGGACCCAGATGGACTCTGGCCCTCATCTTCCCACCCAAGACTTGGGTGTGTATGTTTGCTCTGGCTGAGAGCAGATGTACAGAGCTGGAGATGCGGGTAGAAGGTCACACATGGACCATGGAACACATCTATGACCACATATCCTTTGCTTGACCACCTCCTAGAATTACTCCACCTTTGAAGTCTGAACTTAAGTCACTCCACACTTCAGAGTGACCACCACCTCCTTACTCCTGGGCTCTCACTCATTTACCTTCACTGTACCTGTTTCAACCTGTCTCCACTATCTCTCTTCTTTTTAATAATCTGTACTATCTTATGCTCCTTCTTAAGCTTCCTATTACCTGGTATTCTATAATTTGTACCTTCAGCTACTCTCTGACAGTATCATAAGCTCTTGCATGCTCACGTTCACACTCACACACACACATATACACCCGTCCCCCCCCATCCCACTATCCCATTGGTCCAGCATGGATGAATCTATCAATATAGTAATTACAGAATGGTAATCACTCTCCCTGTAGAGAGAAGATGTATTTTGGATCAGGGATTGCAAGATAAAAGCAGATGTGGTATGTTGTAAAGAAAATAAATATAAAACTATGTATTGCAGTCAAATAAAAAAGGATATAGTAATATTCAAGTTAAATAAGAAATGCTGATGTGAATTTATGGTTTTAAAAAGAAATACCGGCTGGGGTGTAGCTTAGTGGTGGGGCGATGGCTAGCATGTGTAAGGCTTTGGGTCAATCCCCAATGCTAGGAAAAAAAATTATAAACACACATGTACACACAACTTTTTCTTTCACCATTTGGCAATAATATATGACCAGGAAGACTAGCTTAAACAAGATAGGAGATTCTTTCTGTCTCACATTGAAGAATCTGCAATTAAAGAGTTCAGGAATGGATGGCTATTTTATGATCATCAAAGCCCAGCCTCCCTCCTCTCTTCTTGCGGTACTACTGTCTTTAGCATGCCACCTCATGACCCAAGATGGCTCTATGAATGTCAGCCCTTACACTAGTCTAACAGTCCCCAGGAAGTAGGAAGGAAGAAAAGGCACACCTCTTTTTTTTAAAGCAGCATTCTGAAAGGTGCAACCAACATTTCTGTTTGTTTTGTTTTTGCAGAGGTAGGGATTGAACCCAGGGGCAGGCTACCACTGAGCAATACCACCAGCTCTTTTTATTTTGAGACAGGGTCTTGCTAAATTGCTACAGCTGACCTCAAACTTGTGATCCTCCTGCCTCAGGCTCCCAAATAGCTGGAAATACAGGCATGTGCCACCACATCTGACCACACCCAACATTTCTGATTACATCTTATTGGCTAGACTTTAATCACATTTGTCCACACCAAACCAGGAAGATAGGCTAGGAAATAATCTTTTGTTATTCTAGGTAGTCATATCCAGCTCATAGTCAAGAGTTTTACATTAAGAAAGAAGGGGAGAACAGACACTGGGGAAGACAACTAGAAGTGTTTCAAAATGCAAATAGGCTAGATTGACTTTGTTAATTATTACGGTAAATTTGCTGTATTAGTTTTCTACTGCTGTGCAACAAATTGTGGCAAACTCCTTGGCTTAGAACAGCCCCTATGTATTACCTCAGTTTCTATAGGTCAGAAGTCTTGCAAAGCATTGCTGCATTCTCTGCTTAGTGTTTCACGAAGTCAAAAGCAAGGTGTAGGCTGGGCTGCTACCTTCCTTACTGGAAGGGAAGAATCTACTTCCAAACTCATTTAGAATTCAGTTCCTTACGGTTGTAGGGCTGATTCCCTGGGCCCTCTGTTTTCCTGCCAACAACTGAGCCACTTTAATCTCTCTGATTTCAGTGGAAAAAATTCTCTGAGTTTAAGGATTCACATGCTTAGATTGGGCATACCCACCTTATCCAGAATGATCTTCCTACCTTAAGGTCCGTAATCTGAATTACATATGCAAAGTCCCTTCTGTCATATGACATAACAGACTTACAGGTTCTAGGGATCAGGGCATGGACATCTTCAAGAAATCTGCATCATAGTCTTTAAACATAAAGATGACATCTTGTAGAGAAAAGGCATCCAGCACAATACACTAAACGCATGGAAAATGTGTGGGCTTAAAAAGTTCAGGTTTTACCCAGAAGGTAAATCAGTTCCCAGGTCTCAATCAAGAGTTCAGTGATTAATAATCCAAAATTTCCTCAGCATTAGGATAATATTCTTCTATTTTCTAAATTAAAATTTTGGTCTGAAGTGAGGTAGTATTCATCTCTGGGGTCTATCAACCCATTTTTATAATAGTTTCAGGTGTAGGTTAAAAAATTTTATACTCTTCTTGGGGCTGAGGTAGTGGCTCAGAGGTAGAGTACTCACCTAGCATGCGTAAGGCACTGGGATTGATCCTCAGCACCACAAAAAATAAAATAAAATAAAAGATATTGTGTCAACTTATAACTAAAAAGTAAATATTTAGGAAAAAAGTTTATTATCTTCTTAATGATGTGTTTGCTTTTCCAAAGTGTTTAAAGCTTTTAGAGGAATTGACACATTAGACTGGCAGTTCTATTGAAATATTTTAGAAGGACTCAATTTTTATGATTAATGTTTAAATAATTTCCCTTGTAACAGGTGTAGATTTTGATTTGTTGTTTATATAAAGTATTCAAGTGTTTTGGTGATTTTTGCTCAAGAATGTTAATGAAATATAGAGTTAATAAATAAAACCCAGGTGATGGTATGTGTTCCTCTCTAGGTACCAAAAGCTCCTCAGACTTAAAGAATCCTAAAATTAGAGTCCAACTGTTCACCTTCCCTCTGCCTGCACCATGGCAACTGAGCTCTACACAGGAAGGTCCCACTGATGAAGGATTCACTGTGAATCTAAATCCATAGCCTCCCACCCCACCTGGCCCCCAATATCCCAGGCAGTGACCCTCTGGATGCCTTTGTTAGCTTCTTTCCTCATCCTCTCTGGAATCCGCCTGCAGCCTTCTGTTCTTTCCTTTGACCTTTTGCCTTGGTTGCTGTTCCCCCTGCCAGCTGCTGACCCCCTGAGAAAACAGACTCATTTAGGCAGGAGCCTTCCCCCCACCACACCCACAAACTCACCTTCCTCCCCATCCCTGCTTCTTCCTGTCTGGTTCAGTGGAGACCGAGTCCCTTGTGCTGTCAAGGCGGCTATCTTCATCCACCAGCCATGGATTCCATTCCCTCCAAACATACTCCTGTCTTTCCTGTCCTTTCTGCTCACTCCTTTGCCTCAAGAGTTTAAGAGATCAAGTCTCTTAAATCTAAAAGGGAAACAGGTATGGAAGTAGCTTCAGATACAGATGCAGCTACCCTCAGCTCTGTATGCACCTACGGCTGGTCAGCATCATCTCATCTTCCCCTTTGAGCCAAATATCTTACTACACATGACTGAGCTGTCCAATCACTCGTGTGTTAATCATTGTCAAACTTTGGCCTCCACTGCTCCACCTAAGCTGGCCCTCAATCAGTCACTCACAACTTCTGTCTCACTAAAGTCCACAGACACCTCCTAGTCCTCCAAACATTTGAGCCTGTTGTCCACACCTTCTTAGGAAATCACTCTGCCCTGACTCTGTAACTTCCCTCCCTGGGTTCTCCCTCCACCACATGCCCATGTCCCAGCTTCTTTTTCAAAATTCTGTACTGCTGGCCTTTTCTGAAATGTTGGTGTTTCTCAAAGGTCTGCCCTAGAATTTCTTCAGTTCGAATGCACTCTCAGTAGCACCAATGTCCATCCCTACACTGACAACTTCCCTGCTAACCCTATCCAGATCTCTCTTCTAAACCTTGGAGTCACACATCAACTGTTGCTTGATAAAGTCAACATGCTGAAACCTGAACTTAGAGACTTGATTCTAAATCTGCTCTCCCTTTCTTATTCTCTTTGTATATGTCCAAACCAGAAACTGGTCTTTATCCCCCTGGGCCCCCGTCTCCTCATCCATATCCATGGGATCTGTTCATTGCTTTCCATCCACCCTGGCTCAAACTACCAACCTCTCATCTGGATTTCTATAAAAGCCTCCTAACTGGCCCCTTGGCCTCCAGTTTTCCCTACTCAGCCCATTCTCCATTTGGGAATTGCCATAATGATCTATCTAAATAAACTTTGCTGCTAACTAATGCCCTTTAGAAGCTCCCTGTGGGCCCCAGAATGAACTCCATGTTTCTTAACATGCTTTGAAGGCCCTTCCCAATCCAACTATTGCAATGTGTACTGCTCCATTTTTCATCATCTACAAGCATGTGAAGACCTAAGAAACAGCACCACTTAGCTGAGGGAAAATGGCACTCCTTGGAAAAGAAAGTGTGATATTTGAAAAACACAACAGGACCAAGAGAATTGTTCTTAGATCCAACAGAGGTAAACCAGGGCCTGTTTTAGTTTGTGAATCATCTTAATCTAAGCCAATGGAGATCTTTTTTTTAACATTTATTTTTTAGTTGTAGTTGGACACAATACCTTCATTTTATTATTTATTCATTTTTATGTGGTGCTAAGCATGGAACCCAGGGCCTTGTACATGCTAGACGAGTGCTTTACCACTAAGCCACAACCCCAGCCCTTGAAACAGAGATCCTAACTGATACTATATAATGCCTTAATGAAAGATGGAGAGGCCATAAACTAAAGATGGGGGAGTAACTCTAAAAACAATGTGAATGTAACAGGGTGAGAGCAATGAACATAGTGGTTAAGGTGGTGGGTATAGGAGGCAGCATTCAAATTCAGTCTGTCACTTAGCAGCTGCACATGACCCTCAGTGAGTTACTTCACCTCTCCATACCTCATTTTCTTCATCTGTAAAATGGATACATTAATCATATCTGCCCCACAGGAATAGGAAACACTTAGAACAGTGCCCAGCACAGAGAAAATACTCAATATATGTAAGTGTCTGTTTCCATGTGAATTAGTAAACGAGTTGAAACTTGCATATGTCCTGGGGAATCTTCCATAATCCTAAAAATGTAGGTAGAATATTTGTTTTTGCTAGTGGCCCTTTACCTGGTAAAATGTTTTCATCTTCCAGATTATGAACACAAGGACTTGGTAAATGGTGTGTGGGAGAGAAGATAGAGCAGGCTTAGGAGGTCTTAAACTTACAGATGTTTATGTATGGGTTAACATAGGAACAGGATGTCTTTATAATTTGCATTATCTTATGAGACTGTCACACACTGGCTACTTTATAATTTCTCTGTTGGAGACCTGGAGAAGCTCATCAGCCCGTACCCCTGCCTGTGAGAAGAAAAAATTGATAGGTGTAAACATAATAAGCAGTGCCTTATATATCTCATTATTCACCCCTCCAAAAATTGAAGGAATCACAGATTTCTACTCATACCTTGTCATGTTCAATTTCAAAAAAGAAAAATCTCAGAAATCAGTGGGGCTAAATTCTAATTATTGCTTAACTTCATCTAGAATAGAAAATAAAGGGATTGCTGAGCCTTCTGCTTAAGAGTTCTAAACCCTTTGCTCTCTGACCTGTGCCAAGAGTGGATGTACTACTTTTGGTGAATGGGCTCCAGGAAGAATATTGGAATGGGATGTGAGCTGAGAACCCAGGCCCCAGCTTCATGGACTCCTGTGCCACAGTATTTCCCTTACTACTCTGTACAGTACTTGTTAATTCAATTGTCTTTCTCCTTTACCCAACTATGGGCTTCAACAAGGCAGAGATTTTTGTCAATCATATTACATGCTATCCACCCACACCTAAACAGAGCCTGGCACTTAGTAGGTGCACTATAAATACTAAATGAATAATGGTATACACATGAACTGGGGAGTTCTCAGGAAAGGTAATTCCCTAGTGTCAGTCCATGCCAATGCCAGCACTAAGTAAAAAGGCAACAAAAAGCAGAGGCCAAAGGTCAGGTACCATGGCCAAGGCAAGAAGGTCTCAGAGCTCCAGGGAGGAGAACAGCAAGAGCAGGAAGCAGAGTGGTAATAACTAGCACATGGTAAGTACTTACTCCATATCCCAGCAACACGCTAGCCTATTCACACAGATTATTTCATGTCTTCCTTGCTCCATCCCATAATTTAGGAATTGTTGCCCTGTATATTTTTCAGATAGGGAAACAGAGCCTTCAGCAAACAGGCCATGTACTTATCCTGTTTCAGAATAGTCAATATCCAAACCTAGGTCCATCAGCTTTCCAATGTAAGTCAAGCTAGTTTGGCACTAATGCCATTCCCCTAAACCAGGAGCCATGTGTCTTCTGTACACCGTGCCCACTTCCAAGACATGAACTGGAGAAATCTTAGGGGCCCCAATCCTAGGTTTCCCTCCCAGCTCTGCCGTGAACCAGTCAAGGGGGCCTTAAGCACATCACTCCCTGTACCTGGTCTCCTCATCTCACACGAAGAGCTTGAGCCAGGTGATCTTAAAAAGACACTATCCACCTCTAGAAGTCTGTAAGTCCACCTGGAAAACAACAGCCATGCCCCCAAACTGTCCCCACCCTCCTCACTGTCCAACTGAGTCTGAAGCTAAGAAAAAGAACTAAACATTGGGCTCCAGTTTAATGTTTATTGACAAATGGAAAAAAAATTCATGAAAAAGGATATAAGATAAAAATGCAGTTAACAGAAACGTATACAGCTGGGAGGGTAGGGTGAGGTTGGACACAGTATTAGAGGAAAGAGAAGGCACAAGGGTGGAGGCGAGGTATCTACTAAAAATTCTGCAGCTAACCTTTCAGTTTCTCAGCTATCACCAAATCATTCACCCAATCAACTAATCCTGGATAGGATTCACAGCTGGACTTGGCTTAAGGATAATACTCAGGTAGTTTGTATACAAGTTTGGAAAATGGGGAGTTAGAGGGAACGTGGGCTAGGGTTTCAAAGGATTCTCTTGCTTGAACCTATTGCCAGAACACTTTTCATAGTGAACTGTGAGTCAGGAAGCTTAACCATGGTCCAAGCTCAGCCCCCGACAAGCTGTGGGCAAATTACTGTCCTTCTCTGAGCCCCTTTACTGAAAAACAAGTGGGCTGGACTCAATGGCAGGTTCCCTTCTGACTCTAGCACTCTGCCAAGTGTTTGGGCAACCTGAGAGAGGCCAGAAGTAAGTGTGGCCCAACTTCCTCAGAAATGAAACCACTCAGTGGCCCGGCCAGAGACACTGTGCTGGCCTTGGTCAAAGACTGGTTGTTCATAGCAGCAGCATTCAGAGCGGTGAGTGTAAGCACACCCACCTGGGAGAAACTCACTCTAACTGCAAGAGTGAGGCTTGCCGAGAATGGGAACTTGGGTTTGACTCTACACAGAAGGCAGATCCAGAGGACAGGGTGGGGGTGGGGTGTCCAGACAAGGCAATCACTCACGACGTGGGGTCTCAGGATACGGTGAAGGCAGGAGTGGAGGGTAATGGGCTTTGGAATGGTGTTGGGAGGTAAAGTCATGCCAGCACCTGACTGTGTGCCAGACGGCTCACTTCAGACACCTCCCCTACCCGACCTGCAAAACAGAGGCTGGGGACCCCTTGGTCCAGTAGAAGCAGCTCTTCAGGTAGAGATGCCACACTTGGCATCAAGATCCTTGATTCCTGTGGGGTCAACTCCATCAAAGCAGGGGCAGGAGTCATCTCCATCAGCTGGAGTCAAATGAGGTAGGGTACTCATCCCCTCCTGCCTTTCCCACATTGACAAATGGGTGGCTCGTGGCTGGTCATCTTCTTACCCTGAGCCAGCCCTTCCTTAACAGCGGGTAAAGCTGAGCCTGGCCTTACAAAACTCACCATGAGGCTGAGGAGCCAGCTGCCTCCTCACAGCCAATATGGGTTTATGTCAGCAACAACCCCAAGGGCAAGGGCTTCCCAAATACAGACTGAGGGAAGGCACCCAAATTTGAGGTTTCTGTTTGGGAGAGGACTGTGGTTCCAACTGTGAGGTCCAGAGTCACACTGTTTCACCGTTAAGTCAGCCAGGTGTCTTTACACCTGCATGTGTATATAGGGGGAAAAGGATACTTGAGGAACAAGACAAACTGACCTACTTTTTATAAGGGGACTTTCTTCTCCCCAATGTAAAAGTGCCAGAGGCCCATATTTAACAGCCTTTGGCAAATTTTCTGAATATCCCCAATTGGGGGTTCTTCCATAGGGACACTAGCCCTAGTTCAAGGCAATTCAGCAAAGCTTTATGAAGCAACATTTCTACAAAAGGCACAACTGAAGCCCCTCAGGGCGCGAGCACAGCTGAAGGGGGGGGGGTATGGCCTAGCAGCAGAAACCCAGGACTCCTGGGCAGGGGCCTCCACAACTGCTCCAGCTCACTGCTCCAAGACCTTGAAGGACAGGGGTGTGCCATTCTTGGCAAAGGCCTTCATCAGACTGCTGGGATAGATGCATCCCAGCTTCTCTGGGGTTGGGAAGCCCCACACTCTATAGAGCGACAGGCTCAGCCGGTCCCCAATATAGAAAGGACCCACCCATTTGGCACTGCTGCCATTCCTGGGGAGGGACAGCAAGAGGACCTGGTCCCCCACGTTCCACTCCTTCTCCTGGCTCTCCCGTTTGAAACGCCGGTTGTCAGCCTTCTCACTTGCCTTTTCGGCCACCCTGCAGTGGAGATCCAGCAGCTCCCTAATCAGCTGTAGCAGGAAGATATCCATCTTAAGCCCTTCGATGTTGGCACTGCTCATCTCCCACCACAGGGGCTCACTCACCCTCACCTCACCCCCAGTCAGGACCTGGAAGGGCGTGGCCTCTGAGGAGGAGGTTCTGAAGGCCAGGTGCAGCAAGGGCAGGGAGGCTGCCCACTTCTTGCCATGTAGGAAGATGAACTCCTTCAGGGCCCTCTTGAATTCCCAGTAGACCTCTGAGCTCGCCAGGCAGGGGAACTGGAGGTCCCTACTCAGGGTGGTCACCTGAGCTCCCAGGGCCAGCCCACAGCTCACCAGGACATGCCGGGCAAACTGAGGGCCCTGGGCCGCCTCCAGCCTCACAGGGACACCCCACCTGGCAAATACGTGCTGAAGCAATACCTGGGCCACAGCCACATGCGTGTAGGGCCTCAGTGGGAACGCTTCTACCCACCTGGTGTTAGGGTCAGCCACAATGAGCACATGCTTGTGGCCCTCCTCGCTTACAGTTACTGGACCCACCACCTCTATCTGCAGGTTGGACCAAGGGGCAGTAGACCTGAGGGGCCAAGGTGACTCAATAACCTTCAACTCACTGCCTATAAGATTGCGGGGGATGCAGAACAAACAGCTCCTGCAGTAATCTCTCACATGCTCCTGCATGCCAGGCCACCACCCCAGCAACCTCAGCTTCTTATAGGTCTCTTCTGGCCTCTGGTGGGCCCCCATGGGGATGTCATGCACCGAGAAAATCAGATCCCTCCGGAGTTGTGTTGGGACTACCCAGACCCTGGGCTTTTTATCTCCCTTGAACATCAGCAGACCACTCTCCTTGTCAAGGCTGAGGGAGTTAAAGGCAGAACTGAAGGGGGAGGAGCCAGATAACTTCTGCCCAGCCTGCAGCTTGGCGATGATATCAGCCAGGGTGCTGTCACTCAACTGTAATGCCAGCAAGTTGGGCTTCTTGCCCGTAGTATGGGGAGTCACTACAGGGACCGGCACATCCTTTGGTAAATTCCACCACTGCCCAGCCCCTTGGGCACCCTGCTTGGCCAGGGTATCCACTGTCACAGCAAACAGAGAGCCCCGGTAGGAGGTTCGGTAGATAAATGGAACGGATGACAGACCAGAAGTGAGGGATATGATGTAGGAAAGCAGGCTTGGGTGAGGTAGTGGAGCCCCATCAGAGGATAGGAAGCCCCGCGCCCTCCAGAGGGGCAGGAGCTCCCAAAGGAGGCTGAAGATCCAGTTGCAGTGGGTGAGGAAAACCACCGGGAGCTGGGACTGGCCAAAGCGCTCCAGGCCACAAGCCACAGCTGCCAGGTGGGCATAGGTCGGTGTGTAAGGAGAGCAAGAGAAGGACAGAGAGACAGGGGCACTGGTAGGAGACAGGACATAGAGACCAAAGCCAGCACACCACTCATCCTCACGGTAAAAGCAATAGCCAGACATGTGGATGCAGACAAAAGTGGACAGGTCAGAAAACGGAGGCAGAACCTGGAAGAAACGGGGCATTGAGGAAGCTGGCATTAGTAGCCGGTTTTCCCTCAGCAGGCCCTGGAGAAGGGTCAATTCCAGGGCCCTCTTGCCTTTGTCCTGTACCAAGAGGGACCATCGGATCAACCATGCTTTGGAAACCCTGCGGCCCTCCCTTGCCTCAGGGTCTGCAGTGGTCCTGGAGGCATAGCAAAGGTCTAGGACCACTGGAGTGTCTCCAATGCAGCAGGAGAAATGCTTGAGGGCCCAGGCCACCGCATAGGGGCTGTCTCCACCTGACTGGGGACCCTCGCTCTCCTCGTCGGGGAGGAGGGGTTTCGAGGTGTAGGCGATGGGGTGCTTCCTCCCTGAGTGTTCCTGGTGGAGGATGGCTGTCAGGGCCACTTGGCTCACCATCACCTCCAGGCGGAAGGGCAGCTGGGAGTTGGGGGCCGTCAGGCAGAGGGCGGACACCAGGGCTCGCTTCAGGGCCAGGAAGGCCTTTTCATGCTCCCGGTCCCACTGCCAGTCTGGCTTCTGCTTTAGGAGGCTGTGCAGGGGGCCCATCAGGGCTTCATAGTCAGGGATGGCATCCCGATGGGAATCCATGAACCCCACAAAGAAGGAAAGCGCAGTGAAGTTGCTGGGGATGGATAGCTGGGCCAGCTGGGTGAGGACCTGCTGGCAGGGAGCCCCCCCATCCCAGGGGATGCCCAGGTAGGGAGAGGCCACACCTGGCAGGAGATCGATATCTAGGGCCCCATCAGGGGGGTCGTGGAGACTGAGGCACCGGAGGATTTCCTCCGAAAGGGAAGGGCACTCGGCTCGGAACACTGATGCCAGGGAAGAGTCAAGGTCGTCCCCCTCCTCTTCCAGCTTTGGCCACCCCTGCTCCTCCCTCGGCTCCTCTTCCTGCTGTTCTTCCTTCTCCTCTCTGACTTCTGCCACATTCTGTGGCTCCTGCAGGGGCCCAGCGTCAACATCATCACTCAGCTCAGAGTTGCGGGCTGAGCTGGGAGGAAGGGTCTTCCACACCTTCAGGAAGTTGCCAATGTCTGTGTCCAACCTATACCAAAACAGGGAGAAAAATAGGGGGAGGGGGCAGCCCCACCCAAACATCATCCAAGGGAAAGACACTCCTCTGGATGCCCCCCAAAGCCTTACCTCATTGTTAAGTATCCCTGAGGCTAAGCTGATCGCCAGCCTCCCACATGGCACGGTCTAAGGCAGGGCTCTGCCAGCAAATCCCTGCTGTAACCCCTGCATCTGCCCTAACCTCAACTGTAAAGATTCATCTGTGCTGTGATGACTCATCAAATCAAAACCTCATGGACCGAGATACATTCAACCTAGTTTTCAACCAATGATTTGACCAAAGATGACTGGCAGCTTACAATCTACCCCAGGATAAGCACTCCCGGGGAAGATCAACATAGGAAGGAGAGCCCGACACTCAGTAAACAAACCTCAGCCTCACGTCCAAATTGGTGAAATGGCCCAAGAGGAAGTGCCTTGTTGGGAAGTTAAGGTCCCCTAGTGGCCCCAAGGCATTGGAAGGTGGGCAGCACGATGGCTCAGGTGGAGCCAGAGGATCAAAGTTATTGCAAATCAATTCTGCCCACACCAAAAAAGTAACCTCCTAAAAGTCATTTAAATCTCAAATTCCTCATCCAGAAATTGAGAGTGGTCATTGGCATCTAACTCAAACTGTGAGGATCAAAGGAGATACTAAAGGAAATAGCATATGCTCTAGACATAGCATCCCTTGGACAAGAATGAAGCTTTCATTGCTACATCACTGCCACATCAGCACCAACAGCATAAAAGGGAAACAGTCAAATAACCTTCAACCAGAGAATCAATAGATCCGCTAGATGGGGACTCACATAATGGAATACTATATGAGGGCTACATGATTTTGCACACATCTGAAAAAAATAATAAAATGTTGAGTGCAAATGCCAGTTGTAGAAGGATACACACAGTATTACAGCATCTGTGTAAAATGTTAAAATCTTCCTTACATTGCTTATGGAGGCATTGATGTATGGTAGAACTATAAGGTCATGAAAAGCAAATCACTCTGTTCATTTTTAAGCAGTAGACAAATATTGGCTAGCACTAGAAGGAAGTTCTGGTCAGTCCTAAGAGCACCTAGGAGGCAGGGGAGGCCTGACCTATTACCTGTTTGGCTTCTTCAGAAACTCATCCAAAGTAGGGCCATCTCGGCCCAATGGATCATCTGGTACCATGAAGAGATTCCCCGCAAAGGTGAAGGGCAGAAGGCTGGAACACAGGAGAGAAAGGGGCACAGTCATAGATGAGCCCTTAACTCACCCACACCCTGTTGCTGCCTGCCACGGTGGCTGAGGCCCCCATCCCCCCATAGGTTCTGTGAACCCTATTTCAAGACCCCTCTCTTTGCCCCAACATCTCCCCTGCCAGGAGCTGCCTGACATCAAGGGAACCAAGTGGCTCAAATCCCTAGGGAGCCGCCTCACCGATTTTTGACCATCAGTTTCTTGGAATTATTCATCAGGATGTGAATCTGCTCATTGGTGACAATGATGCCATCTGTCTCTTCTGCCAGCTTTACCATGAACCTGCAGGGAGAAGGGCCCCCTCACTTTCTGGGTCCCCTGGGAAAATGAACTAGCAGCTCCACAGTGAGGTGTCAAACAAAAACACTGTCCCTCACAGACAGGAAGCCAAAGCTCTGGAACACATGTGGGATAGCCAGAAGTCTACTGAAAGAGTGGACTGACTTGTATGCACATGTCCCCAACAATATATACAAACCCACACCCCTATTACACATGCAGGCACAGAAGCCCACCCACTCACTCACATTCACATCTGCCTATTTACTACTTGGGTTTTTGCACCTGTGAAATGAAGGCAAACAAAGCTATCCCAGATTGCTTTGAGTATTGAACCTAATGAGGTGATGTATTTAAGTGTCTAGCTCAGTGCCTGCTGCACAGCATACACATGAATATTCCAATATTCTTCACCAATGCATAACATTTATATATATGCAAAAACATATATACATATGCTAATGAATATAAAAACACATACCTGAATAAGCAAACCCATTTTTCAAGGCTCTCCCCTAAAGAGAGCTGTAACCAGGAAAGAAAACAAAGATGACCTACTTCAGCAATGCTGGAGGACTACCCCAAGCATGCCATTCCATAAGTGCCCAGCAGAGGGGGCCTTCTGCAGAGAAGGCAGCTTCCCTCACACCTAGGCCTGAATTTAGAGGCAGTTAAAGACCTTACCCAAGGGCTAGCTCCCCAAGGATGGATGCCTAAGTAGTCCTGTCCACGCCCTCCTGGGATGAAAGGCTGGGTGGATGTCAGGTTGGGAAAAGTAGGGGAGAAACAGAACTTCTCCCTGCCCAGCCTAAGTGAAGCCAAGACTTCTGTCAGCCTGGCATCAACTCCAGCCCAAGAGCAGGACTTTCCTTACCCCAACAGAGGTAGGGTCACAGGCTCCCCTAGGCTCACTGCTCCCATAGGCATTCTGGAAAGTGGGTAATTATGATCCATAGGCAAGGAAGCAATCAGGGTTCAGGCAGACCAGGGCCAATCTAGCTCCATTTCCAGAGCCCTGCCCAGGGCACCATCTATATACAGCCATATGCCTCCTCCCAGTGCAGGGCTTAGAGAAAGAAAAAGACTGAAGCAGTTCCTTGAGACATGAACTTCAACCCAAACTGGTAATGTCCAGGGTACCTCTCACTCTCACTCAGCATAAAGTACATCCAATCCAAAGCAGTGTATGTAGTCACACAGGCCATGGTGGAAGAAAGCCAGCTAATTCATGGAAAGAGCACCCGAGTCTCAAAGCCAAGAGCAACCCTTGGGCTTGGGTAGAGCAAACCTTGGTAGAGACCTCTCCTCTCTTATACCCCACCTCACACTCTAGGGCATGATTCCATGACACTTTTGCCTCCATTTCCCCCAGAGAAGATGGAGCAGCATAAAAGGGAAATAGTCAAATGACCTTCAACCAGGGAATCAAAAGATCCGCTAGATGGGGACTCACATAATGGAATACTATATGGCCCATGCTAACTCCACCTGATACCCATCCAGGCCCAACTCCTGGTCCCCACAGAGGCCTGGGTGTAGTGTACCTATAATCATAGGTGGTGATCTTCTTGCCATTCTCCAGCTGGGAAGGGGTGATTGAAAGCATCTTGAGTGAATGGAGCTTCGTCAGGAAGTGGCTCTCTGGCAATGAAAGGCAGACAGAGATGATTAGAGGAGAGGAGAGGTGGGAAAGGCTATGGTGGGAGCAGGGGCAGAAAGGGAGGAGAAAAGCATGGTGATGCTGGAGGGGCTGGGCAGACGGTGGACATCTCACCTCTCACCCTCCGGTTCTTCTTCAGCTGCCAGGTGGGCACAAATACAGTGACTTCTCGGTGTCCCCGGTTCCAGAAATACTGCACTGCCATGGCAATGCCTCGGCAGGAGAAGAAGTGCTGGAGGCCATGCCTGTGGGGTGGTAGGAGGTGAGGGGGCAGCTTCCCAAATGCAGGAGAAATGGCTCTGCCTCACAGTCCCTCCCTCAAAGCCCTGGGACAGCGAGCAGGCAATGCCAGGGGACCAGCTTCAGCACCAAAGACACCGACAATGCCCTGCTCCCTTATCTCCATCCTCAAACATTCTGTGAGCAACTACTGAGCACAGGGCACTGCCAAACAGTGTGTGTGTGTGTGTGTGTGTGTGTGTGTGTGTGTATGAATGAATTTAGGGTCATTGAAGACAAGAAGAGGACGAATGCAGACCTTCCATCCAAAGAGCTCAGTTTAGACCCTAAAGCAAACAAAAATCCTCTAACCACCTACTGTGTGCTGAGAGTGTGCTCAGCACAGATCACTACTCTACCATGTGGCAAATTAAATGGTCTTTCATGTATCTATCCTAATATCTCTACAACAGTCGGCTCCGTGCAGGGAGGGCCATCTCTAAGGAACAGTGTGGCCAGGAAAACCTTCAGAAGGGATCTGGGCTGGGCCTCGACATTTGGGCTAAATGTTTAAAAGCTGCCTGGGAAGAGCATGGGCCTTAGCAGTGGGCAGATGTAAACCCAAAGGGCAGCTGAGCCCCTGGCTGACTCAGGGACCTGAGGCAAGATTCTCACCTCTAAGCTTATTTCTTCATCTACTTAAAAGGAAGAAGAGTAACCTGCCCTGGCAGCGCTGCTATGAGGATTCAATGCCCACTGCTGGGTGTGCAGTGGCCACTTAACACATGCCATCTCCCACGAAGTCAGGCTCCCTTCTTTTCCCCATTCAAACCCTATACTTCCCATATGGAGGTCAGGAAAGGATGGCCACACTCAGTTGTCCAGGGATACCCTGCCCCAGCTCCCCAGCATTCCCATGCCACCCTGCCCCATGGCTACTCACACCATGGCCACGCTGCTGCCGTCAATAACCACTCGTCGCAACTCCTGGTTTCCAGGTTCCCCTGACAAATTCAACTCAAAGGGTGTGTTCAGGGCCTCATGGTACCTCTGGAAGCTGGTCACTGTGTTGCTTGCCTGTTGGTGGCGAGATGGCTGCCTTGGGGTGCCTTCCCAAGCCCCCAGGAGCCCCTCCATCAGGAACGGATGCTTGCTGCTGAGGGCTAGGGTACTGTTGGGCTGGGGACCCTGCCTTCCAGCCGCCTGGCCCTTTGGTGAGGATCTACTACCCCTTGATGAAGGGTGGACCTCACTCAGAAGTTTGGCTACATCCAACGTGGGCCCTGCATCTGTGGGCACTTTCTGGGGTGCAGGCATCTTGGAAGCTCTGGAGGCTTTAGAAGTTGCAGGTGCTTTGGGGATCACAGGTGTTTTGGGAGCTGCAGGTGCTTTGGAAGCTGTAGACCCTGATTTAGGCACAGGCCTGGCTTGAGCTTTGGGTGTTTGGGGACCTACAGGTGATGTTTTCATTGCAGGCATCTTCTGAGCTGTGGGAGTCTTTGGAGTTGCAGACAACACCTGAGCTGTCAATGCTGATTCCGATACCGGTTGATCCATGACTGCTTTTTCAGTGGTGGGCATCACAGAAACTGCTGGCTTTGTTGGACCCGAAGGCACTTTGGGAGCTGCAGGCTCTGTGTGTGCTGCCGGCATCAGTGGGGCAGTAGGCACTTTGGGAGCTGTAGGCAGTCCTTGGATTATGGGTGGGTTTTCAGCTTTGCGCACTGCTGCACCCAGGGGCACTTTGAGAGTTTCAGGCACTGTCTGAGCTTCAGGTACTAGCTGGGCTGTCAGATGACCTTGAGCCATGGGCCTCCCTTGAGTTGTGGGCACCTCTTGCTCTGTGAGCATCCCTTGCTCTGAGGGTAGTGCTGGAGAGGGCCCCTTTTCTAGGCCCTTACAATCCAACGGCATACTTCCTTGATCCCCAAGCTCACCTCTAGCTTGTAGTTGGGGTGCAGAGGTCAAAGGTGGCCCTATCTGTGGAAGTCCTGGACTAAGTTTGTCCTTTACAGCAGAGCCTGCTGGGACCACCAATAAACTTGTGATTTTAGGGGAGGTCTCTGGCCTTGGTAAATTCCGTAGGGCTGTCTCTCCTCCCAGCTCCCCATCCAGTCTACAAGCTGGGCTTTCTGCACTGGGCAGAGGAGTCAGCTCCTTCTGCTTCCACTCCAGATTTAAGGGCAAAGGATTCTGCCCTGGCAATTTCAGCTGAATGGGGCCCACTGGCCTCTGCCAGAAAGGGAAATTGAAGCCCGCCTGGGACAGAAGCCAAGCCAGGTGGAGAGAATGCAGTTCATTGATCCTCCAGAAGGTTGCAGCAATAGCCCCAGGCCACAAGGGACCAAAGGCTGGCCCTGGGGCCCAGGCCTTCCAGGATGGACACACTCCCAGGGCTGACACAGGAGCCTGGAAGGGGAGTTTATCTTCCACCCTCTGGACCTGTCTTTGCTGTAACAAGGTTTGTGAGTGGTTCGAAGAGTCTCGGCTGCTGCTGGCTTGCAACGGCCCCTCCTCTTGAGCACGGTCCTTACCACCTTGGTTGCTGGAACCGACCCTGGAGAAAATTCAAGTTTGTTGAAAAGGTGGGAAGGCCAATTCAATCACAAACTACCTACTAATATTTCACTGGGGTAAGGGAACAGGATTAGGGTCAGAGAAGCCAGACTCATTCTCCAGAACTTACCGTACCAGCTGGTTTGCTGTCTCCTGTTGTGTGCTCTGGGTTGGGATCAGGGACCCAGTGGCTCCTAGGCTGGTTAATCTCTTTGGACTTTCCAGGCCCCCTTTCTGCAGGGTACCCATCTCCAGAAAGGACCCAGGACTCTCTCCCATGGACACCATGGCCAGGCCTTCCTTCTTTTGCTGAGGAGGGCAAATCAGCACCTCCTGGTTGGAGTGGGTGTTGGAGATGCCAAAGTGGCTGAGCCACTCAATGATGTCCTCCTTCCCTGCGGCATCCCGTACCAGGCTCAGCAGCAGCTCCTGGACTGCTGGAGGCAGCTGAAGGAGGTCCCCCGCATACTGGTCACCACGGATCCAAACCAGGGCCCCAAAGGCCCGGGTCACTTCAGCCTCCCAGATACCACGAGGAGTCAGCAGAGGGGCAGGGCCCCAGCGCAGCCGTGCCACCAGCTCCTCCAGCCAATTCTGGGTCATGGTGAAAGACTCGGTCAGCCCGCCCACCATCAGGGAGCCAGGGGGACCAGGCACCAGGTAGGCCAGGGTGCTCCAGCAGAGGCAGTCCAGGAAGAGGCCCTGGGCCCCCAGGAAGGCGCAGTGCAGCAGCGGTGGGTAGCGGACCTCCTTCCACAGCTCTGGGCTGCACAGGCCCTTCAGGTACTCCTGAGCAAAGTGGGGAGAGCAAAAGGAAGCCAGCCTATTACAGGGCTGCTACTGGCTCTGCCCTCCCAACCTGGAGGCCAGCTCCTTGGTAAGCATGTGCCCTCTGTTGCTTTCTTCCCCAGGGCATCCTCTCTCCCCATCCTGTCCCCTCACACACCCATTTCTTTTCAGGGAATACGAATAGAATCAGAGAGACCTAGATAGAGGAGAGGAGGAGGAAGGCCCAGGATTGGAGTCAAGGGAGCTGGTTATAGTTACAACGTAGCCTCAGTAGATTAGGATTCTGGGAAATCCAACATCTCCTCAGGGACTCAGTCTCCTCACCTACAAAATGGCAGGCTGAACTAGATATGTGTGGGTTCAGTCCTCCTCTGACATTCCAGTACTAACAGCACGGGGGGAAAGGGCCACACACCACTGGGCACTCTGTCAGGAACTTGGGCCAAGTTGTTTATGTCCCCCATCCGCCTGTGTTTCCTTATCATAAAAAGGGGGATAATAATGGTTCCTGCCTCACTAGGCTACTTGAAGTTTCAGTGAGCTTATACATAAGAAGTACTTAGGATGGTACTTGGCACAACCCACTTCCATTTTGAAGCTTAGAGCGCTATGCAGTTTGCCCAAGGGCACACAGCTCAAAGGTGACTGTGCCAGGATCACAGTCATGGCTGTCTGTCTGTCATGTCTGTCTGACTCTAAAACCAGAGCTCTTTCCACCTCCTCTGACTGACTGCACAGTGACTACCAGGTAATCCCATGGGATTCTGGCTTAATCCCCCTCCAGAAGGTCTCTAGCACAACCTGTACCCGTAACCATGGTAACTCTGTTCCAGAGAAGAGAGAAGATAAGTTGCTGGGCCAGTGTCCAGGGGAGGGGCCCACAGATAACGCACAACATCTAACCAGAAGGAAGGCCTCTCACTCTCTGGCTGACCAAGTCCTCAGGTTCAGAGGGAAAGGGCCTGAGAGAGGTTGTGTTCCTTCACTCTTTGGCTGAGTTCCACCACCACAGCCCCAGGAGCTCCAAGGATGCATGAGCGCCCCACTGAATCCACCAGCCCATGTGGACTGCATTCAGTCTCATGTTCCTCCCTATCCCTGTGTCTGTGATAATCATCCCTCTTCCTATTTTCCCCTGACAGTTCCATTAAGAAAAGGTTGCTCCATTTTGGATCTCTAAGAGTCATCCTGAGGCAACATCAGCACCACAACCACCACCTTTGCTCAGTATTCATGCCAACCCTCCCTGCTCAGGCGGATGCTTGCCTCTTCCACACAGTTGAGGCCGTGGATCTGCCACTACTTCCCCCAAAAGGCCTGAAATACACCCAGATGTAGCCCCTTTTTAACCAGCAAAAACCAGAACAAAATCTGAGGGACATCCCAAGCCAATCCTCATCAGAGCCTCAGATGGCCCCACTCCCCTGCAAGGGAGAATCTGACCAGGTGTGAATAACTCTCACCTTGACAAATGCCCAGTCATGTGTACTCCACATTCCAGTGACATGAAAACAGTATGCAAACATGAAGAGGAGTATTGGGGAAGAAAAGTATAGACGGCCTCTTTCTCTTTTTCAAAAAGAGCTTAGAATATTTATTGTTTCCTCAACCATTGTGTGTGTGTGTGTGTGTGTGTATTTTTTGTACCAGGGATTGAACCTAGTACCTTTACCACTGAGCCACATCCCCAGCCCTTTTTTATATTTTATTTAGATACACAGTCTTGCTGAGGTGCATATGGTTTTGGTACATTGCTGAGGCTGGCTTTGAACTTGCAATCCTCCTGCTTCAGCCTCCCAAAATGCTGGGATTACAGGCATGCGCCACTGTGCCCGGCAACCATTCGATATTTTTAGTTGAAAGATATAAGAACTGGGATAATTTTCAAAACAATAAATGTGAACTAACATTTATTTAGAACTTACTTTGTGCCAGGTACTTTACATACATTATCTCATTTATTCCTCTCTCAGACCTACAAGAAAATCACATTATTATCCACCCTCCACACACACACAACTTTTTTTTTTTTTTTTTTTTTTTTTTGCTGTGCTGGAGATTGAACCCAGCAGGGCCCGAATCTGAGCTCGGTTCCCAGTCCTTTCTATTTTATTTTGAGACAGGGTCTCTCCAAGTTGCACAGGCAGGGTGTGATCCTCTTGCCTCAGAGTCACTGAGATTACAGATGTGCACCACTGTGCCTGGCATCCTTTATCCCCATTTAATGAGAAAAGAAGGCCACATGTTTAAGATCTCAGATAAGATAGGATACTAAGTACTGTGACCCCAAAGTCTAGGATTTCAACAGTGGTGCTATCCATACTGAAAGGCAAGAGACCACAAGGAAACAACAAGCATTTATAGTCCAGAAAATACCTAGAACAACTTTACTGCCTAGACCTCCCCCAGACCTTTTTCCTCCAAAAGAAGAAAAAATAGAAAAGAAATAGAAGCAACTGGATAAATGCTGCAGATCAACAGAAAAAGAGAGGTGTATTAGCAAATAGCCCAATGTTCCACAGGTCCTTTGCCAATTTGTAAGCTGAATAAAAAATTAACACCAAGTGTTATATTGTTCTATACTTGTCCCAAGGTGCTTTATCCCTTGACATCTGACTTAGGATTTGCCTTTCTCCTAAGTCAGTTTTCATTCATTGTCTGCTTTCTATCACCCCAACTGACATTGAAGAATACTCAAAAGGCTAAGAAAATGACCACACCAAGAAACTATGGAACTGGCAGTGAAGAGAAATAGGAAAAAAGGCCAAGTTCTTAGAGGGGCAGAGATATAGAAGCTCAACCACCCCTACACACACACACACACACACACACACACACACACTCATACACACATGCAGGCTAGGCAAGTTCCTCCCCACTCCTGAAGAGTTGTTTTCTAGAGAGTTAAAACAAGGTTTTAGGATTAGAGGTTGATCAGCATACTTGAGGGTGCAGGCACCATATAGAAACAGGGAGGGAAGGAGGAGGAGGACCAAATAATGACATATGTAATGAAAACTGAATGCAGAGAAACTCATTCTTCCCATTTAAGAGATTCAGCAGCCAGACCCTGACCCTCCGGGTTGCAGAAAAGAATACATTCTGGGAAATCTGGCCAGCCCTAAAGCAAAGACTTAAGGACCATGACAGAGGTTCTCCAACAGACAATTGTACCATCAAGCTCCAAATCAACAAGCCTTCTCCACAGCCACAGCTCCCAGTCAGCTTTCTGTCCTTCACTATTAGTTAAACAAAGATTCCCAGGCATATAAGGAAAATGTCTAATGCAAAACACACAGAACAACACATAAAGAAGAAAGAACAACTGAAAGAAGAGAAAATAGGCAGGGAGAGGAAAACTTCAAAAAGTTTACTCTCATTACTCTTCTTGGAGAGATACTAAAGAATATGGTACACAGTGGTGAACACCTGTAATCCCAGCAGCCCGGGAGGCTGAGGCAGGAGGACTACAAGTTCAAAGCTGGCTTCAGCAACTTAGAGGGGCCCCAAGCAACTCAGCAAGACCTTACCTCTAAACAAAATACAAAAAAAAGTGGGGGGGACCTGGGGATGTGGCTTAGTAGTTAAGCATCCCTGGGTTCAATTTCCAGTGCAAAAAAAAAAAAAAAAAGAAAAACGAGGTACACACTAAATAAGAAGAGGACAGTGCTTTTAAAAAGAGAGAACACAAGCAACTGTTAGACATTAAAAACACAATAGCAGCAAAGAAAGACCCAAGAAAAGGAAAACAGACCCTCATGCAAAGGAGTCTCACTGGGAGACCTCAGAACATGGGGGAAGAGGGAAAACATCTCATACTATGACCGGCTCCAGAATAGCTTCAGACTTCTCAAAAGCAAGATGTCAATTGAGTAATGCCTTCACAGTTCTGAAGGAAAATAATTTCACACTTATAATTCAGAAATAATCATCAACCAAGAGACCTTCAGATATGAAACCTATCTGTTATGTAACCCAACATTTTTCCTCTATAAAATCTTTCTTAAGAAGCCACTTCTCTTAGTTTGCTGTTTTCCACTTCCACAACAGAATACCAAACACCCGGTAATTTATAATGAACAGAAATTTATTTGGGTACTGGTTCTGGAGGCTGAGAAATATGGGAACATGGTATTGGCATCTGGAAAGGACCTCTGTGCTATGTTGTAACATACCAGGAGGGCAAGATGAAGAAAGAAGCAAGAGGGAGCCAAACTCATAGCAAGCCCACCTTGTGATAACTCGCCCACTCCCACAATAATGGCATTAATCCATTCTTGACAGCACAGCCCTCATGATCTAAAGGCCCCACCTCTTAATACTATTATAATGGCGACTAAATTTTAACTTGAGTTTTGGAGGGAATATTCAAACCATAGCACCACTGCAGAACAATTCAAACAAATCAAGAAGGAAAATCAAGAAGGGAAATCCAATGTAGGGAAGAAGCAAAGACAATCTCCAGAATGATGGTGAAGAGAAATCTGAGTTTATTCATCCATTTAACAAATCATTGCTGACAACTCACTGTATGCTACTCACTGTTTCAGGATGATGATTGTCATCACAGAGAGCAATGAGTTCAGATTGAGTATGACTCAACAGACAAGCATGTTGAAAGCAGTCACCAGAATCCCCTTTGCCACAGCACCATATTTTGAACCTAATGATACTACTGATGGACGCACTCCATCAACCCAAGAAAGAGAAAGACATGTGGTGCAGTAAACAAAGAATTGAGTGAAGGAAAAAAGGCAAAGGGACACCAAAGAGAACACTACACTGAAGTCTCAGTATGACAGGCTGCCAACCTTGAAAGCAACTGAAGAAAGGATGTTAAAGAAAAAAAAATGGAATTAGATGAATACCTTGAATGGATAGATTGACTGCTATAGATTGGATCTATATCTAATGTCCCCCAAAGGGCCATGTTAAAGGCTTGGTCCTCATCTTGGAAGCTGTTAGGAGGTGGTTGAACTTCTGGCTGGTGAGGCCTAGGAGAAGGAAGTGGAGTCATTGGGAGTATGCCCTTGAGGACAACATTAGGACCCCACCATTCTCTATCTTTGCTTCACAGTCACCATGAGGTAAACAAGCTATCCCCACCATGTGCTCCCAACATGATGTACTGCACTGCCAAAGGTCCAAAGCGATAGGGCAAAGCAACTATGAATGGAAACCTCTGAAACTATGAGCCAAAATAAATATTTCCTCCTTGTAAGTTGATTATATCAGGTATTTTGTCACAGTGATGGAAACCTTACTAACACATTTACCTTAAAAAAAAACACCTTGTAAGAATTAGTAATAGGCACAAAGAAAAACAAACAAATTGAAAAACAAGGAGTTCTTAATTTCAGGGAAACCCAAAAGTAAAAATAATATACTTCAATGCATACATATGAATGATATGGGCATAGGTAAAAGGAGGCAAATAGTAAGTATCGATTTGAGAAAAAAATGAAACAACTGTATTGGGAAGATAAAGGGAATGCAGTGTAAGGGAATTAAATCCTCACATGCAATAATTGGAAGTAAAAATAAAAACATCTAAAATTGGTAAAAATATGACATTGTTTATTTGTTTATGTCCTTTTTTTTTAAAGGAAGTGGAGATGCATAAATGCCAGAGCAGATATGTCTATGGGGAAGGGCACCAAAGAGGGAGTTGGGATGGACAGAGCAGTCACTAGGTTCTTTGTAAAATATTTTTCAAATTATTGGATTTTTTAAATACATATTATTTGATTAAAAAAAAAACTTTAAAGAAAAAGAGGAATTAGTTGCTCACAACTCAGGTGTGCTGGTAAATGTTGCCCAATCAGCTGGGGGTAAGCTCTGATTTGTACATTTGCCAATGTCCATGGTTAGATACTCCCTCCATGGCTGTAAATACTCCTCCACTGGCTTACCAAGTTCCTGAGATTTTGACCATGGGTCAGTAGGAGCCAAGTCCAGCACTCCCCTGACCCCAACAACTTCCATGGTTCTGCTCACAGTATGGAACCAGGACAGATCAACTATCATCTGATGACCAAGTCAGAGTTGGCAAGCCTCATGCTGTCCTGAAGTTCTAGAACCACCTCCAAAAGTCACCTCTACTACTACCGGGGTCTTTGGGCTCCCCACCACCTCCCTCCATTCTCTCCTAAAAAGGAAAGAAGCAAACATGCCACTTTTCTTCTCTGCCACCAACCCATCCTCACATTATTGTCAAGGAGGGCAAAGGGGCTTGTCCTTGGGTTCTTCTAAACATTATTAAAACTCTCCTCTCCACTTGTTGATTTCACCCAAGAGAAATCAGGCCTCCCCAGCGTTTGTTTTGCTGCCTGGAAATGTGATTACAGCAACATCGTTGATATTTTCTAAATTCCACTACTAAAAAAAAAAAAATTAAAGGCACTCAAGTTTAGAGATTTTCCTGGAAACCCAAGTGCACAAAATGTAAAAACACACCCCGGCCAGGCCCTTCTCCAGATGATCCTATATACTTCTTGACCCCTCCTCCACTCAGACCCAGACAAGATCCACACTCCCACAACCCCTCCCTATCCTGCAACCTCCAGTCTCACAAGTCCTCTACACCAGTTGGCTTATGTACAGGAAGGTCATTATCAAAGTCAAAATTTCACATCTCTGCAGTTGGGATTGGGGTCAGCCACACCATCTCCCTGTGGAAATCACAAGACATCCTTACACTTGAGAAATATTCATACAGTATTTAATACAAGCCTCTCACTTTACAAAGGAGACAAAGACCCCGGAAGGGAAAAGGACTTGCTCAGTTTTACAGCTAGTTAATACATGACATATATCTCCATAGCTCTCTGCATTTTGCATTTTGAACAATTCATTTTGCACACATTATTTCAGGTGACACTCACAACTACTTCATGAAGTGGGTGTTATATTCTGTTAAATAGATAATGAAAAAGGCTCAAAGGGAGCATATTATTTGACCAGGTAGCTCAATGAGGAGATAGCAAACCGGAACTCAAATTCTCTGCACCACACTCCTCTATCTGGCTATAATATGGTGACAGCACATCAAACCCAGATCTCCTAACCCTTAAGACAAAATCTTATCCTCCCCATCTTCTCTGTTCTCCTTCCCCCAGAGTTTCTTCTCCACTCATCTGTGCAGTAAAGAAGAGAGTTATTCACACTACATTCTCACCTTCAACAGTGCCTTGCAAAGGGAGGGTGGTTAAGGGAGCCACTGGATTCATTTAACATGGTTTTGGAGTGAGAGTCTGGGATGTTAGAACCTATGGCCCAAAGGACCCTGAGGAAGCAGTGAGAGCTAGAGCTGACAGGCCTGGAGAAGCCAACCCAGGATTTAAGCAAGCAGAAGGGAACACAGCTTCTCAGAAAGTGCAACCCCATAAAAGGGTGAGCTGTGTATTTCAAAGTAACAAAAAAGATTAGGAACCCAAACTTCTCTTGTTAACCTACCCCATCCCAGCTTCCAACACTTCTTACTCTCAGGGGCTCCTGCACATCTGTTGTTGGGGCAGACATCCATCCCCTTTTCCAGCACCTCGTCTTGAAAAAACCTTCCCCTCCCCCAGTACCACTGTCAGAATTGAAAACCTTCTCCTCCCCCAGCACCTCTGTCTAAATTGGAAGAACTGCTGACACAGCAGCTCAACTAAGGGGCAGAGGGAGGAACTTCTCAGCCTGCCTGCCCTCCAGCTGACTGCTTTGGGCCTTCCCTACCCAAAGCCTTGACTAATTGGTTATTGGGAAAGACCCACTTGCATGCAGGTGTGGGTGTCTGCTGGGAGGTGATCTGAAGCAAAGGGAGCAGGTAACAGTCCTACCAGGATGAGATAAGGTAAGAGAATCTGAGTAAAGAAGGAGACATTGGCCACAATCAGAGGATGGGAAAGGAGAGGAGAAACTTGTGAGAGAAGCCAGGGAGACTGCAAGAGAGACAAGCTGTGACCTGGCCTGTCCTACATCCAACCCCACACAGCAGCCGCTTTCATTCAAATGCCCGCAGTTCTCCCAATCCCCTCCCACCCCCAAGGTTTAGTGTCCCAGAGCAGTTACATATCACCCTGAGCCCTACAAGAGGCTGCCTGGGACACCAGAGTATGAACCAGGGAAACCAGAGTCCTGTGTTCTGGTCTAACCCCCACCATCCCACACCTACTTGACCCTGAGGACTCCGGCAGGCCCCTTGACCTCTGATTCCCAATGTCTGATCTGTAAAATGCCAACAATGCTCCAAAAGTATCTGGAAGGGCCCCCTTTAGTTCCAGCAATCCCAGGGCACCCCAAGTATTTAAGGAGACAGGAATGTAGGCCTTCCAGGGTCTTGGTGGAGAACAAAGAGGTGTGTTGCAGAGGCCACAAAAATGCAGAGCCTTAAATTGCTCCCCAGATGGAAAAGCAGGGTAGTGAACGCTGGAACCTGGTCAGGGAAGGCCTGTGAGGAGTCACACCATGCCGGCTCTCCCAGCACACTTGAGGAACAGAAGTGACACGCAAGAGACGGGTGGGGTAGAAAAGAAAGAAGGAACTAGAGGGAAGAGGCGGATGGGGAAAGAGCCAGGGCTGCAGATCTGGAGAGACTGGAAGATGGCCCATTACCTGCAAGCCAAACTGCCCGACCTAGGTCTGGAGACCTCTGAGGACCACCTCTCCCCTGGGTGGGGGAGGAAGGGATCTGGCTGGATGGGACGGGTGGGGCGTGGAGAGAAGCTGTTTACCTTGGCTTTGCCGGTGTTCTCCCGGGGCCCCTCAAGTTGCAGCCAGAAATAGGGGGTGTCGGGGCGGCTCTGGAAGGCGTTCAGCTTGACCCTGAAGATGCGCTGCACTTGCAGCCGCTGCCTCTGCACCCGAGGCTTCGATTTTGTCTGCACCATGAACCATTCCTGAGTCGGGGGGTCACCCCCAGACAAGAGCATGGCTGCTCAACCCTTCCCTAGAAAGAGGGAAACGACAGTGTCACCGGGGTCCCAGCACCGGAGGCGCCCCAGCCCCCAGCCCGAGGAACCTAAGCCACGCCCCCTCCCTGCGGCGCGCCCCCCGCCACCGCCTCGGCCTTCCAAGCCCTGGGACCCACCCGCCACCGCTCAGACGCCCGCCCTCCCGAACTCCGTCCCTCTCTGCGGCTGCTCCAGCGACAGGCTCTTCCTGCCAGGGGTTGTAGCTGGGGGTGGGACCGGCCAGGCTCCCGCCGCCCTTCCCTCCTCCCCCCGCCCCCTCCCCTCCGCTTTCCCCCTCCACCACTCTGCCAGTCCCTTCTGGATAAACTCTCCGTCTGCTGGGTCGCTTAAAGGGGCGCGGGAAGCCGAGGGAGGGAGGGAGGGAGAGAGAGGACCGGAGGAAGGGGGCGGGGAGGGTCCTGAAAACCTCTGCCTTCAATCCTAGTTTGGGGCCCAGAGCCAGAATCCAGGGGTCAAAGTTAATTTCCTTCCACATTCCCCTTTCCCTTGTGGAAGGAAAGAGGAGGGAAGAGTTGGTCTAAAGGACCCTTTCTTGAGATTTGAAACTGGGCTACCTCCTCCCCTCTACCCCCAGGGCCACCCAGGCTTCCACAGAGAACAGGCACTGCAGCCACCCTTCCCGTGGAGGAAAGGGTTAAGGGAGTTCAGGGTGGGGAGCCCCGGGAGGCTGGGGACTGAGGAAACTCTGGGCTGGAGACCAAGCAGGAAGGAAAGGGGAATAGCACTGACTCCCCACCCCCACTCAAGAATGGGCCAGCCTGGGGCTGGCGGACAGCCCAGAGCCTCCTGAAGCCCCCCAGGGCTAGAGGGGCAGGGGGAGCTGCCGGAGTTTTCAGACTTGAGTTGTTTATGAAAGCCCTTTTTAGCAAGTATGAGTTATGCTGTGAGGGGAGTGACAGGGAGGATCTGATTGGTAGCATAACCTCCCGAGGTCTCCTTTCACCCTTGACCTACAGCGGCCTGCCAGCCAGCTGACATAAGTGGTCTGGGACTAGACCTGGACTGGGGGCCACCTTCAAAACTCAGGTCCCACAGGCACAAAGAATACCTTATACAGACCTGTGCCCTGACAAGAACCCAGTGATGTGGAGGCAGGGTCTGCATTTGGAACACAGAGAACTTACTTTCCAAACCAAAATCAAGAGCCAGGGTCAGATAGGCACAAGTGTGCCTATGGGGACAAAGCAACGTGGATTTTAAATTAGGCCTGCCCTGGAACATCTGGGCTGCAGGGCTATCCATGTGTCTGTACAGGCAAGGGGCCCAACTGGGACTGGGGAGGAGCTTAGGCTACTCCTAGTTGGGACTTGAATTAGCCCACCACACGCCACCCCCAGTTCTGGTCCCCAGATTGGAACTCAGAGAGGGAAAAGGTGATCTGTGTTAGCTCTAGCTAACTGACTCCTGGTCTTGCCTCTCAAGTGGCAAAGAACCTTAGGGTTGATCTCTAATGCTCTCTACCCTTCCCATCCCTAATTGTGCTCTGTGTCAAAGAGGCCCTGCCTTATTGTGCTTCTGTTTCTCTCCTAACCAAGATAAGAGCCACACACCCTGCTCCTCTGAATGAATGCTTCATTCTTGTATTCCCCTTCCCACTTCCCAGGCACAGTGGCCATCATTCAGGAAAACCCCCAGATTTAATCCTATGTCCAATAAGGCCATGTGGAAGAAGGGAAGAGGTCAAACTTAGGCATTAGATACTTCATAAATGGGTAAAAGAAGGCAAATTAAACTCCTGTGCCTCTGTTTCCTTAGTTTATAAAAATGGGGATAATGGGGCTGGGCCTGGGGCTCAGTGGTAGAGCGCTTGCCTTGCATGTGTGAGGCACTGGGTTCGATCCTCAGCACCACATAAAAATGAATAAATAAAGATATTGTGTTCATCTACAACTAAAAAAGAAAATTTAAATAAATGGGGATAATGATTCCTACAGCAGAGGTATAAATCACACCACACAGGTAAAGCATCTGGCATAGTGCCTAGCACAGAGTAGGTGCCCAACAAGTATTAATTTTCCTTTCCTAGATGTTGTCTCTTCTTCCCTATCTCAAGTCTGGTCCATAATCATTATAACTTCCCAGAAATCCCCTCCTCCTTTCCTCACCCTTTCTACAAACTCACTCCCACCTCCTGCCTGTTCATGTATATGCAGTGAATATGGCCAGAGAGCCTGGTTTTCACCCAGTTTTGCCAGTAATGAGTTGTGAACCCTTAAACAAGTCACTGTATCCCTTGCCTGCTCCAGGCTTCCTCATCTGCATTCATTCATTACACCAAGTTGATTCAACAATTTCTTTTTTTTTTAAAAATATTTATTTAGTTGTAGATAAACACACAGTATCTTTATTTATTTTTATGTGGTACTGAGGATTGAACCTAGTGCCTCACATATGCAAGGCAAGCACTTTACCACTGAGCTACAGCCTCAATCCCCTGATTCAACAATTTCAACACCTATTTATTGATTATCTACTAAGAGCCAGGCCCTCAGAGTATCTCCTTGCCCTTATGGAATTAGGGAAAGGAAGAAAAAGGAAACAGTGTGATTTCAGGGAATGATAAATACTCTACTGGAAATAAAACAGGTAGAGAGTGCCTTGATGGCACCTCTCTGGGCACCTCTCAGCTAGAGGGAAAGCAAGAAGCTAAACTCTTTAACAATTTTTGATCCAAGTCTCTCCCCAGCTCAAATATATTCCATTCAGTGATTTTTGAACTACAATATTAGGTTAAAACTTGTTTGATTGGAGGCCTTCTGCAGCAAGGGCCAAATCTACCTTCCCAACATTGTCTAGAAGGATCCCAGCCCAAGTGTAAGTAGAATTAGATATGTCTAGGCATGTCTGGCAACAGGGAGCTCACCCTGCCAGGAGTCTGTTTAAAATGAGAAATGAGAGGCCTCCAAGGAGAAAGCTCATCTCAATTAAAGGAGGTACCTGCCCTGTAAGCTTGATGGGGTGAATGATCCTATCCCTCTAAAGCTCCAGAGGGAGGAGCAGTTCTGTCACTCAAATACCTAGCAGTTCAGGTTCACACCTATCTAAGTTCCTGGATGGGGTGGAAACCCCTGGGATACAGGCAGCCCTGCTTGGGAATTTATGTGGGAGTAACCCAGAAAAGAAGACAGGCTTCTCCTAGATTTCCATAGTTCCTCAGCAGCTTTCATTCCTAGGGGGCTCGGACTCCCATCAGAGCAGAAGTGGCTTCCCTTAATTGTCAGGATTGTTAAGTTGATTCCAAATGAGCAGGTGGAAGCAAGAGCCCAGAAGGCTGGAGTTACTGCTTTGTATGTCACTCAAAATGGTGGTTCCCCCAGATTGATTAAGATCTGGGTAGAAACACCTGGTATGTTCAAAAGGGAGTTCTGAAGGAAGTTTAAAGTATAGGTCTTTTGAGGGGATGTGGGCAGAGTTGGGGAAAATGAGTAAGAGACTGGTGTAGTGTTCTGGGGCTAGTATCAGTGGGAAGCTCTTACCATCTGGAGATTTGAAAGGGAAAAGACAAGAATGGGTGCTGCAGCCAACCAATAACAAGAACTGAATCTGCAGAAGGTCACAAGACCAGAGCTAGGAGTTTAGGCATAGATATGTACCTAGGACCCCATGTGGAGGGAGCCACCTTCCAATTACTTGCTAATGCTTGGCATTGGCCAAACCCAAGAAGAAGCAAATGGCAAGAAGTTGGGTGGAGGCAGTCCTAGGAGGTCAGCCTCCTGGACACAGACAGTGGAGAGAGTGAAGAGTACACAGAACACAAAGCTCACCCCTTCATCCCTTAACATCCCACAGGCTATTGAGTTATATGGACAACCTCTCCACTTCTCCTCACAAATACTCTTAACAACAGAGATAAATATCTCTGCATATCCATTCAGAACGTAGCTTTACCACCAAATCTGTTTCCTGGTAGTTTCCTGTTATACTGCTGTAACAAATTATCACAGACTGGCTTACAACAACAGAAGTTTATTCTCTCACAGTTCTGGAGGCTACACATCCAAAATCAAAACATTAAAAAAAACTACTGTGAACAGCTGGTTCATGAATAGACAGACTGTTTTAATGAAACAGACTCAAAAATCTAGAAAATAAGACCAACGATAGACTTAAATGTATAATGGCAAAGATGATCTTTCAATCACTGGAGATAATGATATATTTTACAATAAATTATCTTGATGGCTATAGCCTTCTGAGATAAAATAAAATAGCCATACCTGACAACATACCAAAACAAATTCCTGAAGGGTAAATACTTAAAAATGAAATCATAAAAGTACTACAACAAATCATGAGGGACTTTTTATACTGATGCTCTTTTTTTTTTTTTAAATACTGAAAATTGAACTCAGGTACACTTAACCACTGAGCCACATTCACCAGCCCTTTTTATATTTTATTTAGAGACAGGGTCTCACTGCTTAGGGCCTCACTAACTTGCTGAGGCTGGCCTTGAACTTGTGATCCTCCTGCCTCAGCCTCCTGAGCTGCAGGTCCCACCACACCCAACTATTGATGCTCCTTCACTTATAATGAAGTTACATCACAATAAGTCCATATAAATTGAAAATATCATAAGCCAAAAGTGTACTGAATGCACCTAACCTACTGAACATATAGCTTAGCAACACAGTTTATGATAGAGTCGGTTGTTTGCCCTCGTGATCTTGCTCATATCACTATGAGAGAGTATTGTACCACACATATCGCTAGCCAGGATAAAAATCAAATTTTGAAATACGGTTTCTAATTAATGCATAATATTTTTGCACTATCACAACATCAAAAAAATCACAAGTGGAACTATCATAAGTCAAAGATCATGTTATTTCACATTCAGTTATGTAAACAGAATTTTCCCATGGGAATATAAACATCATAAACAGAATCAACAGACAAATGACAAACTGGGAAAATATATTTGTCAATTATATAATAGACAAATTTTCTTAATGTCTGAACAACTCTTACAAATAAATTTAAAAAAGACTAACTCAATAGTAAGATGGACAAAGAATAAAGCCAGTGTGGAAAAAAAAAAAAAAAGCAGGGGAAAGACAGGGCTGTGATGCTGGGGATGCAGCTCAGTGGTAGTACTTGCTTAATATGTGCAAGGCTCTGGGTTCAATCCCCAGCTCTGGAAAAAAAAAATTCTCTCTCACACACACTTCTAAAATATGAAAAGTTGCTCTACTTTTCCCTTAATAACAGAAACACAAGTTAAAACGTTAGCAAGATATTATTTTTCACCTACAGAGTGGCAAGAATCAGCAACATTTTCTAACACACAGTCTTAACCATTCTCATTCCTGCTGACATGTTCTCCCAACCTCCAAAGACAGCAGTTGACAATATCTTTCAAAATTTTAACTAGACATCCTCTATGACCCAGCAATCACACTTCTAAGAATTTATTTTATAGACATATTCTCACCAGTGCTAAAATATATCTGAGCCAGGCACATGCCTGTAATCTCAGTGACTCAGTAGGCTGAGGTAGGAGTATCACAGGTTCAAGACCATCCTTGGCAATTTAGCAGACACTGTCTTTAAATAAAAAAGTAAAATGTCTGGGAATGCAGGTCAATGGTACAGTGCCCCTGGGGTGAATCCCTACTACAAAACTTAAAAAAAAAAAATCTGAACAAGAATGTTCTTTTCAGCATAGTTATAGAGGATAGAAAATGATCTAAATGCCAGTGTGCATACAATGGAATGCCATCATTCAGAAAAAGTAGAGAATAGATTTAGGCTCTCTCTTCATGCTAATAGGGAAGTAGCTCCAAAACATATATAGGTGAATTTGAGGAAGTCAAGTGCAAGGAAGGAGGACTGGAGGGAACTGTCCAGCTGCTGGCTGCCCCGCCACCACCCAGCACCCAGCACTCACACCCATAGGCATAGTGACAGTGTCATTAAGAAAGCTGAAGCTGCAGGGCCCTCTCTTGCACAGGTCCCTGCCAAAGTCCTGGGAGGGGCCCCAATGGGGTGCATGATCCTGGGTTTGTTGTTGTTAATTTGCAAAATAATAATAATAATAAGGGCTGGGGTTGTAGCTCAGAGGCAGAGTGCTTGCCTAGCACGTGTGAGGCACTAGGTTCAATCCTTAGCACCACATAAAAATAAACAAATGAAATAAAGGCATGCTGTCCATCTACAACTACAAAAAAAATTTTAAATGATGGTAATAATAATAATTTTTTTAACCATAGTTCTCTTTTTTTTTTTAAGACCACTAAATCTTTCCTTTCTGAGTTCCCCTGTCATAGCTCCCCTTGCGTCTAGTGGCACTGGAGCAGCAGTGGGCATTTTGGGGACTTTGTAAAAGGGAAGGTATTATTATTATTATTATTATTATTATTATTATTATTATTATTATTATTTTGTGTGGTGCTGAGGATTGAAACCAGGGCCTTGTGCATGCACGGCAAGCACTCTATCAATAAGCTATATCCCCAGCCCCAAAAGAAAAGGTATGTTGAGACTCATTAACTGTAGGTTTAGTGGAATGTACTCATGTGGCCTGCAGTAACCTCCAGGCACAGTTAAGTTACTGCTTGCCAACCTGCGCTGAAATGCTTTTCAGAAATATCTTTAACTGCCCACTGTACTACCTCACCTGGGATGGCCACACAAAGGTAGGGGTCACAAACTGCTTGTCATGCAATTAATAATTTTTTAAGTACCATTCTATTTTTCTGGGTTTAGGGTATTTATGGTATATTTTCTAAAAAAAATTTTTTAAATATGTAATTTAATTTGATTTGCCTATGTTTTTTACAAAAATTAAAAGAAACATGCAGAAAACCAGGCAAACTTCTACCTTTAATTTAAAAAGAAAAAGAGAAGAAAGAAAACTACTGTCAGAAGTGCCCTTCCTATTTGCTTAGAGCTCAGAGGTCCAGTTCACAGGTAGCCAGATAATCCCTTGTTTGTCTTCCTAAAGGGAAATTTTTCATTTTTTCCCCAGTACTAAGAATTGAACCCAGGGATACTCCAATACTGGGGTTATATCCCCAGCCCTTTTTATTTCTTATTTTGAGGCAGGCTCACTAAATTGCCCTGGCTGGCCTTGAACTTGCAATCCTCTGGCCTTGGCCTCCTAAATTGCTGAAATTACAGACATGAGCCACTGCACCTGGCAAAAGTAGGAAAGACAAATGCACTATATGATAATGGTCTCTACAAAGTCATCAAAGTCAGAATTTCCTATACCTAAGTATTGGTGTCATCTCTCCTCAATTACATCACAAATTAACAGATTTATCTCGACTCACTATGGACAGTCTTATAATACAATCTTTCACACTAGCGCAAGTGTTTTCAGGGAACAGGTTTCTACAAGAATTGATGTATTAAAGGCTATGCACACTCAGGTTGTTCTCCATTGTTACTATGCGCCTATACATTGGGAAATTATGAAGCCAAAAAATATAATGATGACAAGACATATGGCATGATTTTCTTGCTTCAGAGTCCTTTCCATTTTTTCTTTTTTAAATTTTTTTGATAAGCAGGTACTGCCTTTATAATTTTTAAATATTTTAATTTTTAAATACTAACACAAATATGCCAATCCTTGAAGAAGAAACTCTGTCTTTTGCTATTAATAAAAGTTCTAACCAGCTGGGCATGGTGTTGCATGCTATAATTCCAGATACTTAGAGGCTAAGGCAGGAGGATCATAAGTTTGAGGCAGCACAGGCAACTTAACAAGACCCTGTCTCAGAACAAAAATTAAAAAGGGCTAGGGATGTAACGTGCACCAGGTCCTGAGTTCCATCCCCAACAATGGGGGGAGAAAAAAAAAGTTTTAACTAACATAAAGGTACTATTTTCACCTCTCCAGGACTCATTTCTGAAATAGACACCATCATTATGACTTTAGAATTACTATTTTTCTTGGCCTGCGCTGACAATGAATGTCTCTGTCCCTGACATCACATTAATTCAGTGATTTCTGCCTTGCTTCTGCCCTTGCATATTTCTAGCCCTTCCTAGAACAAGCCTAAGGTCAGGCTCATAAAGATCTACTTCCTGGCTGCCCAGGACATCAGAGGATTCTAATGGCTCCTATATTTGCTCCCTATTTACTGCTATGAGGCAACAGTGTTCTTTAGATAGTTGGTGCAAAAAACCATAAGGCCCAATTTGTAAAAGTACTATGGGTGCTGGACTGGGGCTTTGAGGATGAGTAGAAAGGACTTTTGGGGTGAGTATCTATGTACTGAGTGCCAAGCATGTGCCAATCTCTATTGTGGGCACTGCTCTGACAGAGCCTATATCTGGAGTTGAAATGTTAGTGAGTATGTAATTATTTCATTATAACTGCATTAAGTGTTATAAATGTAAAGTGGTGCTATTAAGTCCTGCAGTTAAAAAAAAAAAAAAAAACTTTGTTTACCTGTGTTTCCTAAATTTACCTCACAAATGCCCCTCCCAGCCCCACAGACTTTATTTTTAGAGTAGTTTTATGTCCACAGCCAAGCTGAGTTGCATATGCCTTCTGCCCCAGCATGGGTGCTGCTTCCTGGACTCTCACAACCTGCTCCATTGTGATACTTTTGTTACCATAGGTAAACCAACATTGACATGTCATTATCAACCAGTCAACAGCTTGCATTAGGGCCTTCTTGTTTGTTCTTAATATAGCAAGGAATTAACACTGAGACTCACAGGTATGGGGAGCCTATACAGTTTCTCAGAGGAAAGTGGCACCATTGGATAATTGTTGTGCATGAGAGGTTCACTAGTTCTCTGGCAGATTCTCCTTGTCTGACAAGAAATCTGTCCTCATCTTTGGAAGTTTATTTGGTCAAGGTGCCACAGACATCACCCTTGCCCAGCGAAGTGCAAAACAACATTTAAACTGGTCTGATAGCCACCCATCTTCCTCATCCCATCCACCCTGAATCCAGACCCTGGTTAATTGAAAAGCATCACTTTCTCTGTATTTCTCAAACATATTCAATAACTCCAGCAGTGGTTTTCCAATACCATCATCCATAGAGCCCGTTTGGTGATGGCAATTGAATATCAGTTCTGACATACATCCAAACTAAAAATCTCAACTTCTTTTAAAGAGTATTGGGTTCTGTGATGAGCTAGAAGTGAAATGTCCAGTCTAAATGGGCTAGCAACGACTCAGCTCCAGAGGTTTGTTGCCATGTGTCCCCATTTTTAAGGAAAACAGAATAAACCTGATATGTATTAGAAATCTAATTTTGTTTTCAAGTTAACAACTATAGTAGACTGCAAAACATGGCCACACATTCCTTCCATCCCTGTGTGTACACCCTTTGCAATGTGATGTTGCTGATTCCCCTCAAGTGAAGTCTATGATTCTGCACACTCATAGGGAGTAATATTTGCAACTTTGAACCAAGACCCCAAGAGACCTTGCAGCTTTGGTTTTGACCCTCTCAGAATTCTCTGTCTTCATGTAAAAGGAGCCCAGGATAGCTCGAAAGAGGATGAGACCCTATGTGAAAGAGGTCACATAGTCACAGAAAAGCAAAGTCATCCCAGTCAGCCTTACCAGCTGACCCAGCTGAGGCCTCTGATGTGGAAGCTAGGACCAAATAGCTGCCCAGTGAATGCAGCTGAACGAGTGTGCCCAGGTGATATCAGAAAAGAACCACCAGGAAAAAACACAAAACTGTGAGGAAAAGTCAGTCATTATTGTGTTAAGCCACTGAGTTGAGATGACTTATTACATAGCAATAAATAACAGAGAAATCATTAAAACACCTTGACAACCAAACAAATGCCTCACATGGCCAGCTAGTTACCTCTCGAGTGTGAACCCCTCGAGGACAGGAAGTGATCTTATTGATTTTCGTATCCCCAGTGCCTATCATTGGCTGGTAACTTAATATTGAATAAATCCTTTGTGAACAAACTAATGTAGCCACATGACACTGAGGACAAGCGACAACATCTTTAAGGATAGGGGATTGACTCACATGCCTTTCTGATGCCAACAGAGATCAATATTTCCCCCTGCAGTTCTATAATCCTGTATTAGAGTTCTCCAAAAACCAAAATCAATAGAAGATAGAGATGAGAGGGAGAAAGAGAGAGAGAGAGGCAGCTACTGAAACTTTTCATGGGAATCAGCACACGTCATTATGGAGACTAAGCAGTCCCATGATCTCCCATCTGCAAGCTGGAGAACCAGGAAAGCCAGTGGTGTCATACAGGCCAAGTTCCAAGAATCAAGAACCAGGAGCTCTGATGTCTGAGGGCAGAAGAAGGTGGGTCCTGGCTGAAACAGAGAATTTGCTCTACCTTCCCCTTTTGTTCTTTTCAGGTCCTCCATGGATTAGGTTATGGCCACCCACATTGATGAGAGCAGATTTTCATTAGCCACTCTCTTGATTCAAATGTTAATCTCTTCCAGATACACCCTCACAAATAGAGGCACCCAGAAACATTTTAGCAGCTATCTGGGCATCCTTGGCCCAGTCAAGTGGACACATGAAGTTAAACAACCACAAATCCTCATAAAAAGACAGTCTGTTCAATTAAGTAGTAGTTCTAATTGAATGACAAAATGGATGGCTAATTGAGTAGATGGGAATTTTGGTGACAGTGGGCTAGATCTGAGAAGAAAAAGAGAAGGTCATCCTAACCAAATACAGCCTCCAAGAGACCATGGGGGTTCCTGATGTAGACACGAAGTGAGGTATAATAAGATCCACCCCAAATTGGGAAACTACCAAACCAGGCAAGACTATGAGCAGTAGCTAATGGGATGTTAAGTCAGGATGTGATAGAATTTTCAGAATAAAGAAAACAATACAAAAACAACCCAAAATGGAATTGAAATTTATCTCCTCTGCCTTGAAAAACCTTTTATGTTCTATTCCATCACACATGTGAATGGAGCTGGGGAAGGGGTCAGTGGAGACTAAAAGCAAATTCTACCCCTATTCTACATACACCCAGTCACTATTCCCCTTCTCTCACTCAGTCTTTTTAGGTAAGGCCTGGGTGGTTGGAATTGGTTATCCTGTATCTGGCAACCCCAAGAGGGAAAATAAACAGTATCCAAACAGAAGCATGAATCCTAGGACCTTTGATTAAAAGTCTGAAGTTCATTCTCTGGGCTGTCTGACTGCCTCATTTGAAGGCTGCCCTGGATGTTTACTTTTAATTTGATTTCACCCATGTGATAAGGAATCAGCTGCAATGTGGTGAAAGGGGTCATTGAACCTGGAGTTAGGAGATAGGGCTTCAAATCCCAGTTCTGTCCTTAGCAAACTGTGTGACTCCAGACTTTACTTAAGTCCTCTGTGCCTCAGTTTCCTCATCTTGGAGACCAACTGCCCAAGATCTTTGGGAGACAATTAAATGAGATGAGCTATGGATGTAAAGGGCTTGTTGAGGTGGCTGGAACAGAGTGAATCTTCCTTAAGTGTTATGTCCTTCTGCCACTGCCTTAGTCTTGCTTTGGAATGGCAGCATTTCAGTCAGAACACGTAAAGCACTCCCCTACTGCGCATCACAACAGTGGCAGCTTTTGTGATTAGCTGCACAAGGAGGTACAAAGTCATAAGCCCTGCCTCTGCTCTTCAGGACTTTGAAACTAGCAGAGGAAACCGGGAGACTTCCCTAAAAATACAATTAATGATGCAAATCTATGCTTATTAAGGGCCAAAAGACTAATGATTCTGAGAAAGAGGAACCACTCTGCGTGGGTGGTCTGAGAAAATGCAGGAGGACATGACATGGACTGTGAAGTTCACACAGGAACAGAGAGTTTCTTTTTCTCATCTTTCTCAGATGCTGTTTCACTGCCTACCCCTCCTCCACCTTGTCACTGCTGCCGCCTGGTGTCAGTCACCTTCCTAGCACCTATCTGGGTGATAACCTCTGAGGCAGTCTAGGGGGAGAGGGGCAACACCCAGCACAGGAACCCACCAAGCAGGACTTGAAGCTGAGCCAGGTCCCACTGGGAAGAAGGGGTCTCTCCCCTCCAGATTCCCCTGCCGCCGCCAGCAACTGCCTGGCTGGAGGGAAGGAAAGAAACCAAGGAGATTTACTGTGCTGCGAAAACTCTGCATCCTGTGACACGACACGTGCAAACAGACACGGGGCTGCACCCTCCCAGGCGAAGGTCTGTGCACAGCAGACGTGGGGCTAGTGTCACAGATCCAAGGCTTTAGAACGGCTTGCTCTGCCCCCTGCCAGAGCCCCAGCTTCTCTCTCTTGTGGGCTGCTTCCCTTCAACAGAGATGTATACTCAGATCTTCTCACATAACAAAAGCTAAAATCCCAATGCTTTTCAAGATTCAGGGTTAGGTGTTTAATAGAATGTCCCCCCAGGTGGGGTTTGTCTGATGTTTTTTTCATGAAAAGACTAAGTTTATGGATTTGGGGAAGAGGGCCACAGAGGTGATGTGCCCTTCTCATTAAGGCACATCAGGAGGCACGTGATGTCAGCATAACTCATTGCCCATGATGTTAACCTTGACCATCTATCTCAGTAAGGCACCGTTTGTGAGGTTTCTGTACTGAAAATTTGATATATTCCCTTCCCATACTCTGTTTATGAGAAGCAAGAGAAATTAATTTCCACCTCCTGGAGAAAGGGGTATCAAATAATTTATGCAGTGTGTTAAAATCACCCAGTAAGTAGTAGGTGTAGGGTAGACCGTTGAGGGTTTTTCAAATATCCTGTTCTTCCTTAAAGCTTCATTTACTGATCTAGCATTCATCAATGAATCTTGCTTATAGCAATCATGATTGTGATGGCCTAACAGTGATTTTCTACTTCCTTCATGCCTTCTACATTGACTTCTGAATTCTTCTGCAAGGAAGATTTGTCCCTCCTCCCCCATTTAGTTATGTATTTAATCATTTATTTATATCCATATGGATTTATAAACATCTATTTTATTCTTAGAGTTATAATTCAATATTATTATTGTTTATTACACTGCTTTAATTGTTTCAGCTTGGCCATTGGGAGCTCCTTCATTTTGGCTCATGTGGCCTTTTTATATGCTCCCCTCCCCTTTTTTTTTCTTTTTTTAGTATTTTCTTATTTTATGGTACTTCAAGTTGCTTCAGGATCATCTTGTATGTTCCCTGCCTCTAGTAGTCCATCTTTTGTTACTATTATGAAATAGTTTTGTAAAGAAACAAGTTCATTTAGCTTATAGTTTGGGAGGTCTAAAGTCCAAGATCAGCTGGTCCAGCCTCTGGTAAGACCTCATGGTAACAACACACTTGAGAGGGCAGGCCTCGAAACAGGAGATCAGAAAGGTTGGGCCCCACAGTCCCATTAGAGGACATGTCCCCGTTGAGAGCCTCCCACTAGGACCCACTTCTAAAAGATTCCACATCACCCACACTGAGGACAAAGTCTCTAACACATGAGCTTTGGGAAACACACCTAAACCATATACAAACCATAGCACTGCCCCAGTTCACGAATTAGCCACTTTTCCAAGGAAGCTTAGTCCATTTTATTGGGAAACCAAGGTCTGAAGTGTTAAGTGTGCCTGATGCTAATGGAGCGTGACACTTATATCAGGCCCTCATGGCAGACAAAGCTAGCAAAACTAAATACACACACACACACACACACAGAGTACAACATATCTATATTTATCTCTGCATCTGTTTGAATGTGCATATACACACATACACCCACATATATAGAATCTGTGGATTATAAATCTATGTATACAGATCTGTGTCTATTTAAATCTATTACACGTATAATATCATGTGCGTATGTCTGTATTTAAAGGGAACATGAGCTCATACTGATGTCTACAACTCAAAACCAGCTACACAGGTTTCCTTCTAGCCTCCCCATCCCACCACCATAACAACCTCCCTCTTTCTCTGACAGTGAGAAACTTGCCTCCCATTGTATACAATTTACCTACTTATTTATTCAACACCAGTATACACATAAAGTAATTTCATTATCACTACCTATAACCCAGGACAAATTTACAATTGTTTACTTATGAGTCTTTATTCCTACAGTATCTGGTTAAAACATTGTCTTCCAAAATTATTTATTTCAACTCCTCCCACCAGACAATACCATCAGCCATATATATAGTTCCATATATGTGGTATAGTTAGATTCACATGTTACATATGTTAAATGTTAATTTTATCCTGGAATTGAATGATTCTATATACTGTTAAGTTCAGTCTTTATAGAGTTCTGTGGGTTTCAACAGTTTCTTAGTCTTGTGTTCATTACTCTGGTACCTTACAGAACCGATCTATTGCCCTACAAGTTCCCATGTGCTGTCCATTTGTGGTCAACCACTTACTGTTCCCTAACTACTTCCCTGAAAAACCACTGATCTATTTTCTATCATTTTCCCTTTTCAAGAATGACATATAATAAAACCACACCAATTGTGACCATTCAATCTTGGATATTTCCATATTTAATATATCTATTTTGTTTTTATGATTCAATAGTTCATTTGTGTGTGTGTGTGTGTGTGTGTGTGTGGTACTGGGGGTTGAAACCAGAAGCATTCTACCTCCAAGCTACATCTCCAGCCCTTTTTATTTTATTTAGAGACAGGGTCTTGCTAAGTTGCTGAGGCTGGACTTAAACTCATGATCTTCCTGAATCGGCCTTCCAAGTAACTGGGATTATAGGTATGTGCCTCCATGCCCAGCAAATCTATTCATTTTTTATTGCTAAATAATGTTCCATTATATGGATATACCACAGGTTTTCTGCTTATTAACAGAAGAACATCTTGATTGTTTTTAGTTTTCAGTGATTGTGAGTAAAACTATAAATCTATAAATCTTTGAGAACAATCTTCTGTGTGAGTGTAAATTCTTGATTAACTGGGGAAAATATCTAAAGGAGATATTGCTGATGGTATTGTCTGGTAAGCCTATGTTTAATGTTACAAGAATAAAACATTAAACATAAGCTTACCAGACAATACCATCCGCCATTGCTATCTGGGCATGGTGGCACATTCCTATAATCTGAGCAGCTAGGGAGGCTGAAGCAGGAGGATTGTGAGTTCAAAGCCAGCCTCAGCATCTTAGCAAGGCCATAAGCAACTCAGTGTATACCCTGTCTCTAAATAAAATATAAAAAAGGGGTCTGGGGTTGTAGCTCAGTGGTAGAGTGCTTGCCTAGCATGTGTGAAGCACTGAGTCCGATCCTCAGCAACACCTAAAAATAAATAAAATAAAGACATTGTATCCATATACAATTAAAGAAAAATATTTAAATATATATATAAAGGGGCTGGGAATGTGGTTCAGTAATTAAGTGCTCCTGGATTCAACCCCCTATACCAAAAAGAAAAGAAAAAAATGGCTAAGCTATTGATACATTCCTTAAGTATCTTAAACAGTTCATTTTCCATATATTTTCTTCTTCCTCCTGAAATAAGCTTTCTTCTTAAAAGAAACCATGCCATTTTTTATGAGGGCATCATCATTTTAAATAGCTGGATAATTTTCTTCCATGTCAAGGTACTAAAACTTATTTAACCATTCCCCATTGTCTAAAAACTGGACACTGAGGATATTACAATAACAGTACACTGATGATGTTTCCAAGAACCAATTTCTTAAAAATATTTTTCTCTTTGGAAGTCTCAATTCCTCACATTTCAATCTCTCATCACTCTATTTTTACCTGTCCCAGACAATCCTCATCAAGTCTACAACCACTAGCTAATTACCATCTGTATGTGTCCCTCCCTCCTCCTTCCCTAATTTCCCATTACCCACACTCTCCTAGTTTTCCTCCTACCTCCCTAGATGAGCTATCCTCTTTTGTGGCATCTTCTCTCTCTCGTCACCCCTTAAATATGTCTCTTCCTCATGTTGGTGCTCTGAGCTTTCTCATTCTCTGGATCACACACTCGGTGAGCTCAGATAATCTTAGGTACTTAATTGTCCTCTCTATAGGTGTGGTGTCTGCATCTCTCTTTCCTGGGCTTCAGGTCCTCTGCTTTTCTCTAAACAGTGAAAAATAGCTACAATTTATTTCCTGGTTTGTTCAACTCTACTAAAGCAGTTGAAGAATTGCTAATTGGAAACCCCCAAAGCAGCTCATCCTCAGCATGAAAACTTTTTCATCTTATAAACCTCATAAACCTCTCTTCTCTCCATTCCCCTCTTTCTACACAATCACTGTGGTTGGCACCACCTCTCTCTACCCACCCATGTGCTACCTAAGCCAGAAACATGGACTCTTATTACTGACTTTTTTCTGTCCCTTCACTCCCACCACATATCACTGAATCTAGTATCCTCTTTCAACACTTCACTTCCCCACATCCATCTATCTATCCATTTCTCTCTCTCTCTCTCTCTCTCTCTCTCTCTCTCTCTCTCTCTCACACACACACACACACACACACACACACACACACACACGCTCTGTTCCTGGCATACTTAACCACTTTCAGTTCCCCAAATATATCAAGCTTTGGGGTGTGGTACATGCTGTCCAGTCTTCCTGAAACACTCTTTCCTCATCACTACTCCTCCTTTGCTTGACTTACTATATAGTTACCTATTCCGGGAAATCATCCCTGACCATCCCCTAAGCCTAGTCCTAGGAGCCCTGGTTCCCTTGGTAATGTGAGTTCTCTCATCTAAGCATTTATCATTCTATATTCATAATACTCACTTAATGATCTAAATCCCTGTGAAGCAGCATTTTCTAAATTATCTCAAACAGATGTTAAGTGAGGTGACACTAGAATGAGCTCCATGAGGATAGGGATGTGTATGTTGTGCTGATTGCTGTATTCTCAGTGTCTAGAACAATGCCTGGCACATAAGAGGCACTAGTCAACATTTGCTAAACGAATGAACAGTCAAATTTGTGGCACTCAGCCTCCTCGATGGCCTCATATTACCCTCACCTTCTGGTGTTGCCACACTGAACCAGGGCTGGCAACACCAACAGGATATAGTGGAGGAGGTACTATGTGACTTCTAAATCTAGGTTGTAAAGTTTCTACTATAGCTTCTTGGATGTCTCATGCTGGAGAAATCCAGCTGCTATGTCCTGAGGACACTCAAGTAGCCCTATGGAGAAGTCCAGGAGATTAAAGAGCTGAGATGTACTGTTAAGAGCCAGCACCAACTTTCCAGCCACATGAATGAGACATTTAGAGAACAGATGCTCCTGTTTCGGTAAAGCTGTCAGTGACTGCAGCCTCATGAAAGATACCATGTCAAAACTGCTCAGCCAAGCCACACCCAAATTTCTGACTCCCAGAAACTGAGAGATGACTTTTCTTGTTTAAGCCACTAAGTTTTGGGGCAATAGATTTTACAGGAGTATATAATTAGTATACTCTTGTCCTATGGAAAAGAGCTTCATGATGAAGTCAAGTTTGGGAAGCACTGATTAAATAGTCCAAAGTACTTATTTACTAGAAGATTCTTCAGCATTTCCAGCATATGAATGCTCACTGAGAATTCTCTTTAGTGGCTTACTCCTGTTTCATCTTGCTAACTTCTTCCAGTTTGAAAATGCAGTTGTTAAATAAACCTACAATCAACCAGCATCCCAGAGAATAACACTGAGATTATTCAAAGACAGCAGGAAAGGGAGAATCTCCTGAAGACTTGGTCTTAAAATTCCTACCCTTCCTCCTTTGAAGTCACCTTTCCCTCGGGACTCCCATAAATCAGGGCTACATCCACCAAGCTGGGGTCAGAGGATAATGCTCTCCCCTGTGCCACTCAGGCCCAAATGTGGATATCTTTATTTAACTTTCCATAGCACAACTGGTGTGTGGAAGGACTGATAAAGTTTTGTGAAAAACTCAGTGTAGTGGATTGAATCAGTCCCCCAAAAATCTTATCTTCATGTCCTAATCTCCACTACCTGTAAATGTGGCCTTATTTGGAAACAGTCTTTACAAATGTATTCATGTTAAGATGAATAGTCATGCTGGATTAGAATGAGCCCTAAATCCAGTGACTGGGGTCTATAAGAGAAAGGAGAGGGAAATTTGGGCACAGAGGAGACATGGGGAAGGATGCCATGCGAAATCAAAGGCAGAGATTGGAGTGATGCTTTAACAAGCCAAGGAACACCAAGGGTCGCCAACAGCCATCAGAAGCTGGATGGAGAGCCTGGAACAGATTCTTCTGCAAAACCTTCAAAAGAAGCCCTTCTCACCAGAAGCTGGATCTCATACTTCTGGCCTCCTCAACTATGAAACAATAAATTTCTCTTGGTTTAAACCACCCAGTTAGTGATTCTTTGTTACAATAGTCCTAGGAAATGAAGACACTCAGGAAGGACTAAAAGGAATAACTCAAAGGAACACAGAAGTGTAGTGTCCCAGCCACAGAACTGTCACCTTGCCCAACCCTAGCCCTGGCTTCCTGCTGTGCCAGGATCCCGTGTCACTGTGGAAGAGGGTGCTCCATTACACTCAGGCCTGACTAGACGCCTCTAGTTCAGGACCAAGAGAGAAAAGCATAGAGAGATGTTTCTTCCATCTCTATCCGAGGCCTGAGAAGCAAATCTATGTTCCTGACCCTGTATGCTGTTCATCTTAGGATGCTGACACTGGGAATATTTGTTCCTTTCAGAGAACATCTTGTCCCTCCCTATAAGGGATGAGTCCAACAAGTCATCTCAAACATAATGATCTACCATCACTATACACAAGCATCAGGAAAGGGCAGGTTATGTGGCCCTTCTCTGAGCTCTCAAAGCACCCAGTGCTATCCTGACATTACACATTATTCTGGAAGAGCATATTAAACTTGAAGTCCAGGAAGAAAGGAATTTTTTTTTTTTGGTCTCATCCAGTGTTCTATCCCTGGAAACTACACAGAAGTTGATACCTAGCAAGATCTCAGTAAGTATTTACAGATGAGGCAGCTAGGGCCTAGTTAGGTCTGGTGATGCATTAAAGATCATAGACTGTTGATGACCGAGCCGGGATGCCTGCCCAGGGCCTTTCCTATTCTTATCCTCATTTTAGCTAATCCTGCTTAGCTGAGCAAAGCAGTGGGTAGAACCCAGACTTCTCTTGCCTGAATTACTACAAAACCCTTCTTTCTGGTCTCCCTGCACTATATCTTCAAATAGGTTCTAAATCATAAATCATACACACATGCATTTTCTCTCTCTGTCTCTCTCTCTCTCTCTCTCTCACACACACACACGCGCACACACACGCACGCACACACACATACACACTCCTGTAGAAAGATGCTCTTATCAAATAAGTGAATAGTTTCCTATTATCACAGAACACATGGCACACTTAACATGGCCAATTAAAGCATCCCAAGTGTGACCTTATGCACTTCAAGTCCCAAGCACAGCCCTCTGTTTCTCTTATCTCTTTCTCATCTGTCTTATTTACTCAAAACACTTCCACTCCTTCTCTGGGATCCAGTTCAAAATCATCCACCTTGATAAGATGTTCTTTGACACTCTCACTTGGGCCAGGTTTCCAGTATTCCATAGCAATAGGTCATTTCTGCCTCTCAGACAAGTTCTGATCAAAGCATCGCACCCTGATTTCCAGACAGGAAGGTCTCTCCCTCTAGTGACAGAATAGTACACTCCTCAGGTTCAAGGCTTTGTGACGCTCAGGTCCATCCTCTAGCATAGGACTTGGCACAGAGCAGGGGCCCTGTAGGACTTTGTGTGGAGTTGGTTAGTCAATCAGACACTGAGGCCACTAAAACAGATTTCCCCCAAAAAAGTGGTCAAACCTCTGTGCTTACCTGTCCTTCCTTCCTTCCTTCCTTCCTTCCTTCCTTCCTTCCTTCCTTCCTTCCTGATCTAAGTTGCTCCAACTGCCCATCCTGCCTCAGCCTCCTAAGTAGCCAACACTATAGGTAAGTGCCTCAGTGCCCAGCTCTCCTGTGCACTTTCTGCATCTGGAATTTCCAGGATATGCATGAGTGTTGTTTCACTGTGGTCTTTTTCTCTGTGCTATCTCAGTCCAGCAGCGGGCTTCCAGACATCATAGAATCCATTCCAAGAATGGCCAGAACCCAACTGGAAGGCAGCCCTACATTCTACTCCACAAGTATCTTGAAGGTCCAGAAGTTCCACTCGGAGAAGGAGATTTAATAAGTCCCAAGAACAGATGCTCCTGCACCTAGACTCCAGGACAGAGCCATGTGAGGGGAAAGATGAGTTGCAATATGCAGCAGATGTGCCCCCCTTCCCCTTGCCCAAATTCTTTTCCAGGCAACCCCACCCCACCCCACCCAGGCAAGTCCAGACAAGATATAGAAAAGGAATCAGAGAAGCTATTTTAGAATCTGACACTTAGTTGGCAGATGACTCTACTTAAACTTTCCTGTGCTGAAGAAGCATGTAGAGTGCTCTTTAAAATGCAAATACCTGGCCCCACCCCTCAACAATGTAACTGAATAGATCAGGGATGGTCTAGGAGTCTGCTTTAAAAGAAAAAGACAAAATAAAAAATCTGCCAAACCTCCTTGGTAATGCCAATACAAGTAATCCTCAAACCACACTTTTGACAAACTCTGGTGAAGGGCTTTCCTGGCCCTAGCTGGGACCCAACTTCCTTTTCTCTCTCCCAACTACAGCCTCATGGAAGCTAGATGTCTGTAGAGATCCTGGGAAGAGAGGATAACCCTGGAGTCCCAGAATGACAGCTTGCAAAGACCCCAGGAGGCCAGCCCACATTAGGATTCTACTAAACAGAAGGGTCAGGCCTGTACAGTGTGGATCCAGAGGTCAGGTGACGGCCCTGGCAGAAGTCACAAGGAAGCTGATATGAACTCCATGTGAGGAATAATTTTATGGCAAATCTTGTGTGTCACTCCCAGCTTAAGGTCTAGCAGGAGCACTCCCACAAGCCATGGACAGCTAAATCCCCAGCAAGCTACAGGGCCCTTCAGAATCCAGACCCTGCTTCCTTCTCTGGTTTCTTCTTACAGCACCCCTCTTCCAAAACTGCACCTGCCCCAATTTTCCCATGCTGACCCCTCTTAGTTCCCCAAGCATGCCAGGCCCTCAAGATCTGTTAACCTTCCTTAATTGCCTATCTACTCCAAGATTTCACCTATTCCGATAAGTTTTCCTGGCCTATCTTTTCCCTACTCTTAGCTTAGTCAATTTCTAGTCACAGTTTAGAAGTCCCTAGTGCCCACAACTAAATGTTCCCTAATCCCCACAACTAAATGAAGTGGCCTCTGTTCTCTGTTCCCTCTATACCCCATATAAAAATTGCTCTGACCCCCATCCCCAGCTCTGATGTACTCCCTGTACAAGAAATATTTACTGAGTTGAACTGTTGAATTATAATGCTGTTTACTTACTGTTGCCCCAAGAAGTTAAGTCCTCCAAGCCCCATAGGCTGGTACTTAGTAATTGCTCAATAAATTTCTGAAAATGAAAGCATGCAGTGCCCAGACATAAAATGAAATAGTCCACATTGAAAGGAAGTGAATCCCCATTGTGATGGTTTTTCATTCATATAGAGACTGACCCAGCCCCTGTCAGAGACCTTGGGGGTGAGCTAATTTAAAGAACGCTGGAAGTGCCCCATGGTCCCTCTGACATGAAGATTATAGGGCAATGACTCTGGCTGGGGTCTGAAGCTATCTGTTTGATAGCTTCTAAGGCCTGTTGAAGCGATCACTTGATGTCAGTTTGGTTCACAGCAGTTCATGTTCAGGGAATTCATTACAAAGCAGCAACAGGCATGGGGGGGGGGGGACAGGTCACCCAGGTTCTCTTGGCCTCCAATCTTTAGGCAGTTTCTGTCTTATTCTTCTCAGCACTCCTGGGAATTGCCAGAATTGTCTGGCTTCCCTGAGCATAGAGGCCTCACCAGCATTGAGGTAAAGCCAGTTTCCTGAGCACTAACTACCTGGATGTCTTTTGGGTACAACACTCTGCAGCTGACGTTACCTGGTTGTACTCAAAGCCTACTGTATGCCAGGTTCCAGTGAGCAGGACAGATATAATCTGACTTTCCCCAGCTCACTTGGACTTGGTCTCATAGGCCATCAAGATGGGGGCAGATCAGGTTTCCAGGCTGGGCCTATCATGGTGAGGGATTTACCAGCTAAGCAGAAGGCCAAATGTAGGACAAGTCAGGAACTTAGACAATCAATGTTCTGAGTCCCAGGCAGGTAGCACTCAGAGCTGCTGGGGAGGGTGCTTGGCTTTCTGTAGTCTACCCCTGAAGCACAAATCTTTCAGAATGTATTCACAGTCTGCAAGAGTATAATTATTGAATTATAATACTGTTTAACTACTCTAGCCCCATGAAGCTAAGTCCTCTAAGCCCTATAAGCTGGAACTTAGTAGCTGCTCAATAAATGTCTAACAATGAAGTAATGGCAGTACCTTGTCTATACTTTGGAGAATACAGCAGGGCCTAATCTATACTTTGGAGACCCAGAGTACAGACAGGCCCATGCCAGCTCTTCCTCATCTCCCTCACTACAAGGAATGAGCCTCAGGATCCCATATCTTTGAGGTCAAAGAGTCCAGGAATGCAGCAACCAAGATGCTACTATTTAGTTATGTGGTCTTGAGCAAGTCCCTTTCCCTCTCTGAAATTCCTCCTCTGTATATGAGGGAATGATTACACTAGTGTTTCCTCACATTGGCTATGAATCAGAATCATCTGGGTGGCAGCAAGACAAAAGAATTTGGAGAAAAAAAAAAAGATTACTAGGTCCCATCCCAAAGCTCCTAAAAGAATATGAATCCCACAGAAAACAGGGTAGAGAGGCCTACTCAAGTCCTGTTCTCCAACCTCAGCCCCAGTCAGGGAGCCTCTGGAACCCCTTCATGCCTCCCCTTGTCACCCAGGAAGCTCCTTGGCATGCGATGTTCTCGGCCATCTCTTTCCAATTTCTCAGCCTCCTTGGGCCAGGACTGGAGTAAGCTGCATCACCCTCTCCAAAGAGCTCTGGAGCCTGAAACACTGGTCAGTGAGCAGTTTATTACCCATCAACCTGTCCCCAGCCTCACAGCACCATAGCCTGCACACAAGCTGGACATCATCTCCACCTGTCAGTTCTGGCACCCAGCCTCGGTCTCCACCCCCTTCCTCTGCCCTCTACACAATCCCTCCCCCAGTCCTTCAAGGCAGCACCAGGCCTGGGGGCCACACCTCATTTGGTGGGAGAGGAGGGGAGACAGGCAGAAGCTGGGGAAAAAGAAACTAGAGTTGGCCCAAAGCTTCTGGAGCCAGCATCCAGGTAGAAGGGGAAGCAGGCAGGGCTGAGACTTGGGCTGGGTTTGCCAGGTGGTGGTTCAGGCAGGAGGCTCTTCTCCAGGAGGTGCAGGGAAGCCACTCAGGTCTCGGCCAATGATCTCACTCACTGTAAAGGAGGGGCAGTTGAGAGACTGGCCTGGGGCAAGCCCAGAGATCCCCAATCCATTCTAGGCAGGCCTTGGGCTAGAACATCTCTAGGTTCCTTTTCCACTGGCTTCTCTTTCACTGAGCCTAGGTTTCCCCAATGTGTCTTGACACCCACTCCTAACCAAATCTTGCCCAAATTCATCCATGTGGACTCCCAGGCCCCCATCCCAGCCTATTCCTGCTGGCATGTCAGGGCCATCGGTGTCAGTGGGCATAGCCAGTGGGGGAGAGAAGAGGCAAAGCACGAAGGTCCCTCATCATCAATGCCAACCACAGTCACCATGCTGGGGGAAGGCTGAGGCAAGGAAAAACTGTGCTTGACTAGGACCTCAGCAAGCCACTGTCCCCAACCCCCAGAACTGCAAATTCAGAGAGAAATGAGATGGCCTTGAAAAATACTTCTTGCTTTGAGATTTTGTGATTTGGGCAGAGGCAGGTAAAAGGCTGGGACAGGAACTCCATGCAATCTTCAGAATAAGCTAACTGAATTCAAGTGGTCACACACACCAAGATCTTATTCCTGGGGCCTTCCAACTGGCTCTGAGAGATCAGGAATGCCCAAACTCTGCAAAGCCAAGCTCCAGCCCTCAGCAAACACGCAGAGCAATCTCTCGCACCCACTCACACTCACATTCCCCGGTCCCACACCCACCTTCCTCCAGCGTGATACCCTGGATAGGGACACTGTCTCGGAAGCCGCTGCTGTAGCCACCCCTGGATTTCTCCTGCTCCGGAGCCCCCTCCCCAGGGCCATAGCCTGGCCCTACCTCATTGTATCCCTCAGCGGGTAGGGAATGAACACTACTTTGGGTAGAGAAGGGGCCTTCAAGTGGTGGGGATGAAGGTAGTGGAGGCCGAAAGGGGGCTGGAGGAGAGAATGAAAGTCCCAGGGGAAAAGAGGAGCCCCGTGCTCCATATGGGTCACTAGGGAAGGGGCGGGGAAGGAAGGAGACTGGAGGTGGGCGGGCACAACCTGTGGTACCCCGAGATTCAGGGAACATCCGCAGGCCTGATCTGTAAGATGGTGGGGGCCCTGTCTGTGGGTACATAGGGGGCGTGCCATAGCCAAAACCTTCTGACAGGTAAGGATTTTCATAAGCAGGGTCTTCATGGGGATAGGAGGGGTAGGGGGGCCTGGGTGGTGAGAAGTCCATGTCAGTGCCAAAAGGGGGGCCCGATGCTGAAGGGAAGCCCCGGAGAGATGAGTCTGGTAGGGGCTCCTCCTTGAAGATCACTGGGAAGATGGGAAGCAGGAGGACATGCTGGTGAGAGTCTGTCAATGTCCCCTCTGCACACCTTCCAATCACCTTCCCTTCTCAGGTTTCATTCATCCCTTGACCCCTCAGGATGGGGCACTATATCCCTCTACCCCCATGCCTCAGTCCCCACCATAGCTGTCCTACAGCATACCAGGCAGGAACTTGAAACTCTGGGTAGGACTGCGCTTCCTCCGCCCATTGGAGACATAAAAGTAGACCTGGACTGGCCGGGACACACGCTTGTTGCTGTACTCAGGGACAGTCAGGGTCAGTGTCACCTGGAAAAGAGCAGAAGATGAGGCAAGGGCCCTCAAGAATCTGGGCTCTGCCCAGCCCTTCTAAGGACCCAAACCTCACCTCCTAGTTTTTTCCACTTGCTGAGGAGCAAAGTTCATTCCCTAGAGATGAACCTGCTTCCAGAGTGGCCAGACTCCTCCAGGAAAGAATACGTAGCTCTGGAATCCACTCCCATGGCCAAGGGACCCACTTGAGAATTTCCTGACTTCTCCCACCCTACAGCCTCCAGGATGGGTTCCCCAGTGATACTGGTACCTCATTGCTCTGCAATCGGTTCACTGTGGCCTCCTCCTCCCATTGCAGCTTTCCATCTGTGCAAGGGGAACAGAGAGCTCCAGCCCAACTCCAGGCCCCTGCCCCTGCCCTAGTCCCCTACCCTTTCCCCTTCTACTGGAGCCAAGACCAAATCCAGAAGGTTTTTAGAAGGTCTGGCACAAAAGAGGCCATTTTGTGTTTACTCAATTGAATGGTTTAAAAACTTCCCTAAGATTCAGGGAAATAAACTAAGATCAGAGGGGATCACACGACCAGCAAAGGGACTAGAACGAGTTAGTGACAGAAGCAACTCTGGAAACCTCCCACCCAAGTCCAAACATCCTCTCCCATGCTGAGAGGGGATGTCAGCATTGAGGAAGGCAGAGAGACCCTCAAGTCTCATGAACAGAACCTCTGAAGATGCTCTAACATTGTCCCAGGGTGCTAAATGTGGGTCTAGGGGCTGAGATTCTTGGTGAGCATGACTGAGGTTGGGGAAAGGCCTCAGGCTGGTGGTTGTATCTGAAACCCTCAGTCTTTCGTTTCTTCACACTGAGCTCCACTTGGGACACATCATAGGCTCTTACATCTGTAACTGTGCTTATGTCCCATAACTCAGGAAGAGCTCTGGAGAAGCTGTGAGGGTGAGTTATCCCTTCTCTTTATTTACTATATCTATATGGGGGTAAATCATCTTAAAGCTGGCTCCTCTTTAATAAACAGGATGTATATTTCTTATATTTACTCAGCATTCTCAATGTTTTAGATTGCTACCCATCTCCCCATGGGAAGCAGACAGTACAGTGGTGGGGTTGGGAGAATCTGTCCCATTCAACAGATAAAGAAACTAAGGCTCAACCAACTAGCTTAGTGACAATGCCAGAGATCTTTCACCACCAGTTACAAGCTCTTCCTGCTTACTCTCCCCTCCCAGGTGGGTACTCACCAGGGCCCCTCTCAATGAACACCACCTTGGAGTCCGGCAGGAAGTTGGAGCCAGTCAGTACTAGTTCCTCGCCTCCTCTCACTGAGCAAGCACTGGGACTGTAGGCTTCCACCTGGGGCAGCTCCTGGGCTGAGCGCTGGGCTGCAGAGCAGTGCAAGGAAGAAGCCTGGCTGGGGTAGGTGTGAAGGCCTCCTCTGCCCCAACCCTCTTTGGAATACATGCCACCAGACCTGGGGAGCCATCCTCAGTGGCAGACACACAGTAAATCAAAAGTATCCATGAGATACTTTTCCATTGTACTTATCCATTATAAGGGACCACTCCTGGAGCTGAAAGAGGTGAACAGGGTAAGCTAGGGAGTTACCCAAACAAGTGCACAGGCCATTCTAGAGGAAGATGGGGTGCAGAGTCACTTTAGGTCAGCCCAGAGACAGAGTCCATAGCAAAGGCAAACGAGAACACCATCCTTACCACTCCCACATCCGTTGAAAAGAGTCTCTAAGAGCAACCAGGACAGAAAGGACACAGGAAATAGGTGGCAGCAAACACACAGTCATAAGAGACAGAGAAATAGCCAAGGCCTCTTTGCTCACAGCACTCAATGGGCACCGATGCTGCCTGCACCGAGACGACCTTGCCTCCGCCCTGTGGCACGTGCACCCGGAACACCAGTCGCACACGCGTGTTTTTGCGTCCGATGTCTGTCTCACCCTTCCGCAGCTCAATGTCTGAATTCCGAAGCTTCAAGATTCCAGCACAGTCAATGCTGAGGGCAGAGGATAGATGGCCAACCTTTCTAGCTAAAGCTAGGAGGGAAGCCCCTGCTCTCCATCCAAAGCCTTGTGACCTTCTAAGGGTATCTAGGGGGACTATTTTCTAACCCAGAGATGTCCTCTCCAGAGTGCTTCCCAGACCCCAAATCTAGAAAGATGATAGAAGGCTAGAAACCAGCTCTTAGGGATAATGTCTATCTCCTCTGGGAAGAGAAAGAAGTAGGCCTCACTGGTCCTAAATCCTGCAAATTGAGAGGAAGTTGAGTGGGGACTTACTTTGCAGCCATGTTGTTCTCAGGGAGCAGGGTCATCTCCAATACTTTGGTACCACTGACGACAGCTTCATAGCTGGCAGTGGCTACCATCTTCCCAGTAATGCGGTGCACCTGATAGAATGCATGAGGCCTCAAGTTCCTTTCATCTGCAGTGCCAATGAACATCTGTAGGGTCAGTGGCTTCTCACTGTAGCCTAGGAGCTGGCAGAGGGAAACAGGCCACCTAACTGGAGGTCCCACTGTCCACTGTCTCATCCTTTATCCACCCCTGGATTTTTAGTTCACCAGGGGTTAGGGACAATAAAAGATAAAGGATATCCTGGAAGGGATCCCCTGGGGGAACTGGGCACCAGTTGTGGAGAAAACGTGGCCTGGAGTTCAGTGTTATTCTTGGAATAAGACCTAAACTGGGCTGGGCAAAAAGAGGAAGAGATTCCAAGAGAGACTGGCCCAACTCAATATAGAGAAAACCTAAGGCCCAGTGACCTTTGGCCTCAGCTGAACCCCTCCCCCACATCTGGCAAGCCACCATTTTCCAGACTAGACATGAAGCCAATGTCCCACGGGATGAGTTGAGTGGGGGTGGGAAGACAGAAAAGTAGAGAGTATATCCGGGTCCTTGAAGTGCACCCCTCCTCCCCCAACTCCAGCCCTTCCCCCAAGCTGCCTGCCGGGTCAGAGCTGAGAGGGAGTGTGGGAAAGGGCAGTGCCATGGGTCTATACAGCTAGGGCCCATCTGCAGAGCTGTGAGATGAAAGAGGAAAAAGGATATCAGAACTGCCCTCTGCCCCTTACCTTGACTACAGGGTGACCACCAGGAGCAGCTTTGACAGCTCCCCGGCTGCCCTCTGTCTCATAGTGGGCCCTGTGGTGGGCTCTAGGCTGCACCTCGATCCTCAGCTCCAGCTGCTCATACTGGCTGGGCAGAGGCCAGTCCAGAGGGGGTAGGGCAGAGGTCCTAGGTAGAAGAGAAGAGCACTGATCATTTGCAACCTCAAACCCCAGTCAGGTTCCCACTGGGTCTGTGAAGAGAGAGGGAATTCAGGTGTGGGAGAAAGAGGAAATCACAGTAAAGTCCAAAAGCACAGAGCAGGAAGAAATAGGTAAGAGATCCCTTGAAATAAGGAATGCAAGATGACAACAGCCCTTCTCCCCTGCTCTGAATACAGGGTTTGAATTTGGGATGAAGAAACTTTACCTGGTTACAAAGGAACCCCCAAGTCCACCCTAATCCCCAGAATGAGAGGGCAAAGTAATATAAAGAAGTGCCAGTGCAGACCAGAAAAGCCATCAGACATGAACCCCCTTGTTTTACAAATAAAAGAGGCCAGCAGTCACTGACAGTCCTAGGACTACTTTCTATTCCCAGGTCATCTCCCTTTCCACAAGTTGAGGCTGGTAGGCAGAGTTCTGGGGAGCTGAAGCCTTTCAAATGGAGCACCCTTTCTTAGAGTATACTCTCAGATAAGCTAGGCCAGTGGCTGTCAACTGATAATTGCCCCCCCACTGCCACCCCAGGAAATATCTGGCAATTCCTGGGGACATTTTTGGTCACCACAACTGGTGGAGGGGGTATTAATAGTGTCTCATGGGTACAAGTCAGTGAGGCTGCTAAACCATCCTACAATGCCCAGCACAGGTCCATACAACAAATTACCCAGCTCAAAATACAAGTGATGCTGAGATTGAGACTCCCTGTCTTATGGGCAAGCTAGAGGATCTCATGTTAAGGTCTCTTTCCTTTAGAAGCTTTTCTGGATGGAATCAGTTCAGTCTGACATCTCAGGATTTAGGATTATTGAAATAGGCAGGGTTCTTTGAGAGTGGAAGGGGTAGAACTGCAAGTTTTAACAGTAATTCTTTGACTTTCAAACATATGCCATTTTATTCAAATTGGCAGTTATGCTCTGAAGCCATGAGGTCAGACCCTACAAATTAAGAGTTAGATAGAGAAAGGGAACATTCTGTAACAGAACATAGGGCTAGCAACTTGAGTATCTTAAGGACCAGAGAAAAGACTGAAATCCAGCTCAAGTTCAACACCCAGCTACAGCAGGACAGAGGTGGAGTTGTTGGGTATCCTAGCAGAACTCTGCCTTTACCTAACTGGTCCTCCTAGAACAGCATGGGGAAGGGTTTTTTTTTCTAATGGGCTTAAAGGTTCTGCAAATCAGTCTAAAGAGGCTCATGTTTTCTAATTGTCCCTAAAATCAAGGTTGGGGGAGGGGTATGATCATGGACTTCTCTTTTGAAATGTGAAAGGCACCAAGAACTAAAATCTCTCTTAAAACTCATCCTTTGACCCTCCCATTTCCCTAATGGGATGTTTGAAGTGAGGGGTAGTGCCAGATGCAACCCTCACCTGAAGATAGGGCTGTGTCCCCCAATCCGGGCCTTGGACCACCCAAGGGGAGAAGGCACTGCCAGGTAGTCCATACCAGCTACCTCCTTCCGGGAACCACCTGAAGGAGCCACAGCCTCCTCTGCTCCCGAAGGCAGCTTTCCATTGCACGAAGCAGTCTCCTCGGACCGAGGCAGAGCCACTGCCTGCTCGCTTGAAGTCCTTCGGGTCTTCTGAGGGATGCTCTCTGATGTTGGGGCCCCCACGTAGTCAAAGGGGCCAGGGGAGCCAGGGTCCCGTGCCAGAGGCAATGGGGGAGGAGGAGGTGGCTCAGGCCCCTCTTCCCCCAGACTGCCACGGCGGGATAGGGCTGGAGAAGCCGATGATGGGGTTCCGGAGCTGGAATAGCGCCGCTTGCCACAGGGAGAAGCAGGACGAGGGGAGGCTGGGGTGGGCCCAGGAGCGCTGAGGAGTAGCCAGCTGTCCTCAGGACCCCGCCCTCCGGGGCTAGGACCATACAGGCTCCAGGGATCCTCAGGGGTCCATGGCCTAGGGGAAGCCCTGGGCGAGGGCAGTGGCGAGCCCAGGCCAAAGCGGGAAGCGGCCTCATTTAGCTCAGACTCCACCTCATCGCAGGCGGCATACAGGGCTGCCTCATCCGAGGCGTCGGAGAAGAAGCTCCACGAGGACAAACTGCTGCTGCCTGGGCTGGGGCTGAAGAAGGCCCCTCCACCCTGGCCTCCGGCCTCTCGGTAGCCCCCAAAGCCTTCCGGCGGGGGATAATCTCTGGGAGAACTGTCCCCCCAGGCATCAGGATTGTCTTCTAGTGGGGCCGGTGGCTCAGGAGTGGGAGAGATGGAGGTGATGCGAATGCTGGGACACTCAAGAACACGGCCACCCCCTGTACCCCCAGCACTCCCTCCTGGCCCTCCCAGCCTCACCGACCGGGCAGGCTGGCTCTCCCAGGTGCCAGGTGAAGGAGCCGGACGGGGCGGTGGTGAGTGCATGCCAGGCCGAGGGGGTGGAGGTCGGGGAATGCCAATAGGGGCAGCGCCATAGGGAGGGGGCTCCCCCAGGGCCAAACGGCAGCATGGTGGGGCATCCTCGGAGTCCAGTTCTGTCAAAATAGGAAGAGGGTAGAGAGAGATGGGGAGAAGCTGGTGAGATGTTTAGGTTCTTCCAGTGGTCAGTCTCTAAATCCTGCTATGTACCCCCCTCCTCAGCTACGAGGGGTCTTTACGGAGCCCTTCAGAGCCACAAGACAAAAGCAAACTTGGACGTCAGAAGATGGAAAAGACAGGTAGGTGTGCCAGGCCTTTTCCCACTCACAGAACCTCTCACTCTTGGGATGCTGGCCCTGGGACCTAGGGTACCAGAGGGGGCGGGTCTTAAGGTGAGGGAAGTGGGTTGAGAGGGGCCGGAGCAGGGCCTGGAGGCGTGTTTAGCGAGCCTATGGGCTGGGCTGGGGGCGACTCACACATGAACCCAATTAGCAGCGGTTCCCAAACCCCCAAACGGCGCTGGCAGAAGCCCCAGTTGCCATCGCAACTGTGGCCTGGGCGGGGTGAGGGGGATGGCTGTGGTGACGAGGGGGAGGTGACTCCCTCGCTCCCCCCAACCTGGGGGCGGGGGTGCAGCCAAGGGGGTGATGCGTGCCGGGCCCAGCCGGGAAGGGGGGGCAGCGGGCAGCGCGGGTTTCGTGCGAGCGGCGGCCGCCGCCCCCGGCTGGGTCCCCGCCATCTGCCTCTCATTGCGGCCAGACGGGGGAGGGGGAGGGGCGCCCTGGCGCGGCCTGAGAGCTCCCCCAGCCAGGTGCGTCCCGTCTGTAGGACCAGGTTCAGTCCGAAAAGCGCAAACTCCAAAGGCAAATCTCCCCTTACCCTGCGTCCGAGGTCCTCGGGGCCGCCATTCCCGCCCGTCCCCCCATCCCAGTGACAGTCAGCCCAGCCGGGAGGCGGCGCGCAGCCAACGGCACCCCCACCCCCACCCCAGTCACGACCTAAAAAGGAGAAAGTGGTGTCCGGGCCCCCAGCCTCACTTTAGCAGACTAGCAAGCCCCCCGACTCCCCTCAACCTCTAACCCCTCACCCCCCCACCCCAGGCTCGCTGCCTTAAATTCTCCAGACTCAAAATCCCGGGGCCTTTCACTCACTGACCCCAAGACCCCTTCCCAGCCCCGCACTAACCTTCCCCCGACCCCCCCGCGCCCAGCGGGGGGGCCTCCTTTTCCTCCCCGAACACCAGCTTAAATTCCAGCTCCTCATCCTCGCAGCTCGCTGCCCCCATGGATCCGGACAGAGCCCCCAGGTCCCGGCCTGGGTGGGAGGGGGGAGCTCAGGAGGCTGCTGTATCTTCACGCGAGTGGCTCCCTCCCTCCCTTTTTCTGAGACGCCCCCTCCTCCGTCTCTGCCGCCTCCCTCCGGACGCCCCCTCGTTATTATAGAAACTTTTCCAAACTTTTTTCCCCCAAACTTCTTCAAAGCGGCCCCCCCAGCCTATCCCTGATTGGCTACTCGGGATGCTCCGGCCCCTCCTACAGGGATGAGATGGGAAAACCACGCGCCCCTCGTCCTCCCCCACCTCCCTCCCTCTTTCCTCTCTCCAGTCCCTCCCCCTCAATTAAAAAAAAAAAACTGAATTGGGAAACGATCCCTCCAAGAGTGTTACGACCCTAAAGATGCCTATTGGCCAGGAGTTGTGACAATCATTTCCCGCAGGGCGCCCAGTCCCCACCCCTCTAGGTCTCTTTTCGGGGTTGTGGGTCCGAGCGTCTTAAAGGGGACACATCCTGGGGCCCTAATGTAGAAGGCCCAGGGTACACAAATTCCCTAAGTTCTTAAAACTTGTGTAGCCAGCACATAGCAAGGAAGGACTACCTCTCCTCCCCTTTCCCTCTTAACTTGGGGTCAGGCGGCCTGTGGGGTAAAGAGTGGTTCCAAGTTGCTTTGAAGAAGAAAAGGACTTTCCTCCTAAGTCTCTGGCTGAGGCCACTTTGCCTGGACCTTATAGAAACCTTTGCCCTCCTGAATCAGCAGCTCCACGCACCATCCCTCCCCATTCCCGGAGGTGAAGAACTTCTAGCAGAATTGGATGTCTCTCAGAGAAGTCCGAGCTCAAGAGGCTTGGAGATCTAGTCAAAGACCCACAACCCCTGATGGGCGTAGATCCAGGCCGGGCTTTGCAGCTACCCTAGTCCCAGTCACCCAGAGGGGTCATTAATTAGCCTCCAAGGGAAGTTGGCTCCCTCCTCTCTAGAACTGTAGTCTGGAATGAATCTTTGAATCGATGGCATCCCGCTCCGGCTCTCCTAAAAATCCTAGCCAGGTTTACTAGAGACCGGGGGCCTCGAAACCCAGTGGGCCTCGGGACTGGACACCTGTCACCTGGCTAGGGAGAGAAAGGAAGACCCGGACTGGACTTTCCAGGAAGGACAGGCATGAAGTGGCAAGGGTTGTGTGAAAGTTGAGTTGGGAGATACGTGACTCGGACGAGTCAGCGGAGAGGCATCGGAGTGCACGTACCATTTCCCACCCCCATGCATGCCACGTGGTTCAAACTTCGAGAGGCCGGAGCGATGTCAAATCTCTAAATTCCTTCGGCTCCGGGGCGCACCCCCCCTCATAGCAACCCCAGACCAGCGCCTGGAGGGTTAAGCGACCGCCCTCGGGTCAGACGTTTACAAACACTGGGAGCCGGGCGGGGACCGCGCCCGTTACTCTAATGAGAAACAGGCTCGGAGGGGCTGGAGGAAGGGGGAGCTGGCCGGGCGGGCCTGAGCTCCACTGCGGCGGAGGCGGCTCCCCTCCCTCCCCTCAGTGCTCCCTCGGACCCGCCCAGGGGACCCCCCCCCGGCCCCCGGGGACCCCAATGACGTGCGGAGCTGCCCCGGCTGCGAGCCCAGGGCCGCGACGCAGGAGGGGCGGGAGAAGAGGCCAGGCAGGCGGGGAGAGAAGAATGTTCCGAAGCCAAGCGGGGAAGCGGCCTGGTTTGATTTTTCTCCACCCCCCCCCCTCCCCGCCTTTTCTGTTGGTCTTCTCAGGTTACATTTCCCTTCCAGCTTCAACGCGGAAATAAAGGAGAGACCTACGGGGAGGGAGCGTGGGGAACACCTCGAGACCCTTTACCAACCTGCGCCTAAGCGGGAGGCAGAGGAGGTGGGCGACTGAGGCCAGAAGATAATGGGTAGAGACCCAAGACTCAGACCCTCCCTGCTCCCCTTCAACCCCCGCCCCCAGAGCAGCACAAGCAGACGCGCACATTCTTTTCAAATGTCATATTTCCTTTGATCCTGGGCAGCGTTTCTCCATGTGTCTGGCTCAGCTCCTGCCCAGCCAACCTCCCCCCTCAGCGCCCGCGCCTTGTTTTCCTGGAGAGCCCGCCCCCTCCTCCTAGCATCTGGAAGGCCCCGAGGGCTGGCGTCGGCCCTCATTCCCCTGGTGACTCAATTTCCCCTCTGCGGTGTTGGGGGATGTGACGGGGGCGGTCAGAGGGAAGAGTTGTTTAGCCCGAGTGTGGTACGAAGGAGCCCAGAGACTGCTCAGAGTGCCAAGCTTCTTTTGGTGCAAGGCGGGGGGCGCCCCCAGACTCTGAAAAGCCTCCAATCACTCTTGCTTTCCGCAGAGGGATGGAACATATGACTTCTGAAATGTCTCAGTTGGCCTTGGAGCCAGGGGGAGAACTGGTAGTTTTAGATTTAGGTTGTTCTACACTCCTGCCCCCTGGCGACCACACAGACCCAGCCACCTTTCCTCCCACCTCGAGGTTGCTCTGGTCGCCTGACCTTGGTTTTAGCTTGCTGCCCCCTACCGCGTACACCTGGGCACTGTTAGCTTTTCATACCGTGGCTTATGGCGCGCTTTGCCTTCTGCTGTCTGTCAAGCATGGTTCAGTGGCTTTGGAGGCGGATTTTATCTTTTTTTTAATCACACAAGATACATTCTCTTTTTAAAGACTCCAGCCATACAAAAATATGTTGTAAACTGAGATAGTCCACCCTTTTGTGTATATTTACTAATGTGTATGTACACTCATGCTCTTTTTATTGAAGCAGGCCAGAGACCCCCACCCAGAAGACCCTTACTATAATTAAATAAAAACCCCCACCATATTGTGGCATGTAAGTTCTTCTTATCAGAGAGCTTTTTTTCACAGGACATCAGCTATCAGCAAAAATCTGCAGAAGATATTGTGGTTTGTAGCTTCCTCTTTGCTTATAAATGCCAGGTTTGCAGAAAAACATCTGTGAAACCCCTGTCTGTCCAGAGTATGGAACAAACGCACTTGTCATATGAACCTCTTAGTCCCTCCCTGCCACTGGATATAAAGTTCAAAAAATTTCTATACTTATTGCTCAGAGGAAGAATTCTTAGGGCAAGAGCCACCTCTGAACCCTGCAGTCAATAAACTTGCTTCCTGAAAATTCCTCGAGTGTCCAGCCTCTTCTGTCCTACTTCATTATGAGAATGAAATAATGCGAAAATGCGTGGGCTCTCTCTCATCCAGCAAGGAGGTCCATGGAACAGGGTAGAGGAGAGTGTGGCTGCGGAGTCACTAATCAAGATAATCAAGACCTCCGGAGACCAAGCAGGAAGCAGGTCTGATTTTATTGTGCAGTTACCATGTATATCTAGGTAAGCAGATTACAGGCAGCCACCAATACAATTTCTGGCCAACTGTGCTTGTAGCAACCAATCGAGGAGTGGGCCGTGGAGCAAGAATGGGCACTGCAACACTCGGCCTCATACCCAGGGCTGTGCCTACTGGGTAAGCAGTTTGTGGCTCACACGCCTAGCACAGGGGAGTGGTTTGCCACTTAGACACCGTTAACATATGCCATGTATGCAGTACTCCATGCATTTGTCCCCACACTAAAATCCTGATTTGTTTTCCCCCCTCAATTAATGAATGTTTTGCAGATCTCCTGCTAGTATAGATGCATCTGAAAATGGTGACCAAAGTGCCACTTTTCCTATTAATAAAATAAAGTGGCTTTCACAAATCAAATTAGTAGCATTTAGGTCTGGAACCCAAGCCTCCTAAGTCCTTTTCCAATGCTAATTAACTACCCCACATTTTACATAGAAATCTGTCATAGGCTTGGTCTACCTACAAAAATGAGCCTGAGACAAGATCAAGATGCAGGCAGTTTATGGTGGAAATCAATCACAAAGAACAGAAATGGAGAGCTATAAAGAGTGAAACTGGAAAATATGTAAAGCCTACTCAAAGGTGTTTGTTGAACTGGTGACCACTCTGAACACCTGGAAGATAATTTCATTGTGGTTTCTGTGGAACCATATAGAATGTGAAGAGACAGAGAAGAGGAATATTTATTCTCTGGTTCCCAACATCCCACCCCACCCCCCAGTGAAAAGTTGTGAATTCCCTTGCTCTTCCAGGTTTACACAAGTGTCAGCATGATAGGTTTCCCACAAGGCTACAGCAAAGAAGCCCTTGGGCAAAACACAAAAGATAGAAACTGCAGGTGGAACCAAGTACTATGAAGTGACAGCTGCAAACAGTTGGTTACCACAGCAATAGCTAGAGCAAAAAGATGAATGGAATGTACATGAGGCAAGGTCCTATACAAGATCATGCATTCAAATTCATATTAACCTTTGTATTCAGAGACAACTCTAAGCATTGAATACATGTATTTATAACCCAAGCTCCCCCAAATAGCTACTTTTTTAATCAGGCTGGATACATACACACACATATGTGTATGTATGTTTCACCCTTGACGTTTCCTTCTTCCTTGACCTCTAACTTTAGAAACCTATCAGTTTTATTCCTTCAGTATGTATATTCTTCATTTCCATTGGTATTATTGCCATAGTTCAGACCAGATGCTGTGTTGCACACCCATCAACTCAGTAGAATTGAAAGTTCGAGGCCATCTTCAGCAATTTAGGGAGGCTCTAAGTAATTTAGGAATATTCTATCTCAAAATAAGAAAAATTAAAAAGACTGGGGATGTAGATCAGTGTAAAGCATCCCTACATATAAAATTCCCAATTAAAAAAAATTATATGTGTGTGTGTGTATTACCATTGGGATGCCCACCATGTGGAGGGCAGTCTATTTATAGTTCACCAATTCAGCTGTTAATCTCATCCAAAAATACCTTCTAAATTGATATGCTAAATTAACCATTAGAAGGTTCTTCTCCCACACAACAGGAGCTTGCTCACCTCCTCAGCCACACTGTTACAAACAGCCAGGAAGTACAGAGAGTTAGTGCTCCCAGGTTTAATAATTACCCAATGAGTACATACTTTGGTGGATATATGTTCCATTCCAGCCTCCCACCTTTTGTGTGGACAATTCTTGGAGGCTTTCTCTAAATGGAGCTTCTACTTCAGTGGAGCCTCCATTGACTACAACAGCAATCTCAATAAAACCTTTGTATCAGCTGTTCCTCCTTCCCTATGTCACTCTCTGTTCCCTCCCTCTTGCTTACTGGGATCCCCTTCCAGAGCATTATCTGCATTTAAGCCCATGTTTAGATTCTTTGGAAAAACCCAAATTCAGACGCTTTCTTAGTAGCAGCTAACTAAGATGATTTCTCTCCTCTCTGGATTCATTCTGCTCCTGCCTCTCTGTCCTCAGTTTCTCTCTCTCTCTCTCTCTCTCTCTCTCTCTCTCTCTCTCTCTCTCTCTCTTCTCTCTCTCCTCTCTCTCTCTCTCTCTCTCTCTCTCTCTCTCTCTCTCTCTCTCTCTTTCTCTCTCTCTCTCTGTCTTTGCAGGGGGGCACTACTGGAAATTGAACTCACAAGTGCTCTACCACTGAGCTAAATCCCAGACCCCCACCCACAACATTTTTTTTTTTTTTTTTTGAGACAAGGTCTAAGTTGCCCAGGCTGGCCTCAAACTTGTAATCCTCCTGCCTCAGTCTTATGAATTGCTGGGATAGGAGGCATGTGCCACCACACCCTGCTTACTAGTTTCTCTTCTGCTGGCTAACCTTGAAGATTCGAGTTTCTCTGTCCTTCATTTTCTTCCCTTCTCCCTCAAAGGTCCTCCTGATTAATTCCATTCATTTCAGCTTAGATCTCACGTTCACAGGAGGAGAAACATCTCCAGAAGAGTGTCCCAGGAGTTCAGTGGGGGTGGGGGACTCCACTCAGGACAAGTAAGGTTCTTGATATGTGTGACTGAAAAGAATGTCAGCATGTGTCAGTAGAGGCACAAAGGTTTATCTAGGAAATCAAGGAATACACATTCACTGGAGAATGTGAGCCATCTTGAGAGTGAGAAATGTGTTTTCAGGATTCCTGGCTCTTCTTTCACAGGAAACTTGGTGAGTTCAAGGTTGGGTATGAGAAGGTATGTAAAGATGACATGAGTCTGGTGATCTCAAGATAGTTTATAGTGGTCTTGATGTTCTCAAGATCCTCAGGCTGACATGGTCTCCATGACCTGATCAATAGATAATACTGAAAGTCCCCTATATTATAGGTTTCTCAAAATGTCATATCTCTCCTAGCTTAATCTATGTATTGGTTGGCTAATTAACAGTGCACAAGGCAATTACCATAATCTGTTAAATTTAAAATTTGCAGATTTCTCAGAAATCTGGAAGTGACAGGCCTGGGAGAGAGACCGGTTTGGGGAGTGACAGGAAAATATATGAAAATATATGAAACTCTAACTTAAAATTACATTTCTTGTCTTTCCTCTATGTCTTCTTTCTACCTATTTTTTATTCCTTCCATCCTACCTTATCACCACTCTCCCTGATCTGGTCTCATGTTTTCTCCTGCCTGCTGGGGGTCCCTTAAGGCAGCACATAGCACATAGTGTGTGCAAGCGTTCTCCCCACCTCTCTCTCTCTTCCTCCTTCTCTCCCTCCCTTCCTCCAGATCCCTCTATTAATGCCTCAGATTTAGCTCTAGACTGGGTTTCCTCCTCCCTACCTGCCCTCCCACTGGCATTAAGGTGGTTCCGGTTCTTGTCTCTCATTTTAATTTCTCTGTCTGCGGTCCTGGTTTTCCCAGTCTTTAGTTCTCCCCATCTCCATCCACCCTCCAAGCAGCCACTGGCTTGGTCTTCCTGAATCACATGTTGCAACCTAACTAAAACCTTTCCACAGTTTTTAATCTTAAAGCACAACCCTTTAAGCCTTTGGTAGAGAAAAACTCTTGAAGACAATCTTCAGATAAGAACAGTGGTCATGTAAGCATCCTTGACGTTCATCTGGGTTACTTCTCCACTCCATTCCAAACTTACAGATGTGGAAAGCACCATTTTCCACCTGAAACATGGCCTAAGCTACAGAAATTTCCTGTTGGTAGTTCTCTTATCAAAAGTGAGTCAACCAAAATAAATAAATAAAGTGAGTCAACCTAAGACTTTCAATATGAACTTCCTTAACAACTAAGGGAAAAGTTTAAAGGACACACATGCACTATAAGCAAAAATGTCTAAACCTTTAAGAATGGATTTTTTTTGGGGGGGCGGCTACTGGAGAATGAATCCAGTACTACCACTGAGCTACATTCCCAGCCCTTTGTATTTTTATTTTGAGACAGGGTTGCTGGGGCTGGTCTCAAACTTGTAATCCTCCAGCCTCAGCTTCCCACACTGCTGGAATTATAGGTGTACATCTCTATGCCAGGCTTAAATCTATTTTTTAAAAAATTTAATAAATATAAATGTAAAACTTAAACTCTACAACTTAGAAGAAAACATAAAAGGAAATCATTGTGACCTTGAATTATGCAAAGTTTTCTTACAAATGAAACCAAAAGCATGATTCATAAAACAAAATGATAAGTTGGATTTCATCAAAAGTTGAACTTTTGGCCTTCAAAAAACACTTAAGAAAATTTAAGGATAAGCCATAGACAGGAAGAACATTTTTTAAAAGATACTATTACTATATGGGGCTGAGGCTGTAGCTCAGTGGTAAAGTGCTTGCCTTGTATGTGTGAGGCACTGGGTTCAATCCTCAGCACCACATAAAAATAAAGATACTGTGTGTTCATCTACAACTAAATAATTTTTTTAAAAAATACTATATCTATGAAAGGATTTATATCCACAGTTAAGAACTCTCAAAGCTCAATAAGAAGACAACATAATAATCCAATAAAATGCAGGCAAAATTTTTGAACAGATACTTCACCTAAGAAGACTCAGGAGTAGCAAGTAAATATGTGAGGAAAATATGCCTGTATTGTTAGTCATAATGGAAATACAAATTAAAACCACAACAAGATACTTATCAGAACAGTTAGCATTAAAAGGACTTGAACATAACAAATGTTGGCAAGGACACAGAAGTACTGGGACTCTTGTACATCCTGTGAGAGTGTGAAAGAGTATACCACTCTGGAAAATGATTTGGTAGTTTCTTAAGAATTTAAACACACAGACACACACGAGATATATATATATATATATATATATATATATACACACACACACACACACACACACACACACACACACACATATATATATATATATATATATATATATATATATATATATATAGTATGTTAGGCATGTTGTATTCATACAATGGAATACTACCCAGCAACAAAAAGAACAATTTATTGAGACAACAACATGGATGAATCTCAAAAATATTGCATTGAATGAAAGAGACAAAAAAGAATATATGCTGTGGGATTCCATTTCTATGTATCAAGGAAGGAGACCAGGGTCCCGTGTACTTTATTTCTGCGTTTCTTCCTCAGCTGACAGAAGTGTGGGGAGGAGAGGAAAGTTAATGCTCCTTTGAGGGCAGTCCTCTGCCCATGGAGGATACCAGTCAGTGCCCAGCCTCCTGATCCTTTTGAGGTACATGCTACAGCTTTTCAGAGGGTCTCTGATGGGCTGAGCCCCACATTAGTAGCTAGTTCAACCTCTACCTTCTTATTGGCATTTTCTACTTCCTTGATACATAGTTTCTGCTCCCTTCCTCCTGATCCCTGGGACCACCCCCCAGGAAATTTCAAATCTAGGTCCAGGCACTGTTTTCAGAGGAACACAATCCAAGACACACCCTGGACTCTGTTTCCTCCCCATTGTTTCTCCTCTGAATGTCATCTGCAAGGAAAGAGGAAAGTGGGGGAAAGGAAGGGACAGAAACGAACCTGAAGACCTCACAGATGGGACCTAAGGTATACTGCGCCTGGAGTGCACTAGGGACTCTCTCCTCTGTCTGTTCTTTCAAATTTTAGCAATAAACTTGTGAGGCAGAATTATTAGCCCCATTTGGTGGATGAAGAAACTAAGGAGGCTGTGGGGTTAAATAACCCACCCAAATCCTTATGAAGAATTTGTGGCAGTTTAGGGTTTTAAACCCAAATCTATGTTCTTTCAGCTACTTTCCTTTTTGGATGAGGTCCTTTGATAGAACCTGAAGAGGCACTTTCAATCAAGTAAGATTATTACTTGTTTTTTTTTTTTTTAAATTAAATAGTTCAACAGCTCTATTGAAGTAGAGTTAACACTTAGTGAACTGCACACATTTAAAGTGTACCATCTTATCAGTTTTGACGTTTGGGTATACCCATGAAATCATCACCACAATTAAAATGAACATCTTATTTAACCTAAGTTTCCTGTGACCCTTTTCAACCCTTTCCTTCTGTTCTTCTGACACTCCCTCTTTCCTGGTAACCACAATCTGCCTTGTGTCACTTTAGGTTGGTTTGCATTTTCTATTTTATAGAAATTAAATCACACAGCATGTATTCTTTTTTTTGTCTCTTTCATACATACCATTCAGGGCTTTCTCTCTCCTGGCACAAAGATGCTCAGGGTTAAGAACATTAGGCTGCTGACCCAAGGATGGCTCTGGGCCTGAGGCAGCTCCTCGGGGTACCTTGTGCCACACATCTTCAGGTGGCCTCTGATTTGTGCCAGGCAGGCATGACCCTCTCAGCATGACCCATGCCTCTGCTCAGCCCCACAGGCAGGGAACACTGACTTCCTGAGTAGCTCCCTGAGGACAGGTGTCTGGGGGAAAGGAGAGGGAAAGCACTGAGTGGCAAGCCATTGAAGGGACCCTGAGGAAAGGGTGGGGCTGGGAATTCATCAGAAGGAAGAGCTGGCTGCTTCTCTGAGCAGTAGAATAGTTCAATCAGTTTTCTCTGCTCTTACAAATAGTGAACTAGAAATGTTCCTCAGATGGGAAATACAATAATGTTTATTTTATTAAGAATTCTCTCTTACCAGAGAAATGAAAAGTTGTACTCCGTTTGCATATAATGAGTCAAAATGAATTCTGCTGTCATGTATAACTAATTAGAACAAATAATTTTTAAAAAACTATTGTTTATTGAGCATTTAATACATGCCTGAAAATATGCTGTGCCGGGTTTCTGTTCTCACGACTAAAAGGCTCAGGGGTCACTCCAGTTGAACTGGGCTGACTGGGCTGCACAAAATAATCACACAAGAGACACAAATACCTTTTTCTTTGGGGTCACTGTGATGGCTCCTCTGACCTTAAGGGTCCACAGAAAGAGAGAGAGAGAGAGAGCATGCGCTGACCCCTTTTATTGAGGAAAAGCCATTCAAATGAAGCAAGGGGTCAGGTTTCAGGGGGCTGAGTCTATCTTCATGATGTCCATTGTCAGCAGGTTGACTGACATCTGGGTAGGCCACACCCAAAGGCACAGTAAGAGAAGGGGATACACACAAGGCACTTCCATGGAAGATTCTATCCTAAACAGAGCAAGGGGTTATATTACAAAGGAACAGATGAGCATAGCTTCACCCATGGGGCTGTAGCAAGACACACCTATGCACAAGACACTGTCCCTCGAACCCAAGAAGGGTGGGGAAAGCTCTGCCACATTACTGTGACTGAGCGCCTCAGCACACCCAGCCGGGAGTGTGACTCAGTCACGTGTGAGGTTGGTCTCCCACAATGCTATGTTCTTTCAAGCCTTATTTCATTTCATCTTTGCCACAACATAACACAGGAGGCACTACATTTAACCAAAGCTCAGAGATTGAGTAACTTGCTAACAATTAAATAGCGAGTAATTGACAGATTGGAATTCCATTCCAGATAGCCTGATTCCAGAGCTTGACCATCAACTCCCTGTAAAAAAAAAAAAAAATAGTAGTACATGCATCTGGGGAATCCATTTGAAGCAGGGGCCTGCCCCACTGGGAGGAGAGGGGCTAGGAGAGTGCAGAAAGTAGATTTTTTTTAATATACGTATTTTTTAGTTATTTTTTTTAGGTGGACACAATATCTCCATTTTATTTCTATGTGGTGCTGAGGATCGAACCCAGAGCCTTGCGCATGCCAGGTGAGCACACTACCATTTGAGCCACATCCCCAGCCCAGAAAGTAGATTTTTAACATTAATTAGACACAGTAAATGGAGAGGAAGAACTCTATGCTGATGGAAGACACATTATGGGGGTATATGTGTGGACATTTGGTAGTTACAGCTGCTCAAAATCTTTGTAGTCCTTCTATTAATATAGAATCAAAAGAAATTCCCCTTCCCAAACACCCTGGCTTTGAGAAGTTATAGGCAGGTGAGTTAGGGTCTGCCAATGCGATGCTCTGGTATACAACTCCAAGACACAATTCCTCATCGGTGAGGAATCAGGTGAGGTGCAGTTATTCCATTTTGCTGATACAGGAAAGCACAAGGTGGACTGGTGAACTGCATAGTTCTTTGTGAAGGTATCAGTCTCAAGTTTGCTATGGAACTACAAGCAAAATGGGGATTTCAGACTGCTTGGAATCCCATAGAAGAGCTTGGGCAATGGAGGGCCTCCCCAAAACAAAAACAAAAACAAAGGGGAGAGAGCAGCAGGGGTCACAGTGGACAGGGTCCCTTTCCAAGTGGAAAGTTTTCCTATAACTCCTGTCTGCTCAAACACTGGAGTTTGTTTTGTGGCTTTTCCAAGTTGAATACAGACCAGTTTCCAAAAGTGACAGTTTGTTTGTGCCCACTACCCTCCTGTAAGGGTTTGTTTCTCAGTAGCTGTGGGTAGATATCAGGGTTCCCCCACGAGCAGAAGTAGCCTTGTGCCAGTGGAAGGGATCTGCACTGCCCCAGTAGAAAGGATTCCTTACCTTTTGTTTGTTCCCATCTAGACCAAAAAATGGGGCATTCTTATTTGTTCATCTGCAATAAGCCCAACCTCATGGGTTTGTGAGTATTTCCTGCAAAATGCTTTCTGAACTATCAAGTTGAAAAAGACCAGCGTTATCATTGCTGATGATAATGACGTGATGGTGCCTGGGAGCCAAACTAAACAGAAACTAAAACAGAAAAAGCAGAACACTCAGTCATACACTCTCACAAGTTTCACACTGGGAACTGTGCCCTCGGCTCACAACATCCTCTCTGACTAGAATGACCTCTCCCAAGTTTATATCTGTAAAAAATCTTACTGATCAGATGGAAACTCCAAGAGTTAATGAATGCAATCAAGCATCAAAAGTCGGCAGCAAAGAGTGAGTGTCCAGGAGGCAGGAAAGGGGATCCACCACTTCCCTGGCCAATGTTCTAGGGGAATAGAGGAGGCTGAAGTGTAGTATCACTGCACACAGTTCACAGGTTTGTTGTAGGAAAATTAGAAAATACAGATGAAAAAATAAGGATACAGATATAAGAAAATAAATATAATCTATAAGCCATCTGTGAGCCCACCAACCGGGAATAACTACTTTAAATTTTTTCTTCTTGTCTTCTCAGGTATTTTTCTAAACACATACATTTTTTTCCAGTAAAGTGTAATGTTTACACATAGTTAAATGCTTATTAATATAAATTTCACACATTCCTTTCTAGTACATAAAATTTATCTTTAGAATATTCTAAAAATAGCAGATCCATAAAATTTACCATTTTAACCATTTTTAAGTGTACAGTTCAGTGGCATTAGGTCCATTCATACTGTTGCATATCCACCCCTACTATCCATCTCTAGAACATTCCCAAACTAAAACTCCGGTAGCCACTATACCTTAATTTTCCTCATTTCCCAAACTAACATTTAACACCACAACTAAAGTCTACCCATTTCATTAACAACACACACTGGACTAAAAGAACCCCCAAATTATTCCCTTACTCATAGGGCTGAAAACATCCACTAGGATTAACACAAAAGTAGCAGAATTAAAAGCCTCTATTCACTACAAAAACTGTTGGCGCAGGTTATTAGAGTTATCCAACAGATCACTGATTTGGTGCTGACTTTACAAAAGCAGGTAGACTCCCTGGCAGTTGTGGCCTTCCAAAATCCATGGGCCTTTGAATTTATGCTGGCAAAAGAAGTAGGCCCATGTGTCTTCCTCCAGGAGGAATGTTGTTATTATTATTTTTTTAGTTGTTAATGGACTTTTATTTAATTAATTTTTTATATGCAGTGCTGAGAATCAAACACAGTGCCTCACACATGATAGGCAAGTGCTCTACCACTGAGCCACAACCCCAGCCCCCAATGCTGTTTTTATATCAACAAGTCCAACATAGTTAGAGATGCAGCAGATAAACTAAAAAAACTGGCCACAGAAATATCTAAAAGAGACCACTCCCCTTGGGGTATGGGCCTCCTTGGGTGCTTCTGGCCCTGGATAGCCCCCCTCATTGGGCCTTTTCTAATGATTCTCCTAGTACTTCGTATAGGTCCTTGCATTCTCAATGTCTCCAGAATTTCCTGATGGGCCAGATAAAGATCTTCACCAGACAGTCATCCAAATAGTCTTGAATAATATATGAGACTCCAACCTGAAGGACTCCCAGAAGGTTACAGGATAACCACATCCGGAAACTATTAAAAATCCTAAACCCCATGCCCCCACCATTCGCCCAGAGAATGCAGCCCCCTCCCAGCAAGAAGTAGTTACAGAAAACTGACTTCCAGCCCTCTACCATAATAAAACAAAAAGGGGGGAATAATGGGAAATCCTGAACATGAGTGACTCCATTTTGGTTCTGGAATTGCCTCTTGGCCCTGGGGCCAAGGCTTATAAGCTACCAAGAAAAAGAAACTCAAAATACCCTGTTCCCATAGCCCCCTACCTCACCCCCTTCCAAGGTCCCTAAATACAAAGTTCTTTTATTGTCCAGCTACCTTGCACTCAAGGTCAATTCTAGCTGCTGCACTCAAGGCCATATCAAACTTGCTCTTATTCCTTGTTAAAAAATATAAAAACCCTATTAAGATAACTCTTTCTGCTGCAAACCACTCTACTGGGCAGCCTGGCAGTCTTTCCCTGCTAATAAACTTCACTTACTAAACATGAGACTTGTCTCTGCAGATTTCTTTGAGTGTTCTGTCCTAACAGCTGAGGCTGGCTTTGAACTCAACAGCTGAGGCTGGCTTTGAACCCACAATCCTCCTGCCTCAGTCTCCTGAGCCAGGGGGATTACAAGGTTGCACCACCGCACCCAGCCCAGGGACTCTTAACCACTGAGCCACATCCTCAGCCCTTTTTACTTTTTATTTTGAGACACAGTCTCACTAAGTTGCCTAGGGCCTTGCTAAATTGCTGACTTACCTCAAACTCGGGATCCTGCCTCAGCATCCTGATTACAGGTATGTGCCACCATGCCTGGCATGAACAACATTTTTTAAGACTGAAAAACATTTTATTGTATGTATATAACAAATTTTGTATATCCATTCATCTGTTGATGAACATTTGGGTTGTTTTTTTACCATTCGGCTATTGTGAATAATACTGCTATAGACATTGATGTACGAGTATCTATTTGAATTCCTGCTTCCATTTCTTTTAGGTACATACAAAAGGTGGGGGCAAGTACTGGGGATTGAACTCAGGGGCTCTTGACCACTGAGCCACATCCCAAGCCCCTTTTTGTATTTTATTTAGAGACATAATCTCACTGAGTTGCTTAGCGCCTCAGCTTTTGCTGAGGCTGGCTTTGAACTCATGATCCTCCTGCCTCAGCCTGCCAAGCCAATGGGGTTACAGGCAAACTCCACCAGGCGAGGCCTAGATTAATTCTTGTATCACAATTCTAGGAAGGCTGGAATGGATTGACCTTGTTAGTACATCCTTTCCCAGTGTTAGCACAGCATATGAATGCAGGAGACAGTATTTGGAGGGCTCCTACAGTTGGTAGAAGACTGAAAAGAACTAAATTTCATTCCTAGTCTAAAATTCTGTAATCCTCACTGGTTTTAGGAAATGCGCTAGCATCAAAAAAGAACTTGAGGTTTGAATACAGAATGACCTGGATTTGATTTCATTCTTAGATACCAACTATATGACTTTATATATGTGATTTACCTCTTGTGCCTCATTCTGGCCCTGGGAAAGAGGATAATCATCACTACATCAAAATATTATTATAGAATTAGAGATGAGGTTACATAAAAGCACAAAGTAACCACAAAATAAATATTACTATTTACATGTAACTCCCATAGTTCCTTTAAACCTGGTGCAGTTGCAATGTTGTATTGCTTTTTATTTTAAAAAATAACTTATTATGAATTTTCTGACTCTTTATCCTCTTTAAAAATTATGCCTTAACAATAAAGCCTAGTGACTACAAAAGAAAAAAAAAAAACTCTTCTAACATTTAATGAACCAGAAATTTACTCATTAAAATAAGCACTGGGGCTGGGGTTGTGGCTCAGTGGTAGAGTGCTCGCCTAGCATGCACGAGGCACTGGGTTTGATCCTCAGCACCACATAAATGTAAAATAAAGATATTGTGTCCACCTAAAACTAAAAAAAAAATAAAAATAAAAAAATAAGCACTCAAACAAATTTGGGTATTCTTATAAATGCCAGGACTTTAGAAGTTATCTCGTTGAACTCCCATTGCAGGAATCCTTTCTTTCATTCTCTCATCCTGATGGCTGTTCATGCTTCTTAACCCCTTAGCCAGAAAAGGGTGGAGGCAGAGAAGTTTATATGTGTTTTTGTAGTACTGGAAATTGTATTTTGAATTTTATTTAGAGACCAGGTCTCACTGAGTTGCTTAGCATCTCACTTTTGCTGAGGCTGGCTTTGAATTCATGATCCTTTTGCTTCAGCCTCCTGAGTGGATGGGATTGCATCTGGCTATCTGGGCATTTTTGATAACCTGTTGTTCCTTACTTATTTTTTCTGTTTCATCTTTTATTTATTTAAACATTTCACAATAGCTTCTTTAAATTTTTAATCTGATTATTCCCAACTTTGAAGTCCCTAAAAGTTAAAACTTGTCAATTGATATTCTTGCTACCTCTCATGGTAGTTTGAATCCTTATGTGTTAGTAATTTTTTTTTTTTTTTGGTGAGTTCATATTTGACTTTAATCCAGCAGGCTAGACTGAGCATGCTTTCCTCTAAGGAGAATTTTGTTTGCTTCTGTTGGGTCCACTTCTTCAGGTGATATTAATCTGAGGCCACTAGAATTTTTCAGCTTATGGTTTACTTAAGTAAAGGGAAAGTAAAAATTCCACAGGTCCATATGAGAACAGGTCTTACATGGAAACTAATATTTTTATTAATTTGAGCATCTAATATTACAGCCAGATAGTTTTTCTTACAGGCTCTCTCTGCAAGTAAGTGGACTTTCACCTTTTAACTAAGAATGTAGTGACTTTGAGGGTTCTAGCTTCATAGAGATGCTATGGTTTGTCCCCACCAAAACTCATGCTGAGGTTTGATCCCCAATGTAATGGTGTTGAGAGGTGGTAAAGCTTTAAGAAGTACCTAGGTCTATGTCAAAATGAACCCCACTAATATCTATAAATATAATGCACCAAAAACAATAATTCAAAAAGAGATAACTAGGTCATTAAGAGGGATTAATGCAGTTCTTTTGAGATGGGCTTGCTACCATGAGACCAAGATGTTATAAAGTGAGGCAGCTTTTGTGTTTTCCCTCTTCTGCATACAACTGCTTGCCCTTCCACTTTCTGCCATGAGTTGAAGCAGGACAAAGCCTCAGCAGAAGACAAGATGCCAGTGCCCAGTCTCGGACTTCCCAGCTTCCAGAACCCTGAATCAAAATAAACCTCTCTTCTTTTTTTTTTTTTTTTTTTTTTAAAGAGAGAGAGAGAGAGAGGGAATTTTTAATATTTTTTTTTTTTTTTTTTAGGTTTCAGTGGACACAACATCTTTGTATGTGGTGCTGAGGATTGAACCTGGGCCGCACTCATGCCAGGCGAGCGCGCTACAGCTTGAGCCACATCCCCAGCCCAACAGCATATGAATGCAGGAGACAGTATTTATTTATTTATTTATTTTAAAGAGAGAGGGAGAGAGAGGGAGGGAGGGAGAGAGAGAATTTTTTAATATTTATTTTTTAGTTTTCGGCGGACACAACATCTTTGTTTGTATGTGGTGCTGAGGATCGAACCCGGGCCAAACGCATACCAGGCAAGCGCCCTACTGCTTGAGCCACATCCCCAGCCCCCCAACCTCTTTTCTTTAAAAAAAAAAAAATCAGTCTTGAGTATTCTGTTAAAGCAATAGAAAGCAAACTAAAACAAGAAAATAGGGAATCCCCAAGTTTAGCTTTCCTATCTTTCTAGTCCCCAGACTTATTATCTGGTTCTTCCTCAATCTGCACACTTAGTCCTCAAAGTTTCCAGTGAGTGAACCTCTCAGTTTACTTTTGGTTTATATTATTTCATCTCATTGGTTTTAGGAGATGCCTTGGGAGATTATCCTTATTTTCTTAGGAGCTCACTAGTACATATTGTTTTAAAACCTACTTTTTTTTATTTGATACATGATACACACCTTTCATATTAAAATATAGGTCTGCAGCATCAGTTCAATGGCTGCAGATTCTTTCATTACTAATTTATTCAACCTATTTTTCTATTACTGGATATTTAGTGTTCCATTTTTTTCACTATTACAAACAACACACTTCAGTGCTTTACATTATAACTAAATCTTTGCATTCGTTGTGATCTTCTTCCCTGTTTTTTTTGTTTTGTTTTGTTTGTCTAATTTTTAGGTGTAAAAGGACATAGTACCTTTATTTTGTTTATTTATTTTTATGTAGTGCTGAGGATCAAACCCAGTGCCTCACACATGCTAGGCAAGTGCTCTGCCTCTGAGTTACACCCCCAGCCCTTTTTCCCTGTTTAACAGTTTATAAAAGCCAGACATGTTCAATGTGAAAAAAAAATTCAAACAGTAAGGAAAATAAAAATTCTCCATAATGTTCATTACTTCACCTTAATATCATTAGTTCTATAATTGGGATTCTTTTTTTTTTTTTTTTTTTGAAACCAGGGATTGAACCCAGAAGTGCCCAATCACAAAGCCACATGCTGAGTCTTTTTATATATATATTTTATTTAGAGACAGGGTCTCACTAACCTGTTTAGGGCCTCATTAAGTTGCTGAGGCTGGCTTTGAACTTGTGATCCTCCTGCTGCTGGAATTGCAGGCCTATTCAACTATGAGATACCTTAATAAACAGTGGGTGAGAATTAGGACTAGAATATGCAAGAGAGATCACACACCTGCCTCCTACTCTCCCAACCCCACAAAAACCAGGGAGAGAGAATTAGAACTCCTACTAGGGATGGGCTAAAGGTAATCAAAAACAATTAGGAGTTGAAGAAACAAAAGATACCAAAACAGACTCCAAAAACCTGGGACAACTGGGGTCAGGGACACCAGGCCTCAGGGAAGGCCAGAGTTCCAAAATCCAGGAATCAACCTTCCTAAGTCTACCACCATCTGGCCCTCCCCCACCTCCCTGAGGCTCCTTGGAAACTGAAGGATTTAAGTATTCATTCCAGGTTTTTCTTTCTGCTCCCTCTTTCTTTTAAAGGGACTCAGCTAATTTTGAGTCAAAAAATAGTACAGGCTCTGGCACCACTCCCATCCCTGTCTATGCTTCATAGTGTCTTATCCCTGATTCCCAGGATCTTTTCTAAATCTAAGGGGAACAGGGAGCCATAAAAATTCACCCTTCTATCTCTTTTCTTCTTGGTCCCTTCAAATGCAAGCATTGAGCTCAGGATTTTCTCCCTAAAGAAAATCACAAAGGGTTTTGTGATAACTTTTAGCTCCTCGTTCTAGGCTTTCCTGAGGATACTGCACTTGTCTTCTTGAATTCTGTGGGAGTCTACCACATCTCTGTAATTAAGCCTACTTTAGATGGAGTCATTCATATGAGGGCCCCTAAACCATAAAGAAGCCCGATCTCCCTCTACCCCTCCATGAATATGAAGTTCCATCTGAGGTGAGAAGCATTTTTAGGAAGTCTCACATGTTTTGGTTGTTCCTTTATTCGTTCAATTCAGCAAATATTTATTGGGCACTTACCATGTCGTGATTTTTTAGGAGACTATAGTCTTATCATTCCCAAATTGCCCAAAGTAGAATGGGCCAACCCTACTTAAATCCATGGATCCTGAAGTTCTGTTCTTGTGGGAACCATTAATAGCTAATGTCTTCTGTTCCCACCATTAGAGCTTATGGACCACAGAATGGAAAGCATGTACCAAAGAGAATACTTTTTAGTGACAGCTGACATTCAACCCATAGGGTTGGGTCTCCCTATGAAGGACTAAGTACCTAGAGCTGGCTCCATCTAGCTCCAACACCCTGCAGCCATGGTTAGGTCTTGATGGGATAAAATATGCACACCTTTTGTCTACCCTAAATCCTTAAGTTTCCCCATGCTCCAGAGTTCTCAAAGGCCCTATCCAGAGTATATACTTGTCAAGAACAGGAATTAATTAGGTATTTGCATAGAAGAATTATGTGAAGGAGAGGTCATGAAGCTCTAAAATATCTACTGCAATGAACCACAGTGTCAGCAACTCTTTTGCTGGGTCAACACACCTAGCCTGATCACAACACCCTGAGAGAGGGTCTTGGGTCTTCCAGCCCCAGGAACTCCTGATTACTGGGCAGACAAGTCCGTTTTAGTGCAGGGCTTCCCTCAGCAAGAGCAGCTCTCAGGGACAGGGCAGGAATATGGATGTCAGCTCTTCACTGTATTGCCGGATGCTTTAGACCTTCCACTGTCTGTTTCACCATCAGAGGAATGGTATGGCCCTGCAGTTTATGTGAAAGTAGGATAACTTGAGCCAGGCATGAAATTTCATATGAACTTGGGCAAGGTACTTAAACGATCAGTGCCTCCATTTCCTTATAAATAAAAAGGTAAGAAAAAGCAGTACCTATCTTCCTTTAGTTGATGTGAGATTAAATAAATTAATATGTGGCCCTGGCACATGGTTAGCTTCATAGCTGTCTTACCTATGACTTGGGCATCTGCAAGCGCTTGGACCACAAAACCCTCTTAACCACAATCTACACCTCACCCCAGTCCTGGCAGATGGTAGAGTTGGGAATCCCGTTGGAGAAGTGAGAGCAGTGGCTGGAGGAGTAGGTTGATTGTGATTGCCCAGAAGGTGAGGACTCCTCCCGTGGCACCTCCAGGGCTCAGCTACACCTAATCTGGTCACAGAAACCAGCAGGTGCACAGGAAACACTAGACAGAAGAAAAAGGCAGTAGTCTTCATTCTGCCCCACCCCGAGTGGGGCGGGACTGAAGAGTCGCTGAATGGGGAAGGAAGTTATTCAGTCACTCCAACTAGGGGGAACGATCCGGAAAGCGGAATCCGTGCCTCGAGCCTAGAGACTGACCTCTGTTCAGACCCCATCCTCATCTCTGCTTAAAACCCCAGTCCCCCACCCCACCCCCCAGAAATCACTCCATCGGTGAAGCTTACAACTTCCAGAAGTCCCTAGCACCTTTCAGTCTGATGTCTTGCGTCAAGCTTTGGTGAGTGGGGATTGGGATGTCGAGTGGCAGCCTCAGACACTCCCCCAACACAGGACACGCTCAGAGAATGCCTACGATCCAGGTGCCACAGTCGGGGGCGGTCGGGGCGGGCGGGGATGTTGGAGATTGATCTCACCACCCCCCAGTGACAGCGATAGGGGGAGCAGTGCGGTCGTGGGGCATGGCCAGTTAGTGCACAAGACCCCTCTCTCAGGCCCAACGGTGCCTCCGCCCCCGTGCTGCCTCTCGAGGAATTGATAAACCCAAAGTTTGTCGGCGAAGGCGGCTTCGGCTCAGTGTTCCGGGCACAACATAGGACGTGGGGCTATGATGTGGCAGTCAAGATCGTGAACTCGTGAGTGACCTCGGCTGCGAGCCGGCCGAGGTTTGACCTAGAAGGCGGGACGCAGCCTGAATGGGTAAGGGAGGGAGATCTTCCCAGGACCGGAACCCGACTGCAGCTCTCTCCCCGGAGTGTAGGGAGGCGATATCGAGGGAGGTGAAAGCCATGGCAAGTCTTCGTAATCAATACGTGTTGCTCCTGCTGGGGGTCACCGAGAACCTGGAGTGGGGCTACGTGTCCGGACCAGCTCTGGTGACCCGATTCATGGAGAATGGCTCCCTGGCTGGGCTATTGCAGCCAGAGTGCCCTCGGCCCTGGCCACTCCTTTGCCGCCTGATGCAGGAAGTGGTGCTGGGAATGTGTTATCTGCACAGCCTGAACCCAGTGCTCCTGCACCGGGACCTCAAGCCCTCCAACGTCCTGCTGGACCCAGAGCTGCATGTCAAGGTCAGCCCATCTAAGCTCCACTCCAGCCTTGGGACAATGCCCCTTTCCAGAGCTGTTCCAACCCCACGCACTGGATTCAGGACCTGTGGCAGCTCTGTCTATTGAATACCCTCATCCTTTCCCTCTGGACTCAAGACTGCCCAGGGAGTTTAAGCCAGGAGTTTAAGCTCCTGGCATATCAGGTGACAAAGGCCCTGACCCACCTGTTCACTTCCTCAGGCCCAATCCACCAGGCCTTCCTAGGAGCCATAGCAAACCCAGCCCAGTAGACTCACTTTTCCTCTGACCCTTTGTACCCCTTTTACAAAGCAGGACCTGTACCTTCTGGAGGATGGGGACAGATTATTCTGGAGACTGTCCAGTTCCCTCAGTCTAATATCTCCTCCTTCCCTTCCTTTGCAGCTGGCAGATTTTGGGCTGTCCACATTTCAGGGAGGGTCACAGTTAGGGGCAGGGTCCAAGGAACCTGTAGGTACGGTGGCATACTTGGCCCCAGAACTGCTTGCTAATGTAAACCGGAAGGCTTCCCTGGCCAGTGATGTCTACAGGTAAGGCACCCACATCAAGTGTACATCCCAGATTTCTACCTCTGGGTCCTTGTTGGGATGGTATATTGGAGAGGAGTTTTGCCAGTGGTTGGCCAGGCTTCTATCTTGTGTCTCCTGCAGCTTTGGAATCCTCATGTGGGCAATGCTAGCTGGAAGAGAAGCTGAATGTAAGACTAGGCAGCCCTAGGTGCCTCCCTCTGAAGATCCCAAGCACTCCCTTTCCTGCTGAAACTGCCTTTACCTTCCTCACTGCCTCTACCCTCCTCACCTCCCCCTTGGGCAACACTCCCTGACCCTGCCTAACGTACAGCCTTTTCTTATCACCACCCTCATCCCACCCCAGTTGTGGGAAAGATATCACTGGTGCAAGAAGTAGTATGTGAGAAGCAGATCCGGCCCCCATTGAATGAGATACCTCTGCCCAGCCCTGAGACTCCTGGCTTGGAAGATCTGAAGGAATTAATGCAGCACTGCTGGAGATCTGAGCCCAAGGACAGGCCATCATTCCAGGGTAAGCTGGCCATTTCAATGGCAACTGGGGTAGCCTTGGATCTGTCTGCAGGGGACTTGTCCCAGGGAAGGACATTCTGCTCACCTGCAACCCATTCTGCTGTCTTTCAGAATGTCGACCAAAAACTGATAATGCCTTCTTCCTGGTCCAGGGAAAGATGGATGCTGCTGTCTCCAAGGTGAGTGACCAACATCAGCTCTCCATCAGGAGTTGGTCAGGGATGGCACATATGTCTCTCTTGTTCATCTATTGACTCCCCACTAGCCACTGTTCTATCATCCCCACCTTCCCACCCTACCCATGAGTTCTCAGGCAGCAGACTACAGACCAAGCAACTACTCCTTCAGGTTTAATCTGGCTCTTCCAACTCAAGTTCTTCCTGTCCCTGCAGGTGAAGAAGTTTCTGTCTGAGCAAGGAAGCAACAACAGGAGGTTGTCTGTCCCAGAAACAAGTCAAAGAGGGACAGAAATGGATGGCCCTGGGGGAGCCACAGGAAGCCAGTTCTCTTGGACTGATTCCACAATTTCTGAGAGGCTGAACAAGATGAATCTGGAGGAGTCCCCCAGCTCAGTCCCTGAAAAATCCACAAGCCTTCCTGAGGGGAGTAGGACACAGGAAGAGCAGATTCAGCATGCCAGGACAGCAAGAAGATCTTCAGATTCAACGACTCAAATTCCCCAAACACCAGAGACCTTGCCTTTCAGAAACCAGATGCGCAACCCTATCTTCACTAGGATTCCAGGTCCTGAACCACAAGGGAATCAGGTGAGACATTGGCAGGACTCAGGGATGCTCCAGGACTCCTGTAAATTCTGTTCCCTTAATAGGGAAAACCTGGGACTGTGGGGGGGGGGGGTGTAGTGGGAGAACCAGACCCCAGGACAGAAAGCTTGAGAACTATGTGTTGTTTTTAGGGATCTAAGAGATATGATGCCAACTGGTCTTCCAGAGACCCAAAGTCAAATCCAACAACAGGTACCTATTCCCTACTCTCCTCTTTTCCCCTACTCAATTTTCTACCACCTTCTTCTTTAACACCTATATGTAGATCCAGGGTATTTTTAGGGTGAGGAGAAAGAACTAGAGATCATCTAACACAATCTTTTAATTTCATAAAGTAAGAAACTAACATCTACTGGGAGAGAATCCTGCTGAGGTCACACAACAAAGTCTGGACATGCCCCTGGGTATTCTGACTTTCCCCAGCACCAGTTCTATGAGAGCCCTAAATTCTGTTGTTGATACAAAAGTACAGCAGAACTCCCAGCAAAAACACCTAAATATAGGTTATTATTTTCTTGAGTTTCTGCAAAATCAATCCCAGAGAGGCAGCCTGAGGGAAAGGCACACTTTGACATAGCCACTGGTAGGCTCAGAGACTCCATGCTTGCATTTCCCCAGGCTGAACACAAGATGCCGCTGCCCCTCTGCCCCAATGTGCCTACTAATCTCATCTTTTTGACCACTACCACTCTTTCTCTTAAAGGGTCTATTATCTTAGACAATTGCTCTGCGGTGCAGATTGGAAGCTACAATTCCTTGATCATACAAGAGAGAACTACATTGCCTAAGCAGGACCCAACACCCTTCAGCATGGGTAGGGGCTGGAACCCCCCCAAAAAATAGATTCAAAAGAAGGCTTGCCAAAACTTGAAGACTCCAGTGAGCCACAGGGCCAGCATAATCACACTGGGAATTAAAGCACCAGAGTCTAAGTTGCCAGCAGAGGCTGAGGCAACCAGTGTCACCCCTCAATCCAGCCTATGCCCAAACTGACTTTGTGATCTGCCTCCTAAGAAGTCAATAAATGTGATGGACTATAGACCAAGCCAGATGAGGGAGTCTGACGTGTAATTGTCCTCTGTTATGGGTGGGAGAGACAGGGATGGGGGCAGGGCAGGAGTTCGCAACCAGGGAATAGGAGGTGCTGCAGCTGGATTGACCAAAGCAGGAAGGAGGATAATGGGGGTTGGGTATGGGCAACCTTGTGGCACACAAGGTCAGGGCACAGCCAGTGGCAGGAAGGAATCCTAGAGGCCTGGCTGCCCTGGTGCTCTTATTTCAGGGTGGGGTGCTTCCTCTAGAGCTCAGGACTGACCCCACCTTAAGCCTAAACTCACAGATCCCCTTTTCTTCTGGATTTCGGAGACTCAGCTTTGGGTCCCTGGGGGAAGGGGTGTTTGTGGGAAATCAAAGATGCCAGCCCTTCTCCTACCCTACTGGAATCCCTGCAGGCCCTCTCCCATCAGCCCCCTTACTGTCATATTCTCTCTCTATCTCTCTCTCTCTCTCACACACACACACACACACACACACACAAACACACAAGGCTACCACAGTGGCTCACAAACACCTTGCTTCCTAAGCTTGGGGAGCATTTTTGAAATGGAAAGCTATATCTCACAAAGCTCCACACAGATTTCCCTGCTCCCAGAGCTGGACATGGTGGGAGTATGGACAATTCAGATTCTGCCACAACTGCTGCCAGAGAGGCCAGGAGTGGAGAGGAGTGTGTGTCCCTATTCTGACTTAGATTCCAGCCCCCAACTGGCCCACCAGGACTCACACTCTTCCTTATATTCTTGCCAGGCTTCACTCTAGCCCTCCTTCCGTCTCCCCACATCCAAATGTTCAGTTCCCATTTTGGCACATCCCATCAGGCAGACCCCACAGTCTCTCCCACTGTCCATATTCCCCTTTCTTGAGCGGACCTAGGACTGAAGGCGATAGTTCGGGAACACAATCCGACTGGGGGAGGAAGCCAGGGGAGTCGGCTCCGGCACGGGAAGGGGCCGGGCTGTCCTGTCGGGGAAGTGGGAGGGGGCCGTGGCGCCGAGAGGGAAGCGCCTGTCGCCCCAGGCTCTGAGCCACTAGTGTAGCACTGAGCCTGACTCCACAACCAGCCTCCCAGCTGCGGGAGTGTGGCGCGCAGTGAGTTCGGGGGAAAGTGGGAACCCAAAGCCTTGCAGCGTCAACTCCAAGTCCTGTCTCCCCGGTGATGAAACTTTGCTAAGGCACCTCCACAGCCTGAGTTTGCGGGAGAGGCTGGGGTGAGCAGGGAGTCCGGTCACCGCCAGCTGGGAGCCAGTTGGGAGCGGGCTGGGAGGCCGCAGGGAGCGCCTGTAAGCAGACCGGGATTGCCTCAAGTTTGGAGGCGCGGAGGGAAGGGCCTTGGGGCAGGTGAGAAAGACACCGTGGAGCCGGTTGGGCTCTGAAAATAATCCAGCGTCCGGTCCACCCCAGGCCTGGGGCTCGGGACAGGGCTACCATGGCGCGCCTCTTCAGCCCGCGGCCACCCCCCAGCGAAGAAGACCTCTTCTATGAGACCTACTACAGCCTGAGCCAGCAGTACCCGCTGCTGCTGTTGCTGCTGCTGATCGTCCTCTGCACGCTAGTGGCGCTGCTCCTCGTCGCCTGGGCCAGCGGCAGGGTGAGATGGGCCTCTGGTTCTGGGGCATGCTCCAGAGCCGCGACTCTGCTGCAGCCCAGAGAAGGGTAGCTGCCTAGTTGACATTTTGGGAGTTGGGATTTGTGGGATCTTCTTTTCAATGTTCTCTTTGCTGGGAGCGGGAAAAGAAGCATTGAGCCTTGTTATGAACTGTGGTGACCCTGGGCAGGTCACAACACCCCGTGGGCCTTGGTCTCTGAGTCTGCCCAGGAAGGTTAACTGAGTCCTGGATACTTCCCATTTCACTCTAACAGAATTCTAACAGACCTTATAAGTTTTTGTGGTCTGCTGATTCTAGAACAATCCAATACCAGATTTTCCAGTTTTCCAGAGGGGAAATTCTACTCAAGCTGCTGGAGGAAATAAGTTTCTGGTTTTCTCTCTCTCACATTGGGAATGTGGGACAGACTCCCAGAAGGCACCTTCCATCCCGCTTTCATTTAGTCCCCAAAGAAACCCATTTTCAGTTTTTCTTTGAGGAAGAAGAGGTCTTCAATTGCATTTCTGGAAATACACTGCTCCGGGGTTTCTTTTCACTCCTTGGAGAAAAGGTGGGGAAGTCACTGGGTGCGGCCAATTCACCCGAGTCCACCCCCAAAGTCCGGAAAGAGGTGGGGACAAAGGGCGGGGACCCAGGGGGACTACCGCGTCAGGGCAGGGCAGGTGGCGAGATCTTAGTCCTCCGCCGCTAGGGAGGTGCGGGACCAAGGCGGAGCCCAGGCGCCCCCTGCTGTTTCCCGCCAACCCCAGGCTTCCAACCTCTGACTCCTGGGGCGGGGATTCTCCCGAGCAAATCATCCAAATCATCTGATTTGGAGACTTTCTTTCCTAAGTGCCATCTTGTGAGTTAAGATTGGTCACTTATTTCCAGAGGCCAGGAGGGTGCTACAATTCCCGTTTGAAAGATAGAAAACTGAGGCGCGGAAAGATCATAGATTGACAAACAGCCAGCCTGGCATTGAAGCCTATTCTGGGTAGATGTTGCAGGCTTGCAGCATCATGCAAACAAAATAATAGGTCGAACGATATGAAATTACCGATCCCTGTAGATAAAAACAGCAGGACATAGACAATTTCTTAGAGTTCAACCTAATATGAATGTCAAGCAGAGGTGTCATGCTTCTTTTGTACTTAGGTTTGAGGTGCCCTTTCAGAACTGCCGTGAGGGGTTATCTATTCTTCCTCTATCTAGTCGTCCCTCCTCACCTTTGGTTAGCTTCCCAAGCTTTTTTAATCTTGCCTAATGCACTCTTTCCCCACAGGAGCTGACCTCAGACCTGAGCTTCCTGACCACAGTGCTATGCGCTTTGGGTGGCTTCTCCCTGCTTCTGGGCCTAGCTTCCCGGGAGCAGCGACTCCAGCGCTGGACTCGTCCCCTGTCAGGCCTTGTGTGGGCTGCGCTGCTGGCTCTAGGACACGGTTTCCTATTCACTGGAGGCATAGTGAGCGCCTGGGACCAGGTGAGAGGGATGGCAGGCAAGGGATGGAGGACCACCTTAGCCTGGACCTGGCCCCAGGCCTTGTGAAGCATAAGTAGGCCTTTTACTAGTCCCACCCTGCTTCAGGTGTCCTTTTTCCTCTTCATTATCTTCACGGTGTATGCCATGCTGCCCTTGGGCATGAGGGATGCTGCTGCTGCAGGTCTCACCTCTTCTCTCTTGCACCTGCTGGTCGTGGGGCTGTACCTTGGGCGGCAGCAGGACTCCCATCCTTCACTGCTGCCACAGGTAAGAACACAAGTAGCCCAGGCAGTGCCCAGGGCCAGCTCTGCTGCATTTGCTGAGCTATGACTGCGGTAGGGTGCAACACTGAGTGCAAGATACAAACACAAACCCCCACAGATACAAATACAGATCCCCTTGGTGGAGCTGATACACCAGTGCAGATACCTACTGATACCAGAAGAGGGCTCCCGACCCAAAGGGAAAGACTTCATGGCTCTTAAGGGAGCCAGATATGGAGATACAGATGATGGAACCATCACAGAGAATGTAAATCAGGAATTGAGTAGTTCTGTGCAGCTACAGTGGGCAGAGGATGAGGATGGTGGGATGGTATTACATATATGCAGAAGTTTCTAGACCTAAGAGGCCATAATGGACCAACAGTCAAGAATCTACAGCAGGGAAGATGAATGGCCCTAGGGATGCTTAGGTCACTAACTATAGAGCCCAGAAGGTCTTGGAGACCAATCCCAACTACAGACTCCCCCAACCTCACCTGGGCACACGCCTGTAATCCCAACAACTTGAGAGGCTGAAACATGAAGATCGAAAGTTTAAAGCCTCCCTCTGAGGGTACTCCTCACCTACAGCTGGCAGCAAATGCAGTGTTCTTCCTGTGTGGCAATGTGGTGGGAGCATACCACAAGGCACTGATGGAGAGAGCATTGCGTGCCACATTCCGGGAGGCACTCAGTTCCCTGTATTCTCGCCAGAGGTTGGACACGGAGAAAAAGCATCAGGTCAGCTGGGCCTAGAAGGAGGGTTGGGACCAGTGCTCAGAGAAAAGAGTTGTTTAGATTACACAAGTGGGTTTCTTCACAAGCTAAGTGACTCATTTGATCTTCTATGGCATTTTCTCCTTTGTATAAAATGTGGCTATTGCCTATCTTGGAAGGTTGTTGCTGAACTCAAACAAGCTGAAACTTAAGATGGTTATGAAGTGAAGAATTCTAATCGAGGTGTTAGTACTGAGAGTTCAGTCCCTAGAGGTGATTAGTCAGGATAGGGTGCTGGAGCATGGCTGGCTTTGTGCCCTGGTGGGCCCCTGGGGGGGCATCCTAGTAGAGGTGGAGCATTCTGTGGGCTTCTGGGAGACTTGGGGGCTGGGGCTCCTGGTGTTAGGGTATAGGATGGTTGGTGCTCATAATGACCTCCTCTAGGAACACCTTCTCTTATCAATCCTACCTGCCTACTTGGCCCGAGAGATGAAGGCAGAGATAATGGCACGGCTGCAGGCTGTACAGGGGTCACGACCAGAGAGCACGAACAATTTCCACAGCCTCTATGTCAAGAGGCACCAGGGAGTCAGGTATGAGGAAGGATGGCTGAAGGGGAGAGCCTGTGGGCTGAGACCCTGGCCCCACTGATGTGGTCTATCCTGTGCAGTGTACTGTATGCTGACATCGTGGGCTTCACGCGGCTGGCCAGCGAGTGCTCCCCTAAGGAACTGGTGCTCATGCTCAACGAACTCTTTGGCAAATTCGACCAGATTGCCAAGGTCAGAGAGGGCCTCCTTCCCCACTCAGAGATCCTAATGTACCCCATCCTGGGGAGCCCCTTCCAAGGATAGCTTTTGTCTTCTAAGATCCCAGTCCTACCTCAGAGCCCCAGATACTCCCATGGAATTAGGAGACTCTCTCAGACATTCCTAGTCTGAAGCTACTCACCATACACCTCAAACCTGAAGAGACTTTTCAACCTCTCTCCAGATGTCCCAACCATAATGCCCCCAAGTATGCTTAAAGCTCCAGCATAGGTATCTCTACACTTTATGTTCCAAATCCCAAATGCCAGTAATCCAAGATTCTCAGGGGGATGAGGCAGAAGGATGGCAAGTTTGAGGTCAGCCTAGACAACTAAGAAAGACCCTGTGTCAAAATTTTAAAATATAGCTAGGTGCGGTGGCACACGCCTGTAATCCCAGCAACTTGAGAGGCTGAAACATGAGGATCACAAGTTTAAAGCCAGTCTCAGCAATTTAGTGAGGCCCTGAGCAACTTAGCAAGGTCTTGTCTCAGAATTTAAAAGAAAAGAAAGGGCTGGGGATGTTGCTCCGTGATTAAGCACCACCCAATTCAATCCCTGGTACCAAAAAAAAAAAAAAAAAATCAAGTAAACCTTAAAAAGGGCTGGGAATGTGCACCCCTTGTTTCATTCTAAGTACTGGATGGGGGCATGTATTTCTAAAAAAAATTTTTAAAAATCTAGAGAGATTTTCAGGTCCTCCAAGTTGAGAGAAGTTGGAGGGGGAAGAGAAATTTCTGTTCTCTGCAACCTCAGCAGCACTTACTCAAACCCCAGGATTCAGTCTATGTTGTTGCACCCCTTCAAGCCCTTCCATACTGAGACTGCTTCCATCCAAATCTAGTTACACCCTACACACACCAAACTAGGGAGAACCAGAGACACTCCAGAATTTGGGAATTCTTTCTTTAAAAAATCCACAGGGGACACTTTAATTAGCCCCATATCAAATTAAGGGAGTCCCTAGATCTGACCTTGATACTCAGAACCTCAAAGACTCTCAGGAATACCACATTCGCTCCCTACTTTTCCCAACTCCCTCCGACCCCTCTGACCTCTAATCAGGTTCCTCTATACACTCCCCTCACCACATTACCAGGAACATGAATGCATGCGGATCAAGATCCTGGGGGACTGTTACTACTGTGTCTCTGGGCTGCCCCACTCACTGCCAGACCATGCCATCAACTGCGTGCGTATGGGACTGGACATGTGTCGGGCCATCAGGTTAGCATGGGCAGGTGGGCAGGAGGGATATGGAGGGATGGATGTGGGAGGGGACAGTCCAGGTGGTGGAGTTCTCCTTGAGAGAAAGAGGAATGTGGAATGGACAGGGCTAAAGGCAGGACTCAGACTGTACCACACACTCTGCTCAGGAAGCTGCGGGCGGCCACTGGTGTGGACATCAACATGCGTGTAGGTGTGCACTCAGGCAGTGTGCTCTGCGGAGTCATCGGGCTGCAGAAGTGGCAGTACGACGTCTGGTCCCATGACGTCACGCTGGCCAACCACATGGAAGCTGGTGGTGTACCAGGGTGAGACCTGAGGCCCCAGGCAACCACGCAAGAGATTGCCCACATGCTGCCACCCTTTTCATAGTTCCGTAAGATGAACACAACCTCATGTGGAGCTCATGGAGATCCTGGGGCATGGAGGGGGCACCCATTGTAACACAGGGCCTTTCTTGAAGTCGCTCTTACAGGAATGATCTTTGAAAGAAATGGAAGGTTTGGAGGCCCTCCTTGATGACTCCTACTACCCTCTCCTTCCAGACGAGTGCACATCACAGGGGCTACCCTGGCCCTGCTGGCAGGGGCTTATGCTGTGGAGGATGCAGCTGTGGAATCCCGGGACCCATACCTTAGGGAGCTAGGGGAGCCTACATACCTGGTCATTGATCCTCGGGTAAAAGACCAGGAACCCCATGGACTACACCATGCTAACCACCTACAGGCAATAGGCCTGATCTCTTCTTCTATGTCAGGGGTTGAGTTCCTGGGTACTAGTGGAGGGCAGGGACAAAAGCCTCTAAGGGGACTGGGGAGAAAAGGGGAAATGTCTGTGATCTTTATTCTCAGTCTTCCTGTGCCCCAGGCTGAGGAGGAGGATGAGAAGGGAACTGCAGGAGGCTTACTGTCCTCTCTGGAGGGCCACAAGATGCGCCCATCACTACTGATGACCCGCTATCTGGAGTCCTGGGGTGCAGCCAAGCCTTTCGCCCACCTGAGCCACGTAGACAGTCCTGTGTCCACCTCTACCCCTCTCCCGGTATGTGCACCTCCATTGTAAGCCCCAGCATAACAACCCCCATTGTCCTCAAGTCCCACTCCTAGCATCCCTGACCAGTGAGTCACTTGAAGATTGTGATATCCCAAGGTCATGAACTGTCTGGTAGCCCCAGCCATTGGTCCAGCCTGTCCTTGCACTTCCTTTTGTGGAAAGAGCAAAGACCACTGCCCTCGAGCTCACCTCAGAGAAGATGCAACATGTGCATTGTTCCTCAACCTCCCCTTGCCTTGACACCACAAAGGAAGTATACACTCTGCTTCCTCCTGTCTCACTCCAGTGCTGCACACCCATCACAGCAGGAGATGTCACTGCTTAATGCAATTTCTACATCTACACGCTCTCTTCTTTCAAAAAAAATTTTAGTTGTAGATGAACATAATATCTTTATTTTTATGTATTTATTTTTATGTGGTGCTGAGGATCAAACCCAGGGCCTCACGCCTGCAAGGCAAGTGCTCTACCACTGAGCTACAACCCCCACCCCTCTTCTTTAACTCCCACTAGAAATGGGGAGATGGGGCCAAATTGGTTGTTGCCCCAATTCCCCAGAATTTGTGCATGGATAAAATGAGTGGAATTGAAAATCACACATGGCCTTGAAGCAGGAAGTCACCATGAACAGGAAGGGTAGTGGGGAAGGAGAGGTAGTCACCCACCCCTTGTCTAGGTGGAGCTAGGGTAGGGCCAATCACTGGCGGATTCCATATGTAGCACCTGGGGGTAACTAGTGATCCATATATGGGTAGAGGAGCCTACGTCTACCCTGCAGGCTGGCTCTTGAGGTTGATGCTCCATTATGAGCTGTCAAAACTCCCTCATACAGGGACCCTGGTCATGTTCCTAAAGGCATGTGCCAGGGTAAAGTCCCTGTCCTCTCAGCCTGCTGTCTCTCATCTTTCTTAGACTTCCCCATATCTGTTCAGCATTCCCATCAACTTTCCACAGATCTCCCTGGAATCTTCCCTGTTGGATAGACCTGGTTACATTTATAGGATGTCTTCAGAGTACTTTTTCTTTTTTTCATTCTTCCTCCTCTCCCATCCAGCAGGAAAGAAGGCCAAAGATCACTGAACACTGGGAAGTCAGGGAGCATTGGCAGCAGTGGTTCAGGAGAGGACTAATTCTTAGTCTTAGCATGGGGAAAGGTAAAGGTCAAAGGATTAAACTGGCAGAAGGCAGAGGAAGAAAGAATCCAAAGCCCCACTGACTGTTTCAGGATGAAATCTCCAGGGTAGGCGTGGAGTTGTGTGGGGGGTTTACCACAAGCCCAGTACTGCAAGATGACCTTGGGTGTAATTTTCCTGTGGTAGGGATGCCCACCAGAACCTACGATAGACCTCCTGTACACTCTGGTGTGCAGACTGGAATATATCAGAGTGGAGGAACAGTCACCCCTCTATCTCCTAAGGCAGGACCTTGCTAGCCCAGGAATTCCACTTCTCAGTCCCTGAAGTTCCAGGAACTCCATCAAATGTTAGAAATCCTGCCAGACACTGTGGCAAATGCCTGTAATTCCAGAAGCTAAGGAGACTGAGGCAGGAGTTTGAGGCCAGCCTGGGAACTCAATGAGACCCTGTCTCAAAATAAAAGATAAAAAGGGATGGGGATGTAGCTCAGCGGTAGAGCACTTCTGGGTTCAACCCCCAGTACTTCCCTGCCCCCGCCCCCCACACAAAGAAGTTCTGAGTGTCACCATCAGCCTATTTTTAAACAAGGTAAAACTTTGGTTGAGTTGTATTTGTATGTACCATTCATCTTTGTATTCCCTCCAATTTGTATGTGCGGGGGGGGGCGGGGGGGGGCAGGGGCAAAGAACTGAGAGCACTGAGGATGGAGCCAGGGCCTATGCATGCTAAGCAAGCACTCTACCACTGAGCTATACCCGAAGGCCCCCTTTATATTAAATTTTTTTTAGTTGTTGTTGGACCTTTATTTCATTTATTTACTTATATGTGATGCTGAGAATCGAACCTAGTGCCTCACACATGCTAGGCAAGTACTCTACTACTGAGCCACAACCCCAGCTCACCCCTCCATATTTTTGAGCACCTATTGTGGCAGGTACTAGGCTAATTATTCTTTTTTTTTTTTTTTTTTTTTGGTGCTGGGGATTGAACCCAGGGCCTTGTGCATACAAGGCAAGCACTCTACCAACTTAGCTATATCCCCAACCCTAGGCTAATTCTTGAGAAGATTAAAATAAATGTTTTCCCTGCCATTAAATAACTTACAGATATTGGAGGATAAATAGGTAGTTTGAAAAAAAAAAAAGGTGCATATATCAATGCCTAGATGGGTCCATACAATACCCCCTCCCCCAACCCCTCGTCCCATATACCGTGTTTTGGTTTAGGGGAAGATGTAACCCTGTGACCTTACTTCCTTCACATTAACCAAGGAAACAGGAAGGATTGAGGAATGGTCACTATACTGCTTGACTGGACTGTGGCCCACTGTACTTCATACTCTCCTTGAGCAGTTGCTTTTCATGCTCATTTTCCTATTTTTTCATACACTGCATTCCTTTCAGTGAAGAAGAGAATATCTATAATCAGGTTGATTTCCTTTCCTCTTCTCTTTTCTTCTTCATTCCTTGTTATCCACCCCCACCACTTCTCAGCTCAGCCTGGCTAATCTCACAAAAGGTCAGAGTCACAATATTCTGAATTGTCACTTCAGTTTAAATTAACAAATTTTTTTTCCCTCTTTTGGCATCCAATGGTGATGGGAAAGTCCCTGCCTTTGAATTTATGCAGTCTTTAGGAAAGGGAAACACAGAATCAACAGCCCATCATAAATATAAAAGACAAAGGGTTGCTGGAGTTAAAAGTTATGAAAACTATGAGGAAATAAAGAGTATAAGACCCTGGGGGTCTCTAGTCAAGAGGAAACTTTAAAGAATAAATGGTTTGAACTGTTCCTTTAGGGAAGAAGGGATTTGGTGGGGAAGAGAGAAAAATCAGTAGAAACAGATGAAAAAGCGAGATCAAATGTCCAAGGTCAAGGACATGCACAGAGCATGTGTGCGGGGGACAGGGGCACATCACAGTACAGTTTGTGATCTCCCTCACTGTGGAGGTGACACTCACTGCTCCCTCATGTTCTCCCAACAGGAGAAGGGCCTGGCTTCTTTCAGCCCCCAGTGGAGCCTGGACCGGTAAGGAGACCTGAACCTTTTTGACAATGGACTGACTGGGTGACCTATCTCCATTCTCCCTGGTAGGGGGGGCTGCAGTTTTTGCTCAGATACTTTGAGAATCTCCATGGTGATAGACTTGTTTGTCACTATGCAGGAGCCGGACCCTCCGGGGACTAGATGATGAGCTGGACACTGGAGATGCCAAGTTCTTCCAGGTCATCGAACAGCTCAACTCACAGAAGTATGGAAAGCAAAGATGACTGGGTGGGCTGCAGGCCCCAAAGTCATATGGTGGAAGAGGGATGATGTTCCCCTGAGGGCCTGAAGGGAAGTGAGGAATTGTCCTAGAGGGAAGACCCACCTGACCACCTCCTCCTGCTCTCTCCTTTGCCCTACCCTCCCCTGCCCTGCCTGGTCTTCTCTGGTGCTTACTGCCCTCTGCCCTACCTCCCACCAGACAGTGGAAACAGTCAAAGGACTTCAACCTGCTGACACTGTACTTCCGAGATAAGGAGATGGAGAAACAGGTAGGCAGGGGAGAGGGGCACCAAAGGATTTCCCATCTTTCTTTCCTTGGTCCTTCCAGAGGGGTCAGGCCTTGTATGTCCCCTCCCCTCCCCAGGTCTGTAAGTCTTTGACCCTGGGGTGGGGATGAGGGCTTTTGCCTTTCTCATAAAGGAAAAATCATCCGGTAGATTGGATGACTATTGGGTGGGAGTAGGAGGTATGGGCACAGTTCCTTTAAGAACTGGTAGGGGCTACATGGAACTGAACTTGAGGGAGAGCTATGAGGATAGTGGTAGGCAACTATCAATGCCCACCTGCCCGTTCCCTTGCAGTACCGGCTATCTGCCCTTCCTGCTTTCAAATACTATGTAGCCTGCACCTTCCTGGTTTTCCTGTCCAACTTCATCATCCAAATGCTGGTGACAAACAGGTGAGAGCACCAGTCAAGGGAGGTCCTGGCTGTCATACACTGACTGATCGCCTTGCCCTTCCTGACCCCTGACCTACATATTGTTCCTTCACCCCTTCCCTTCAGCTTCAGGCACTTACTAAGGAAACGTGTTCTGGAGAACCAGGGACAACCACAGCCCTCATCTAAATATTATGTACCCAAGCACTTTCACCTGCTTACCTCTTTGGGTGCTGACAACATTCCCATGAGAGCAGTTGTATTCTCATTGAGAAGACCAAATCTCATAATAAATGAATAAGTTTAGAAAGCTCACCCTCATAGGGGCTGGGGATATAGCTCAGTTGGTAGAGTGCTTGCCTTGTATGTACAAGGTCCTGGGTTCAATCAGCGCACACACATACACAAAAAAAAGGGACGCCCTTGTTCCTAGTCCATTGCTATGAGGGGTATAAGTCTTGTTCAAAACTCGCCAGAGCTGGAAGCAGTGGTACACATTTTTAATCCCAGCCATTTAGGAAGCTGAGGAAACAGAATTGCAAGTTCAAGGTCAGCCTGGGCAACTTAGAAACTGTCTCAAATAAATTTTTTTTTGTAGTTGTAGATGAACAGAATGACTTTATTTTATTTGTTTATTTTTATGTGGTGCTGAGGGTCGAACCCAGTGCCTCACACATGCTAGGCAAGTGCTCTATCACTGAGCCACAGCCCCAGTCCCTCAAAGTAAAATTTTTTTTAAAGAGCTCAGGATGGGGGCTGGGGTTGTGGCTCAGCGGTACAGCACTCACCTAGCACGTGCAAGGCCTTGGATTCTATCCTCAGCATCACATAAAAAAATAAACAAAATAAAGGTATTGTGTCCAACTACAACTAAAAAATAATTAAAAAGGGGAGGGGCTCAGGATGTCACTAAATGGTAAAGTACTTGCCTAGTATGTTCAAGGTCCTGGGTTTAATCCCTAGCACTCACACTGCTCATATGTGGGTGAGCATGCGTGCGCGCGCGCACACACACACACACACACACACACACTCAGCCAGGTTAAAGAGCTTTGGCCCAGAAATTGGACTGATACAGTCTCAGCCACTCTTGTGAGCACCTCCCTTCAGTGTTGTCCCCACCCTATTGGTTCCTGTTCCACCTAAACCCTGTCCTAGACCCTTCAGCTTTCTCAAAATACCAGAACATAATGTTCTTTATCAGCCTGGACCACTTTAACTAAACTAGATCCCCAGGAGCACCTCTAACCCACCTCCCCCTGCCACCTCCCAACTGGCTGCCACAGCACCCACACAGCACAGAGAGCCTATTCTGGCACTTCAAGGCCTCCCTTGGTTTTCCCATAGGCCCCCAGCTCTGGCCATCACCTACAGCATCACCTTCCTCCTCTTCCTTCTCCTCCTCTTCATCTGCTTCTCAGAGTACCTGACGGTGAGGTGGATGGGGGTGGTAGGGGCAAGCTGAGCCATGACATGACCTGGCTTGAAGAATGTAACCCAGCCCAGTGGTTAAGACACCTGTGCTCCCTCCACAGAGGTGTGTCCAGAAAGGTCCCAAGATGCTGCATTGGCTACCTGCACTGTCTAACCTGGTAGCCACACGGCCTGGACTGCGAGTAGCCCTGGGCACTGCCACCATCCTGCTGGTCTTTACCATGGCCATCACTAGCCTGGTGAGGGCAAAGGAGGCCCTATCCACCTCCATCAGGGACTGAAAAAGGATCCCTGGCTCTGGGAGGGCAGCTGAATTTAGGCCAAAAGAAAATGTTGTAAAAATATAAAGGAAAAAAATATAGACTCCCACAACCTATCATCTGAGCATTATTGTTATTAATAACACATTGACATCTTTCCTATCTTTTTCCTATGTGGGCAGATACTTATTACTTTATTTAGTTGGCTGATTTTTACAGAACTTACAACAGTTCCTAGAACTCTATCCCTGAAATGCACCAGGAAATTATACCCCAGCCAAAGGATAATTTCCTTCCTGTGTGTCCTTTTCTGTAAAAGGAAGCTAAGGCTCAGAGAGGTTAAACAACTGGGAAGAGCTGAAAAGATGCATCCATGGCAGACTAGTACTCAAGACACCCTCCTACACTCCCTCCCCTCAGTGAGGACCCAGGCTGAGGCTTGCTCACCAGAAATAACAGAATCTGCCTTTTGTGGGAGTCTGGCCCTAACTCATCCCTAGGTTGGCCAAAACTCAGCTAAAGCCACCATTGTGCCCAAGGAGCTGCCTGCCGCCTCATCTTCTCATCTCCTTCTGCAGTTCTTCTTACCAGCATCATCAGACTGCCCTTTTCGGGGCCTCAATGTATCCTCCATGGCTTTCAACCTCTCCTGGGAACTGCCCGGTTCCCTGCCTCTCATCAGTGTCCCAGTGAGTATTCTGCACAGCCCTACATCTCCCTCCCCAGAGCCTTCCTCAGTAACCCCACCTCTAGAGTTGAGGCACACTCCTTAATATGGATTGGAACTGTGTCTGTGTGGATGACTTTCCTGTCCCCCTGATAGAACCTGGGCCCTAGAAAGAATAGGACAGGAACCCTTGGGTGTCCTATGGGACACGCCCCCTCCTGATCACCTTGCCTGGCCCCACAGTACTCCATGCACTGTTGTGTGCTGGGTTTCCTCTCCTGCTCCCTCTTTCTGCACATGAGCTTTGAACTGAAGCTGCTGCTGCTCCTTCTGTGGCTGGCAGCCTCCTGCTCCCTCTTCCTGCACTCCCACGCCTGGCTGTCTGACTGCCTCATCGCTCGTCTTTATCTAGGCCCCATGGACTCCAGGTATGCATGGCCACTGGACAGAGGTTTTCAGGACCTCAGGGAAGGGGGTCAGAGAGGACACAGCAGAGCTGTCCTGGCCTCACTAACCTGAACCACTCACAGGGCCAAGGAGGAGGGGGGCTGAGGGGTTACATGGACAAGGGAAGAAGGGACAGGGAGGTGGCCATCAGGAAGGGGCAAAGCAAGGGACAGCCCTGATCTGTGGCCTCCTCAGGCCTGGAGTGCTGAAGGAACCCAAACTGATGGGAGCTATTTCCTTCTTCATCTTCTTCTTCACCCTCCTTGTCCTGGCTCGGCAGGTAAGTCCTCAGCTCAGCCCCCTAGAATCTGTGAATGGTGAATCTGGAGTCCCCATATTGGCGACTTGTTCTCTTTCATCTCCAGGGTTAAGCCCAAGGGGTGTGCTCTTTGGAAGCTTCTAAGTGAACCTTCCTGTTCCCTTTCTTGCTTTTTCACTTCCCAAGAGGAGTGCCCTCAAGTTCTCTGGTCCCTCTTTCCCCAATCCCCAAATCTGGGAAAGGCCATGCTTAAGAAAAAAATCTGTTGCCATACCCTAGTTTGAATCTAGTTTCCAGAATACTCTCTCCAAGGAGAGTTGCCCCTTTAGCCTTATCTCTAAGCTGGGGGTAGGGATGTTTCTAGGCATTGTGGAGTGGGGATATGAACACTCAGGACCTGAGGCTTCCCCTGCACTGTGGCTCTTCATGGTCCCCTGCTGACCCTCCCTAGAATGAGTATTACTGCCGCCTGGACTTCCTGTGGAAGAAAAAGCTGAGAAAGGAGCAGGAAGAGACAGAGACAATGGAGAACCTGACCCGGCTGCTCTTGGAGAATGTGCTCCCTGCACATGTGGCCCCCCAGTTCATTGGTCAGAACAGGCGCAATGAGGTAATTCCTTATCTCTGGCTCCTAAGCCCCAGATGCCATAGGGAGTATGTTTGGATGAAAGCCTGGGCCCTTGTCCCATCCTCTCTGGACTCCCCCACAGTGGGTCAGTCATTCATCAAGCCCTGTCCCTGTCAGGCAGGTGCCTCCATTTTTCACAAGATTTTGAACTCTGTCTTTGGTGAGGACAGAATTTCTGCATTTCAAGTTCTTACTTGGGAGCGTGTCTTTTCCAACTCATTACCACTCCATACGTTTCTTAAGTTTAGTCACGTGTTGATGGTAGTTGTATGGAGGATGTAATGCATCCATCTCTCTAGACTTAGTTTCTAATATGGTAGCCATTAGCTGTATATGGCCCTTCTAATTTAAATTTAAATTAATTAAAATTAAAAATTCAGTTCCTCAGTTACATTAGCTACATGTCAGGTACTCTATAGCCACATACAATTAGTGCCTATCATATTGGACAGCACATGATGGCAGAAATTCCTATTGGATGCTGCTGCTCTAGATACTCAGAAATCTTGCTACCATCAGACCATTGGAAAGTTATTGAATTTTGCACTATCTTTTTTGTGCCACTATCACCTGACCCTCTTTACTGTGGAAATGTTCTTGTTGTATACTGGAGGAAGTTAAAAGAAACACTTCAAGAGCTATTTCACAGACTTATGTCCCTACCACCTACTCTCTGATCTCAAAATCAGAAGTAGTTCTACTTCTGGTTTCTTCTATTGTGGACACAGGAAATTTTGTAACAGGTTCTGTTTCTTTCTTCACATTGGCTGTTAGAAAACTCAGAACTGGAATCTAGGATTAACAAGGACTTCATGGCACCCATTTTGTGAACTAATCTCAGACCTGGTTCCATCTTTATCATTTTACTCTAATTTTCCCTTTATCTCATACTCACTATTGATGCTTTATTTTGTGTTCCAAACCTTGGCTATTTTTTATAAGCTGATTTATCTGACTTAACATCTTTTAGCAATAATTTAGCAATAATTCCCACTGACATGATCCCGAGTCTAAGAGTGAGTCCCTTCATATATATAGCTATGAAGTTATCCTGACCCCAAATCTCTTGTCTTTCCTGGAATCACAACAACACCAAATCTTTGATTCCTGAGTCATATCCCTAGGGTAACCTGGCCCTACTCCTTTCCCTCCTTCTCAGCGCTTCTTAAATAGAGGGACAAGGAGTGTGGCTTCAGTAAGGAGGACCCCGTACAGACCCAGAAAGGGAAAGCACATGACATACACCCCTCCCTCACCTCAGCCTCCTGCCCCCTCCAGGACCTCTACCACCAGTCCTATGAGTGTGTTTGTGTGCTATTCGCCTCAGTCCCGGACTTCAAGGAGTTTTACTCGGAATCCAACATCAACCACGAGGGGCTAGAGTGTCTGCGGCTACTCAATGAAATAATTGCTGATTTTGATGAGGTGACAACTCCAAAGGCCCCCCAGGTCCTGTGTCCTGGATTCTGGAATTTCCACTAGTACCTCCTTCTACTTTACTTTCTGGCCATGAGGCCAATTCTATCCACCACTCACAGCACCCCCTCTCTTCCTCTGATGCCACATATCTACTCCCTCCAGCAAATTGCTGACTATCAACTCTCTTCTTCCTACCACCATCCCCTACTCTACAACCTGGTCTTTAGCCTCCAAAGGCCTGAGGCTGAGCTTCTGGGAGAGGGGAGGGTGAAAGCAAGAGAGACTAGAGACAAGGCCTCCTCTCTGTACAGCTGCTCTCCAAGCCCAAGTTCAGTGGGGTGGAGAAGATCAAAACCATTGGCAGCACCTACATGGCAGCCACAGGCTTAAATGCCACCTCTGGACAAGAGGCCCAACAGGTATAACAACCCTTCCTTACCTATCAACCTTCCTTTGGGCTCTCACTGGTGGTCCCATGAGTGGGACTTATTCCTGTGCCCTCATTGGCCCATCCTGGTGGGCGGGCCCATTGCCAGGATGCTGAGCGAAGCTGCAGCCACCTTGGCACCATGGTGGAATTTGCAGTGGCCCTGGGGTCCAAGCTGGACGTCATCAACAAGCATTCATTCAACAACTTCCGCCTGCGTGTGGGTGAGAGCCCCCCCCCTTGTTGGGGCAGTGTGGTATCTCCTCACCTTCCCAAGCTCTCCCCACTCCAAGTGCTTTGTTCACTGCTCTGCACCCCATCCCTGGACCCCCTTGCCAGACTCACTCCTATGAATGAAGCATAAAGCTGCTGGGCCAGGAGCTAAAAGGCATGCTCCCCTCCTTTCCCTCAGACCCAATCCTCCAGCCCCAGAGACCCCTCCTCTCCTTTAAGTCCCCCCAGGTCCTTCCTCTTTCCCAGTTCCTTTAGCTTCCTCTTCCCTTTTCCCTCTTCAAAGTTCCCCCCATCAAGCTGGGCACAGTGGTGCATGCCTGTAATCCCAGTGACTCGGGAGGCTGAGGCAGGAGGATCGCAAGTTCAAAGCCAGCCTCAGCAATGGCAAGGCACTAAGCAACTCAGTGAGACCCTGTCTCTAAATAAAATACAAAAAAGGGCTGGGGATGTGGCCCAGTGGTCAAGTGCCCCTAAGTTCAATCCCCAGTACCAAAAAAACAGTTCCCCCCATCAGGGTTCCTCTTTACCATTTTCCTTCTCAGGACTGAACCATGGACCAGTAGTAGCAGGAGTGATTGGGGCTCAGAAGCCACAATATGACATCTGGGGCAACACAGTGAATGTGGCCAGCCGCATGGAGACTACAGGAGTCCTTGGCAAAATCCAAGTAAGTAAACCACATTGGAGGCATGTGGGGAGGAGGATAAGGATAGGCATGCCCCATACTCCCTCACACCCCCCTCCTCCAATTGCAGGTGACTGAGGAGACAGCCCGGGCTCTGCAATCCCTGGGCTATACATGCTACAGCAGGGGTGTTATCAAGGTCAAAGGCAAAGGGCAGCTCTGCACCTACTTCCTAAACACAGACTTGACACGATCTGGACCCCCTTCAGCCACCTGGGCTGAGACCTCTCATCCCTTCTAAGATCCTCAATAAAAAGATTCTGGAGGGCTGGGGTTGTGGCTCAATGGTAGAGTACTTGTCTAGCATGTGTGAGGCACTGGGTACAATTCTCAGTACCACATAAAAAATAAAATAAAATAAAAGTCCATTGACAACTAAAAAAGATATTTAAAAAAAAAGACTCTAGGATGTCTAATGCCAATTGATGTCAGAAGTTGTGGATGTAGCTGAGAATCACCCCTCAGTTTCTTTTTAGGTTAAACTGAGTACGTGTACGTGTGTGCACATGTACCTAAGCAAGTGGGAAGGGAGTGATTGTTTTCACTAGCTCAGGAGAGGACTCTCTTGGCCGGCCTGCCTACATACTAACCTGATTCCAATATTTTGTATACCTTGGAAACTTAAAGAATTTTAGGCACATAATTCAAAACAAAGATATGTCCTTTCCTGCCCCTACTCACAAACACTGGAAAGAATTTCCAGGAAAATGACATTGAACTTTTATTCATTCAACATAAATGCAGAATGGGCAAGAGGCCTACAAAATAATCTATTAGGTTCCTTCCAGTCTCAGCTGCTATTTTCAAATTGTCCCACCATGCTTTCTTGTAAAGACCTATAGACAATTTAGGGGTTCTCCTGTACTCAGGGCCATTGGATGCCTGCCTTGCTTGCTTCTGCATCTTTCTATGCAAATGCTGATATAAAACATGTGATTTAGATCAATGCTTCATTCTCGCCTGCTCATATTTTGAAATCCACAGGAGATATCTTAATACTCTGCATTTGTTACAGATGTTGCGCATGGACTTTCGGTTTTGCTATTCTCTCTCTCTCTCTCTCTCTCTCTCTCTCTCTCTCTCTCTCGGACTCACATTGGTTCTTTGTTTGTTTGTTTGCTTGTTTTGTCTTGTTTTTTATGGGGAGGATCCACAGAACACAGCACTGCCGCTGCTGCTGTCATCATCCTAAAATGTCATCAGAACAAAGCTGGGCCAAAGGTGCTCCAAGACAACAGTCACCCCTATGAAGTACTAGCTTAGGGGAGTCTTTGTTTCCTGTGGGTGACCATAGCCACAGAGGGCCCTCAGGCTCACTCTGTACCAGGGTATATTGTGGGGCTGGTAGATGCTGATGTGCAGAATTCTAGGGGACAAGATGTAATGACTTTCATCTCAAATGAGAACTCCTTGGGAAATGGAGGAAAGGAAGGTAATGCCCTAGACCATCTGCTGAGAGGATAAAGATTCCTAGCAGGAAGCTGGACACTTAACAAGGACACTTACCAGGGTGTCAGGGAAGATGTTTCACAGCAGCCCATTATCTCAGAAGGTTCCCTGAGTCATAAGCCTGCAATGAGAAGCCTACATGGGTGGTCTTTTTTGACAGTCTCCTTCAGTAGTCTGTGAACGCTGTTCAAAGTGGGATCTGCAGATCACCTACCTCAGAATCTCCTTTTGTTCTCTTTCCAAAACTGGAAATCACGGGGAACTAAAGAATGTGACTCTCAACAATTGAGAGGAATCTCACCATGATGCCTGTGAGCACTCCTACACCCCATAACACACGTGCCCCCACTCACAGGGTTGACGCGATTTCAGACTTGAGTTTTAATTGTAAAGCTTCCTGCAGGAATCTGGCCAGAGAATGCTCTCTCATTCTGCCCTGACTTGCCCCACCCCACCCTCTTCTTTCCGCCCCACCCGGTCTCCCGCGCAGATTCTTCTCCCCGGGTACAGAACTGGGTCAGGCAAGCGTGGGATTCTCCGAGGAGGAAAGCGAGCTTCCTTCCACCAGATCTCATATAGTTAGCTTCATTGGAGAGGCTCAGAGGAGGCCGTGATGCTCTCGGCGGGTGCAGGCTCCGGAGAGGGAATGGCTCCCTTTACGGTCTGGACCAGGGTGCCGCCGCGGCGTGTGCTGGACACCTCAGAGCCGGTGCCCTCCAGCAACTTGGCAACGAAGCCCAAGCCGGCCGAGCGCAGCAGGCCGCCGCCTGCGCACGCGTACAGCACCGGGTTCACGCTGCTGCTCAGGAAGGCCAGTGCGATGAGCACGTGGCGGGCCAGCTGCAGCCGCTCCCCGACGGGACCGGACCCAGGGCGCAGACCCGCTAATGCGCGGAACGCCTCGGCCAGGTTCACCAAGTGGTAGGGCAGCCAGAAAGCGGCGAAGGCCAGGATGATGAGTGCCACCAAGCGGCCCGTGCGGCGGCTGCGACGGAAGCGCCGCGCCCGCAGCCTGCGCCCGATGTCGGAGTAGCTGGCCACCACGGCCAGGAAGGGCAGCAGGAAGCCGGTGAAGGCCTCGAAGAGTAGATGAAATGCCCTGTGCCTTTCGTTGGGGTACTTCGGGAAGCACACCAGGCTCCTGTTGTTCAATCCCAAACTCACCGTGCGGTATGCAAGAACTGGCGTGGCCAGCAAAAAGGACACCACCCAGATAGCTGCCAACAACGGCCGGACAATCTCTTTGGTGCGCAGCTTCTGGGACATAAAGGGACGGGCCACTGCCAGTGACCGGTCCAGACTCATGACTGTAATAAACAACACACTAGCATACATGCTGACTCCACAGATATAGTGGCACAGGCGGCAGCCGGCCAATTTGAAACTCCAGGTGCCATGAACCAGGAAGTGCAGGAAAAAGGGAGCAGTGAGCAATACGGCCAAGTCGGCCAAGGCCAGGTTCAACACCAGCAAGGCAGTGACAGAGCGTTTGTGTATCCTTTTCAAGATGCTCCACACCACAAAGCTATTGCCAGGAAGCCCCACAGCCAGTGCAATTGACAGTAAGATGATAGCCAACAGAGATATGAACATGACATTTCGTGAGGAGGATGCAGCAGGAGATGTAGTGTTCGTGGCCATCACAATGACCTGGAAGTGAGGGTGGACACTCATAAGGGTAGGAAGCCAAAGGTTTCCTGACTCCCTGACACACTTAGCCTGAAAATGCTGATCTGTCTCCAAGATCAGCATCATCAGAGGCACTGAAACTGCCCCATCACCACCAACTGACCTGACTTAAGGGGATCCGGTTGAGTAGAAAAACTAGTTTCCTAACTGGGCCACGGGGCCCCTTCCTGTTCACAGACCTAATTACAAAATAAACAGCCATCCCCAGTAACAACATTTTCATATCTTTTCAGACTCCTTTCCTGAAGCCCAGAATCAAACTGGGAGATTTTCCTCACCAGTGCTGTACCTTTTGAAAGCACCCTTGTCCCCTGCCTGAACCTTAGCCCTTCAGTCCCTTTGACTTCTTCCAATCACCTTCCCACTCTGACCCCAGAGACTTCCAGGGGTTCACCAGAAATAACAGGGATGGGGATGGAGTTAGTGGGTAGGCTTTGAGGTCAAATCCTCCCAACTCCGTTTACACTGGTTGGGCTTTCTTTAGAGATTCCTTTGCACGTTCTCTCATGGCTGTACCTGGTCCCCCACACCACCTTCCCAGTTTCTAGGATACTTACTTATAAGCTTTGCCAAACAGCTGAAAGCTGATGCCAATCCCAGAGCCAGGGCAAGGTGGTATAGCTTAATCTGGATCTGTCCCAGTGTCGGAGGCGTGGGCCTTGGTATGAGTGCTTTCAGCTAAGTCAACCAGAGAGGAAGTACCACAGAACAAAGGAGGGGGAAGACACATCTTCCTGAGGGTGGGGCTGAAACCCCCACCCCCTCCCTTAACTGGGAGGAAGGGGGATAGTCTTTGTGCTCCAGGGCAGCCCAGCTAGAAGGAGGACTCCTGAGGGGTGGGATGCAATGAAAAAGAACCCAGGAAAGGGCATTAGAAGAGGAATTAGGGGTGCCAGTATGAGTTGGCTGGGGTGTGGTCTAAAGATGCAGGTCTAGACTGGAAAATTGAGCAAAGTTATGAATTATAGGAGGAGGGAAGAAGGCAGGAGAGGGGAAACAGGCTCAGACTGAAAGGCTAAAATGCCAATATCCAATTTTTTTCCTTAAATTTTGCATGTATTTCATAGGTACAATGTAGATCTTTAGATAAATGGGATGTATAGGTTGAAAATGTAAGAGATTTTGGGTCTGGATGTGAGTTAGGTAACATTGTGATTTAAAGAGAGCATGTTGGTAAACCAAAGAGGGCAGCATCCTGTTCTTGGCTTCAGTTGGAGCCATGATCCTGCTTGTGGGAAAAGAGCCCTCTCCCAGCGCCTGCCATCCCTCCCTTCATTTAAGGGGAATTGGTTCCATTCTATGTTAACCAGTTCTCCATTTTCTGTTGTAGAAACCAGTCTAAGTGGTCTTGGTACCATACAGAATGCAAATTTCTTCCCCTTCCCCCAACCACTTGCCTTGTGCTTGCCCATGTGGCTACCCTGCCAAGTTTAGATTTTTAAGAATAAGGGGCTGGGCAAGGAGACCAACATCACTTCTTTCCTGTATTCCAACAGACTTAGGTGGTCCAGTTCCACTTGTAAAAAGTAGAGGCTGAAGCCCTGGACTGAACATGAGAAGCAGAAGCAAGGGCACAGTGACAAGAAATGCCTCACACCAGCCCTACCAAGAGAGAAATCCAGGAATATGAAAAGAGAAGGAGCCCCTTCTTTTTCCTGAATGGAAGGATGCCTTTTCTCCTTGAAATCTCCTGTAGAACATTAAAATTAAGAATACCTTTCTGCTTCTGTTTCAACCCTGTCACTTCTCAAGAAAGTTGCAAGGTCCCTGATACCTCACAGTGCTCCTACTTGCTCTGCTTTGAGAAAAGCCAGAGCAGAGTCGACCCAATAACTGTCAGGCAAAGGATATGATGAAAAGAAATGGGCTGAAACCACAGCAAGAACTGAAGGCAGGGCTGGGGCTGGGGCTGAGTGGTAGAGCGCTTGCCTACCATGTGTGAGGCACTGGGTTCAATCCTCAGAATCGCATAAATAAATGAAATAAAGGTATTGTGTTCATTTACAACTAAAACAATTTAAAAAAAAACTGAAAGCAGAGTTGAGGAAGGGCTCTCTGACCAAGGTGGGTGAGAGAGATGGGGAACATGTAACAGGAAGTTAGGGAACCTCTTTCTGCCCTAGAACACCAGGACCGGAAGAAGCCTGTGTTTGGAAAAAGAAGCTCTTGGCTCAGAGCTCCAGGGTCAACAAGAAGCCCTTCAGACAGAAACTGGGCTGTCTTTGCCTCCCTTCTCAAGCTACTCCCCACCCCCATCTTCCTTGAAGGTCTTTCTTCTCCCACCAAGGACTAGGCACTCTGAGCACAATCCCTGTCACCCTAGTTCATTCCAACCTTAGTTTTGGTGACCCTGGCATGACCCTGGGGACTGGATTTCTTTTGCTCTCTTGACATCTGCCTGGAAGATGTGAAGATTTACTAAAGCAGGGCCTGGCTTAATGGCCAGAGTAACCACTCATGTGACCAACCATTTCAGTTTGTTAGGGGGATAACAGGACTGGGATAAGGGATTTACAGTGCTAACCTGAGAAAGTTCTGGACCACCTGGGATGAATTGGTCACCTGTGTGCTTGTGGATGGTCCCTGAAAACAAATCCAATGCTACACCCCCAAATTAAAAGTGTGAAGATCCAAAACAGTTTTTAGATCCAGAAATAGAAAGATTCCAAAAGATAGGGCTAAGAAATATTGAAAGAGGGATTAGGAATAGCTAGCAGTCTTGGGAGAAGATAAAACTTAACAGAGAGAGGAGTGAGGAGGGGAAGGAGAAGACAGGAAAGGAGAGGAGAGGAGAGGGGAGGGGAGGGGAGGGAAATCCTCCCTCCCTGAAAAATTCTTCCTGTTTTCCAATATTCCTGTCATTCCCCATAATCCCTTAACTTCCAAACAACCCCTGGTGAAGCAAGAACAGGCTCCTGAGCTCTTTTTCAAGTTAAGTTGCTTTGGGGGTGGTGTTAGATGGTCAGAGAGGGACGTAAATCTCAGATTTCCAGGCCCCTACACCACTGCCCACCCATGTGCCTCTTTGTACCTACAAGACAGGAACACATTCCTTTCAAACCCCACAGATTTACTTTCTCCTTGAAGATACAGTTTCTTCCCCCAGGCAGCTTTGTTAGGAGTCCAAAGAATGGATCTCATCCTCATCTCCCATCCAAACTCCCACACCTTCTCTTGCTCTTTCTCCATTTGCCAGGTAGTTCTATGGGTAGGCCTAGGGGAACCAGGCCACCTGGGCTGAGGAGAGCAGCACAAGATACCACTGAAGGCTGATACTTCCAGCCCTGGCAAGGTTGATCTACCTGGGAATTATGTGGCTTTAGTACAACTCACACAGGATTAACCACCAAAGGGGAAACTCACTTAAGTCATCATCTAATGACTTCCCAATGTATTTCACAATAAAGTCACTGGCAACAAGTAAGCAATGCTGGCACATGGGTATATGCCAACTTGCAAGCACACAGCATTTTTTAATAAGGGACATCACTATCCTCAAAGTCCCTCCGTTTTGAGGAATCTGGACCTGCCCCAGGTATGTAATAATCCTACCCAGCCAGATCCAAATTAGTTGGAAAAGGGTCCCCAAATGCCTCAGAGGAGTGAGTTTCAGGGAAGATGAAAAGTGGTAGGGGAAAAGCAGACATGGTTGTAGGGTTTGGTGTCAAGGATCCCATTCCTGACTGCCCCTCTTCACCCCACCCCCTGGGTCTCCATTGCCCTTTCCAGGCCCCACTACTTGTAGCCGGGGAGTAGTTCGTAGCTCCATGGTACCCTCCCTAGAGCGGCTTCCCCCTCGGGCTTCTCCAGAGCCCTCGAAGAGCCGTGTGAGGAACCGGGGACCCGCCCGAGGCAGCAGATCCCCAGCGGTGAAGACGTAGAGCACTGGGTTGACGCTAGAGCTGAAGAAGGCCAAGGCTGTCGTTCCAGCCCGCGCTGCCTGGCCTGCGCCGCCGAGCCTCGCCAAGGCACCTTCTGGTGGAGCGAGTGCTGCCACCACTTGCAGTAGGTTGACTGCGTGGTAGGGAGCCCAGAGCAAGCCGAAGGCGAGCACGATGGCGCTCACCAGCCGGCCCACCCTCGACCCCTGCTTCCCAGACCCCCAGCGGGCGCCCCTCAACCGCGCCAGCGTCACGCTGTAACAGCCAAGCACTAGCCCAAAAGGAAGCACAAAGGCGGTCAGAGTCTCCAGGCTCAGGTGGGCGGCGGCGTGGGCGGGCGACGGGTGGCACAGCTGACAAACGCGGTCCCCCCAGAGATGGCGGTAGACAGCGGCCGGGACAGCAAGCAACAAGGCGGCCAGCCAGACTGCCAGCAGTAGGCGACGGGCCAGAGCCGGGCTGCGCAACCGGGGCGCCAGGAAGGGGCGGGTGACGGCGAGGCAACGCTGCAGGCTGAGCAGGCCGGTGAGCAGCACACTGGCGTACATGCTGAGGGCGCACACGTAGTACACAGCCTTGCAGCCCGCCTGGCCCAGCGGCCAGGCTTGCCCGGTCAGAAAGGCTACGAAGAGCGGTGTGAGTAGCAGGACCGAGCCATCGGCCAGCGCCAGGTGCAGTACTAGCGTGGCCGCCAGTGGTCGCCCACGTGCGGGCCGCCAGCCAGCCAGACTCCACACTACGAAGCCATTACCGGGCAGCCCCAGCAGCGCCGCCAGCAATAGAAAGGCCGTTCCAGTGGTCCGTGAGGCCTTCCAGCTCAGCAGTGTCTCATTTCCAGGGGGCCGGTAGCAGACTGACATCCTTCTTCTCCTGCGGGGCTGGAAGAGGCCACAGAGGGCATTCAGAAGTGGGGCATAAGTCCACATTGCCTCCGATGCTAGGTGAGAAGGAACTGTGCTTCCCTCCACTTCCCTGCAGCCTGTCCTTCTTCTCTCTGGGAATCTTGACATGGAGGATCCTGACCCCCAATTCAAATACCACTCCTTCTTAGAACCTAGATCCTCTGCTTCAGGTCAGGTGGCCTTCACTCCTGGCACCTCCCAGAGCCCAGAAGTCCTAACTTTAGGCTGTCCTAAATTTACTCAGGCCCCCATTCCTAACTTTAGGCTGTCCTAAATTTAGGCTGTCACTACTACCATCTCCGCCCCTTAAAAGTGGGCAGTGTGGAGAAAAAGGACATGGGCAGATCTACTTACCCAGCTAGGAGCAGGTAGGGCTGGGGGCCTTCAGAGGCCTGGGGAAACTGAAAGGTGAGGCAGCAGCGCATCAGGTGCCAATGTCTATCACATTTGCAGAGGGTGAGGCAAGAATGGGGAGGGACAAGATGAGGCTCATCCTGGCCTTTTCCTGGGGCCCCTCCCTCACCCCATTCTTTCCCATCACTAACAGGTCCAGACGTGTGGGAGCCTGCCTCCCTAGGAAACAGGATGAAGCTGAGGGTGCAGAAACACTCAGTTGATACTTGACCCTGAACCCTGCTTTTTTTCTTTTTAATACATGGACACAATATCTTTATTTTGTTTACTTATTTTATGTGATTCTGAGTGTAAGGTCAGGCACCAGTGAAGAAAAGGAGGCAGACTAAAAACTGCTGAACAAGGCTTTATTGAGATTCGCTCTGGGCAAGACCCTCCAGTACAACAGAGTGGTCCGGTGGAGTTGCACCCAGGCTCAGCTGGATTGTAATTTTATCAGGCTTGGGGCAGGAAGGGAGAGCTTGGGACTGGAAAGGGCTTGTTCTCCTGGGGTTGGTCTGGAGATCTTGCTGAATTCCATGTCCTTCCAGGATCAGTCAGGAGACCCCACTGATTGACAAGTGATTATCACTACTTGTCTGTTGGCACCTGATTGGTTGTTGGCTGTTTGTTCCCTTAGCCACTTCAACTGACCTAACACTGAGGATCAAACCCAGTGCTTCACATATGCGAGGCAAGTGCTCTGTCACTGAGCCACAACTCCAGCCCCTGCTTTTGTTCTTGTCCCTTCTTCATTTCTGCCCGCCGATCCTTCCAGCATGACTTCTGCAGTGCTTATGCTTCCTGGCCTCCTTGGCATGTATTCAGCAGAGGTGACCCACACAACTCAGTTTCTCAGCTGCTCTCACTTGGCCTGTTTTCAGCCTCCCAACCCTGCTGAGTTCCCTTTTTCCTCAGCTCCCAGTCCACCCCCAACCATCTCTGGTTTTGGGAGTTTCGCTCCACCCTCTGGACTTTGGCTGGGTTGTCAATGACAACTTTTCAGTGTAAGGAATGGTGCTAGGTCTGTTGAGGAGGAGACAGAAATGCATGGAGGTTTAAGGGGTGTTGTGGTTTGGATCTGGAATGTCCCCAAAAGCTCATGGAGGTATGGCCCCCATTACAGAAAGATTTAGAGATGGAACTTTTAAGCAATGACTAGGGTTCTGACCTTATATAAATCTATTTGCTGGATTAATCCACTGATAGCTGAATGGACTACTGGGAGGCTGGACATTGTTGGAGGAAGTAGATCACTTGGGCATGGCCTTGGACTATCACTGTCCCTGGCCTCCTCTCCCCTCTTCCTCTTCTCTCTCTCCCCCTCCCCCCTCCCTCCCTCCCTCCCTCCCCCTCTCCCTCCCTCCCTCTCTCTCTCTCTCTCTCCCCTCCTTTCTGGCTGGTTGGTTCTCACAGGCTGCATAGCTTTTTTCCATCAGGCCCTTCCACCATGATGTTCTGTCTTACTTCAGGTCCAGAGCAATGGAGGCAGCTAACAATGGACTGAGACCTCTGAAACTGTGAACCAAAATAAACTTTTCTTTCTCTAAGTTGTTCCTGTCAGGTACTTCGGTCACAGTGATGAAAAGCTGACTAACATAAGGGGCTTGCTTATAACCTCACAACCACAAGATCACACTACCAATCTTTACAAGGATATAAGAAGAAAGGAAAGGGTGCAGTTTGTGTAGAGACATATTGAAAAGAAGTTCTCTCTGCTGGGAGAGGTCAGGCAAAGATTGGAAATTAAGAGATTGGCAGGGAGTGGGGGAGCAACAGGGCCCAGCAGATCAATAGAGCGGAGGGAGGGGGAAAAGAAAGTCCTCTGCCCAGTCAACAGCCCAAACTGGAGTTCTCTGGGAACAAGGACACCAAAAGCATTGTCTTAGTTTGAGTTCCTCAACAGCAGAGCCTGAGATAAGGGCGTGGGTATAGGTAATCCTGTATTTGAAAGGTTGATTCAGGAAGCAGAGGGGAGGAAGCAGGATAAAACATAGAGAAGCTGGGTGTGATGGTGCACACCTGTGATCCCAGTGACTCAGGAGACCAAGGCAGGAGGTTTTCAAGTTTGAGGCCAGCCTCATCAACTTAACTTGTTGAAGCTAAGTTGAAACCCTGCCTCAAAATAAAAAATAAAAAGGGTTGGGGATGTGGATCAGTGATTAAGCACCCCTGGGTTCAATCCTCAGTACCCCCCCCCCACCACCAAAATAGGTACGAAAGAAGAAACCCTTAAGAGCATGGCATGGCATTACATTCCTTTGGTAGGCACTGGGCCTACCTCTGGGAAATGTACAGAATGCCCAGAACAGGAGACCAAGGTGTGTCCACTGTTGGAAGACTGTCCTGAAGCATTAATGCCACTATAAGTGCCCCTGTGCTTGTAAGGGTTTGAGTAAGCTAACAACTTCTGACAAGGATTCTTCCATCTGGGCTAAAGTCACCCCAAAAGTGGCAAGAGAGTTCCCACAAGGTATCCCAATCATCCCAACATGGGGCTAGTTGGGAATCCAAAGAAACACTCAACTCCAGGTGACTGGTCCCAAGTATTTACAGAGCAGGCTGCAGTATATCTTTATGAAAGGGAGAGTAAAAGATGTTCCACTTATCCCCACAGTAAGGGCATCAGGGTACAGAGTTCATGAGAGGGTTTAAGGAATTTGGTTCAGGGCTGAGGCTAGTTTCTTTCAGGCAACAATCTAAACACCTTTATCAGTATCTTGCCAAAGCCTTGAGCCTGCCTAAGAAATGCAACTGGCTGGGTCCCTGAGTAGTGAAGGAACTCCATGTTTCTCAGGGGAAAAAAAAAAAAGTTGGAGGATCTGGGGTACCCTATAAGGTTCCTTCCAAGGCAGGAGAGGAGGAATTGTGGTCATTTGAGGTGTTAACTCCAGTTTCAGTCTAAGCTTCCATACAATGTTCATCACACTGCAACTGAAATCAGAGATGGATAAAGCTGAAGTCCTGATACCATCAAAGGACACCTCCTGCCCCATTCACATCTCCTTCATGCCCATTACTTGGTGAAAGGAAAAAGGTGGGAACAAAGGTCACTACTGAAGCAACAGTTCTGGAGAATGAGCCAGCCCCTCTCCTACCCAGGAAAGAGCAGGTCAACAGAAAGGAGAGGGTCCCAGACAAGATCTGGTGATCTGGTGATCCTGGATCCACGGATCAGGATCCATCCTTTCCTCAAACCACTTCCAAACACTTGCCTCACCTCTCATTTTATCCAAGCCTTGCCCAAGTCTGTTTCCCACCCCATTTCCCCACCCTAAACCCATTTCCTCACCTTCTGCCCAATCTTTCCAGGAAGCTACAGCCCATGGCTTTTCCTGTAGGTGGCAGCACAGAATAGTGCACCTCACATACAATACAGCTTCTCAGCAGCTGGGAGCCAGGAACTATTCCTAGAAATTCCCTCCAAAGAAATAAAACACCAGAGGTCACATTCCATCCTTTTTACCCTCACAAGGGCCCTCAGCACACACAGATGTGCACATGCACACGCATGGGCACCTGCGCACACGCGCATGTCTCAGAGCCTTTTGCTGGCAGTCCAACTTCTACCACCTTATCTAGGTCCCTCCTCCTTCTCTCCCCTTGGACTTTGTCCTTCGTACTGGCCAGGGAGCGGGGCCAGAGCTGGGCTTGACTCATTCCCCACCTCTTCAGGACTGAGAATCCAGCTTTGTAAGAGAAAACGTCACTTCAGCCCCAGCACCACAGTGCAGCGTCCAATCCAGAGGCCCCAGGAAGGCAACTCTCCTACTTCCCTCTACCATGGAGTACTTCTCATCCCTGAACCCCAATGGCCTGCTCAGGTGATTACTAACTCTCCTCTCTAACCTCTAACTCTGGGGATATGGTTAGGTGGGGAACAAAACTCCATTCAGCCCCTAAGAGACTCACTTCCCCTCCTCCCCCTACTTTACACATTTGTCCAGTTCCTGAACTACTAGACCCATTCCAATGCCTCTCCCTTAGCTGATCTGCAAACCTAGGACCCTCCCTCTTTGGCTCTTCAGTCATCCCACCCTTCTTCCCAACTTTACAACCAGGGCTGTATCCAATATGAGCTCTGAGCTTGGCCGAAGGGTATGGACTTCAGCCCCACCGCCTCAGAGACCCTTCCGTGTCTGTGACCATAAGCGGACAATTAGGAAAGGTCTGACAGCTGCCACCCGCCAGGAACTGCTAGATAAGGTGAGTGAGCCAGGTTCCTAGGTTCCTATAACAGGGGCAGCCAAGGGACTCAATAGTGACAACTTGAGATGATAGAGTAGAAAGGGCTAAGGTCACATAGCTGTCCCTCCAAGGGCTAAAAGTCAATGGGGGCGGAGGTGTGACCCAAATAACTTTGGTTGAATTTGGGTAAATTTGTTTATTTTCCAAGTTGTGGGCTTTTCTCTGGGAATAAGGGAAACAGTGTATAGGGAGGGCTGGAGGATGGAATTCAGAAGTCAGTATGAAATGGTGATATGTATGAAAAACCAAATTCAAATTCTGATTTTACCCCTTCCTTGCTGTCCAAATCTTGGGAGGTGGGTGTGGATGTGGCTCAAGTGGTAATGTGCTCGCCTGGCATGCGCAGGGCGCTGGGTTCGATCCTCAGCACCACATAAAAATAAAATAAAGATGTTGTGTCCACCAAAAACTAAAAAATATTTAAAAATTCTCTCTCTTTAAAAAAAAAAATCTTGGGAGGTTATGTGACCTATCAAATCAAAACCTGTTTCTTCATCTGTACAAAGGAAACAATAATAAACCACTTCCTAGGGTTGTTGAAAAGAATAAAAGAAGTATGTAATGTCTTCATAGATATGTGGCACACGTTATCTATAACATCTGCTCCTCCTGCTTCTTGCCATCATTATTACTGAAAAATGATGTGGAAAACACTGAGGTTGGGGGAAGAGGGAGGTGAGACCTTGTAGACAAGACAGAAAGATGGATTTCAAGAGAATCTAGCTAGATTTTTTTTGAGCTGAGGTGAGGTCTTGTTCTGTGCCAAGGCTGATATCAGACTCCTGGGCTCAAGCAATTCTACCTCAGTCTCACAAGTAGCTGGGATAAGCATGAGCTACTGCCCAGCCCCTGGCCAAAGTTTTTATTCTAAACCAGTAGGAATGACTTAGAGGGAGGGAAGCAGGAAGTGGTGACAACGACAGAGCAAAAAGGAAAAAAGGGGGCTAAGGGTTCAGTCTAGAAGCACAGCACTTGCCTAACATATGGAGACCCTGGACCCTCAGCAACACAAAAATTTTTTAAAAAGGAAAAAGGTCAGCCCCTAATGAGGGTCCCCTAACAACTGAAGTATATCGAGAGCTGCTGCCATTATCAGGGATAGCAAGCACCGGAGAGTAGACTTGGATATTGACCATTGCCTAGGGACAACAGATCGATATTGGGCAACTAGAGGGGAGGGGCATAGTATAACACCTGCTCCTCCTGCTTCTTGCCACTGAATAGGCACTAAAGACCCTGCTGCTGCATGGAGCATTAACACTGGTACTAGAAGAGGATGGGACGTCTGTGGAGAGTGAGGACTTCTTCCAGATGCTGGAGGATGACACATGCCTGATGGTGCTGGAGTTGGGACAGAGCTGGAGCCCCACCAGGGTAAGAGGACCATACTTGCACTGTTCAGGCCAACAATCCTTTGTAGTTTTCCAAAGCTCCTTCTTTAGCCTAACCCTGATATTAGGGACAAAGGCACAGAGTGAGATGTGGAGTTACCTAGGACATAGTGGACAGAAGCCCAAGAGAGGGTGGGTATGACCCAATGCTGATGGGGGTGTCAGTATCCACTGCACTAATGAGGATATCCTACAGAGTGGGGTGCTGTCATATGGCCTGGGCCGGGAGAAGCCGAAGCACAGCAAAGATATCGCCCGCATTACCTTTGACGTGTACAAGCAAAATCCTCGAGACCTCTTTGGCAGCCTGAATGTCAAAGCCACATTCTACGGGCTCTACTCCATGAGCTGTGACTTTCAAGGAGTTGGCCCCAAAAAAGTACTCAGGTTAGAGATCAATATGTCATACTACCCCATCCCCTACCATCGGATAGTCTCCATAATTCCATCTCCTATACTCTCTTATCCCCAAATAACTCTCCTTTGTTAAAAAAAACCCCAGCTGCCAGCTCAAGAACCAACTCTCATGTTCCCCAATCATTTGATTTTCTCTTATCTCTGCCATTTAGGGAGCTCCTTCGTTGGATCTCCTCACTGCTGCAAGGCCTGGGCCATGTGCTCCTGGGAATTTCCTCCACCCTTCGCCATGTAGTGGAGGGAACAGAGCAGTGGCAGCGGCAGGGTCGTCTCCATTACTGAGAAGGTACTCTGCACTTCTGCCCCCAGACTTGTTTCATGAGACAATGCTGAAAAGACTACAACAGCATCAGGTTTCAGGCCCTATGGACAGTGTAACCTGGACAACTCACCTGCTTTCCCCACTATCCTCCACCCCTATATCAAGACAAAACTCATGAGCTGTTCTAACATCTTGTTCTTTTAGCTTATATCCTTTCCTGAAGAATGCTGCCCTGCTCTACCCACATTTCCAGTCTCCCACTTACCCTAAAGGCCACAAGCCTGTCCCCAGGCATCTTGATCTCAACCTGATTGCTGCTACACTGAGATACTTACTGACTCCCTAAGCTCTAGCACACTGATGAAAGCCTTCTCTTATTTTACTTGAAATCTCTAACTTTCCTTTAAAAAAAAATAACAAAAATATTTCCAGTAAAAATATAAAAATGTTTACCAAGAAGACTTTTGACTCCAAGTTAAACCAGGAAAGGGAGACAGTAGGTACTCCTTTCACCCTCCCCATTAACACCCAGTTCCAGACTCCAAGGCCTCAGTCTTCAAGTACTGAGTTCAATGCCCGCCTTCGCTTGGCCATTGCACTCTGCTGCTGTTCCCAAGCTTCTCGCCGCTTCAGGAAGGTAGTCAGGGCCACATTCCGAGCCACATGGTGGCCAAAAGGGTCTCTTATCAGCTCCTGGTTCTGCTCACCTGCAAAGGGAACCACTCATGTTTAGTACCATTCATGCTCAAAGACAGGTTCTTCTTCGGGTAAAAGCCCCTCCATTTTTTCCCCAATAATGGGCCTGTCACTGAGACAGAGTGAATGCCTCACTCTGCAAAGAACAGAAGCCAGAAGGACGGGTGGAAGCAGAGGACTGCACAGTCAGTCAGCAGAGGAGAAACTGAGAGCAGACTGCTAAGAATCTATGACCAAGATCACCCTTTGGAACTCAATTTTCTGCTGAATTTAAGCCCACTCCCAGTCACCCAGCATTCTGCCATAACAGAAGGGAAAGTTAGGAAACACTGAAGACAAGCATTGGTAACTCACCCAGTTCAGCAGCAATTTCCTTTCGGGTCCTCAAAGCTGCTCCATTCCAGATGGCATCTAGGACACGGCTGCCATGGCGACTACAGGCCAGAGACACGTATTGTCCCTACATTGAGGCAAGCAAGACAAGTTCTACTAGAGAAGTGCACAAAATGTCTTCTGTGTGTCAGCAGGGGCTGGAGATAAAGTTTCAGAAGAGTTGAGAGGCTGAGTCAAAAGTCAAAACAATTTAGTTCTAGTCTCCTATCTTTGACTCTGAAGGTAGAGTCCTGGGGAAAACACACTTTCTCTAAATGGATGATGGGGGGAAATCAAGCAAAAGCCAGAAATCTCACCTTGAGGGCCTGCAGCACACGGCGGCGCTGTTTGTGTGTCACAGAGGGGCTGGACAGAATGGCATCAAGTATGTGAGAGCCAGCAGGGCTTTGGGCCAGAGCCAAAAGTTGTGGTCCTGTCAAGGAACCCAGACTTCGTAGTATAAGACCAGGAGCAGAGAAGTGCAGCAGATGCTGAAGCAGTAGAGACCCAAGCACTGTCACTTCTCCCAGGGTCCTGGCTGTGGCTATTTCTACCTGGGAGCACAGAGATAGGAAATTAGGAGGCAGCACAAAACGAGGTGGATGGGTTCATCCCCAGGTGCTGCCACCTTCAATTGGATGAAGTCAGAAGGCTCACTATCCTCACCCAAGGGGCTTCTTAAGTCCTGGAGAGCTGGTCCCCAATTAGTCAGTAACTTGGCCTTTCCCCTACCTCACCTGGTGCTCTGCAGGCACTACCCCCTCCTCTTCCGTTAGTTCATAGTACACCTCATAAGCCGTCAAAGTGGCAAAGAGAGGCACACAGGCCACTTGCCGGGATGAGGGCTCTGCACAGTGGAATGCCTAGAGGGGAAGACAATACATGACAACTCTGAGAACTACCCCATCCTTAATCTTGACTTTCTAGACAGAAAAGACATTCAGAAAAGGTGAGAAGGCCTAACTCTATAAGAAAGTAAGCTCCGTGAGGGTAGGATCCCATCTACCTTAATGTATCCCCAGCCTTCCTCCACACATTAACACAAGGGTTGAATAAACACTTGTCCCTTAAATAAACTTCTCTTTCAGTTCTGGGAGAGAATTTTCACTCCAGGGCTTAGCATCAGACCTCTTGGTCCAGAGGTACAATGCCTTAAGTCCTAACTGGTGTAATTTAGACCAAGGGCAATAATGGTTTGCAAATAACACCTACTCACCTCCAACAATAGCTGCAAGACCTGGGCTTGGTAAGCTCCAACTCTGCGGCAGGCCCCCACCAGGGCAATGACTACCCCTGGGTGGCCCTGGGCCAGTACAGCTTCCAAGGCAGGACTCAGTTCCTCAAACACAGGAGACAGCTGAGGGGAAACATGGGATGATCAATCTTTGGCATTCTGCTAATGGTGGACTACATTATTCAGAGGAATTTTCCAGCTGAAAACAACTAAAAATGCTAAATAAAACATAAAAAGCACTAACAATGTTGAGACTTTGGTTTGGTTGAGAAAAACCCGGAGTATTTGGGCAGTCTTAGAGGTACCACCTCACACAGGGAAGGAACTTTAAATGGCCGCTATGTATAGGGGAGAATTAGAGGTAAGGGAAAACTAGAAATAAGCCTGCCCCTTTTCAACACCTCCTAAACCATGAGACCACAGAGAAGCCCATCCTGCTGCTAAGAAGCAAAAGAAAAGAGAAGTTATGGCAAAGACCCCAGTCAGTGTTTATGGGATTTGTGGTCAAGTACTCAGAGTCTGAGGGAGCCATGGATCTTCAAGCTGCAAACCTAAATTAAGCCAGTTTCTTGATGGTACTTACACCTGAAAAGCTAAAACAAATCCTCTCTGGGAGGAGGGTACCTCCATCTTGAAAAACCCCAAGGAATAACTTTATAAGGGTAATGGACAACACATTGTCAGAGATATATAGAGACAGGCATACAATAAAATTAGGCCCAATGAACAACAATAGCAGAAAGATACCCAGTGCAGACTTTCAAACTCACCAGCTCAGGGGTACTGATTGAATCCAGAAAGCGCTGCAAAGGGAAGTTAGCAATGGGATGTGCAGCCAAGATCTGCAGCTGTCCCTGGAAGTGATCCTCAAAGAGGCTCTGGAGCCTCGGAGGCTCCAACACCAACAGCACCTGTTCCAGGAGTCTGGAGCTAGTTTGATCCCGAAGAAATAGCAATAGGGGGCTAGGGACAAGGAGAAGGGAATCAGGCAATCTTTTGTTTTTTTAAATATTCTTATAGTTGTTAATGGACCTTTATTTATTTATATATGCTGCTGAGAATCGAACCCAATGCCTCACACATGCTAGGCAAGTGCTCCACCACTAAGCTATAACCCTAGCCCAGGAATTGGGCATCTTAACTCCACTTCATCCAAAATGCAGTTGTAGCACATCACCTCATTCATTTTACATAGTCCCATGAATTTTGATCATACCTGCCAGCTGCTGAGGAACTACGAGTACTCAGGTAGCCAATCACAGCATTGCACAAATAGGCACAAAACTGGGGCAGTTTGCGGTGTAAGACTTGTAAGGCCACTTGAAGGCAGAAGCTGGAGATCTTGTCAGTGATAAACACTGTTGAGAGGTCAGAAATGATTAAACAGCTTATCCAAAATTCAAACCACTTGTCCAACCTCAAACCTTAAACAACAAAGTAAGGGGACTATAGACACAAAACATCCATATAGAGTTACTCTGCAACATCAAACCAGATTTAAGTTTTAAGAGATGAACTTAAAAAAAAAAAAACAAAAACAAAAACAAAAAACAGAAAGGAAGAGGGAAGGAGGAGAAAGGAAAGGGAAAGAGAAGGAAAAAGGAAGAATGACCTGACCTAAGGGCTTCTGGTAGTCACCTCCATAAAATTAGATCCTAGGCCCTCTTCCTACTTTCCTCCTTACCAGCAATGTCCTTCAAAAAGCAGGAGCTCAGATTCTGAAGGCAATTCAAGAAGGCTTCAGGGACCTCAAAATCAGTTGGCTTACATTCCCGAGCTATGACCCTTTGGGTTTCTGAATGAATATCAAAAACACATGCAATGGTGAAATTACAAACTGACATCCAGGAGGGAGAAAAATTCCATACATGAACAAGAATTCAGTTTGACAATACAGAAGAGATGTCATACAACTAAATATCTTTTCTGGATAACTGAACTGAGATGATAGTTCTGTTTTAATTTTTCTAAGAAACTTCAATCTGCTCCCCTATAGTCCATAGGAGGTAGTTCAAACTCCCCAGACAGGTATTTAAGGTATCCCAAAATCAGGCCTTATTTAAACTCTTTAATAACCTTACTTCCCAGACTTTTTCAAAAATGTAAGTCTCAGCCTGTAACTGTATAATGAAATCAAATTAATCTCAACTAGTATTTTTTAAATGAAATGAGAGCAGAATAAAATTAAAAAGGAAAGAAAATATCAGAGTAGGTTGCATATAGCAAAGGTATTGTTTCCCATACTTTTACTTGATTCTTATATGTGTACACACACATAAGCTAAAGTCATGCTTACAAAAAAACTTCTTGTGGGTTATGGTAAAAAGAAAACAAAGTTTGGGGGCTGGGTTGTGGCTTAGAGGTAGAGCGCTCGCTTCCCCTGGGTTCGATCCTCAGCACCACATAAAAATAAATAAGTAAAACAACTACAACTAAAAAATAAATATTAAAAAAAAAAGAAAGAAAACAAAGTTTGAAATCCTTTGCTCCATACAAATCACCTCCCTCTCCTGCTCCCATGACAACAGCTGTCCCCTAATCATATTTGCACATGATTATCTCTAGGCCTCTATTTCCACATTTTTAATTGGTACATTATAGTTGAATGTTGTTACATATTCACACTTGTACACAATATAACAATATAATTTGACCAATATCACTCCCCAGCACTTCCCCTGTCTGACCCTTGGTATCTTTCCTCTACTTATTTCTCTTTGATTTTCACAAGATCTGCCCCCACCTTTCTTTTCCTTTTTCCTCTCTAGCTTCCACATATGAGTGAAAACATATGACCCTTGACCTTCTCAGTTTGACTTATTTTACTTAACATTATGGTCTCTAGTCTGTTTTCCTACAAAAGATGTAATTTCATTTTTCTTTATGGATGAATAAAACTCCACTGCATACATATACCCTATTTTCTTTATTCATTCATCTACTGATGGACATCTAAGCTGGTTCCACAGTTTGACTAGTAATATACACGCTAATCCTTGGCCTTCTAAGCTCTGCCCCAATTGCTCTGCTAATTCTGTAGGATTAAGTTTCCTCCAAAAAGACTTACTCTTCTGCTTACTCTCTTCTTCTAAACTCTCCTTCCCACCAGATCCTTGTCCCTTTTTTTTAATACTTACCAGAAGATTTGGAGCCACCAGGCCTGGCTCTCTCAGACTCCAGAAGAGTCCCTCCTAACACCTGCAGCAGAGTTCTGACCAAGAAGCTTCCATGTGTGTCTCCGCAGTAGAAAAGAAAATCATCACAAACCTCAGAGGCTAGTCCCAGGACCAGCTCCTCCAGGGTCTCCAAGGAACCATCTTTCCCATTCTCCTCCTCCTCCTCCTCCTCCTTCTCCTCCTCCTCTGCAGTATTCCTCAGCAATCGAGGCAGCTGCAGCAAAGTACTTTGCAGTACATGGACCCCGCACCGATGACAGGCCACAAAGCGCAAGTTGGAGCGCAGGGCAGCCCATATTCTACACAACGGTTTCAAAGGACTAAACCCCAAAAGTTCCTGCAGCATCTCACTGCCAGTCCTGTTCGTAGCCAAGGCTAGAGCCTGAGCCTCCACCTCTTTCAAAACATTGTGCACCATCAGCTCTGGAAAAAAAAAATGAAGACAGAAATATTTTAAACACTGAGAAAAGCATAAGGTCCATCACTTAACCAAGAGGCGGAGAATGAGGGCAGAGGAAGAAGGCATGAGAGAGAAAACTAAGTGCCCACACGGGGACCCCAGGAAGTTTCCATGCCTGTCCTGGATCTTGCGCTCTTGGTCCCACCCTTTAGTTGTTCCCTACCTCGTTCTTCCCCGGCTTCTGGAGCCTCTTTCAGCGCTGACAGCGCTTGTCGGAAATACCCCAAAGTTTCGGGGCTCAGGTGCGGGTGAGCATCTTGAGTCCGTTCTGATCCCCTGTCTGCAGGCGGCCGGGGATGCTGCTCGCGGCCTCGTGGGGGCCGCCCCGACCCTTTTGCTCCGCGTCCCCGTTTGCCGCCAATTGGGAACTGGCGCCCCGCCTTGTGGGGGGAGCGCGGACCCAGTCCCATATGTGTTTAGGGGCCTCTCGGTCTGGGAAATCTTCCTTAGCTGCAGAAAGAATCTCAGGCCACCAGGTGCGGGCCCACTCTTGACCAAGCTGAGGAGCGCCAGCACGCTCCTGGCGCAACGTGCTGCGTCATAGCTCCGCGACGGCCCTCCCTGGGCGCGGTGGGTGTGCCCAAGTCTCCCGCCCATCACCGGTGGGTCTTAACTCCCGCCCAGGACCCCGCCCCCTCGGTCCTACTTTAGAATCGGCCGCAATGCTGCTGACCCGCGCGATCCTTGAACCGCCGCTCCACGTTGTCAGCCCAACTCCAGTCAGCACCAGGACTTCACCCCGCTTCCGCACTCTGACCCTGAAGAAGTAACCTCGTCCCGCCCTGTGTTCAGAATCAACATTCTAGAGCTGAAATATATTAAAGGTCTGGAGAATTAGACTGAACGAGAATCCCAGAGGCAACACCGGCTGCAGGTAAAGCGCACAAGCTCTTCCCGCTGAAGGCTCAGGATCTCGGGGCCTCTGCGTTCACTGCTGGCTGCGCCGTCCAGTCCGGTGGCCAGAGCCGTAGGTTGCCCGAGACACACCTCGAGGAATCGCCTCTGCAAATTCTCCCACTTAGTTAGCCCCATTCATAGGGGGACGCCATCCAGCCCTTTCTTCACTTCCTGAGCCCCGCAAAAGAACAGTCAGACTGGCCTGGGGCCCGCACCTACTTGTCCTGAAACTGAAGCTTTTCTCGCATCAAAGGATTCCAACCTTGACTCTTCTTCCTATCCCTTGCAGGAACTCGCCCCCCCCACCTCCGCCCGCCACCCACATACACACACACAGTCTGTAGATTTCCCCGCAAGGTAACTTTTTGCTTCCACAGATATCCTTCTTTGCCTGTGAGTTATGGTAACTCCCATGAAGGGCCAAGTGTGTGTGGTGACTGGTGCCTCCAGGGGTATTGGCCGTGGCATTGCCTTGCAGCTCTGCCGAGCAGGTGCCACAGTTTACATTACTGGCCGCCATATGGACACCCTTCGGGCCACTGCTCAGGAGGTGAGTGACCACTTGAGGGAGTCCTTCCAATTAACCACACCTCCTGATCCTTTGTCTGATCTTAGAAGACCCTGGTAAAGGGCTGCAGGTGGAGCTCGGGGGCATGACACCCTAATATTCCTCAGAAAACATGAATATTTACTTAGAGTAGAATAGATAAACCGCATAAATAACTTCAGGTAAGACTGAATTTTGCTACCAAATAAGTTTTATGGAAAAACTTTTTGAGTTTGAGAGTTGGAGGGGTTTGAGAATTGGAACTAAAGGGCTTTGGACCTGTGTTTTCCTCTAAGGCAGGTTTTACTGAACTGTAAATTTTCACTTAAAATTTCTGCTGGATTTCAGTAAATATTTGAGTATCTATGACTTGCTAGGCTCTGAGAAAGTCACTAGGGTTACTAAGATTAATAAAATATAATTTCGAGTCCAACAGGAAATCAGACACAGAAATCAGGCATTTCAATGTAAAGGGAATATGGTAAATACTAAGAGAGAGAGAGATGCACAGAATGCTGTAAGGGTGTGAAGGGAGCTTGAAGATAATAAAAGGAGTGGTTGGGAAAAGCATTCTGAGCCGGGTGTGATGGCACATGACTGTAATTCCAGTTATTTCAGAGTTAGGAGGAGCCAAAATTCTAGGTCAACCTGAGCACTTTAGCAAGACCTGTCTCAAAAAAAATTTTTTTTTAAGGGATTGGGAATGTAGCTTAGTGGTAAAACAGTTGCCTAGCATGTACAAGGCCCTGGGTTCGATCCCCAGCACCATACACCCAAAAAAATTCTGGATCTTGAAAGGTAAGAATTAGATAAAGAAGGTTAGAAAAAGCATTATAACAGAGGGAGCTATGTGGGAACAGAAGGGAAATGGTGAAAGAATATGAATGTTGTAAGGTAATGCAAGGGAAGAGTAGTAGGTGAAAAGCTGGGAAATAGTGACTCTTAGAATACCCTGGTAAAGGGCTGCAGGTGTCCAGTGGTAGAGAAGTTGCCTAATGATACAGCAAGATGTTGAATTTGCTTCCTAGCACTGGAGAAAAGAAAACTGGTGAAGAACTTAGGCTTTATTCTCTAAGAGATGATCCAGCTACAAGATTTCAAACAGATAGTTCATACTTTTTTAGATAGTTCATACTGACTTGATTGTGAAGGGTTACTTTTTTTTTTTTTTTTTTTAAAGTACTGGGTATTGAATCCAGGGGCACTTTACCGCTGAGCTACATCCTCAGCCTATTTATTTATTTATATAGAGCCAGTCTTATTAAGTTGGTGAGGCTGGCATTGAACCTGTAATACTCCTGCCTCAACCTCCCGAGTCACTGGGATTATAGGCACACCCCACCAAAGAATTAAGGCAAAAAAATTGAATGTCAAGTGAGCATTTAGAAGCACTACAGTAATTCAGTCCATGGGCTAATAATGTAGGGCTGGAGCATGGATCCGTAGAAAAGAGTGTTGTTCTTGAATAAGGTACTCTTCTTCTTCTCTGAAACTGGAGAAAGGGGACCCATTTGTAAAGAGTGAGACAGGAAAGAAGTTGAAATAGTTAATTCCCGGTAGCTTTAGTTTTTTGATTACCAAGCAAGAACACTGGTGGAGTGAGGGAAAGAGGGCTGGGACTGAAGGATGGAGCTAAGGGCATGAGAGTTGGAAATGACCGAGGACAGGAAAGGATAGCTACTTGTTTCTGGAAGTAGACTCCATGTCTTGTCTTTTACCCTTGGTTTGCAAAATATAACACCTTGTGCATGATAGTAGTAAACGTTTGTAAATTTAAAATCTGAGATCCCAATCTACCCTACTGAAAGAGGACTCACTGTTCCTGAAGCTTTTCAAAAAGACACCAGAGGGGGCTGGGGATGTGACTCAGCGGTAGTGCTCGCCTGGCATGCGTGGGGCGCTGGGTTCGATCCTCAGCACCACATAAAAATAAAATAAAGATGTTGTGTCCATCAAAAACTAAAAAAATATTAAAAAATTCTCTCTCTCTCTCAAAAAAAAAAAAAAAAAAAAAAGACACCAGAGGGCAGTATTGCCTACCATGTTGCCTGAACTGATCTTTTCACTTTCCCCACCCTCTTTCTTTTCTTTTTCTTTCTTTCTTTCTTCCTTTCTTCCTTCCTTTCTTTTTGCTGGGGATTGAACCCAGGGCCTTGTGCATGTGAGACAAGCACTCTACCAACTGAGCTATATCCCCAGCCTGCCCCCCACCCATTTTAGTTGGGGAAATTGTGTTATATCTTGTATTACTGTGCAACTATGAGCTCATATCCCCTGTTCCTCTCTAGGCACAATCCCTTGGGGGCCGGTGTGTACCTGTGGTATGTGATTCAAGCCAAGAGAGTGAAGTGCAAAGCCTGTTTGAGCAAGTAGATCGGGAGCAGCATGGGCGTCTGGATGTGCTGGTCAACAATGCCTATGCTGGAGTCCAGGTACCCTTTGAACTTGATCCAGATCTGCACTCCTTACCTCCCCCTCTGACCACTGAGTCTTCATCCCCATTGTCCCTTCTGTTACCCAGCCTTTTATACCTTCTTGCGTTCAGATCATACAACCAATCACCTTTCCTATGCCTTCTAGACGATCCTGACTACCAATAAAGCATTCTGGGAAGCCCCAGCCTCAATTTGGGATGATATGAACAATGTTGGACTCAGGTATGTGCTACCCATGCCCCATTGCAGTGGCTGGGCTCCCCTCACTCATTTTACCTAAGGGCCCAAGCTTTTCCCCATATGCCCTTTTCTTTTCTCTCTGGCCTTCCCCAGTTTCTTTTTTTCCTCCCTGTATTCCAGTTGCCCTTCTTATCTCTGGAGAAATTCTATACACATGAGTGTGTATCTGAGAATGTAACTTTCACCTTGTTTCTATCCATCATTTTCATCTGAATAAGCCCTTGGCCTCACCCCTGCCTCACTCTCTGCCTATCCAAATGTAAGACCCAGAAGGGAGCCTCCTCCTCTCAGTAATGCTCACAGCCTGTAGTCTATATTTTCAAAAATGGTTAGAGAGAGGAATTGATCAAGAAAATGTTAATAAGAAAGAGGGGGCTCCAGCTATCCTTAGCTTCCACATCTTCACTCTAGATCCATAGGCAAGTACATTCCCAAATCAGAGTTGGGATGGCAAGGGTGTTATGGGATCACACACATATCTGGCACATAAGTGAAATGAAGTACAGCATTTAGAATTTGTCCAACATAATAGGCAGTTATATCTATGTTAGTTACTGTTGAAACAGTTTTACCCTCAGATAATTAAACTATACTTTATAGATTATAAAAATAACACTTGGTACCTGTGAGAGTAACCAAGAGATTATCTGGAAATCTATGACTAAAGCCTATAAGAACACACACTGCTTCAATTTTGGTACTCTGGTGGCAATCCCAGGAAGCAAAATTAGAATGCAATTGTGATTTCCACAGTGGAAAAAAGATTGTGAGAACAATGAGGGATGTCAGTACAGAAGCAAGAAAGCAAAACCCAAAGAACTTAAAATTAGTCAATGATCCTTCTCCCTCAGCCTTCTGAGTCACTGAAATTATAGGTGTTCACCACTACTCCAGGCTGAAAATCAGTAGTTTTATTTCCTTAACTGCTATCCTTCCTCCTTTGCCTGAAACAACTACCATTAATAGCCTGGTATATATTTAGATTTTTTAATACAAGTGTCTCTCTCTCTCTCTCTCTCTCTCTCTCTCTCTCTCCTTTTTCTAATTGAACACTGGGCTTCACACATGTTAGCAAAGCACTCTCCCACTGAACTTTCTATTTTTTTTTTCCCAAAGCTAGCCTCAAATTTTTCAATATCCCATTGGAAAGACTTGCAATTAGATAAATTTTATCTAATCCTTTATTTGTTGCAGCAGTAGAATTCTTTTTAAAAAAAATATTTTCAGGGCTGGGGTTGTGGCTCAGTGGTAGAACGCTCGCCTAGCACATGCGAGGCCCTGGGTTCGATCCTCAGCACCACATTAAAAAATAAAATAAATATATTGTGTCCTCTACAACTAAAAAATAAAATATTTTAAAAAATTAAAAAAATATTTTCAGTTATATATGGACACAATACCTTTATTTCATTTATTTATTCTTATGTAGTTCTGGGAATCAAATCCAGTGCCTCACATGTGAAGCACTCTACCACTGAGCTACAACCCCAGCCCCACAGCAGTGAATTCTTGAATCAAAGAAATTGTGTTAGATTTCTGTCACTGTGACAAAATGCCTGAGAAAATCAACTTAGAGGAAGAAAAATTTATTTTGGTTCAGTTTCAGAGGTTTCAGTCCATAGTCAGCTGGCTCCATTGTTTCTGAGCCTGTAATGAGACAACATATCATGGTGAAAGGATGAGGTGAAATAAAGCTGCTCACTTCATGGCACCCAGGAAGCTGAGAGAGAAAGGAAAGGGTCTGGGGAAAGAGACCCTTCAAGGACATGCCCCTAGTGACCCACTTCTTCCAACTAGGCCCCACCTCCCAAAGTTTCCACCACTATGCCACCTTCTGTGAACTAAGCCTTCAGCATGTGAACCTTTGGGGGACGTGACAAATCCAAACCATGACAAATATGTACTTCTTAAAGATTTAATAAATATTATCAAACTGTCTTCCAAAAAGATCCCACCAATTTTTTAACTAGGGATTGAATCCTGGGGCACTTTACCAGTGAGCAACATCCCCAGCTCTTTTTAATTTTTTAATTTTGAGACAGGGTCTCTCTAAGTTACTTAAGGCCTCTCTAAGTTGCTGAGGCTGCCCTTGAACTTACAATCCTCCTGCCTCAGTCTCCTGAGTTGCTGGGATTACAGGTATGAGCTACTGCACCGGCATTCCAACCAATCTTTAATCTCAAAACAATGAAGTGGAATAATTTGTTCCGTCACATTCTCAGCTATGCTAGACAATATCAAGCTACTCAGGCCAGCTTTGCTACTCTGATAAGCCAAAGTTGTATAAGAGCTTTGCTTTGTTTTAATTTTTGCACAATACTTGGATTAAGGGCCTTGTACATGCTAGGCAAGCACACTACCACTGTACTACATTTCCAGCCCTTTTTTGTTTTGAGACAGGGTCTCCCTAAGTTGCCTAGGCTAGCCTCAAACTTGTGATCTTCCTGCCTTACCATTCCAAGTAAGTGAGATTACAGGCTTGTGACAGTGTGCCTGACCATAAAGGTGATTTTAATTGATATTACTTTATCTATTTTTGAGGTTGACCTTTTATCCCATTGTTTATTGGCTTTTTATACTTTTGTGATTGTCATTTGTGTTATGAAGTTATTCTTTTTCACAATGATTTATAAGAGATCTCTAACAGATACCTTTGGCATATATTGTACTAATATTTTCCCCAATTTGTCACTCATTTTTTGTATGCATAGCCTTCTCTAGTCTCTCTACATATACAGAAATTGTGTGTGTGTGTGTGTGTGTGTGTGTGGTATGTGTGTGTACGCGTGCGCATGTCCCCATGAGTGTCCTAACTATTAAGAAGTCATATCTTTGGGTTGTTTGGGATTTTTGTTTGTTTGTTTTGTACCAAGGATTGAACCCAAGGATTCTCTACCACTGAGCTACACCCCTAGGCCTTTTTTTGTTTTATTTTTTATTTCAAGACAGGGAAGTTGGCCTCAAACGTATGATCCTCCTGCCTCAGCCTCCTGAGTAGCTAGGTTACAAGGCCTGCATCACTGTGTCCAGCTAAATCTGTCAATCTTGTTTTATAATTTCTGTCTTGGTGTGATGCTAAGGAAAGCCTTCCCTACCTCAAGTTTATAATTTCAATCAGGTTTTCTTTTAGTACTTTTGTGCATTCAATTTTTTATATTTAAATATTTGATCCTTTTGCAGTCCATTTTGAAATATAGTAGAGAATCAGTTCTTTCCAACCCAAGTAAATGGTCGCTTGTCCATCTCTTCTCCATTGATTTGAAATGTTCCCTTTATGCTATGTATGTACTTACACCTGGATCTATTTATTGACTGTTTTTATTTCATTAACTTACTTCATTAACAGATACCTTTGGCATAACTTGTCCACCTTATGCCAATACTACATTCTTTTGATTATTATGTCATTGTACATTTTAATATGGTGATAGTGCAGGTAGCAAACCCCCTTTACCTACAAGATACTATTATTATTTTTCAGAATTTTCCTGGCTGTCCTTGCACATTTATTTTTATCATTGATCTTTATTTTGTCAGTTCTTCCAAAAAGTCTTATTGAGATATAACTCAAATTGACTACATCTGTGAATTAATTTACATAGAACAGATGCTTTATATGTCAATTCTTTGGATCATTTTATCTGCACTTGTTCTTTTATAGTTTTAGAATTTTTCCATTTAGACCCTATACATTTCTTAAGTTTCTTTCCCCTGAACTATTTTATATTTATAATTGCCATTGTAACATGGCTTTTTGGTCTTCTAAAGATTGCCATTTCTCTTCCCAGAATGTGGCCTCCAGCCCTATGCAGCCTCCCTGGCTGACTGCAGCCACTAGAGGGCACAGGAGGCAGCCAAGGGCTGTAGTGTCAAGGCCAGCATCTGTACCATTCATTCCTCCTTCTTCCCTGCTAGAGGCCACTACTTGTGCTCAGTATATGGGGCACGGCTGATGGTACCAGCTGGCCGGGGGCTCATCGTGGTTATCTCCTCCCCTGGAGGTCTGCAGTATATGTTCAACGTCCCCTATGGTGTGGGCAAAGCTGCGGTAAGGACACAGTGGCACAGGGATTAGGGAGAGATAGGACAGTGATGATATTTACAGCTTGGGAGGTACAATACCCAGTGGTCAGAATGATAATTCTGACTGTTCTTCATCTCTCCCTTTGTTCCATGAATGATTCCTTTTGGACTCCCTAGGTTTGCCAGAGTAGATATTGCATGGGGGAAAGTGGGCTCTTGGTAAAGTGCAAGGACCTGGGGCATCCCCATTGGAGACAAGAAGGGCAGGGGAGGAAGGTGACATGATCAGGTGCCTTGACTCTCATTCTACCTTCTATCCCTCCAAAGTGTGACAGATTGGCTGCTGACTGTGCCCATGAGCTGAGGCACCATGGAGTCAGTTACGTATCTCTGTGGCCAGGGTTGGTACAGACAGAACTACTAAAGGATTACATGGCAGAGAAGGGGCACTCTGAAGATTCTCTCTTTAAGCAGGTTGGTAAAGGGAGGGGAAGGGAAATGGAGAATGTAGGGGAATCACCCTCTCCATCCTCAATGACAAGACAATGACAAGTAAATATTCCCATTACCTGGGGCAGGCATAGGGCTAAGCACCATACACATATTATTTCTTTTGATTTTGTAAGGAAAATACAATCTCCATATTACATATTGAAAAACTGAAACCCAGAAGAGTTAAGAAACTTGTTCCATGGCTGGGGATATAGCTCAGTGGGTAGAGCATGTGCTTAGCATGTGCAAGCCCTGGGTTCAATATTCAGCACCAAAAAAGAAAAGGAAGAAAGAGAAGGAAGGAAAAAACTTGTTCCAGATCATACATGTCATAAATGGAAAAACTATCTAACTCCAAAGCCCATGGACTTGACCCCTGCATTAAACTAGCCTCAAGGCTTAGGTGTGGCTCAGTGGTAGTGCACTTGCCTAGCATGTGTGAAGCACTGGATTTGATCCCCACATAAAAAAAAAGAAAAAACTAAATAAACAAAATAAAGGTATTATTTCCATCTACCACTAAAAAAAAAAATTAAAAATCTAGACACCCTCAGACCCTTCTACTCAGGAAAGGCAGCATGTCGTAGTGCTGGGTGCAGGGCTTGCCAGAACATGGAGAGAAATGGCTCTGGGTCCCTTCTATTACACTGGATCCTGCAAGTCCAGCATGAGATCTTTGGTCCCTCTTTCTCCTAGAACAGAAGTTAAAAGGGGGAAAGATTTGGCAAGCACTCTACCTCTGAGCCACACCTCCAGCCCTCAAGGAGGAAAGATTTGGGCAGTACTCTTGGAAATTAACCCTTTACTTCTCAATCAATTTTTCAGTTTGGACCAAATTTCTCGTCGGCAGAAAGTACAGAAATGAGTGGCAAATGTGTGGTGGCTCTGGCAACAGGTGAAGACACTGGAAACACCTGGTAACAAGAAAGGGTGTGGAGGATCTGCAAGGCAGTGGCAGCCAGTGTCTAGTTTTGGTTTGGGAGGCTATTGAAGAATATGCCCATCTTTTTTCTCTTTTGGAAGCTCAAGGGTCAGGATTCCTAGTTCAAGCTTTGCAAGCCTCAGCAACTGGCTCCTGGAAGGTGTGGCTAAGAGCCTTCCTAGGAACCGAGAGAAACAGTTCTCCAGGCCTCCCAGCCTGTCTCAGCAATGCCTTGTCCTAGTGGGTACCTTGTCACTCTGCACCACTCCTATGCCTGCTATCTCCAACTGTACATTTGTCCACAGACCCCAATATCCTGAGTCTGAGTGGTAAGGTGCTACCATCATGTGACCTTGCTCGACGCTATGGCCTTCAAGATGTGGATGGTAAGAGCTGGGCCCAGCAGCCAGACTTGACTGCCATTTCTTTTGTTCCCTGCTCACTCCTTTCTCTCAGTCTCTTTAGCCAGGGTCAGAGTGCCTGAGAAGTGGGAAACAAGGATCAAATTCTCCTTTTTTGTTCCCAGGTCGCCCTATCCAAGACTATTTTTCTTTGCACTCTATTCTTTCACATGTCTCCAGACTGGGCTGGCTGGCCTCCTACTTGCCCAGCTTCCTCCGCATGCCCAAGTGGATTATTACCCTCTACACCAGCAAGTTCTAACTCTCCTGTCCTGACGTCACAGCTCTGCTTCTCTTCCCTTTGGGGCTTGGGTGATTGGGACAGTGGAACAATTGGCCTTTCTTGCATATCGTGCCCTTGATATGAAGAGAAGGCCTCTGCTTGGCATCCATGGTCAATTCTGAGTGCCCCGATAGGTCCTTCTTTATGCCTTTGTTTTCCTTGTCCCTACAGTTTACTTTTCGCATCAATATTGAAAAATGCTCTGGAAGCTAATAAAGATCCCATTTTTCCTCCCGTGTGTCTGTGAGTACTAACTCTGTGCTCAGAAAGTGACAAGGACTTGGGAGAATGACTCAAAGATGCACAAATGTGTGAGTTCTCAAAGGATTAGGATAAGACCCATTTCCTCCAGACCTATTTCTGCTCTTTCCTGCAAGGCCTGTTTCCTGTGCCCCAGCTGGGAGGGAAGCAGGGTCCCTTCTTGACTAGAAGCACCCAGTCTCCCACTGCTTTTACTCTCATTCCACTCTCTCCAT